>NC_090436.1:832255342-832880342 GCF_031143425.1 Pleurodeles waltl | reverse complement strand
TTTTAACAGTACGAAAACATAGAAGCTAGGGGATACTAAACATCGCGTTTTTGTCTAAGAAACTGTTGCTTCGATACCTTAGAAGGCTTCTCACCACCTCAGTGGCCGTTCATCATGGAAATGAGTCAATTATTTTAACAATTTGCTTTACAGTGCAGCCCATATGTGTCATACTGCCTAGTTTTTAATTTGCAAACGATGCAATTTTATGAAGAAAAAAAAACCTGGCTAAATCATTTTTGACTACCAGCTAGTTCATTAAAGAAGCCACTGCACGTACAGTGGCCACCTAAATTATTAATTCAGCGGACAGATAAATTGCTTCATTACCTCGAGCTATGCCTGGGGTAAAGTATACTTGTCTCGAAAACTGATTTGGAAAGACACACAAACAGAAGGAAGCGTGTGCAATTTGCGTTAGACCCCGTAGTTTCAACTGGTCTACTCCGTGAGTAAAATCTGCACAGGCACTCGAAGGAGGCATTCTTTGTGGCGGAGGTCTGCTCAGGATATTACTCTTATGAAGATGGTGACTGCAACACTGCCTCAGACTCCTATGCACTGACCTAATCTGACACCCTGAGTGGGCAAACATAATGCAGTTGACCAAGGAATGGCTACTCCACCAAAAGCATCAGCTCCGCCAATCATCCCACTGAATACGATGTTTTAATTACAGTGCATTTAGACCTGCTACTATTGCTTGGTACCCTTATTATGTGTGGGTTGAGAGCACAACTGCTGTTACCATTTTCTTTTAGTTTTATCTCGAGGTGGCTTTGGCTCTGCCAAGAAGAGTACTTCTTTCTCACCTCATTCTTTTGGCTTTGTGGTGTACCATCCCACCTCCTTTAAAGTACTTGCATTACAAGGCATTAGAGACTACTTGACCTCTCAAAAGTACTTTGAATCATCACACATTATTTATTTCTTTGAGCTTCATTCACAAAGGTAAACTTACACTTTTGTGTGTATTTTTTTTCTTTTTCTATTCACAAACTGAAAGGTAATAGTAAGTTTGCGACTGTGGATACTCTGCAGTCAGGTTGGAGAAATAAAAAAAGATGGTACAGGCCTACCTTCTTATGTGTGGAGTTCTTCTCCCTGACTGCGGAGCATCTACAATCATAAACTTACTGTTAGCTCACATGTTGTCAGTTTCTGAGTAGCAAAAAAACAGTAATATAGTAATATATATATATATATATATATATATATTAAGAACCTACTGGTGATGGCCAGTAGATAGTTATAGTTAGGACCAACCTTTCCCATAGACAAAAAAATTGTGTTTTGCTAAGTTCTTACGCAAGTTAGTTCAGCTGCTGTCTGGAAAGTTTTAGGGTGATTCATCAAGCATTTGAGTGGGAGGAGGGGTGTGTGTGTCCAAAAATGTATTTTTTCCCATTCTGTGTTCATGGGGATTTTTAAGTCTTTAAACATGGCTACAGACTGACCTGATGAACAGCATTGCACCAAATTTTGCAGAAAGTTAGATCTTGGTGTAGAAAGAGCTCTTTTTGTTATTGTGTGAAAATCTTTTCAGTAGTTTGGGAGTTATTAAAGGAAGAAAAATATAGATATCTAGGGATGCGGATCTCAGAGGGTACCCGCTGATTCAAGCAAAAACCAAGGCCCTGATTGGCTGATCGCAACCTGGGCGAGTAATTGCGGTTGCCATTTTGTTTCTTGGCTGGGCCCCTGGGGATAAAATGTAAATAAAAACACACATAAGGGATCAGGATAGATATTTCCTGACTCTATAAGACACATGGATGGATCTTTAAGGAACACCCTATGGGCAAAAAAATTTCAATTACTTTTTTTTGGGTGCAACCCCCAGTGTAAATTTGCAATGGATCACAGATCAAAAGCCTAAAGGAAAAAAAAACCTAACACTCTCACACAACATATCCCCGCTGCATATGGCCAAAGGCTATGCACAGTGGGTGGTTGGGTGCATGCAGGAGGGTTGGGGGCAGAACCTGGCCATCCCTGCTGTGCATGGCCAAAGGCAGTGCACAGCACTGATTGTATTAACATACAGTATTTACATATTACTTTTGTTAGACTTTTCATCCTTGGCGTGGTCTCCCTGAACTTTTTGCCTTTGTTTTCCAGGTTGTTGATGTGTGCTGGACTCTGATTTTGCTGTTTTTGTTACTCTGGGCACTTTACCACTGCTAACCAGTGCTAAAGTGCAAGTGCTCCTTTACAAAATGTGTATGTAATTGGTTTATCCATGATTTGCATATTTGATTTTTAGTAAGTCCCTAGTACAGTGCACTAGAGGTGTTGAGGGCCTGTAAATCAAATGCTACTAGTGGGCCTGCAGCACTGGTTGTGCCACCCACATAAGTATCTCTGAAATCATGTCTCAGACCTGCCACTGCAGTGTCTGTGTTTGCAGTCTTAACTGTAAATTCGACTTGGCAAGTGTACCTACTTGCCAGGCCTAAACCTTCCCTTTTCTTACATGTCAGATACCCCTAAGGTAGGCCCTAGGTAGCCCCAAGGGCAGGGTGCAGTGTATGGTTAAGGTAGGACATATAGTAATGTGTTTTATATGTCCTGACAGTGAAATATTGCTGAATTCGTTTTTCACTGTTGCAAGGCCTGTCCCTCTCATAGGTTAACATGGGGTCTACCTTTAAATCTGATTAAAGTGGGAGCGGATGGATATTTGGAATTTGGGGTATCTGA
Source organism: Pleurodeles waltl (assembly GCF_031143425.1). Lineage (NCBI taxonomy): Eukaryota > Metazoa > Chordata > Amphibia > Caudata > Salamandridae > Pleurodeles > Pleurodeles waltl. Next base: position 832,877,639 of record NC_090436.1, on the reverse strand, counting down.
GCTCACAATTTAAAAATACATGTTTTAGTGAAGTTGATTTTGAGATTGTGTGTTTGAAAATGCCACTTTTAGAAAGTGAGCATTTTCTTGCTTATACCATTTCTGTGACTCTGCCTGTTTGTGGATTCCCTGTCTGGGTCAGTTTGACAGTTGGGCTGGTTGCACCTCACACTAGACAGTGACACAAAGGGAGCTGGGGTGTAGTCTGCATTTCCTGATGAGCCATCTGTGCTAGGAGGGAGGGGAAGAGTTGTCACTCACATCTGAAAGGGCTGTGCCTGCCCTCACACAATGCAGTCTCCAACTCCCTGGTGAGTGTCTGGGGCCTGGCCTGGGCAAGGCAGGATTTCACATTCAAAAGAGACTTTACTTTGAAGTAGGCCAACTTCAAAGGAGAAAATGGGTATAAGAAGGGCGCTCAAAACCACAGACTTGAGAACACTTCTGGAAACCAAGAGGAACCTCTGCCTGGAGAAGAGCTGAAGAGCTGAGGAAGAAGAGCTGCCCTGCCTGTGACTGTGCTTTGTGGAGCTATCCTGCAGTTGCTGCTTCTGCCAGAGTAAGAGGGCAAAGACTGTACTTTGTGTGCCTTCCATCTTGTGAAGATCTCCAAGGGCTTGATTTAGAGCTTGCCTCCTGTTTGAAGTCTCAGGGACAGCAAAGACTTCTCTCTGCCAGCACCTGGAGTCTCTGGAGAGCCTCCTACCTTGCCCTGTGGTGCCCATCCAGTTCTTGGGGCCCTGAAAAGAGAAGCTGGCAGCCTAAGAAGAAGAAATCCGCGCACAGAATGCCGTGCGGGGAAAAGATCGATGCGACTCCGATCTGCGGCTGAAAAATCGACGCGCGGCCGGCTTCGCAGCTGAAAATCGACCCTCGCCTGCAACGGACTGAAGAATCGACGCACAGAGCTGGAGAAACGACGTGCAGCATCGCTGACGGGGACTGGTGAGATCGCAACCCGCACTGTGTGGTTTTCGGATCATCGTGCGGCTGGATTTCCGATGCAAACACCGCTGGGGGTGTAAAAACAACGCAAGGCCTGTCCGGACCCAAGAGTGCTGACCGGATCGACGCATCGCTCTCCTGTAGAGAGAAGAAACGACGCCCACTGACCCAACCAAAGGAGAAACCACGCAAGGTCTCGTTTGTGGGTGAAATCGACGCATCACAAGCCCCTTTTTGGCGCACACTCGCCCGTGCGGGGTTATTTTTGACGCACCCAAGGTACATTTTCACGCTAAGAGTGGTAGTGTGTGTTTAAAACTACATGAAGACTCTTTTTGCTTTTTAATTGATAACTTGACTTGTGTACTGTGGATTTTGGTCGTTTTGGTCTTGTTTTGCTTAGATAAATATTATCTATTTTTATAAACCTGTGTTGGGTCATTTTATAGTGATTTCATTAAGGTACTGTGTGTGTTGTTACACATTCTTTACACCTAGCACACTGAAGTTAAGCCTACTGCTTGTGGGAAGCTACCAAGGGGCTAAGCAGGGGTTAGCTGAGGGTGATTCTCTTTTGCCCTGACTAGAGTGAGGGTCCTTGCTTGGACAGAGAGTAGCCTGACTGCCAACCAAAGACCCCCATTTCTAACAACTTTATGTTAAAAAACCACAGAAATGTGCTGAAAAAACAAAGTTTATAGTTATACTTATCTGAAGAAACTATGACTTGTTTTGGAAAGTAACTTTAGGTCACAAGTTATACTTCCTTAATGAAAGTTAACTATAACTGCTGAATTTCTATTGGTGGGAGCAAAGGAGAATGGTGCTGGCTTCCTCCATGGGTGCTAGCTGGGGAGCCTCCTGGAGCAGTAGGGGCCTTGGAGCTTCACCGCAGTCCCCAACGATGGTTGCAGTAGTATATTTTAACCAACATTTTCATCTAACTATAAATTCACTTTAACCTTTATTTTCAGTGAAAATATATATGTTTGTGTATACATACGTATATATATATTTATGTATTCATAAATGTGTGTGTGGGTATATGTATATTCTCCAGGTAAGGCACAACTATTTTCACACTTACAATTTCTTTTTATTCTCCTACTTCAAAGTAGGCACCAGGCATAAATAAGAACATCATAAGCACAGAGAGTTTTTGTGCATGCTGCAAAGCACAACGTGACATGCAGATCACAGATTTGTATTTTGTGCAGATAGCCCAGTGGTTTGCTGCTTTTGTTTTAGAGAGCTGTTTGTTACTCACATAAATTAGAATCCCTTTAATATAGCACAGAGAGCTAAGAATCAGCATCCATCAGTTAAAGGCAAACTTCAAGGCTTTGATTGATAACCTTATTTTTTTCGCCTCAAACTTAAATTTTTAAGGTTTCAAAAATGGTTTCTATGTTTAAATCTTTTTAATACGTTTTGACATCTGAAATACCACGACAATGGTAACGGCAAAACAAGGTTTTGTTTGCAACAAAACACCTGCTCAAGGCCTGCTAGCTCAGTCATTTTCCCAACATTTACAATTCTCGAGACGTACATGGATAAGTCCCTAAGCATGTTTAGATATGAGTGTGTAAGACCTGACAGCCTTAGGGTGGTCTTCCCCCAACGTTTTGCCTGCCCCCCTCCATTTTTCTGATCTCCTTTTTGCTGGTTTTAGGACTAGGCGAATTCTACCACTGCTGACCAGTGCTAAAGTACTTGTGCTCTCTTCCCTAAACATAGTAACATGGGTTCGTACCCAATTGGCATATTTCATTTACCTATAAGTTCCATAGTAAAGTGCACTAGAAGTGCCAGGGCCTGTAAATTGAAATCTACTAATGGGCATGCTCCACTGATTGTGCCACCCATTAAAGTAGCCACTTAACCATGTCTCAGGTCTGCCATTGCTAGGCCTGTGTGTGCAGTTTCCAAACCACTTCGACTTGGCATTTAAAACTAATTGCCAAGCCTTAACTCCCCCTTCTTTTACAACTAAGTCACCCCAAAGGTAGGCCTTAGGTAACCCATAAGGCAGAGTGCTATGTAAGTAAAAGGCAGGACATGTACTTATACGTTGTACATGTCTTGTTAGTGAAAACCTCCCAAAGTTGTTTTTCACTACCGTGAAGCCTTCTCCTCTCATAGGACAGCATTAGAGATTCCCTTACATGCCTGTAAGCAATACTTTCTGATCTGAGAGGAATAGACTTGTCATATTTAGTATGGTGGGAATGTCAGTGAGAAATCCTACTTACTGTTGAAGTTGGATTCTACATTACTATTTCAGAAATGCATCTTTTAGAAAGTAAAAACAACAGATGATGGACGTTATGCAGAGCAAATCAAACATTCACCCCCAGTCACAGATCTGCGTTTAATCCATCAGTTGTTCTGCTTGCCATGCTTTTCCAGTTTGGACCCAGCCACATGCAAATCAGTCTTGACCCTCTTCCCAATGAGAACAGTCCAGCTTGAGCTGCCAGGCCAGACCCTTCCTGGACCAGAAACAAACATCCTGGGACCGGTTTCAAGGTATCACCCTTTATCAGCCAGGATGCTTGCATGGGGAACAGGGTCAAGACTGATTTGCATATAGCTGGGTCCAAACTGGGGTGGCATGTTGATCAAAAGAACAATGGATTAAACCCAGGTCTGTGAATGGGGGTGAGTTTTTGAAAAGCTTGCGTAGTGATGCGTCGGTGCTGAGTTCGAGGGGAATCACACTGCCAATGCAGGTGAAGGCACTGGGGCTTGTGAGATCTTGCATTGAGATGCGCTGTGCCGCACTGCATCAAGCCGGACTGGTTGTCGCTTTGAGATGCCTCTTGCTGGGCTGGCAGAGCTGCTGAGGTGATGCGTGGTCCTGCCTCACAGCTCTGGGGTGCTGTGCCGGCATCAAGATGTGTCATGTTGAATTAAGCTTGCAGAGTTCCTGAGGTAATGTGCCGTCTTGCATTGAAGATGCTTGGCACAGAGAAGCCTATTGTGTCCCTGTGATTTGAGTACAGGAGGTCAGCCAGCTGACCCTTGGAGAGCTTGAAGTTGTGGCACACACAGGCAGGCTGGTTTCAACAGGGCAGCTCACAGCAGAAGAGTCCTGGTGCAACAAAAGCAGTCCTTGGGCAGCAGAGCAGTTCTTGGGCAGCAAAGCAGGTCAGAAGGGCAGGCTACACTGTGGGCTGTCTTTCTTCCTGGCAGAGTCCATGAGTACAGAAGTGATCTGAAGAGTGGGGGTCTGAGGTCCGATATTTATGCCTGGTGCCTACTTTGAAGTAGGAGAATTTTCTAGAGGTTTCCACCCCTGAAGTTGCTTGGAATTTCCTGCCTTCCTGTGATGGACCTATATTGTCTGGGGTCTCAATAGACTATGTCAAACTCCTACGTGAAAGTGCTCAGGCATGGCCTATGTGATATTAACTCAGAGTGGTCCATCCTGCCAACATCTACCTCCCCTTTATCTCAATGTCTGGATGCAATACACAAAGATCAACTGCCAATTAAACCTAATCAGGATGCAGGCAGCAGACACCAGATGGTTGAGACAGGAAAATGCTAACTTTCCAATAGTGGCATTTTTAGAATTGAGATTAAAAATCCAACTTGACTATGAAAGGGGTCTTTTAATTACAGTAGACATCACACTCAACTTGTCGACAAGTTATCGCTTATTAAATGTAATAAAGTAACCCAATGTTATCTTATGAGAGAGGTAGGCCTTGTAGTAGTGAAAAACAAAATTAAAAGCTTTTTAGTACCAGGACATGTAAAACTGAAAAGTACATGTCCAAACACTTTAAATACACTGCGCCCTGCCCTCAGTGCTGTTCAGGGCCTATCCTACGGATGACTTATATGTATTAAAAAAGAATGTTGGGGCCTGGCAAAAGATTTATTTTGCCAGGTTGAAATGGAAGTTTAAAACTGCACATACAGGCTGCAATGGAAAGCCTGAGACATGTTTGCAAATCTACTTAAGTGGGTAGCACAGCAAGTGCTGCAAGCCCACTAGTAGCATTTAATATAAAGCTCGTGGGTACATGTAGTACCATTTTACTAGTGACTTGTAAGTAATTTAGATATGTCAAATGTAGATAAGTCAATGTTACCATGCTTTAAGGAGTGAGCACATGCACATAAGCACTGGTTAGCAGTGGTAAAGTGCACAGAGCCCTAAGGCCAATAAAAACGAGATCAGAAAGATATGGAGGAGTAGTACAAACGTTTTAGTGGTCAACCTGCAGAAAGAGCCAGGTCCAACAATCACCAAAACGCATTGGCAAAGCTATTAGGTCCCAAAGAGGTGACCTATTGGCTTTGCCAATGCTTGTTTTTCATATTGTCACTGTAACATGCTTTTATTAAAATATTTTAGTCAGGATTGAAAATGCAAGCCAGACTTGTTGGCTCTCTTGATGCTTGTTAGTGATAATGACAAAGAGGCTTTTCCATGCTGCCAGTGTCTAGGACCCTGGGTTGTATGTGTTGGAGAGAGCACAACCGAACAGCCAACTCCTTACCCCATCTAGGTGCCTCCAACTCAAAGCTAATGCCAGTTTTAAGGCAGTGTGACCAGTGAGACTGAGGGAGCTGCTTTTAAAAGATTTTAAGAGGTTGAATGGGATATGTGTTTTGTTTAGTGCCAGCTTTCTCCCATCATAAGCACAGAGTGACATGCAGATCACAGATTTGTATTTTATGTAGATAGCCCAGTGGTTTGCTGCTTTTGTTTTAGAGAGCCTTTTGTTACTCACATAAATTAGAATCCCTTTATTATAGCACAGAGTGCTAAGAACCAGCATCAAACAGTTAAGTGCAATGATTTAGAACCTTAATGTTTTTTCCCTAAAACTTTAATTTTTAAGGTTTCAAAAATGGTTCCTTTGTTTAAATCTTTTTAATAAGTTTTGACATCTGAAACACCACGATAATGGTAACGGCAAAAAAAGTTTCGTTTGCAACAAAGCACCTGCTCAAGGCCTGCTAGCTCAGTCATTTTCCCAACATTTAAATTTTCGAGACGTACATGGATAAGTTCCAAAGTATATGTAGATATGAGTGTGTAAGACCTGACAGCCTTAGGGTGGTCTTTCCCCAACTTTTTGCCTACCTTCTTCCATTTTTCTGATCTCCTTTTTGCTGGTTTTAGGACTAGGCGCACTCTACCACTGCTGACCAGTGCTAAAGTACTTGTGCTCTCTTCCCTAAACATAGTAATATTGGTTTGTACCCAATTGGCATACTTCATTTACCTATAGGTTCCCTAGTAAAGTGCACTAGAAGTGCCAGGGCCTGGAAATTGAAATCTACTAGTGGACCTGCACCACTGATTGTGCCACCCATTAAAGTAGCCACTTAACCATGTCTCAGGTCTGCCATTGCTAGGCCTGTGTGTGCAGTTTCAAAGCCACTTCGACTTGGCATTTAAAACTAATTGCCAAGCCTTAAATCCTCCTTCTTTTACATATAAGTCACCCCAAAGGAAGACCTTAGGTTACCCATAAGGCAGAGTGCTAAGTAAGTAAAAGGCAGCACATGTACTGATAAGTTTTACATGTCTTGTTAGTGAGAACCTCCCAAAGTTGCTTTTCACTACTGTGAAGCCTTCTCCTCTCATAGGACAGCATTAGAGATTCCCTTATATGCCGGTAAGTGATACTTTCTGATCTGAGAGTAATAGACTTGTCATATTTAATATGGTGAGAATGTCAGTGAGAAATGCTACTTACCGTTGAAGTTGGATTCTACATTACTATCTCAGAAATGCCACTTTTAGAAAGTAAAAACAACAGATGATGGATGGAATGCAGAGCAAATCAAACATTCACCCCCAGTCACAGATCTGCGTTTAATCCATCAGTTGTTTTGCTTGCCATGCTATTACATTTTGGACCCAGCCGTATGCAAATCAGTCTTGACCCTGTTCCCCATGAGAACAGTCCAGCCCGAGCAGCCAGGCCAGACCCTCCTTGGACCAGAAATAAATATCCTGGGACTGGTTTCAAGGTATCACCCTTCATCAGCCAGGATGCTTGCATGGGGAACAGGGTCAAGACTGATTTGCATATGGCTGGGTCCAAACTGGGGTGGCATGTTGATCAAAAGAACAATGGATTAAACCCAGATCTGTGATTGGGGGTGAGTGTTTGAAAAGTTTCAACACTCCGCCCATACTCCTTTTCTGTTGCTAAAGTTGCCCTACGTGGGAAGGGTACGCCCAGACATGGGTCCCGTGCTCACTGTGACACTGGTTTCACGGTAGCCTGGCTGATGAAGGGTGATATTCTGAAACTGGTCCCAGGATGTTTGCTTCCGGTCTAGGGAGGACCTGGCCTAGCAGTTCAAGCTGGAATGTTCCCATGGGCCTCAGGGTCAAGATTGATTTGCATATGGCTGGGTTCAAACTGGGGTGGTATGGTGAGCAAAAGAACGATGGATTAAACCCAGATCTGTGACTGGGGGTGAATGTTTGAAAAGTTTCAACAATCCGTCCATCATCCTTTTGTGTTGCTAAAGTTGCCCAAAGTGGGAAGGGTATGCCCAAAGGTGGGTCCCTTGCTCACTGTGCCCCCCTGGTTTCAAGCCAGCCTGGCTGGTGAAGGGTGATACCCTGACATGGGTCCCAGGATGCTTGTTTGCAGTCCAGGGGGGGACCAGGCCTGGCAGTTCAGACTGGAGTGTTCCCATAGGGAACAGGTTCATGACTGATTTGCATAGGCATGGTGACCAAAAGAACAATGGATAAAACCCAGATCTGAAACTGGGTTGAGTGTTTAAAAAGTTTCAAAACTCCATCTGTCATCCTTTTCTGTAAAAAAACTTGTAAAAGTAAGTATTTCTCTGCACTTACTGCCATCTGTGCCTTACAGCCTGTCTCCAATCCACGTCTTGGTCTGTGCTGGTTGACAGTGCTCCTTCTGCATTCCACCCAGACAGCCATAAGCACAGGACACTCAGATGCATCTGCATTCAGATATGTTTCCTTGGGCAGGAGGGGTAGAGGTACTCTCTTTTACACTTCAAAGGCAGTGGCCTACCTTTACACAAAGGACTCATAACCCCCACAGGGCTCCTAGCAGACAGGGCTGCGTTGAAAGGGGAATTTGTGCACTTCAAAACCACCTTTTGAAGTTTCCTGCACTTCAAAGGCACTTTTGGCTATATTTACTGGGTCTATGACACTTCTGGACCTACAACTGGACTCTAGCAGAAGGACTGCATGGCTGCCCAAAGGACTCATCTGGACTGCTTTGCTGGAAGGACTGCTGCCTGCTTGTTGCCCTGCTGCCTGCTGACCCCTGACTCTGCTGGAAGGACTCTTCCTTCCTCCTCAAGGGCTTGGATTGAGCTTGTCTCCTGTTCTGAGGTCTCAGGGCTATAATAGACTTCACCAAAGAGAAGAAAATCCAGCGTGTTGGAAAATTGACACAATGCCTTTAAAATTTGATACAACGCCTGCCAGATCGACACAGCAGCTGCCTGCGACTGAAAAATCACTGCATCACCTGCTGGATCAACTCAGCACCTGTTGCCTCTGCTCAACACACTCTGGGTTTTCCACACATGGTCCCTGGGTGCCAAATTAGCCCCGTATTGCAGTGAAGAACCAAGGCTGCGCTCCTGGAAACGAATGCATCACCTTGCAGCGTGGAGGGAAACAATGCATCACCTTTGCCGCTGTGGAAAAATGTACACATCGCTTTACTTTTCGACACATCTCCTCCTCTGTGGTCCCTCAGCGTCATTGTTTTTTTATGCATACCAGGTGCTGTGTGTTAAAAGGATACAACCACTGATTCTTAAGGATTGAGACTCAGTTCAATCTTCAGAAAGTGATATCTTGACGTGCATAGTCGATTTTTGTCATTTTGGTTTATTTTATTCAGCTAAATATTACCTATTTTTCTGAACTGGTGTGGAGTACTTTTGGGAGATATTCACTGGGTTGCTGAATGAGATATTGCACAAATAGTTTACACATTGCCTTTTAAGATAAGCCTGCCTGCCCTGTACCAAGCTACCAGAGGATGAGCACAGGCTAAGTTAGGTTGTGTTGTGACTTACCCTGACTAGAATTGTGGTCCCTACTTGGACAGGGTGCATACCTCTGCCAACTAGAGACCCAGGCCCATATTTATACTTTTTGCCACAAAAGTTCGCAAATGCATTTTTCCGCCAGAAAGTATAGCGCCGACTTGCGTCATTCCAAAGTGCCAGCCGGAGGCCAAATTTGTGTAATGCCGCAAGCCGACACTCAGGTTGGGGTGGCGCCAGAAAACATGACGTTAGCCTGGTGGGGATGGCGGTATGGGTGAAGGGGGTTTTGCCTCAAAAAATGAAGCTAGGCTAGTTAGAGGCAAAAAAAATGCCGTTAACCAGCCTAGCGTCATTTCCTGATGCAAAACCACCCATACCACATTACACCTGTCTTATAAAAGACAGGAGTCATACCCACCACCCCAATGGCCAGCACATGGGACCAGGGTCCTCTGGGCATGGCCATTGCACCCAGTGCCATGCAGGGGGGCCCATGTAAGCCCCCAATGGCACTTATTTTTTTTTTAAGTACTTACCCATGCTTACCCTGCTTATCTTCGATGGGGTCACCCATCTTCTGGTGTCCCTCTGGTGTGGGTGGGGGTGTTCCTGGGGCTTTGGGTGGGCACCTGTGGGCCCATTCCATGGTGTTTAACCATGGAAATGGGTCCACAGGTCCCTTAAAGCCTGGTCTAACCCAGGCATTAAATAGTCGTGCAAAGCCAGCTTTGCACCATTATTTAGCCCCTCCTCCCACCTGTGCGTCATTTTAGCACGGGGATAAATATTGGGCTATGGAGTTAGCACCATTTTTTAGATGGGAACGCCTACCTTGCATCTCACTGACGCAAGGTACGTGCATGTATCCACAAAATGGTGCTAACACCAATATTTTGACGCTAGACGTGTCTAGCATCAAAATATAAATATGGAGTTAAGTTTGCACCGAATTTGCGTAAAACAAAATGACGCAAATTCGGCACAAACATAGTATAAATATGGGCCCCAGTTTTTAACAGAGTGTAGTTCAGCAGGTCCATTGGCCAGCACTTAAGTCCCCTAGAAAGGCCCACTCTATTCCATGACACTGACATTCCCCCATCCAGATCCAAATCCTCCGCAGTAGCCCGTATCATCTGTCGCCTGCCAAGGGCTTGAGATTTCATCAATTTTTTTTGGGGCAGCCTCTCGCCTGATACACCAGTTTCTCAGCCCTCGTGCACCAGTCGATACCGGTCTCCCATTCCTGTATTGTTGGGACCACAGTACTTTCCCATGTCTGGATCACATCATGACATAACAAAACTTGAGGGCGTCTCCCTGCAAAGTATATGGGGTCGGGCCCACCACTCAGTAAGGAGCTCTCAGACCAGGGAATATCTACAGTGCCAGCCAGTGCACGGTGCGTGACTGCGTGCTACTGAGGGGCTCCTGGAGCTTGGGGACCCCCACACCGCAGGGGCTATTTTTATGCCAATTATGCTGCACCACCATCAAGGCAACTTTACAGAAAAGGAGCATGTAGCAGTGCAAAGTCTGGTCTCCCCATATGCCTACAGCCACCAGCCACGGGGTGAGATCAATTGTGATATCCAGAGATGCTACCCTACATCCCCTCCCAGAAACCCTTGCTCTTCGGGCATCCCTAAATCATGTGTAGTAGTGCAACTCTTTGTCCACAACCCCGCACACAGCATAGAGGTCTGACTCAGTTCTGCCCATATGGAACAACCCGGCCCTGGTGAAGTAGGCCCATTGTAGGATCTTCAACTGAATTAGTTGAAATCCAGCCCTTATTGCCATCTCCTCAAGGCGTAGTGTCATGCCGCACCTCAGTCATCGTCGTCCGACATACTCAGCTCCTCCTCCCATTTACCCCTGAGGCACTCAAGGGGGGACCCCTTGCCTAGAAATGTAGAATATGGCTGCTTTGGGTATTAATACATTCTTATTAGTTCAGACAACCCCAACCACTGCCTTACATTTTAAATTCTGCATCTGTGTTTCTCCAGGCCAAGCACTCAACATTCAAAGTGTACGAAACTGATGATATGCGATTTCTACACCTTCTCTCCATCATTTCCTACACACTGATTTACATACGTGTTTAAAACTTATACCATTCATTGTCTCTGTACAATATTTGTGTGCGATGGAAAGTGCTTTGACACCCTATCTTAGAATGGGTAACTCTGTAAAAAATGAATATGAGAGAGGGTATAGGTAAATATGAGGGCACCGTTGGTGGTTGGTAGTGAGGGAATCCATGGAGAAGAAGGTCATTGTGAGGGCTCCAACAAAGATTGTCAAACCGGGATCCCCTAGCCCTAAAACCGGCCTTGCTCATAGTAACGCTATGGGCGTGATTCTATGTGGTAGGAAGCTGAAGACAGCTTTGAATTTTAAATAGAACAGGCTAAAGCCCCAGCAGCATGAATTTGGAACCACACTTTCTTAATGAATGTGCTCTGCGGTGTCCTTACAAGAAAAGTTCAAGAATGTTGCTAATGCAAAGGCTTTTAAAAGGTTCCGCAAATTAATTTTAGATGAAGGTGGCGTTTTCTTCTCCATCTCACAGCGGCGTTTTCAGCAGAGGGCACTCCAGACATGCTTCTCAGACTCCAGCCATACGCCAGGATGCAAGACGGAGGGAAATGTGTGTATCCTGACGTGGTCAAATTGGACATTAAATGGCCATCAAACTGTTCCTAGCGTGATGAAGACTTATTTCCAGTGACCTTTAAATGGAATATAAACCCCATTAAATATGCGTATGAAATAACTGGGTAAACGTGCATCCCGCACTGATAGCAATTATTTGTTTAAAAAATAATCCAAGCGGTAGCATAACTACAGGAATCTCACTCTAAAAAAAAACCCTACATTTCAGTTCACTTTAATGAAGGACGATTGAATTAAATAAACGTATAGACCGAAGGCTCAGCATGACTGTGTACTCGTTACATTCACGTTTCACATTGTCACAAACCATGTGCTAAATAGAACATATATTTTACAATATATGAGCTCTGTTGCGAAGTACACATAGCCTGACATGAAGGGAGCACGATTAATCGCTCTAGTTGACGGAGTGACTGTTTCTAAACGTGCCTTAGGTCCCTGCAGTACTTATCGAAGTGCTGTACAGTCTCTTTCGCATCACAGCTCTTAAGAACGTGAATTATGCCGGTTTCTCTTAGCGTTGTCAATTCCTAACTGGACTTTTCTTGCCACATAAATTGAAAATGGAAAGTAAAACAGTTGACATGAGCAAGTAAATTCAAAACGCCACGGCCACCATGAGCGTGAGCGTGAAGGAGAGACACAGAAGGATAAAGAAGTTCGCTCACAGTCAAACATATCGGCAGACGGGCAATTATCCATGTAACGGGATCGGGCCCCAAGGCAGTAACAAAACTGCCCCAAGGAGGGGCAAATGTAAAGCATTTACCAATGTCATCAAAGGATTTTTTAAAGGGAAGCCCACGAATGAGTGAAAGTGATGGGCACGGTTAAAAGCCCACATAGATACCAACATGTCGGAAAAGTAGCGCTTGCGCGCTTCTATGCTCAACCTAAAACGGCATTTCTCTCTGTCTTCCTGAACAAGTTCTTCTTTCAGGATTTATAAGAGTCAATGGCATACCGCAAAATGATTCACCCCCATAATGTGATAAGGGCCCCCCGATTCTCCAATGTATCACAAAAATTCATAGGTTTTTGGCTGTATTGGGTCCCCGTAAAGTGTTGGCCCATGTCTTGGCCCTAGACATATTCATTGCTAAGCTCCTGTTGTGAAACCCACTTCTCATGGGTCACAACAGGACAGATCTAAGCCCCAGGAGGATCTAAATGTAATATAGCCTCTTCACTGAAAAGGTTAATGTGAAAGTGTCCATCATTCCACACTGTCTACAATGAGTAATGCTCATTCAGATGAAGAGTGCCGAGGCAGCTAACCGTGTTAGAAGAACTGTCCTCTGCAGGGCTGGTTTTGTATCTAGATACTGCTCCAGATCGGTAGACACACGCAGCTGTTGGTGTTTTACAATAAAGGTTAATTGATTACATAATATGTGTACATAAACCTTATGTGTCAGAATGATTATTATGGTCAATTCAGTAGTCTTAATATGAAACAAGGTGAGCATTAGAAATACTTCAGACATTTTACATCACACATCTCTACTTCCTTATTAGATTGTTTTAGTTTCTACCACGTATCTTCAATATATTAGCCTGATGGTTATTGTATTGGCTGAATGGTTGATAGACTACTCTATTTATGTACCAATGTATGGGCATCGGGCGTTTCCCTGAGAGGCTGCAATGGTGGGAGCAGGTTGGTTTTGTTACTGAATACTGGTTTTGAAGCAGTGCTGAAAATTCGGCTGTCAGTAACAATATCAAAAGGCCAGCATAATAGACTCAGCACTCACTTTTGTTTCCAGCCTCCCTGTGTTTTGAAATATGTTATTTTTTTAAAAGCACTTGCTCTCGAGTTCCTTGTATATCCATCAGTTTTCAGACAACAATAAAAGTGTCAAGCTATCTCTGTTGATTAATCTTCCTGCTGGATGAAGATGGTGTTTTTATCTAGTGGCAGTTTTGACTCATCTAAAGTAGCACAGAGGATTAGTATGCATGCTGCAAAGAAGGTGTAATACACATATTACGTAATTGAATTTTATGCACATAGCTCAGTGGATACTGCTTTTGTTATAGGGATCCTTTTGTTACTGTGCAGTTCATAAATTACAATTGTAATCTGACACCTATGAGCTGCTATCAAAGAGCTGCATGCAAACTGCATTGTACAGGTTAGAAAGCTATGTTTTTCCCCAGTCTTCCATTATCCTAATGTTGGTAAAATAGATTTGTTTGGGGAGAAATAAGTTCTTAGTAATGCCAACCCTAACCACTGCGTTATGTTTTAATCTTGAGTTTTTTGCTTCTCCAGGCCAAGCACTCTTAAAAAATGCCTATCAGTATGGATGACATGCGAATCCTACACCTCATGACCCCTTTTTTCTTATGTAATGTTTTCTAAATATTAATGTACATATGCATTATTTATTGTCTCTATGTGTATGTGTGATGTAAAGTGCGCTGGCACCCTACACTGGTGTGAGGTGTGCTGTAAAACAAATAAAATACATGTGAGAGAGGGGCTGTGGAGAGATAAGGGACACTTTGAAGGGTTATAGTGAGGGAATCATCGAAGAGCTGCAAGAAAGAATATTGTAGCATGATGAACTGGTAGGTCATCATTTACTATACTTTTAAAGCAAATACATTTGAAAATATAATGGGACATGTGTTGTAGAATGCACCAGTTGTACCATTTTTTGCCAATTTTGTCTTGGGGGAGAACCCCCCCAAACTCCTCTTGTAGTGGGCAGTCTTGCTTGTTGCACACTCTACGCAACGTATGGGAGGTGGTCCGACACAATTTGCCAGGGCTGCTTTGGGTTCCCAGTCAGGCCCTGCATGTAGGTATACCCACATCCCATAGAAAGTCATACGTTCTGCATTCTCATAGCACCTCCACAAGTCCCCTTAGTTCTCATGTCCATCCCACCTAAATACTAGGTGCTCTTTCTATCCTTTTCTCCAGTGATTCCCTATGGAGAGAGGTTAGAATGAGTCTTGCACAGCTTCTCATATCTTCAGTTCAGAATAGCAGAAGTGTTTCTGTTCCTAAAGCATACAGAAAGCAGGTACATTTTGCCATTTGTATTTCTTCCAAGCCCATTTGTGTGGGGATGGATGGCCTTGCAGCTCTAATCATTGCATTTAGTGCTTCATCTCTCAGAGAACAGAAACATTCAGTTTGGTGTCTTGCTAGCACTATTAAAGCCAACTTGCAGCGATGAGAATAATATCTGAAAATAATATGGGTCTCTTGCACACATTCATTATTATTAGCATTTAGACCACTTGTTTTCTAGTCTCTAAATCTAACTCAAACATCTGGTCTAAAGAGTTTGTGTTCACAAATTGGTATACAATCAGGCCTGGCATGTATGTAAAATGTATGCATTACCAGGACAGCCATGCCTCACTCCCACATCCAAAGCCCAGGAAACTTAGAAGATCAGCCATACACACAGAGTGGAAAGAATTGTTTGCAAAAATGCAATCAGTCAAAATAACAACTCTCACCCAAGGCCATGAGGCAGTGCGTTTACTGCTGTACTATGGATTTACCACGCATGTCACCTAATCCAATATCTATGGAAGTATCTGAATATTTCAAGACAAAACAGTTATAATTTAAACAAATCAAAAAATACTAAAACCAAATTGCAGATAATGTCACTTCCAAGTCTTCTTGCTGATGGCTTTAAGACTTTCTTAGTCAGACAATATGGTATTCCATGTCATATAACAATCTCAGGCGTCAGGATGTAATAGAAAAGCCTGTAAATTACCCAGGAAGTAGAATTCCATATAAATGGGAACAACTGGAGTCCAGAAAAAGAAATTCCAGTTCCTGTAGTCCAACAGACAAGATGAAATAGTAGGGAAAAATGCAAACAAAAACCAGAGCAAACAAAGTTGCGACTAATCCTGAACCTAGTTTGTTTTTCTTATATACTCATTCTTCAGGAAATGTTTCCCTGTCTAGTGGGAAGTTGAAATCAGTGCCCAACTGTTCAGAAGATCTTAGACCATACAAAACCTTCATCCCACCTACCTCAACAGTAGCATCAGCTTCCACACACCCACCAGACACCTTCACTCAGCGAGACTCCTAGTCCCTCACATCCCCTGCATACGCAGAACCAGAGCCGCTGGCTGAACCTTCTCATGCCTCATGCCCAAAGCCTTGAATGACGTGTCCCTTCACATCAGAGCTGCCTCTTCAGTACTAGAGTTTCACAAGAAACTAGAGACCTGGCTCTTTAACTAGACTCAGCCCAGACACAGTCCGTGTAGCAGCAGCTTATCAGCTCCAAGATAGTATCTAAGTAAGTAGTGACTCTACAACTACTCATGACATAAAATAAGCTACTTGTGTAGTGTTAGAAATTGGTCTTCTAATAGGCAGGGGTTTGGACTCTGTCCAAGTAGGGACCACAATCCTAGTCAGGGTAAGTAATAAACACACTAACAGTTGCCAGTTCTCATCCTCGGGTAGCTTGGCACAGAGCAGTCAGGTGAAACTAAAGAGGAAATGAGTAAAGTATCTGTGGCTGAGCACACACCCAGTAGCACAGTGAAAACACCACAAAAGGACCCCCACACCAGTTTGGACAAATAGTCAATATTTATCTGAATCAGACAAGACAAAAATTCAACATACACAAGTAAAGCTATGAATTTTCAAAGATTAAATCAAAATGCAGTGTTTAGGAGTCAATAGCCCCCACCAGGGTTATCTGGTCATGCTGGACCAGGGCAAATCCCAAAGTTCAGTCCAACTGCGATGGAGTGTGGGCCGGGTACAGGAGTCACTCAGACCCTCTGACAGTACCTTGGTTGCGTCGATGCTCGGTGACGATGCATTGATCCAAGGAGGGGAAACGTCGCTCATGCAGGCAATGCGACGTTTCCTCATCGGGAATGTCATTGATGCATCGATGTCCAGAAGCAATACTTGCCAGTTCCGATGAATCAGTGCTGTGTCAACCAAGCTGGGTCTGTTTTGTAAGTCAGTATTGTTGTGTCGCGCTGTCAGCGAGTGGTGTTCACAGCTTTTTTTGCGGGCAGCGGCGAAGCGTCATTTCTTCAGGGGGATGCATCTGTTTCAAGTAACATGTCAGTGTTGATGCGTCAGTTCTTGTGTTGCAGCACCACACTCCTCTTCAAAGGCCCAGGACTGGATTTTGCACCACATAGCAGAGCTGAACTCACAGCAGAGGAGCCCAGGTGCTGGTAGGAAGATGCAGGTGAAGTCTTTGATATCCATGAGACCTGAGAAACAGGAGGCAAGCTCAGTCAGGCTCTTGGAGAAAATTTAGATTGCAGGATGTAGAGTATTAGATCCAGTCCTCTCACTCCCAGACAAGAAGCAGCAGGCAGAAGGCCAACACAGCAGAGCAACCAGCAAAGTGTCAAGAACCGCCTGGCAGTCCTTCCTGGTAAAAAGTCTTCTGTCCAGAAATGTATATGGAGTCAGAAGCCCAGTCCTTATACCGAAAAAGGCCTTTGATGTAGGAGTAACTTCAAAATAATTCTCTGAAGTGCCCTAGGTTCCCTTTCAACCCAGTCCTGGCTCAAGACCACCAGTAGGGGGTAATCAGCTATTTGTGTGAGGGCAGGCCACAACCTATTCAAATGTAAGTGTGAACAGTCTCTCCCTCTCCCTGCCTGTTGGACATGGCCCTTATTAGGGGATTTACCTAAAACATTTTGCTTTTTGTCTCCCAGTTTTTGCTGGCTCTGTGTGCGTGCCCTTAGGACTCTGTACACTGTCCCACATTACAGCAGGGGGAAAGTGCATGCACCTTTCCTACTCATACCAGGCAGAGGCGCTTACGTGATTGGTTGAGGTGCCACACCCAGGAGTGTCCTGTAAATAGGAACATCATATACCCGGGGCGGGTATGGCACTGGCCACTAGTGGGACATTGCACTGAGTGTGCCAGCCACCAGAGCAGCCTGACCAACATGTAATAGGCCTAGTAGGGCAGGACTGTGGAGGCGCAGGTGTGCCTATGCTCAGGGTGGCATATTTTCTGCTGGGGCCAGACTTGGGTAGACTTTCCACTACTCCTTGGGCACCCCATGGGTGGCGGAGGAGGTTCTAGGCAGAAGGCAGGCCAGGTACACCAGGGTGTCCCATGTCCTGGTAGGGGAGAACCCCCACGTGGGTTAACCTTCTGAGGAGATTGGCTCTTCCTTGAGATTTTGCTGATCCTGTCAGAGTGGCCTTAGGGCCCTTGGACACCTTCCCACTGTAAGTATAGGTTGAAAGTGCATGCATGCCCTCCCTACATAAGTTAGGAAGTGGTGCCTACCATTATGTGCATACTTGCACATTTGTGACTTCTTGTATATACTTAGCCTGGCCTGGCTTGCCTATATGTACACACTTGCACATTGGTGTTTTCATGTTTATACTGAGCCTGGCATGGCTTACTTATATGTGCACACTTGCACATTGTGTTCCATGTATATACTGAGCCTGGCCGGGCTGGCCTATATGTGCACCCTTGCACATTGGTGTTTTCCTGTATATACTAAGCCTGTCATGGCTTATCTATATGTGCACACTTGCACATTGATGTTTTCATGTATATACTAAGCTGGCAAGGCTTGCCAATACGTGCACACTTGCAAACTGGTGTTTGCAGGTATATCCTGGGCCCAGCATGGCTTGCCAGTCTGTTCACACTTGCACCTTGGTGCTTTCATATGTATACCGAGCCTGGCACAACTTGCCAGTATGTGCACACTTTCACATTCGTGTTTTTAGATATAAACTGAGCCTGACACAGCAGGCCTGTATAGGTTCACTTGTACCCTGTTGATGTTCTCAAAGATTGTGTCCAGACTGCTCCTGCAGGCTTGTGTATGCGCCAGGGCACATGTGCCCATGGAATGAAGAATGCCAATCTGTGTTTTCAATATGATTGAGAGCTGCTCTTTCCATAGGTTAATATGGGGGACAATTTATATTTAATCCTAGCTGCAATAATGGATTTCTGTGTAGCAGCCTCATACTGTTTACTATCATTGGATTACTAAAGACAAACCCTTTCCAATGGAAAGGTGGTTTTGTCAGTAATACCTTTGTTTTGCCACGTAAAGAAAGTGGGCATTTCCATGTTCCAAAATCCATTTTGTGTGCCTTTTTATTTCAAGCTTCATTCCACTGGGGGCTGGGAGAAACCACATCTGTGCATTCCCCAGCGACCGCTATAAAACCTGGGCATCTGGAACACAGACCTCTGTCAATTGAGGGCCTGGCTGGATAAATTGGAGGGAGAGGTTTTGACACTTGGCCTCTCGGAGACAGGTCATGGCACCACTAAAGATAAAGATCAACGTTCCATGGCCCCATGACAGACAGGACTGAAATTTAGGGGAGACATCTGTAGTTCAAAGGGTAACCCTTTGAACCACCCCCAACTTCAAACGCACACTTGAGTATAATTAGGGGTACCACACTTCAGCAATTTAGAGATACACTTTTAGGAACGCAGGGCAGAGTCTCCGAACTGTGTGGTACACACTGCCAGAGGAATTTGTTGTGCACAGGAGTATTTACTGTCCTAGGCTGGCCTGGGAACACTACTTGTGGCAGTGTGACACTCTGAAGTGAGCTCTCCAAAGGCTTGTTGGCTTGCCCCCTGTTCTGTGTGGAGGCCTCAGGGACTCACAGACCTCCTTTGATGGCCTACATCTTCTACCGTGTCATCTGGAGAGAGGTGCCCTCCTATGCATCTATATCGTCAGCATTGACTCCACTGGGTAGCAGCTGTGTGATTGTTGAACTAACAATTGTGCCTGGAGAACGGATTTACCTAGTGTGGAACCTGCAAAGTACTGCCTTCATTCACTGAGTTTGGCCCTTCATCGTGGGGTCACATCATGCATAAGAGTTTGGTTGTAGTGAACGGATTACTGCTGCGGGCCCGCTGTTGTCGAGTGTGCCGCATTTCTCTCATGCATAGTTTTTGTTTCAGGTATTCCACATTACTAAGCTCAAATTGTTTCACACACTTACTTTGCTTGCTCTTTGCATTAAGGAATTTGGGGCATATTTTTCAAGGGTTTTGTGTCACCCATGTGCAATGCCAGGGGTAGCAGGGTGTCGCAAAACTATTAAGTGTTTTACCAAGCCACGCAAGTCCACCTGTGTGGCCCTGCTTAGCTTGGTAGATATGAAGTAACACAAGGCAGTGCAAGCCTCTTTCCACCAGAGAGGAGTTCCATGGGTGGGGTATGGGTGTCCCCACACATCTGCCCATGGACTCCGAAACATTCCCAGATTTACCAATACTTGTAGACATGGAAATGCATCAGAATGTTACGCCTTCCCAGGGGAGACACAATGAAGATAAATATCTTTATTTCTCCTTGTTTTCTCTTTCTATGTGTACTGCATTCTGCAGCACACAAAGTAAGAGGAAAAAAGCCTTATAGGATTGTTTTTCGGTAAAGGTTTGTGCTCCAGCGCAAGCAGAGTGCAGGAATGTACCATGTTTTTAAAATATGGCACATTCTTGCCTTCTCCCTTTCATGCAGTGCAATGCAGCAAGGTGTTGTGCTGTGTTGCATTCTGTGAAATAATGATTAATTTGGCCTGTGTTCTTATAATATTTTCTCATACCCCTCTTTGTGCATGGATAGTATCACCTGCATTGGTATTCATTTACTTCGTACATCTAGTGAAGGTACTGTTTTTCATTTCTTAATACTATGGCAAACCAGTAGTTATCAGTTGCTGCTTGAGAGACACAGAACTATATGCTAGAGTGCTACAGTGGCATTTCATTCAATAGGACCATTGCAATCTTTTGCCATATTTTATGGGAAGTGGAATTTATCTGTGCCCAGATTTTAAACAATCACCAAAATGTACGCTGGTGTTCAAGGAGAACTTAATTCTTTTGAACTGTTGGAGCCGTGAGCTCATGCTCACTACACATCTATGGCAATGGATGTCAAATGTTTGTGGAAAATGGTAGCTCCATGCCCTGTGCAAGATAGCAAAGTCTAACATATTGGAAAACAGTAAATAAACAAAACAGTAATATAATACAGCTGGAACTTGGTTATATATATATGGAAATGGAAATATAATGGGTGAATCAACAGAAAACTCCCTTTAATTGCTTTCAAGCCAAAGCAGTGATTATTCCAGTACAGTTTTGTTTCACTGAACTGGACTTCTGATACTGGACATTGGAATGAAGGTTAAATCGAAACTAAAATCTCCCACAAGTGCACAGGCCACTCTGATGTCTTACCCCTTTAACTGGCCTAAACCAGCCATTTTAAAAATGCAAGTTTCCACTTTGTGAGGTGATTAATACCACATGAATAAACATGGTTTTGGCAGCCCTTGCCTCCATGGTCATCTTTTTGTTTTTAGTAACCAAAATAAAAAGTAGGTAAGTATTCAGTGATATTACAATGAGACATAAATTATCTGTTAAAAATTGGGTCTTTGGTTGGCAGTCAGGTTACCCCCTGTCAAAGCAAGGACCCTCACTCTAGTCTGGGTAAAAGAGAATCACCCTCAGCTAACCCCCCCTCATCCCCTTGGTAGATTGGCACGAGCAGCAGGCTTAACTTCAGAGCGCTAGCTGTAAAGCGTTTGTACCAACACACACAGTAACTTAATGAAAACACTACAAAATGACACAACCCTTGTTTAGACAAATAGAAAATATTTATCTAAACAAAACAAGACCAAAACAACAAAAATCCACAATACCCAAGTCAAGTTATCAATTAAAAGGCAAAAAGAGTCTTCATGTAGTTTTAAACACAACGATAATGCTGTTAGCGTGAAAATGTACCTGGGTGTGTCAAAAATAACCTTGCACGGGTGAGTGTGCATCAAAAAGGGCTTGCGATGCGTCAATTTCACCCACGAGCGAGACCTTGCGTCCTTTCTACTTCAGTCGAGTTGGCGTGCGTTGTTTCTTCTCTCACCAGGAGAACGATGCGTCGATTCGGTCCGCACTCTCGGGTCCGGGCAGGCTGTGCATCCTTTTTACATGGCCAGTGGTGTTTGCATCGGAAATCCGACCGCACAATGATCTGAAAACCCCGAAGCGCTTTGTTTGCGATCTCACCAGCCTCTGCCAGCGATGCTGTGCGTCGTTTCTCCAGCCCTGGGCGTCAATCTTCGGGTCGCGTTGAGGAGAGCGCCGATTTTCAGGTTGCGTTGCAGGCGAGCGTTGATTTTCAGCCACAAAGCCGGCGGCGCGTTGATTTTTCAGCTGCCGATCCGAGTCGCGTTGATCTTTTCCCCCGAGAGGCGGTCTGTGCGTGGATTTCTCACTCTTGGGCTGCCAGCTTCTCTTCTCAGGGCTCCATGAACTGGATGGGCACCACTTGGCAGAGTAGGAGTCTGTCCAGAGGCACCAGGTGCTGGCAGAGAGAAGTCTTTGCTGTCCCTTAGACTTCAAACAAAAGGAGGCAAGCTCTAAATCAAGCCCTTGGAGATCTTCACAAGAAGGAAGGCAACACAAAGTCCAGTCTTTGTCCTCTAGTACAGGCAGAAGCAGCAACTGCAGGATAGCTCCACAAAGCACAGGCAGGGCAGCTCTTCTTTCATTTGAAGGCTTACATCAAAGGAAAGTCTCTCTTGTTTGTGAAATCCTGCCTTGCACAGACCAGGCCCCAGACACACACCAGGGGGTTAGAGACTGCATTGTGTGAGGGCAGGCACAGCCCTTTCAGGTGTGAGTGACATCTCCTTCCCTCCCTCCTAGCACAGATGGCTCATTAGGATATGCAGGCTACACCCCAGCTCCCTTTGTGTCACTGTCTAGTGAGCAGTGCAACCAGCCCAACTGTCAAACTGACCCATACAGGGAATCCACAAACAGGCAGAGTCACAGAAATGGGTTAAGCAAGAAAATGCTCACTTTCTAAAAGTGGCATTTTCAAACACACAATCTTAAAATCAACTTTACTAAAAGATGTATTTTTAAATTGTGAGCTCAGAGACCCCAAACTCCACATGTCTATCCGCTCCCAAAGGGAATCTACACTTTAATCAGATTTAAAGGTAGCCCCCATGTTAACCTATGAGAGGGACAGGTCTTGCAACAGTGAAAAACGGATTTAGCAATATTTCACTGTCAGGAAATATAAACCACATTACTATATGTCCTACCTTAACCATACACTGTACACTGCCCCTTGGGCTACCTAGGGCCTAACCTAGGGGTGTCTTATATGTAAGAAAAGGGAAGGTTTAGGCCTGGCAAGTGGGTACAGTTGTCTAGTCGAATTTATAGTTAAAAATTGCGCACACAGACACTGCAGTGGCAGGTCTGAGACATGATTACAGAGCTACTTAGGTGGGTGGCACAACCAGTGCTGCAGGTCCACTAATAGCATTTGGTTTACAGGCCCTGGACACCCCTAGTGCACTTTACTAGTGACTTACTAGTAAATCAAATATGCCAATAATGTATAAATCAATTACATTCACATTTTGTATAGGAGTACTTGCACTTCAGCACTGGTTAGCAGTGGTAAAGTGCCCAGAGTAACAAAAACAGCAAAAACAGAGTCCAGCACACATCAACAACCTGGGAAACAGAGGAAAAAAGTTAAGAGAGACCACGCCAAGGATGAAACGTCTAACATTATCATTCCCATGTTGCCATTTTCTGTCTGGCCTTTACCGTACAGCAGGAGCACTGAAAGGTATATATTCTAGTAGGAGGCATGGTCTAGATCCTATGCCTCCTTGAAACCTAGCATGTAGTAATCAAAAATTAAGTCTATTGCATCTGTCCCTTAAAGGAACAAACTGATGATTTAGAAGGCTTGGTGGAACCAGTTAGATTCCCCCGAGCATGTGTTTTCCTTAGTGCTTGTACAGAAAGCTAATACATGGCAAATTCGATCTTGTTAAATTGAAGTTGTGTCAGGTCTACTATATTGCATGTCAATTTGATGTCAGATTCCCAAGTTACTGCAACCTTGCCATCTACCACTCTGCTATTTTAATGAGGATCCTTTACCTTAGGATGGGAGTTCAATTATGTAAGATGTGGTCTCTATCTTCAGAAAAGGTAGGATTTAAAATGGTGAATTTTATTCTAGAATGATCCCTAAAACTTCATTTACATCTCTTTGTTCAGGGATAAGATCTGAATATTCTGTTTTTTTTCTGGTATTGCAGTGTAATCCTATTGATTTCATCCTTCGTGTCCTAAACCTTATGTTGGTGATGGCTTTAATAACAAAATGATTGAATGGGCTTGCGGTGTGTGAGTTATAAGAAATTAAGTTAATAGTTGGGAGGGTTGAAGCCCCACTCAAACAAAAATCACAATGTTTGTCAGAGTGAACCACAAAGGTTATGACTTAACCTGTGCTTTACCCACAGATAGCTTGACACAAAAGCAGTCAGACTTAACCACAGGCAATATGTAAAGTATTTACACAGCACACAAACAATAATAAAGTGAAAGCACAAAAAAAGAACAATCCCCCCAAAATGTAGAAAAATAGAGTACATTTTATTAGATGAAACGATACCTGAACAACAGAACTCCAATCAGTAGAACCAGAAATAGTTATTTTTCAGCATATTTTATTGGAAATAGCGCCAAGAAGAAGAAGAAAGCACCACAACAATGGAGCAATGGTCGGGACCAGGTTAGCCCATCAGAGCTGACACGAAGATTTCCGTTTGTGTTGGAGAGGCCCATGAGGAGTAGGTTTTTGGTGTGAGGAGCAGGCAGAGCGTCTCAGATGGTCGTTTCTGTAGGGAGAAGAGCCAGTCATGACTGGAGCTTCTCTTTGATTGATGAGTGCAGGCGGTCGCTGCTGGCGCAAAGTGCAGGTTTTGTGTTGCTGGTCGTCATGGTTGGTCGCTGCCAGTGTGAAGAGTATGTCCCGCTGGAGCTTCATGTTGTCAGTCATCATGGGTGATCGATCTTCAGCATGAAATGGTTACATCATGGTTGCGAGGAGCCTAAATATCAGGATTCTCACTTGGGTAGCCAGGGATCAAGGCAAGCAGGTCCAGGCTTTCTTTTTCCGATTGCAAGGCAGTTCTTCCAGAGCAGGGCAGTCCTTCTGGCAGCAGGGCCATCCATCTTCTGAATGTTCCACAGGTCCAGGAGTGTTCTGGTGAGCGGCTCTGGAGGTCGAACATTTACACCTGGTGCCAGTCTTTGTGTGGGGGAACTCCCTGTCTTATCTCAAACACTGGTTCTGGAAAGTTCGTCCCCTTCCCCAGTTCAAGGGTCCAAACTTGTACTTATAGTTTTAAGTTTTACATGTCTTGATAGTGAAATACTCCTAAAGTTATTTTTTACTACTGCACTTCCTACCTCTCCCATAGAATAACATTGGAGCTACCTTGTTATATACAATAAGCTGTAACTTCCAACTGGGAGTAGGTTGACACCTCACGGTTGGTGTCTAAAGAATTGTAATTAAAAGTCCTCTTTAATGGGATTTTTAATCACATTTGTGAAAATGCTAATTATAGAAAATTGGCATTTTCTTGTCCTAAACATTTGGTGCCTGCAGCCTGATCCGCAGTCACATGACTAGGTGTAGCTGGTAATTGGTATTTTTGTGATGCTCTCAGACAGTGAGCCAAAGGGAAGATAAGTGTAGGTAGGATGAGCCACTTCGAATGGACAAGGGGGAGGAGATGTCACCTACTACACTTGTGAATCAGAAATGCCCTACCTGAGCACTCTTAGAAAGGGTTTGTCACTAGTATAGTGTGTCCCCAAATAAGCTGGGGCTAGGATCAAGAGGAAGGGGATGCACAATACCTCAGGGGGGTGGACACTTATGGAAGCTTCCTCCACTTCAAAGGAAGGCCTAGTTGTAAATATTAGACCCAAGACACCAACTCTTCAGTATACATCTGGACCTGCGGCTACTCTGTCAGGAAGAACTGCTGTGCTGGTGAAAGGTCTGCCACTCTGCTGGACCACTGCTCTGAAGGAACTTCTGCCGTGCTGTGCTGACCTGATGCCTGCTGCCCTCTTGACAAGGACTGGATCTGCATCTGTTGAACCCAGAACCCCAAAGTGACTCCACGGGCTACCTGGCTGGCCTCCTGACTAGACCCTCAGGGACAGAAGGCACCAACAATTTTGAACCCAGCACCTGGACTCTTCCATCCGTGAATCTACCCTGCAAAGTGGTGCCACCCCAGTCCTGAACCCTTGGAAGTGAGCCAAAGGTGTTCTGCTGGCCTCTGTGCATTCAGCGGAACCAACATCTCCTGGGCTGCATGGCGCAACCCCGACGCATCGCCACTGCTTTCTGGATCCCTACCATTGCAAATACTCGCATCACCTTGCAGCCTGTAGCCTCATTGGAACCACTACCCTGCATCACAGCCTTGCAAATCCTAGGAACCGGCACATCATCCTGTCTGCTTGACACATCCTCGACGCTGAACTTCGCATCACAAGCCCTCATCAACAGGATCCTCGACAACGACGCAATACGTTGCATCGCAGCATCACCACATCTCAGAACCAACGCATCACCTCTACTGAGCAAAGAATCTTCAACACAGATCCCTAAATACTCTGCAAACCAGGATTTAACGTACTTTGTTCAGAGGACTGACTGGGTGCCTGTAGCAGGCCCATGCTTCATTGCAGTCGGCCTGAACTTCTGGCTTTGTCCCGGGCCAGGGTGGCCAGATATCCACAGTTGGCTCTTTGTGCTTTTTGGTCCTATTTTCACTGAAATCTTTAATCTTGCATGTCTCCAGTTATACTGATTAGATTTTTGTTGCGTTGGTTTTGTCTTATTTATTAAAAATAACTCTGTTTTTCTAAATTAGTGTGGAATCCTTTGTGTGTGAGTTTTTTCACTTTATTAATGTTTGAGGTGTTGCTCAAATACTTTACACATTGCCTCCTGGTTAAGCCTGGCTACTCTGTGCCAAGCTACGGAGGGTGGAGCACAGGTTAGTTTAGGGTTGGCTTGTGTTTCAGCTGGATAAGGATTGTGGTTATTCCTTGACTAGGGCTCACACCTCAGTCAACCAACAGCCCAATGTCTTATAACTAGCCTCAGGGCTATAAGATGCAATAGACTTTTTTGACAGAGTATCCTGTCCACCAGGCTCTCAATAAGGCCCTTATTCTTTCAAATGGGTTATGCAAATTTAAAGCAACAATGTATGCTGATAGTCAGAAGAGTACCTTTTTATTTCTACACCCTCCCAGGTTTAATTGGACATTGTTCATTCTGTGTTTCTGTTGTAATTCTGGGCTTAAATGAATTGCTTTTGGGTTCTTTAAATAATTTAGTTTGGCACTCCCTTTGATGACAGTATGGGCGTATTATGAGTTGACTAGCAATTTGAGGTGGAAATATTGGGACAAAACACATCCAAAAGCCTGGAGTCTAAGTTAGAGTAAAATTGCAAGCAGCACTTTAAAATAATTCAAAAGCAATTGCCATCTCAACTGACCTGAGCTCTCGATAGAAAAGGGGCATGGGAGCATTGTGCTAAAATGCGTAGCATTTAGGACAGTTTGCAGAGATTTTCCCTCAATACAAGTCTATGGAACCTAAGTATGTCAGAAATGTGCTGCTTTTACCAGAAACGTATATAATGAGCAGGTGGCAGAACATTCTTCCAGAGAGAGTGCAAAACACCCTCTAGGAGGAGACATAATTAATGAATGCAATACTGAGTCCATTATGCTCCCACAATCCTGCTTCAAGTTATGAGAATTGAAAGAGAGGCTATGGTTTGCAAAATGCGCACTGGTGTAACCTTGAATAACATGGCTTCTGCGCCTACTAGAACCATGAAACTCAGGAAGCATAATAGAAGTCAATACATTTTTCAAACTAACAAGAAACATCATACATATTTCTTCATAAAATGTATTGCTGCACACGTTGTCATACATAACAAAGCAATAGTACTGTAATATATATAGGAACATATGATTATGCTTTCACATTGGTTACCACCATTATGAGTTACTGGGCTCGGTACTGGGCAAAGCATACAGAAAACAGAAGTACTGTGTCCATTAATACATGTTGTTCACCTGTTTCATCCCATTTCAGCAAGTATGTTGTTCCTGCTTCACACTGAAAAGTATTTGGTTGCTCCACCGATTAAAACCTGGAATCTTGTAGGGTGGTATCTCCCAAAGAAATGCCACTTCACTCAACTCATAAGATGGCCTAAGTCAGTAGACTGTTGTGCTGCAAGAATTCCCTGGACATGCAACTGCAGATCCATACCTGCTGGAATCTCCCTTGTGTGTAGCCATGGAAACAACTTCCAATAGTAATTTATCTAAACTGCCAGTTCACATTTTCCTGTTCTCCCTGTGCAAGCTGTAGTGCCTGTTTTGAAAAATCAACATACACCGGGTTACCTTTTTGAAGGCTAGGACTGAGTCTATAGCTAGACCTGCTAATATTGTATCTACTTATATTTTCAAAACTAGTTTGCCAGTCACTTCAGCTGCTGTCTGTCAAGTTTCGGAGTGATCGGTAAAGCAGGGGCTGAAAAAATGTGGGGCCCCAAAATGTGTTTTCTGCATGCAATTTCCCATATGGGTTTTAGACATGCCTACACCTCGAACTGCTGAACGGAATCACACCAAATATGCATAAAACTAGATTTTGGTCCAGAAAAATCTCTTGTTATAATTTGGTGTAAATCTGTTCAGTAGTTTCAGAGTTATTAAAGTAAAAAGATTTATGTGTATATAGAGACGTGGAACTGGGTGAATTTGCAGATGCCATGATTGGCTGGCCTCAACCTGAGTTGTTGCAACCATTTTGTTCATATGGGGCTTGGTTCCAAGTGGGGGAAAATAACATTTAAAAGTGATAGAAGAGGTCATGGTAGAGGTACGCTGACCCCACTGGACTGATGGGTTTGTAAGGGACCCCTCATGAGAAAGAAATTGTGCAACACATTTTACTTTTGAGCGCACAAGGATCCGTGGAGCACATTATTTATGCCCTCTCTCCTAGTTACATTTTGCCTATATTCCTTTTATCATTTTAGCAAAGATTCATTTTAGAGGAGATGTTTTTTATTCTTTTATCGGTTGCCCTTCCACGCAGAATTTGTTATTCATTTCTTTGCACAACATTTTCATCCTGTACCCAACCCCAGGCTCTACACAATATTTACTGGGTATTGCTGGTCCAAAGAGTACATTGTCTACCCTACACAGAAATACATGTGTTGTCACGTAAGGACAGTTCTTAGAATAACAGATATGTTATTGCCCATACCAGGGAAGAGGGGACATTCCAGCCAGCTTGGCATTTCTTGCTGCACGTCGCCTCAGTTTCTGCAGAAACCTTTTGATTCTTCTTTTCTTCTGTGTGAGGGCCCCCAGCAGACTAACAGACCTCTCTCCACCTCTGAACGCAGGTATGGGGGTTAGGCTTCCTTACTGGGATCAGAAGGGTGGATTAGGGCTACCACTTCTATTTGCACTCATGTAGAAACTGTGGACCTCATTTACAAGGCCCTAGAGGCACCCCGCGCCACCAAAGCATCATTTTTTTACACTCTGGTGGAGCAGTGTGCCACCCCATTACAAAGCCACACAAAGCCACCTTGCATGGCTTTTCATGGCCTTGTAAATTTGGACCTCTTTCACACATACCTCTGTGTGAAAGGGGCGTTCCATGGGTTTTGCCTGGGGTCTTCCCACGAAACACCTATGGAACCAAAGGGAATCTGATGCAATCCCAAATTTACAAGTCTGGGAATGCATCAGATTCCTATACCATCTCCAGGGCATTGTAAGAGTGACGCAACTGGTAGAAATATCTTTATTTCTTCCTGTTTTTCCTCTTTCTATGTGTGCTGCACTATGCAAAACACATAGAAAGAGGAAAGCACCTCTTGTGATTGTTTTTGTGCAGGAAAGTTGCCCTTCCTGCACAAAAACAATCATCCCCACAACGCAGGCATCCTTGCAGCATGGTGCATGGGTGTCTGCATTGGTTCATGGCAGCAATTTGTGTACCAACGCAGGGGAAGAGGACAGAAATGCGACATATCTTGTTGATACAGCACATTTCTGCCCTATCCTGGTGCCACAGGGCAGCACAGCAAAGCACTTACTGTGCTGCCCTGCACCATGGGCCGCGTAAATGGGGTCCTGCGTGTCATGCAATAGGCTGCCACAAATCACTCTTACCTTTGGTATTGGTGAAGTGCTGGTAGCTAGTCAGAAGGGTTAGTCCAACAGCTGTCACATGGTGTGGGATCAGACTCAGTCCCTCATACTCGGTAATGCTGCCGCCAAAAATCCAGAAGTCTCATTACTATAATGGGAGTCTATGACATGGTGCCACCAATGTTGGTTAGGCACTGATTGTACAGATCTCCCAAGTATCTCTGTGTCATTTTGTGTAAAGGCACCCTAACTACCTTATACGGAGACATCCGTGGTATTCAAGCTTAAACACTTAAAAGGATTCCCCAGTTAGTGTTTCTCTCTGAACAATTAAATTCCACTTTAAAAAAGCGACGGACCAAAACCAGGTTGTAATTACAGCAAACATGGAACTCCCTCTCACAACACATCTGTTAAATAATAGCCTCACAGATGAGGGAGGATTGGTTCCATTTGTCTTTGAGGCTCACAACGCATACAGAACAGAATTTGTTTATTCTTGGGTCACTTTTCCAGCAGTAGATGGGAATACACACACATTTCATCAGTACTCCCCAGCAAATAAACCTGCACAATACAGACCATATGTGCACTTATAAATACCACTATCTTATCAAGAAAACCAAAATTAGCTTGATGGCGCCCTACCCCATGTTACACAAAAGATTAAACTAGGTCCTTTAAGTAATGATGGACCTACATGGCCGGACCAGCTAACTATACACTACATCCTAACATAGGTACAATGGTGGTAGTAAACATACATCACCTATAGTAGAGATATATAGACAATTGATACAATTTGTAATGTAAATCTTGAATACTGCTTCAGAAACGGCTGCTCCAGCACGATCACATGTGGCCACAGCGGGTATCAATCCTGCTACGGTAAATTCAATTATGAGTAAAGTACCCACTCAACGTGAAGAGATTCCCTTTTGGTTAGCAAAAAATGAGTGCCTTGGAAGCAGCATTTCCCTGTATGGGACCCCAAGATAAACATAGAATTCTTACAATGTGCTTGCCGTTTGGGATGGTTCCCTCAGTGGACAACTGCACCACTTGGGACGCAGTACTTGCTGCTCTCTACACTATCACACACGGTACACCAACACTTGTGAAACTTCTGGAAGTATTAACACAAATTCAGGATGAATATGGGGCTGCCACGACCCTAGATTTGGGGATGCAATTAATAGGCAATTTTACCACAGTATCCTCAATCATATTAAGTAACCTTAAAGGGGAAGCAGTAGTATTGGCAGTATGCCACTGGCTCCGGGATGTTCCTGTACAGGATCAGGAGCGTGAGCTGGCAAAGATTATGGCTAAAACCTATTCAAGTATAGGTTGGGATCTATGTTCCCTCTAAGCTGTGCACCTGAGCTGCTGCGCACAGTGTGATTTGTCACCGTGCAGGGTGCCTTAAGGAGCAAGCAAAACAAAGGGATCTCTAGGTGACAAGAGAAGAGCTCTCAATCAGCTGTTAAGGAAGTCAAAGAGTGGGCCTCAATATTTTCCCTCTTCCGTCCTGACTTTCATTGGTTAAGGTGCGACTTCCTCGTCCTATCTCAATTCTTGGAGGAGCTGTTTTTGAAACTGCATCAGCAACCTGTAAGATTTACACACTTTGCAAGTGTGACAATGGGGAATGTTTGTGCAGATACTACAAGTTGTATAATAAAAGCCAATCAAATAAACAAGCTGTTTTGGTGAAACCATATTTACATGCTTGCATTTAAAAGGCGTTAACTATAAAAGCCCAAGATGTTCCAAGAAAACACTGTTCTCGTCAAACTAACTTATTTTGGGAGGTAGAGAAATGCAGAGATGATTAAGAAAAGTGAGCCCAGCTGAATGGTCATAAAATAATCTGCATCTCAGACAAGTTGTCCGCGGCTAGGAGAAACATTTCCCTACTTACATTCTTCAGGTAAATTAAATGGGCAAACTCATTCTTCTCTATATGCAATTTGAAAGATGCACTCCTGTTCCTTTAAGCACATATGTGAATTCTCCACAAAACTATTCTTAATAATTACAGTTCCCAGAACTGTCAGGAACTGCAGGGGTTACTAACAGCACTTTGTGAAAACAAATCACATAAAACTAGAGATGGGAAAGCCTACAAATTCACAGGGAGAGCTGAACTAGAGCCGAGCCAAACGTTATGGCTCAGATCATAGAACCCATGCACAAGCCAACCCCTGAGAATGTTTGCTATGTATATAGAAAATATAATGAAGCCTCATAAACATTCAAAAACGTGTGCTTCTTTCATATGTGGAAACCTTGTCTTTAATAGTCACATTAAAACACTGCATTGAGAAGTACGTAGTGGTAGTTCACTAATGGTTCATGTCTGAAAACTATGAGGCAAGAACAGTTGTCATGTCAGCCCTGTAAATAGGTAAGATTATTATAGTCAAACATTATAACCTGTTAAATCAAACAGAATAGATTTTGTACAACTGGTTGTCTCACCCTACATATTTCCAAGTGTTTGATATGAAATAATGCAGAAAAAAGGTTTGATAAAACAAAATATTTGCATAAGATCACACAATTTAGGAGGGGAAGCCATGATTTACCAGGTCTTCTGGTTCACTTTGTACAAATCAGCCATTGTATTGGTATCTATTGTATTTGTCTTTCTCTATGTTAAGGATTTATTTTTATCTCTTTGTCCATTTTTCTGCAGTTCTTATGTAGGGGGCCTTGACCCAAGTTTATCGGAGTACGTTACATGAGCACCAGTTCACTTTCATTGTTTATAAGCTTCGGCAAATTAAGTGATTTACCTAGAATCATAGGCTGTTGAGTCAGCACTGAGACTCAAACTTAGTTCCCTAGTTCCAATGTCAGCAGGTCTTGCCAGACTGCCACATCCTGGGTATAGGGAGGGATGCACACAGAAGCCACTTGAAAGCTTGGCTTATTATGGGCTACAAGTTACAACAGGACCGCAAGATAAGCCTGGCTTGAGCTTTCAGCAGTGGCATAACAAAGTACACTGAAGCCTCAGTGGTTCAGACAGCAAAGCAGTATATTTTATGGTGCCTGGGTGGCAGGGTAATATTGATCTAGGGATGGGTTTCTGCACATTACTAGAGTGACACTGTTGAAAGAATGGTGGCTCCTGGCAGCACAAGTGATGATGAAAGGGATAAAAAATTCCATGTATACCTGTAGCAAAAAATGAGAAGATGGACTAACTTCAGCTTGGCAAAAACAGGCACCTGCTCCACAACACCACACTGCTTATTTACTCAGTGTTGTGCCATGCACTGCAAATCAGTTGTAGTGAGTTGGGTAGTTCTTAAGTTGCTGGGCTAAGAAGACACGTTTTACTTCCACTCAGCACTCTCTCACAACAAATGCTGCCTTGGTGTCATTCTTTTTCTGTCAATAGCTGTCTTTCCTGGTTGCCCCCTCTGAGCAGTATTTTTTTCTTTTCACTGCTGTGTTTCATAGTTACAGTTGTCTCACCTCTCATTCCCTCTCTGTCAATGCTACTTCCCTGGCATGGTTTCTTTCCTTGCTGTCTCATTTTCTTTGTGCAACAACCTCTCACAGTTAACGCTTTATTATCTTCAGTTCCACATCACTGCAAACTACTGTAACAGTTATACACTCAGGACAGTCTCTTTCTTCCCTGCCCAGCTCTCAGCCCCAATTCCCTCTGTCACTGGTGTTCCACCGGGCAGTTTCCCTCCCAGCAAAGTCTCTTATTTTTTTGTGATGTTTTCCTCCCATAGTTTGGTAGTTTTTCTTCAAGCTACCTTCTTGCATCACTAATGTTGTCCTTACTTTCTGCCTGTAATATTAAAGTCACCCTATATTTTAATTTCAATGGGTGATATTGCATTCTCCTTAGCAGCATTTCTACTCCTACAGGTGGGGCTTTACAGGTCCTGTTCTGTGTGTAGGTCTCCCAAAAACACTGTCTGGGCGTAAGGGGAGGTCTGTACCTCTTAGTACAGGGGGAGAGGTATATCCATATTAGTGAAGGGTGATATTTGTTTCTGTGTGAGTGCACATGAGCAGTGAGCATGTTTGAGGGCAGGGTGAGCAGTATACCAGTTTGAGTCTAGGGTTGGGGATGCAACTTTTTGGGTTGCGGGTGAGGGTTGTACCTTTGTGAATTTACAATGAGTGCAGGGTTAGTGAAGTGTAAAGTTCATACTGGAGGATGTGAGAGGCAGTAGTGCTGCATGGTAAAGGGATTGTCTGTATAATTGCAGGGTAAGCTGTGTGGGTTTAGGGTCAACAGTCTGCATGTGTGAGAATGAGAAGTGTTTAGTTTGCAAGCAAAGTGTATTT
The DNA here is from genome assembly GCF_031143425.1 of Pleurodeles waltl. Lineage (NCBI taxonomy): Eukaryota > Metazoa > Chordata > Amphibia > Caudata > Salamandridae > Pleurodeles > Pleurodeles waltl. The sequence goes on along the minus strand of NC_090436.1, from coordinate 832,843,527 downwards.
TGAGATCAGGTTGAATGGTGTGTATTGTGAGTGTAGGGTTGAGGTGTACCTTTGTGAGTATAACATAAGTGGTTTGCCTGTATGGATTCAGTGTGAGTAATGTGAGTGCAGGATGAGTGGTGTGCTTTGGGAGTTTAGGGTGAAGGAATTACTTGCATAGTGTAGAATGAGTGGTGTGTCCCTGTGTGTGCAGTGAATAATGTGCCTGGATGCAGAGTTTCAGTGTGTTTATAAGTGCACCTTTGCTGGGTAAGCAAAGTGGCTAAATGTAGAGTAAGCAATGTGTCTGCATGAGTGAAGGGTAGATGGTTCATCTTTATAAGTGAGGGTAAGTGATGTGCTTTGTGGGTGCAGGGCGAATGCTGGGCCTGAGTGCGAGTTCTCAGTGTGTATTGCGAGTGCAAGATAAATGAGTGTCTCTGTAAGTGCAGGATGCAGCACATTAATGCCAGACCTGTTGGGATTGCCAATGCTTGTTAGACAACTTAGCAGGGAAATGTGCTTTCAAATCACTACTTAATCTTTAAATGTTCGGGTAAGTGTCCCTTATAGTCTCAATAGAAAGTACTGTCATTTTTGCTAATTTAACTCAGTTGCGTACACAAACAAAAAATGTGCCACAGAAACAAGTCACTGTCGCACAAACACTAAAATAATTAGAGGGCACAGTGGTTGGGATAGTTTGGGGGCCAGACCAAGTAAACCACAACTACAAGGTCAATCCAATAAAGGTTCTACCAAGAAAGCAGCAGAGGGTTCTAAAAAATAACTGGGATAAACAAAAACAAAATAAAGGTAATACAAAACAAAGAGGAGAATCTCCGCCCTCTGAGAAACTCTACAATTTGAGAAATAGAGATAGTTTAAAAACTCCTGATAGATACTAATATATTGATACATGTCAATCTTGTTGGTTTCAGGACTCACCGGATAACTGCAGTGAGAGAGGCGAGCATTCCGAACAACGAAACAAGTATGTGAAACCAAGAAAAGATTCACCACGCTCATCTGAACCGTCCATAAAAAAGGAAGCAAAACCTTCACATTAGAAAACAACATTTTAAAAGAAAAAAGTGTCAGCAATCTCGGCCAGAAATGCCAAACATAATGAGATATTTACTGAAGAACAGGACATGGTCACTGACTCTGCCAGACAGCTCTGCCGAGGTCAGAATAGTTCATCGAAATCTTCAAGAGCTTCTTAAGGTGACAGCAACTAACAAATTTTTAGAAGTCGAAACCACGGGCATGCAAGTCTCCCCCACAGGTAAGGTTAACAAAGTGAAAATACAAATTGAGGGAGACATAAAGCACACAATTAAAGTTATATTCTGGGAAAAAATAATGTTATGGTATGACATCCTATTGGCAGAAAAAGATTGCCCACTAGAATTTGTCTGTGAACTCCCCCTAGGGGAAGATGTCATTATGCCATATTCCTTGTAACTTGATCCTGAAGAATTAAGACAGGCTTATGCAGTAGATTGGCCAGTGGCACAAGCCCCAGCATTGTATTGCAACCACGTAGGATGGGACACACATACTACATAATACAGGTAAGATCAACATCATTACCACAACCACAATACCCCATTAAACATGACGCTAAAGCACCAGTGAGAGAAATAATCAAAATACCAGGGTGTAAAGAGCCCTGCATATCACCAATGAACAAACCTTTGCTTGTTGTAGCTAAGCTGGACCATTCATATAGAATACTCTTAGACTACAGACATTTAAACAGTCACACACGCACATTTGCTATACAAAATGCACACAGCACAGCACTCATTAACAACTTAGGCCCATATTTATACTTTTTTTGCGCCGCATTTGCGTTGTTTTTTTAACGCAAAATCGGCGCAAACTTCCAAAATCCAATTGTATTTTAGAAGTTTGCGCTGCTTTTGGGTCAAAAAATGATGCAAATGTGGCGCTAAAATAGTATAAAAATGGGCCTTAGTGCGTAAATACAAAACAACCTTGCATATTTTCAATGTTTTTTCTGCCAAAATATTGTAAATTAAAGCAGGGATTTGACCGCCTTCATCGCATTAGGCTTGCACAGGACATTTTGTTGACTCCCACAAGGACTGCACTGCACAATTGGTATAGCCCAAGGCTCTGTTATTGGCAATGGAACATACAGATCCTAATCTCCTAACACTGGTTGCGTGTGATTCGTATTGTTGTGTTTAGTCCTTTAAAGAATATCTGCATTACTAGTGCCAGAATGGGTTCAGAGATTCAAAAGGGAACACCATCAAACACAGACTCCTGTGGGGGAAGGTAGCAAATCTAAAAGAGACACTACCAAATACCCATGTACTTCAAACAGTGGGCCATCAACGTTTAGGAATACACATTGCAGGAAACACTTTTAGGCAGCCAAGCCAGCAGTAGCCAGGGCATCTGTTGCTGCAGTTACTCGCTCCAAGGCGAGAGGGGTGGGTGATTGTGTGATCCCTAACCAAGACCAAAGATTAGATATAATAAAACCAGCGCTTGAAGGGGTTGCTTCTGCCCATGCAGGTATGGCAGCTACAATTACATTATTGCAGAAACAATATTGGTGGCCAGGTCTATACTGTACAAACAGTCCCAACAGTAATTTGCTATTTACCTCACATATTACATCACTCATAAAATCTTCTATCACATCACTGATAATATTTGCAGTGAAATTATTGATGAGAAACCAGTGCATGGAGGAGGCTCGAGTTATAGTTACCATAGGGCACAAGTTGTAGTTACTTGAGATAACAATAACTATAACTGGTGAATTTCTGTGGGTTTCTGTGTCTAAATCTGAACCTATCTATAACATCCCTGTAACCTTTTTTTCCAGTGAATAGATAGATAGATAGATAGATTATGCTTTTTACTTTTTAATTTAACTTGTTTACTTTCTCAAAGTTTGTTTTCAGAAAGGACAAGTTGAAAAGCAGATTTGGTACTATTACATTTACCTAGAAATTGATCTGTCTACTTGGGGGCTGTGTCCTGGCTTACGAGGGTGGCCGACTGAAAACCTCATGTAGTCTTGACCAGTGGTAGCTGATGACATTTCAAGGTAATAGGGCGTAAATATTGGGTTATTTCACAAGTGGGTGAAGCAAGCAAGCCCCGCTGTCAAATGAGGGGTGCTGGGGAGCTGGGGTTTCCACTGAGAAAAGTTGAAAAAAGAGAGTGGCAAATGGTGCATTTTAAAACAAATATCAGAAAGCAAGACGGTTCATAAAGCAATTGTGAACAAGTAGCCTTGGAAGCCTGCCACCTTACTCTCCCAATGAGTTTTTTTATACGTTGCATACTACTGCATTCAAATTGCAGCGTGGCTTATGGAGGAACAGTTTGTTTCCAGGCATGATGTTCCGATTGGTCCTCCAAATAACGCTGAACTTTTGCATGCATATGTTTGGAACACTGTGATGGGAGAGTAATTTATTCATAAGAACCCTACTCACCTAGTTTGTAATGAGCTTCCACATAGTCCTCATGGATAGGAATGAATTTCTTAATCAAGTTATTGCCTAATACATACAATGAAGCATGTTAATAAATAAAATGCATGTGCTTTGGCGGGCTTCTCTCACAAATCGTAGGCTTAGGTTGTGAAGATCAAAGGCTAATACCACTTGTACGATTTTCCACGACTCATCACACACAAGACTACAAAATGACAACTGTATTTCCACATTTATTTATAGATCAGAACAACTCGTAGTGCAGTTGCAAACGACTGAAGAGCACCATAGATAATAGTTGTGGACAAAACATATCCATATCACGGGCACAAGATTAGTGAGAGGAGTGAAAGTCGGCCCTTTCCCCTTCATTCAGATAAAGTACCATTTAAAATGATTTTGCAGATAGTGGGATTCTGAGGGATAAACTTTAAATATGGAGTGGGAGTACATAAAGTATTCTGTGTTTACTGTGACAGACGGGCCATATTTACAATTTTAAGTAAAACTGTAGTCCTAAAACACTTGTGCACATGTTGAGTTAGTGCCTACATCTGATGGTCATCTACTTGCATACACATCCGCATTATTCATACTTGTTTGTTATTTCTCGTATACCCTATCTACAGTTTTGTTTTTATAAAGTAAAATTAGTATTAGACAGCACGGAGTAATGAAATGCATGTGAATAATAGGTGAATAGGTTTATTTAACTTGTTCTGTCATTTGAAGTCGCATTTCATATTCATGCTGTTACCGAGGTCTATTGCAACAGAGGCGGTTTAAGCATGCGACGGGGGCGCCAGGGTCATTGGCAGGGGCACATCCCAAACCGAGGATAATTGCGAAATGATCTGGGAGAAGGTAGAGCCACATGTTTGGGATTTGCCGCCTGCTTCAAGGCAACGCTGTAGGGAATGAGCACATGCAGTGAGATTTCAGAACTCCCTTTGGATACAGTGTAGTCGTGGGGAAGTCAGACATTCTGCTGCATAGAGTAGCCCTAACTTCCGAAAGGATGGTCTTTTGATTGAGCTGTTGGCCATATGGCCAATCAGAGGGACTCTGGCCCAGATGTCCTGTCTGTGAGTAAATCTTAGATGTTCTTGTTGCTGAAGTCATGCTACCCTGCTGATAAATGAATTTAATAAAACAGACCCAAGCATCAGGGACGAATTTAACATTGCATGACATTTTACATGTTCAGATAAAAAGCAAATCCCGGTACGAGAACAATTGTAATTGCGATGACACAACGTCACACAGTTCACAAGTTGCCGAAACTGTGTAGAAAGAAATTGCAAGACACACTTTAGTTTTCGAAATCTGATCTCCCCCTCATCGGGAACTCGTTTTTTACCTCGCATTATTTCTACTCCGAGTACTGCATTCGGAAGTCAGGACATTATACGACTTAATAGTGCACACAGTCTTACCTGAATCATCTGAGATTTGTGCTGGTGATGAACTGCAACCTATATCTTGAACCACAAGCCGTTTAAGGCCTTACACTCTTTTATTGAGGTTGTGGAGGGAGCAGAAGGTAGGGTTTGGAAGTATCTGCCATATGGTAGGCAAATATCAATGCGGTTGTAATATTTCAAATAGTTATCCTCAAACCTTTTATCGAAGATGGATGAATGGAACCATATTTTATACATTGTTTACATCTGCAAAACTACTGAAATGTTATACATTGAAGATTGTGTTGGTCGGTATTGGTAACTATAGAGTTGCAACATTTGTGCTATCATTTTGTGCAGCGCAGATGCCCCACCTTCATGAATATGTATGCCATTATTTAATTTAAGTTGTTCCAATTCACAGCCATCTACACTGTCAGTTCGTACAGTGATGGTGCTGCTTTGAACTATTTGAGTGGCAAAGCTAAAACAGTTAACAGTGTCTGGCCTATGTCAGAAGAGTGTCTTCCTTACATCGGACATATTTGGGAATGGTGTGCTGTGCCTAAAGTACAACTTATGTGCGCAAAACTCCTAAACAGGATGGGTTGCCCGAAGCTGAGATGTATACTTTGAGCACCTTTCTGTCTCAATTTGTGTAAATTGGCACTATTACGGATCACATCACGCTGTAAGCTGTCACAACGTTAAATGTTTTTTTATCATGTAGTTGAACCAACAGAAACAGTTTTCTTAAAACATTTTTAATGGCATTCGATTAATTTCAACTATATTATTCAGGGATTGTGTCTAATGCGGACTGTATTATCTTTTGTATAGAAACCTGCCGTCTACCATATGTACTGTTTGGACACGTTTTACCTGCTCCAAAGGCTTTGGTCATTTTTTAAAGAATTGTTTAAGCTTTAACAGAAAAAAGGTTTTAAAAAAATTGACTCTCTCCCAGAAGTGTGATAGAAAACCCGAATGCTAAAATTGGTCACTTGCTTGACTGCACAGTAGGTAAACATCTGTCTAAAAAGGTCTTTCAGTTCAATTGCAAAAACATTAAGTACTCAGCAATTATGAAGTTCTCAGCAGTGACACATCCTTTTCACCATCCTTCAAAGAGCTGTCTCATCAATTTATAAAATCCCTTCTTTCATGTTAATGCTTTCATTTTAGAACAGAGCAACAAGCAGCGATGGCACAGAACAGAATTAGAACTTAATATTGCATACTGGAATAAAAAAAATAGAAATGCTTAACTCATAATAATACCAAACTAAAAGCGATTGGAACTAATAATAAACACATCAAGACCTATATCAAAGTGTGTAGTACCAGAAAATCATGCAAAGCATATCTTGCTATAATAATATTGTATCAAAAATATGACAAAAATATCGTCATGGTAAGTATGCATTGGTAAGTTTATGTAACTCCACCTTTATGTACCATGCCGATCTATATATAATCAATGTCCATATGTGCAGAGTTAAAAATAGCCACAATCTATATATTAGCAATGTCAATAGTTTCAGAGTTGAAAACAGCCAATCTAGGATTAACAATATATAATTTCCTTGGTACCTGACATTTTGCCTATGTTATTTTTGTAGCACAATATGGTCACAGTTTTCTGAGATACAACCCATGGCTGATCAGTCAGGATTGAATGGCATCCATGAAACACAATACGTACAATAATACATAAAAAACAGTGTTGCACTAATGAGCCCACTTCAGAGTTTGTCTAAGGCAGAGGTCTTCAAACTGGGGGGCGGGCCCCCCTAAGGGGGCCTCAAGTGATCCCGGGAGGGCACCAGGCTCTGGCTAAAAGACGCATTATACAGATAAAAGGGCTTTGTTTTAGGCAGAAGCATGTTATTGCATTTTTGAAAAGTAACAAAACTTAACTGCAATGTTTAAATAGGTCTAGACATATTTAAACACTGTCATCTTTATAAAATAATTATGAGAAATTCTGTGGGGGGGCCCAATGACTTTTATTTTTCAACTGGGGGTGTGGCATTAAAAAGTTTGGAGACCACTGGTCTAAGGCATACTGTTAATGAAAAAACAGGATAAGATGGAGCTACTATTAGCTACTGTTAAGGGCCTGGGAAACACCCAATACCTGTCTCAGCTCAGGAACATAGCATATCAATGTACATTCCATACTGGAACATATTGCCCACCAAAGAGCAAGCTTTAACATATTGCATCATAGGTGTGATATATGGTTACTCAGAATGCAGATGTCAAATATCTCTGCCTTATACAACCAGAAAATTAAACATTACAAGAAAATACCAAGAACCCCTTCACAAAACAGTAAACATTTGAGTCAAACAACTGGAAAGAGATTCCACACCAGATGACGCTTATTGCATTCAATTCAAGAACTTGGAAGAATCCTCTTGACTTGAAAACTCCTCTGAACTGGTATATCTTGTCTCCAGCTGTTCATTATCTTGCTAGGCGTGTTCCTTCCACCATCATTCATATCACTGCAGCACACCTGTCATCACTGTCCACATCACTCACCCCAGTTTCATTACTCTGCCCATCAAGCCCAGGGTTAGCTACACATGACATCCTCCATAATTGAGCACTTGCTATATGCACAGTATTACCTCACACCTCCATTATCTGAATAGTGTCTCTATCAGAGTGCCATTATAAGAATAAAAACATTAAAGTATTAACCTGCACGAAAGGATTTTGTAGGCCTTAACTAAACATCACGTTTAAACGTGATTTTGCATTTGAAGCTGGCACAACAACATGTATTTAGTTGAACGTCTGATAAGGCCGAATTCTTATTTCCTTCTCTCTTTGTCCCTTTACTCTTTGTTAGTTTTGACCTGTGTCATGGTCATAAGTACAACATTTCATGACGCAAATTTCATATGGTAACAATAAAATGAATAGAGAGAGTGTTAAATTTTGCTTCCTGACCACTTAACCTAAGAAAATAATTACTGCAATGTTTTACACAAGAATTGTAATTTATTCTATTATTCACTGTGTATGTAGGGAGCTTTTGAGAATTATTTTTCCAAAAGGCTAGACCGTTTTCCTTTGAGAGAGAGCACTCTGACACATTCTGTCTTAATCTCTTTGCTGATGTGTCTTGGATTCATTCTGAGACCTACATTTGCCCTGCTTAAACCTATGACTGAGAGATTCTACTGAAATTCTAAGTCTCCTCTCTATGAGAAACACTGTTAGAGAATTAGATGCTTTCACATCTGTGAAGAGAGCTATTCTGAGATTAGATTAGATTATGAATTATATTTTTTATGGGACAAGCTGTATATTTTGTTCTGTAATTTCATTGAGAATAAATGCTTTGCTTACAAAGAAATCGATGAACTAATGATTTAATAAAATCTTGAAATTGAATTCAAACTCTGATTATTGACTCCAATCAAACTAAATTAAATGTTCTTAATTTGTGAATGTGCAGTTCGTATTCTCTCTACATCTGCCTCAAAGGTCTCGCCTCAGAAGAGGTGCAGGGACTTTATGTTTCTGAAGCCTCCCAATAGTCCTCATTGGCATTGGTAAAACTGCCCCCACATTTCTAACTTTGGACAAACCTTTCCTTGACCTACTTGAGGCCAATTTTATCACATACTACAACCCTGGCCTTCAGAGTCACTCCCTTCCTTTTCATCCCACCACACACACATTGTACTAGCAAATCTCCTCACTAACTATCTTGTCTTGAATTTTTTTTTGACATTAGTAGTGGTAGGCTCAGCAATACTTTTCACCTCTACCCATCTCTGTAAACGATCCATCATAGCAATCATGTATCTCCTGTGATTTAGAAGAACATGGAATGGACCCAGAAAATCGACTGCCATTCTCTGCAGCACTCATCTGGGAAACTGAACTAGAATTGGAATGGAAACTGATGTGACAAGATGCTTATCCCTACAACTACACTGTACACAGTCACATACCAATTTTTTCACCTGTCTATCAATATCAGGCCATAAGAAATGGTGTAGAATTATCCATTTAGGAGCCCTCATACCTGAATGACCAGCATGTGCAGTTTCCAAAATTTTCATTCTTAAAGAGGAAAGTGGAACCAACCTGTCACCCATCACAAGTAAATCATTTTCTTGACATAATTCATCCACTGCATTGCAAAAAAGGACTGCAGATGTACACTTAAAAACTTTTACTTAGGCTATCCCGTTGCAACAAAATTCATGACCATACTCAATTCTGCATCATTCACCAGTTTCACCCGCACCACTTCTTCATGTCCTGGCAAATCACATGGTCTTTTGCATAAGCAATTATGCAATCTTCCACTTCTTTTTCTGAACCATCTTCATGCATGTCTCTACATGCATGCAACCTAGAAATAAAATCAGCTTTAGTAGTTTTCTACCTGCTATTTATTCCACCTTGAAGTTGAACTCAAGCAGTTTTGTGACTGATCTTGTCAATCTTGCTGTGGCTTTTTTATTTTTTTCCCCTGACAGAATGTCCACTGTTGGGGGACGATCTGTCATCAAGTGGATAATGCTTTCCCACAAATGAGGGTGTGCCCCCTGAATATCGAAACAGCAATATTGATTGGACCCTGTATTGAAGATAGAATATCAAAAATGAAAATTGCACAGGCAATTCCACATTGTTTATACCTAACTTCACCTATATCAACCTATGTGGTAAATATATCTTCAAGGTATGTCAATATTTTGTCCCTCAATATTCTGTACTATTTATCTTTTTACCACAATATTGTTGGCTTTGATATTTAGTAGTACAATCACAAATATGTTTCTTTTTTTAATTCCCAACACACATGCTAACATCTCTTTCTCTATTACAGTGCAATGAGTTTCCACATCTCTGACTCATACTGACACAAATCGAATTGTTACCTCTTGGCCCCATCCAAGTGGGACAGTACAGCCTTCATACAAAAGCACTTGCATCCAGCATCATAAATGTTTCTTGGCCCTCAAGATATGATTGTAGAGTAGGGGTTGACGCAAACAATGCTCTGCTTGATCAGCTCAAAATTATTCTGACTTGACGTAGACCATGAAAACTGAGTGTTTCATTTCAGTGATTTTCTAAAGCATTTGGTGGATTTGAAAAAAATCTAATGAATTTCAAATAAAACTCACACAAGCCTCAGAATCAGTGTAATTGATCTCTATCACAGGGATGAGGACACTTTACAATTCCATCAACCAAACCAGGTTATTTTTGACCCCTCACTAAATAGAACCTGCCGGAGTACTCTTTCTTGTTCACAAAAAAAATTGTCTCCCCATAATGTGACTCCATGTTCATGCAAGGTTCTAAGTAATGTATCAAGAATTGCATAACATTTAGCCTTTGTTTCAGCACATATCAATTTGTTCTCCTGAAATACGACCACATTTGTCACACCTTTTTGGATCATGGTCATAACCTCCTGGAAATCAGAAGTCGCTGAGGCCAGTACAAATGGCATGCAGCAGAATTGAAAATAATCATCCTGTTCTACCGGATGATAAGTCGCTTGAAGATCTAATTTAGTAAAACATTTGGACTGACCCAGAGTTGTGATCAAATATTCTTTGTGAGGCAGGAGGAGATTCCCCACCTAAATAGCATTATTGAGATAGGTTTATGAATAGACATACCTCCTATGATTTCTTTTTTTTTCAAGACAACTGGAGAAATCCAGAGTGTACCACCAACTATTATACTATCTTCTTTCATTTTCTTGAGAATCTGGGACAATTCTCCCTTTACACTTTGGGGTACATTCTGAAGCCTGTGTTTAAATGGAAAACACCCATCCTTTTTCTTTGCTACTTGAACAAAATTCTTCATTCCTGCTTTCTGATGTACTTGACCAAACTTTTCTATTCAATTATGGTCAATGTGAATATTTAAAACTGAAACAGGGCATTCCCCTTCAGGTCTGATGACCATGTCGAAAACACCCTGGTGCCACCATCAAAACACATTGATTCCCATGTGAGCAACATGCACTTTCCCTTTATATTTCCTGAAAGCCATTTCTGCCCACAAATAACCTAGAAGATTGATCTTCCTACCTTCCAATGCAGTAGATATTACATTTGATGATAACATGACATTAGACCAGTGTTTGTTGTACTTTTCCATAGAAACTATTATGATCTTTACACCAGAATCTAGAAGTAGTTGTATTTTATCCCCTAAATAGTTGTGAGTATGAGAGTACGTAGGGATCATAGTAACATTTATCATTCTAAACACACCCTACTTTTGCAAACCACATAGAAAGCATCAATTCGTTAATTTTGGTCTCTACCATGTCAGCTTCTTCAGAATCACCATGGTCTTGGATACTTCTGACAGTAACCCACTCATCCCTCTACAAACATTACCAAAATGTCCTACTTTATTGCACTTCAAACATTCTTGAACTATAGCGGGACAGTTCTTAAAATTAGATATTCAAAAATAAAAGATCCTCATCTACAAAACTGTGGTCCATATTTATACTTTTTGAAGCAAACCTGCGTCAGCGCAGGTTTGTGTAAAAAAGTTTAATGCTGGCTACCGCCATTCCAACGCGCCAGCCAGGCGTTATATTTAAGGAATGACGGAAGCCGGCGCTGCGGCCTGGTTAGCGTAAAAATAAATGACTCCACCAGGGCAGCGGAGGCGTAGGGAAGACTGGCGGTTGTGCGTCAAAGAATGGTGCAAGTCAGATTAGAGAAAAAAAAAATGACTCTAACCTGACTAGCGTCATTTTTTGACACAGAACCCCCCATGGAAATGACTCCTGTCTTAGTAAAGACAGGAGTCATGCCCTCCTGCCCAAAGGCCATGTCCAGGGGACTTCTGTCCCCTGGGCATGGCCATTGGGCACAGTGGCATGTAGGGGGGCCCAAGTTAGGCCCCCCATGCCACCTAAAAATAAAAATAAAAAAATACTTACCTCTACTTACCGTAGATGGATTCCCCCATCCATGGGTGTCCTCCAGGGGTGGGCGAGGGTGGTAGGGGGTGTCCTTGGGGGCAGGGAAGGGTTCCTGTGGACTGCTTCCATGGTCGGAAACCATTGAAATGAGCCCATAGTTCCCTTAACGCCTCCCCTGACCCAGGTGTAAAAAAACTGCGCAAATCTGGCTGGGCGCCATATTTTAAGGCCCGCCTCCTCCTGTGCGTCAAAACGACGCAGGAGGATAAATAAGGCGCACATGCCTTAGAGTCATTTTTTTGCACTGGAACGCCTACCTTGCATGTCAGCACAAGTTAGCTTTTCACATCCAAAAATGACTCAAACTCCATAACTTTGATGCTTTGATAGTTACTGCCCAATTTGCACTGCAGACCACCTTTGGAACCTAGATAAGCATTAAATGAACACAACCAAAGACACCATTTCAAACAAGGTTCTCCTGCTTCTTGAATGAAGGGGACAGGAGGAGTTACAACTTGAATACATCTATCAAATATAATCACAATTAGTTAGATTCAAATGTTAACTTTGCCACAAAATGCAAAATACAAAGATGGAGCATGCTAATCACTCTCGTATTCTCCTAAACAATCAGCACAAGTGTGCAAATTGTTGTCATGCATGTAATTTGTGTTCCAAACCCAAAGTCTGATTCACAAAGGTAAATTTACACTTTTGTTTAAGTTTACTATTTCTTTGGTATTCACAAACTATGATTTTAACTTTACTCATGGTAATTTTATGACTGTGAAGACTCCACAATCGGGCAGAGAACTCTGCACATAAAAAGATAGGACAGGACTTTTTATGTTTGGAGGCTCCACCACTGAGTAGAGATATATGTTTTCAGGACTTTTCTAAATCATGTAAAGTCAATTTTGAGGCAGAGGAAAAGAAGAACATTACAGAAAATGGAAGCTTATCCATGGAGTATCCTGCTCTCAAAGCATTTGTATCTCGCAAAGTGAATGGAAATTGCATATTCGTTACTGAATTTAGGAATCTGCTCGATGATACACTGTTGTTAAATTTGAAAGATAAGAAACCATACAACATGAGGAGCCTTAAATGGGGTAGAGATTCTTGAATTGAAAAAGTTGTTTTGTTTGCGAGCAAATGGAGGAGCAAAAGAGTTGGGGAAATGTAGGTTGTACACTTATGCCCAAAGATGAGGAGTGTTGTGTGGTTTCCTGTGCTTTACAGTTTGCTAATCATCTTGTCTGGTAGTTCTGCATGGATCCTATTAAGCCAATCATTTCTGAAGCTGATTGATACTGAGCTGGTTCAACAAGCTTCAGTAACTAATTCAAGTTTTATCCATTGCCTATCAAGCACTGATAGATTTTAGAGCCTTCTTTTCATTCTTGATAAATATGTAGCACGTGATATAATTTTGCTTCAGTTCTCTGGGTAAGAAATGCTAAACTTGCTTTTAGATTATCATCCTTGCTTTCTCAAGTGTGGCAACCTAGATGTGCAAATTGTCACACACTGAAGGTCGTGTGCCTAGGAATCCCAGCAGTTTTGGAAGTTACGTATGACTCACTTTTGCTAATGCCATTTTCTGGAGGAACATTTTATGACTGTCACAAACTGTTTTGAAGTTTTCACTTTGTTTATGATTAGCAAAGCGTTTAGTTAATCACCAAATTATAAGTGTTTTATGAACAGGACAAGATGTGATTTGCACATTTTTGTTTATCACACCATACCATTTTAATCTATTATGGAAGAGAGCTTGGGAATAAAATCAGCACCTGGCTCAAAATAGATATTGTAGAGAATATATAGTGTGTGTAGTGCCATCAGCAAAGTTTAAGGTTTACATATTTATAAATTAAGGGGCCTGTTTATGAGAACGTGTGCAGCTAAGCAACTTGCACTGAGTTGCCTTATTCCAGAATTATGGAGCCACTCAGGGCTACACATAGTGGCTGTGCATGGCTTCATAAATCACACATAAGGTTTGCGTCATACATGTACCATGTTGCGTGGTGCATACTCCATGCAAACCAATTAGGAAATATGCACCATGGTATCTCCAATAAGAAGTGCAGAAACCGTCTGCATATTCATGCACTTCCTTTTCTGCCCAGTATTACACAGGTCAACTCTAAACCCTGCCAGGCCCAACTCTGCCTGAAATCCTCTGAAATAGTTATGGGTTGCAATTTGGCTTGGGTGGAGTTCCCATAGTAATGTTTCGCGGAACTCCACGGAGTAGTTAAAAAAACTCATCTGAGCTACATGGAGTTCTGCGATCGAGGGGAGATTCCCAGCATGCCCGTTCGCATTGCATTTTAGATCTAATGTAACGCGGAGTATGTCCATGAGTTCAAAATCGTGCACAAGCGGCACCACGTGGTTTGCCTGGGTGCGGCTATCTTGTTGATCCCCTCTGTTCATGGTATGCAGCCTGTTTTTTTAATCCCTTCTCAATCGTTTCAATCCTCTGCCCTCCTCATTAATCTACCCCTAATTGTTATTTATGGTATTAGTGTGTGTTTTTGTGTCTGTGTATTTTATGTTTTTTTTTTTTTTGTGTGTTTTTCATGACTTTTTGTATTTTTGTTTATTTTTCTCCTTCCTTCCTTCCTTTTTCTGTTTCTTTTTTTTACCCCACCCAGCGCCATGGCAGAGCAGGGTGACCAGGGGAGCGGCGGTGCCAGGCCCCCCCCAAAACAGCCAGCAGCTGCCTATCTTGGAGACAATAGTGCCACCAAGGGGTGCAGCCCCGGGCAATCTTTTGTGAGGTTGGGGTGGCAGCACTTGTGTTTTTTCATGCAGCGCCACCTTCCCTCCATGCTGGCAGCAGGTGGCAGGCCTGGCAGTATATACGCCCAGCAGGAGCATCGGCAGCACTAGGCAAAAGTGTGCAGGTGTGTGTGGTGCACCAGGCAAGTCCAGCACACCACCCAGCAGCTGACGTACCGCTGAGCGGATATCTTAGACCAGTAGAAGGCCCTACTTGACTTGCTAGGCTTTGAGATTCCGGGGCTTGGTGAGTATTAATTATTTGTTGTGTTTGTGTTCTACAGTGCTAACTTTTGTTCTGAATTGCATGCTGCTTACACTCAGAGGTAAGTTACATTAAGTTTACATTAAGAATATTAATAGGTGATCCAGTTTGAGCTAGGCAGGTGCTCGGTGCTACCTAATCATACTAATCGGCTCTTGCTTTGGCTGACTATTTAAGAAGCCATTGCAGACTTCTCTGTCCTCCTGTCACCATAGTCAACTAGTGATATCAGTGAGTTAGCATTCTCTTTGACTTTCTTTATATAGCTCGTGCAGTCCCAAGCAATTTAACAGTGATTTGTAGTACTAATATGCATCTATGCATTGCAAAAAGGGACACTGAGTTGGGCCATCAAGGGGGTTGAGAAATGAGAATAGAATCAAAAATCATTCTTTCCAATGTATTAGTTCCAAATCTAGTTGTTGTTAAGGAAGTTTGTAATAGGGATTCTAAGATTAGTATGGCCAACTCTGAGATAGTCAACACTAGTACCACAGGCGATCTGGTTTAGATAAGTACTGTGTTACTGCATTTGCCTTTGATAATAATTTTGTGGCGATTAACTGTACCACTAATCTATCTTTTTTTATCTTCTTCATTTCTTACATCAGCACCCAAGGGCAAGAAAAGGGGCAGCCCAGAGTCGGGTCCGGGAAGAGCTGAAGAGGAGGTGCTGACCACCAGCGCTATAGCTGAGGGCTCTTCTCATCTCAGTAAGTCCTATTATTTATTATTATTATCGCCCTAACTTTTACCTCTGCCCACTCTTATATACTACTTTTAATTTTGCCTTGTTTATTTTTTTTATACTGTCTCCTTTTTTCCAACTCCCCTCTCCAATTTTTGTTTAGTTACTGTTATCCCTGCTTTACCTTTTTTTTCCTTCCTTATTTTATGTTTTTTTCGGCAACTGACTTTTTACGGTCTGTACTGGTCTGCAGATGTCTTCTGCTTTATTGGTGATCTTTCCCTCTCCTCTATATATCTTGTGGTAGTTTAAGACTAATAACATGTTTTTAATACTCTACCGTCTACTGTGAAGATTGCAGACCCAAGAAACCTAGTTTTATAAATAATATTCAACCATGTATGTTTGTTGAGGAGGCTTTCTTTTCCTTGCTCATGCTCAACAGTTAACGAGAGAATGGCCATGATTATGGGCCACCCCCACAGCCTTCAATGTTGTGCTGTTTAATTCATTTATACAGTATACCAGCAGTTCCCATGACAGTGCAGCATGTCTTCATTGCATTGCAAACCAGCACCTTATGGGACATATTTACAAGCCCCTTGTACCACCTTACCGCTGCCATAGTGTCATTTTTTTGATGATAAAGCTCCGCTAAGGTGGCTTTTCTGTCACTTTGTAACCCCTTGTGCCACATTATGCCTGTATCAGGCATAATGTATGCAAGGGGGCGTTCCAGCTAAGGGAGGCCAGAAAAAATAGTGCAGTGAAATTGACAACATTTCTCTGCGCCATTTTTTTCATCATTTTTAACGCTTGCTCTGAGCAGGCGTTAAAATGACACACCCATTACCTTCAGTGGGCCTCCCTGTGCTTAGCTGCACTAGTATCAACATTTTTGACGCTAGTGTAGCAAAGCGCCATGATAGCATAAAAAACTTTGACGCTATTGTGCTATTGTACGCCATGGTGCACTGTATTCTAAATGTGGAACAACCATGGTGTTGTTAGGTTCCGGTAGGGGGAGCACAAGAATAGCGGTGCATCATCTATGATGCACCACATTCTTGTAAATATGTCCCTATAACATTTATTGACCATTATTATTCCACCCCTTTGTTGAGCTTCAATTATTCAGAGTCATCACCACCATAGGCTATTGCTCTGCCCCTCCATTAGGAAAAGTATTTGGTTGACTTGCCATGTGGCTTTTCCAACATTGTGAACCAACAAAATGCCCAGAGTGATATTTTTGAATGAAGATACTGCAGTGCTAACCAAACTGTAGGGATGTATTGCAGTTGTATTTTTTTGTTATTAAAAAAACTAAGTGGAGGTGTATCTGGCATCTAAGAAATGGATAATGTTTGTTCTAGGCACATCGACCACCAGTGCCGCAGGCTCAAGTGCCACTGCAGGAGGACAGTGAGTTGAAGGGGGAGAAGTGGCAGCAGGGACAAGTGGTAGTAAGTCACATTGCTTGCTTATTGGCAATTACTATTACACTCACTAGCTACAAGGCTGTCATTGGGACTTGTGATCGTGAAACCCCCACTTTACCAGCTACAGCGGTAGTTGAGTTATGGCCTCTTCTATCTGCAACTCAGCAAAAGCTCATATAATGTACGCTAAAAATGATGGCTTGATGTAAACAGGAAAATAACAGAAGGTTAAAAGAAAGGATAGAAATGAGTAAAAGGAAAGGATGTGTGGGTGGGTGGGTGAAAGGATGCGTGGGTGAGTATTGGGTAAGTGGATGGATGGGTGAAAGGATGATTGAAAGAAAGTGTGGATACTGAATGGATGGAAATGGATTGGATATTTTGGTGAAAGACTGAATGAGAGAAAGTAAAGCTTAAATCATGGTGGCTATGGGTGAATATAGTAAGAACAATGAAAAGATGACTGAATAATTGTTTGGATGAATAAACAAGGGAGCTCTTCTGGAGGGGGCATGCTGCTTACCTACTTTGCTTACTTTCTTTTATGGTTATTAAAGCTATGGTTCAAAGTGGGGAGTATTTTAATTTTTGTTCTAATCCCTTGACCCACTCTATTTGCTAACCAAGGCCGATATGTATCCCACCCATCATCATTCATCAACCCCCTCCCTACCCATGGCACTTCACCACCCATGACTGAATTGCAGTGTGGTTCCCTTTGTGACTGCAGTGTTGGCTATCCAATGTGCATCTGCTCCAGTTAATGCAGCATTTATAAAGTGTTCACTGCATTGAAAACTGAACACACAAGGTGTGTTTCCCTTCGCCCCCTCAGTCACCTCTTAGTATTTCACTTCTTTATTGTTTCCTAAGTAATCCTCTGTCCCAGCCTACCAAAAACAAAAAATTCATTCTTGGCATGTGCAATATTTGTATGGCCATGTGAAATGAATCCAAAATATATTTCCTATGTTCAGACTTTTTCTTTTAGACTTTTGTCTATTACAGTGATTGTATAAGCCCAAACCATAGGTGCCTCTATATTCTATAGCAAAAGCTCTACCTGCCTTTCTAACTCCTCTACCTCACCTTGCTGTAGAGTAAATCCAGTTGCCTTTTCTAACTGCCCAGCAAATACATTTGTTGGAAATATGTTGTGGTGGCGGGCGAGGCCAGTGAGTAAAGTGGGACTAAGTGCCTGATCTGATTTCAAGTTTGGCGTAAGAGATACTCTGTGACAAACATGCTAAATACAATCTGAACAGCCCATTCCTTTCCCTCTAGTACAGTGCGTTATTTTCCCCACTGTCTACTTACGGAGACAGGATAATAATATCTGCAGTTAATATGTAACATGTGTGATGTAGTATCATATTTATTATTCATCTGTCTCTTTGGAGTCAGGGTAGAAAGTAAAGGGCATTTGGAGAAGAGCAGGGCCATTGGAATTAAATATAGATAATTGTCAACTATAGCTGCCCTAGCTGCAGACAGTAGCAAAGGACACAAAGTACTGGGTAGCTTTCCTCCAGTAATTTAGCACAACTTGTACCCCATAGTGCATAATGCCTTACTCGTTAATGAGAAGTAATTTATATTTATTTTTGCACTCAAAGTGTCTGTTTAGTTACTAGAAAAGCCTTTAAAAGAAAAAAAATCAGATCACTGTTTTTTTAATCTGGTGTTAATCTGTCTGAATTATTTTTTGCGGACAGTCAGTGGGTAAAAATAAAATTGGCCCTGTGACTCTTCTAATCATAATCACATCAAATTCTAAAGGCCCTAGGGGACCAGCAATGTACTGCTACTGTGCCACCTACTACTTAATTTTAAACAAGTGTTTACACAGAGTATTGTTTACAAGTTGCCTTATTTCTTTTTGTTTTTCTCACTATAGCTACTCCTGCTGGTCCACCATCCACCAGGCAGAAGATAGTGACCTATTTGTGGCGGCAGAGGCTGGAGATGATCCTGTCAGAATAGCAGCTGCTGGTGGCCCGGGAGGATGAAAAGCCAGAGGTAGCTGCCTCCGATCCGGGTCCCGTTCAGCAAGCAGGCCATTACATTGCAGGCACCAACTATCAGGGGCCCTGACTGCCACTGATGCCATATCGTCCGACCTTCAGAGGACATTGCTGTGGCCTATCCTGCAGCGGCTGGACCACCTGGAGAGGTGAGTGGACAGCTGGCTGGAGAGGATCGAGAGGAGCCTGGACCAGCTCTGGGCCCAAATCCACATTGCTGTTTTCTAAGCCCTTTTTAAAAAATTTTGTTTTGGTGGGAAGGTGGGAAGAGAGTTGGGACGTGCACTTTGTACTTTCAGTTAGGACTTTTGTTTCTTTTGTAGTGGACTTTTGTTGGAGTTTTGGGGACGGAGCTATTTGTTTGGGGAGAGGAGTGGGCCTGTTGTGGGAGGAAAGGGTGTGTTTTCTATTTGTAAAAAGTAAGAAGGGATAATTAATTTTCCTTCATTTATGCCTCAAATGTTTATTTTGGTATTTTAGTTTGAACTGCTTCTTTTTTAGTGTAGCCTTTTTTTTTAAACTGCTAAAAAAAAGTGTATGTCATTTACATATACTGTTGCTCTACTGCCCTCCAGACTACCACAATGCCAGTATTTGACACACAGCAAATAAGACCTGATATGTTAATATACACTAGTGATATCAACTTCCTCTGAGCAACAAGGAGCTAGTATTTTATGAACACTAAATATAAAAAATTAAATCCTTGAGTCAGGAAAAGTGGGCTCAGAGTCTGGAGTGGTTGGACAAGGATAAGCGTTTACACAACACAAGACCTTCATGATGATGTTGATGGGGCCGGTGTGGAATATTGCTCAGGTAATGGAAGATCATGAAGTGAGTTGGTGTCGCTTTTACCACATCCTCCCCAACAAGTGTGTGATCAAGTTTAGAAATGTGTTGAATTTGCTGTCAGCCAACACATATATAATCAATCATCATTCACTATATCACCACTCAATGGTGCAATAGTTAGTAGTTACTTCTTCCAATCCAAGCACGGTGGTTGATACAAAATATTATCTCCTCTTTGATTGCAGCAACACATTGGAATTTGGGATTGACACTGGCAGTCTTTTAATCAATGATCTTCTGGGGCAGCCGAGTTAGGTGATTTTAAAAAAGGATAGGCAATGGCATGTGAGGGAAGTATGCATTGTCTCCAATGTCTTGAAGGGAATGTGGGGGCTTCTCTACTGAACATGTGTCCAACTCCAATCTGGCTTTATATGTGGCTTAAAATGGTGGGGCAGCATAAATCTGACACAAACATAATGTTCCACAAGTTATTTGTTTTTTGCAAAGAAAGAAAAAAAAAAATTTCAACAACAAATAATTAAAAAAGTTCTATGGTGTCACTGGCATACTCAGTCCTGGAAGTAGAGTTCATAGTCAAACTCAGGTGGTTAACTCAGAAGCTGGTCAGCAAACACACTTAATTCTGACCAATCATCCTCTTCCTTTTCCTGTGGTATTTCGGGTTCGGTGCATTCAGGTGGTATTAAATACTGGTTAATTTTGATCATGGTTAATCTCTCCACATTTGGAGGTGAGAGACTGGTCCACCTCACTGTAACAACTGTGCCAGCTAAACTGAATGCACGTTTAGCAGACACGTTGGCTACAGGATAAGTCAGATACTTTATTGCCAGCCTGCTGAACTATGGCCATTGGCACATCTTTCCATACTAATATACCAATGGGTTTTGATTTACATACTCCTCTTTTTGGTCAGCAGGATACTCCTGGAACATCCTCTGAAGTGTTGTTGGTACTGCTACTTACTTGTCTTCTTTTGTCTTTGCCTCTGCACTGGACTTAAGACCTGCCACTTGAAACCAAGCCAATGCAGAGTTTGAGTTAGATTCTACTGATGCTGTTGTTGCCAGTGTTCTTGTTGCTGGTGTTGGCTGCTGTGAGACAAGACTGCTCTATCTGAAAGTTGAAGGCTGCACCCCAGAACTGCGGAGTGGAACTCTTAGTTTGAGCCATTCTTCTTCCAGTTCTCCAGCTTGCTCCACAATCCACCTCTTGTATTTTGAAACATCCCTTTCAGAAAAAGGAATTTAAGTGGGAAGAACTTTTTTGTATTGTGGATCAACAAGGGTGGCACAGATGTACTCTTTGGACAAAATAATGTCATTTTTCAGGCTTGCATTTCAAGCCAAGCGATAGCTTAGGCTCTCAACCAAGGCATGTGCTTCTGGGTTTTCATTCACACCTCCGAATGCGAACCTTTCAGACAACTTCTTTCGTTGCTCCCGTAGCAGATGCAACAAAGGGATAGCTTAGCCCATTGTACTGTCCTCCTTGCTGACTTTCCATGTGAAAACCTCAAAAGGGAGCAGCATCTGTGTCAGGCATTTGACTAGCCCCATTTGTCTGCATCCATGATCATAGTTTTCCCAATTGCATCGCCTCCTCTTTGAATGACATAGTCATTGATCTGTCTTTATTGCTCAAACAGACATTGCAACATATAATAGGTTAAGTCCCAATGTGGTGACACCTCCTGTGTCAGGGCTTAAACTGGTACCCTGTTAGCATGCTGAATAATCCGCAACTGCTTCCAAACTTTAAAAGAATGGCTGAAATGAGTGCAGATCCATCTGTAGGTGGTCAGTATGTTGCTGACTAGAAAGACTTGTACAACCAGGTTTATGCAGTGTGTCAAACACAGGGCCCTGAAATAGCCACCATCTGCAATGGCCTACAATATATTCCTGTCATTGTCTATGGCACCAAATCCAGTGTGGCGACCTCTGGGTCACAGCCACTTAGACACCTTGCTATTAAATTTGTCCAAGATTTTTTCAGCTCTATGTCTGTGTGACTGTCTGTTTTTCTTCACAGCAAGCATGGCTTATGTTGCATGCTGCCAAACGCTCTTAAAACTCCTTCATTGCCAAAACCTGTAGATAGCTTTTGCTTTATCCCCACAAAAGAGATCCAGTGTGCAGTGATGCACATACAATCAATAGTCAGAAAACTGGTCCACATGTCTGTTGTCAGGTGGATAGTGTGGACAACACTTTGCTGCACAGCTTGTCCAACCAATTGCAGCACATCGGAGTGCAGCACTGGAACAGCAACTCTGGCAAAATAGATCCAACTTTGAACCTTCCATTTCAGTCAGATGGCTGCCACAAATTATAAGAATCCTCCACAAAAGAAAAAGGCACTAACTTTTTTGCTAGTTTGCAATTGTACAAACGTGCCATTGGGTGGTTGTGGTCATAGGGGCCCTTCTGCCTAAACATGCCTGTAATAGTAACCTGGGTTTTTTTCTTTTCGGGGGCCAATGACGCTGGTGACTTTGCAGAAGTCAGTGGTGGTAGACTCAATGTGTGTTGTGGTGCAGTCACCGTATGTCATGTCCCCATTTGGGTCTGAGTCTTACTGTACCACTGTGAGGTCGCTGAGGCGGGGGATTCTGGCACACTCCTGGGGACAGGGCTGCTTTGCGTGAGGCTGTCACCCTCTTCTTACTCTCTTTCCACTGTGATTTCATCAGCTGTAGCTGATGTTTCTCAGCTCTCCTCATCTTCACCACCATGACCATGTTCAGCAATTTTTTTAAAGTACTCCTCCCACTGGATTGCGCAATGTTTTTTCATATGGGCCGTGATGTAAAGGAGGCTTACCTTGACAAACATTTGCGTGGCAAATGGAGCATATTGCAATGGTCTCCTCCTGTTTCCTAATCGTAAAAAAAGTCCCAAACTGGGTAGAAGTGCTTTCTTACTGTGCCACTGCCAATGCCTGAAGAAGAACTGGAGGTAGGTGGGTGTGTCGATTGCCTCTCTGTATACTTCTACTGAGGTAGGGGTTGGTGAAGGTGTTAGCTGGTGCCTTAGAAATTTGGAAGCTGGTGGAACTGCCTGTGCCACATCCCTCAGAGCATGTTGGACAGTAATGTCAGACTCCTCTGTGCCAGCATCCACAATAGCTGGCTTGTTGTCATCATCCTCCTCATCATCATACCCTTCCATGATTCTGAGGCTTTCTGGAACTTTTCTTTTCCCTTGCCTTTCCTGGCATCTCCTGGACTCTGTCGGGGTCCACTTCATGTCCCTGTCATCATCATTAGAAGTGGTGCTTGGAGAAGATCTTGCTAGAGATCTGGGAGCCATTAATTCTAAAGGAGAAGGTTTTTGCTTGGCAGGAAGCTCAACCTCCTGTTTTGCTCCAACTTTGGGAAGATCTACTATTGCTGGCTGTGGCTGCTGTCCACTTTGCTATGTTTTCTGAAATGATTGGGTACTAGAAAGGGACAAATCCAGTTCAAAGACACGGCTCGTCAACATTGCCATGATTGCAGTGGCTTCGTCACTGATAGACATGGGCTTGGAAATAGGTTGCGGTGGTGCTGTTGATGCGAGAGTGCTGCTCCCAGTTCCTCCCTGGGAGCCGGTGTGGCAGGCAAACATCTCCCAGAAAAGGTTGCAGTCGGCACGCCACCAGTGGAAAGCTGTTTTTTCTCACTGACCACTATCTTGGGAGCAACTTTCTTTGGGGCCATCTTAAAGCTTTCAGTTAGTAGTGGCACTAAGAAGCACAAGCAGATGAGATTGGAGGACTGAAAGCACTGTACAGGGCTCTTTGGCAGTGATGTGGGTGATGTGACATCTCTTCTCTTGTGCACTTAAAAGCAACCAAGCAAGAAAAACATGTAGTTACTAAAACATAATATTGTTGCAGGTTGAAACAGTACAAACAAATACAATATTAGTGTGGTTGGTTACTTATGTAATAAATACCAATTCAATCAAACATTGTAAAGTCAAACCACACCACTGCACCATACAATTCTTATTTCAAACCAGGCAGCTCAATATGCAGATATAGCGCTTTGCTTTATCTCATCAGTTTTAAAGGAGACACCTGTGGTAGTTAGAGAGAAATGCGTGGGTAAATGGAATAATCCTTAAAAACCTTGTTCAAACCGACTGCCAACCAGAGACCCCATTTCTAACAGAAATAATATAAGCAATGTTCATTAGAATCATATTCTTTTAGTACACATTTACTACAATGACCCTCAAGCATATCAATATTACACTGGTATCACATCAATCCATGCAAACCCAGGGCAAAGACACATTGGCTGGATGCACAAAATGGCCGCCAGCCACATGGTCAAACAACAACAACAAGGAGCAAGGAGGCATGGGGAACAAAGAACCCACGCAAGCCTATGGTAAGACACACTGGCTGGATACACAAAATGGCCGCCAGCAGTATGTTCGAACAACAACAATAGGGAGCAAGCAGGCATGGGGAACAAAGAACACATACAATTTTATGGCAAAAAGACTCTAGCTGGGTTCACAAAATGGCTACCAGTCACATGGTCAAATAACAACAACAATGAGCAAGGAGGCATGGGGAATTAATAAAGAAACACATGCGATCCTTTGACAAAGGCACACTGGCTAGATGCACAAAGTGGCCACCAGACACATTGTCAAACAACAACAAAGAGAAAGGAGGCATGGAGAACAAAGAACACATGTCAGCCTGTGCAAAAAGACACTGGCTATATGCACAAAATGGCCGACAGCCACATGCTCAAACAAAAACAAAGAGCAAGAGGGCATGGGAAACAAATAGCACATGCAAACCTTTGGCAAAGGAACAATGGATGCATGCACATAATGACTGCCAGCCACATGGTCAAACAATAAGAGCAAGGAGAACAAAGAACACATGCAAGCCATGGCCCCAGGGACACCCCCCTCCCCCACCCATACCAGAGGACCCATCCCAGGTAAGTCCCGGTAAGTATGTTTAAAAAAATAATAATCGCACACGGGCCCTGACTTGGGGCCCCCTGCATGGCACTGGCCCCAATGGCCAGGCCCAGGGACATTGGTCCCCTGGGCCTGGCCATTGGGGTGTTGGGCATGGCTCCTGTCTTTCCTAAGACAGGAGCCATGTCCTTGGGGGTTGTGCGCCAGATAATGGCGCTACACTGCTTAGAGGCATTGTTTTGCCTCTAAACAGTGTAGCGTCATAGTTCAGTGCACAAGCGCCGGTTTCTCCTACACCTCCCCCACCCTGTTAGCATCCTTTACAAGGATGCTAACAGGGCATTAGCGCAGGCTAGCGCCATTCCATAAAGATGGCACCTGGCTGTTATCTTGGAATGGCACTAGCCAGCGCTATACTTTTTCAAGCAAAACTGCGCTAATGAAGTTTTGCATGAAAAAGTATAAATATGGGCCTAAGGCCCTCATTATGACTTTGGCGGTTTTTTCACAAGACTCCCGAAGCCACAGGTGCCAGAAGACTTCCGACCACCATATTACGAGTACTGAAGGGTTTCCACCACAATTTGAGAGGAAATCCTCCAGTAGTTGTGCTGGCAGTCGGAGGTGGAGAGGCGGTTCCACCACCAGCCAAAAGGACTCTGCCAGACGTATTATGACCTGTAATACGGTCTGGCGGTGTCCTGATAGCAGGGTGTTTCCAGCGGTGGAAGCGCCTGTTCCCGTTCCCTGCCGGACGACCTCCTCACCGAACAAGGTAAGTTGATCGTCCGACTGGGGAGGGGGTTGGGAGGTTGGGGGGTGTTGTGTGCATATGTGAGTGGGTGTTGTCTGCATGTGTGAATGTAAGGGTGTATGTGTGTGTGTGTATGCGTGTGTGTGTTTGAATGCGTGTGTGCATGGGTGTGTGTAAGGGTGTTTGAATGTGTGTGTATGCTTGTGTGTATGGGTGTTTGAATGCGTGTATGATTGTTGAAGTTAGTGCGTGTTGGAATGATTGTGTTAATGTGTGTATGAATGCGTGCGTGTGAATGCATGTATGGATGCGTGTGAGTGAATGCTTGTATGGAAGTGTTGGTGAATGATTGTGTGGGGGGTGCGTGTGGATGTGCGTGTGCGTGTATGCGGGGAGGGGGTGCTGTTCTGGAAGTGGGGTCGGGGTGCTGTTCTGGAAGGAGGGCGGGGATGCTGGAATGGAAGAGGGAGTTGGGGGGTATTGGGTGGTGGTTGAGGGAGTCGTCTGCCGGTGACTATACGAGGTCTGTGGGATTTTAAAAGGCAGAACACCAATATATATATGTGTACGCTGAGGGTAGCTGGTGCTTGCAGGTGGGGCCCCCCAGCATTTATTTCTGGGGACCTGCACTTACTTTTCCTTATCACACTTGGACCCATGCCCAGAGAGAAAAAAAACACTCAAGGGGGAAATAAAGGGGCAGGTAGAGTCAGATGGTGGATTAAAGAGGCATGATGTTGATTTGGCATGTGTATAAGATTCCTACATGTTTTCCCCGTTATCAGGCCTCTGATCACCTTCATACTTCTCCAGCTGTTAGCAGGTGAAATGTCTGAAATAAAAGCAACTGAGCCTTGGTTTTCCTGAAGTAGTTAGAATTTCTGATATGGTCAGTAACTCAGATTACTCGCTTAGTTGGAAATTAGTACCCTGATGAAATGAGGCCTCTTCAGTGCTGTTCAAAAAAATGTATCAAAGATTTAAGGCATCATAAGCCACCTCGCCTATACTCTTGCCTTCGTGTGTTATTACTTAAACGGAATGCGTTAGTCAGCGGCAAGAGCAGTCACACCATGTTCCATAAACTTCAGTTTTCATCTATCATCTTATTCAAAGGAAAATAAGCCAACAGCTTGTAGCCTTTGAAGTTCAAGATAGGGCTGAAAATGTGCTATATTTGTAAGGCTGATCTGTTGTTATAGCAACTGAAATTTTAATAATGTAAACAAAAGCGCGCAGTACATTTATAAGCGCAAGTTCATCCAAGAGATATTGCCAGTGACAAATTAATTTCAGAACAATTCAGTTTTGCTGAATTTTATATTTATCTTCAAAGAAGAAGTAAATAATAGTGCAAAACAGTGAAACGGAAGCATAGTGTAGTCAATAGCTCAGTGACCAGGAGACAGAATTGCTCTTCCACAAAAACTTCATCTCTCATTGAACCTGTGGCTAGTGTGAATCACAAAGATGCCCTCTTTCCCTCCTCCCTGCACAGACAAACATTTTGGTATGTTTACATTTTCCTTTCAAATATTTCTCAATGTCATTGGAAGGTAAGAAAACATGCCTACTTTTTGACAGTGAAATTGTGATCATATTAGAGACAGAGGGGCATGTCTACAAGGAGCTTGTACCACCATTGCATCACTTTTTTTTTTACGATTAGGTTGCGCAGTCTGTACTTTCATGTTTACAAAGTAATGCATGTAGGCCAATGCGTCACTTTTTGTAGGCCTGCGACCAAATTTTCCTGCACCTAAACCCACCATATCACACAAGTTTTAATACATGCAAGGTAGGTATTCCTTCGTAAATACCCACGTAAAACCGATGCAATTATATATACAAGTTTAGGGAAAAGTGGCGCATTGTTGGCAAGTGGCGCTCAGAGCCTGAAATGCGTCACAATTTCAGCGCATCAGCAACCCACGAGTAAGAAATGACGCAATGGCTGTGGTACATAAACAGAACATACGCAAAGCACTTTGGTAAGCTCAACTATGCCATGGAGGTGCTAATACTTTAACTACGAATAGTGAGGAGACCAACACCACCTCCACCATGTAGGCAGCGCAGGAGAAGGGAGCATGTGCACCGCTAGAGAACTACTTTCATTGATTTCAGGGAGAAAGAGGTCATCACCTACTACAGGCTACGAAGGAAGTCCATCATACGCCTCCTAAACCAGAGTGCACCAAGGCTGCAAGCAACATCTCAGAGGTCCACCAACATCCCTCTGCAGGTCAGGCTGATGGCAGTCCTCCACATACTGGCATTTGGTTCATCCCAGACAACTACAGCCAGAGTGGTAGGAATATCCCAGCCATCTTTTTCAGCCTTCTATGCCATAGCTGGCTTACCCATGTCTTGGGGGCTATGGATTTGGCACATGTGCAACTGGCTCCTCCTGCTGCAATATCACACATGTACCACAAGAGGAAGCACATATGCTCTTTAAACATACAGGCAATTGTGGACCACCTGGGGATGTTAATCATTGTTATGGAAAAGTACTCTGGGAGTGCTTTTGATGCCTACATCTTCAGGAACTCCATCATCAATGAGTGCTTCCAGAATTGGAAATATGGGAATGGCCCATTGGTTGGTAAGTACATCTGAAGTACATGACAGATCTGATAACAGTAAATAATGTATGACAAAATAGCTACCCGTGCAAGTCACACATGTTAAGATATGTTAGGCTACTGAGTGTGCATGTCAATAGTGGGAAAAACCTGAACAATGCAACACTAGGAACATGCTATATTGCATCGCTGTGTGCAAGGAAGGCCTTCGGTGTGTGTCCACGTGTAACTCTCATGGTTCATGAGGCATCCAACACACTCTAGCCACCTATGTGTAGTGCAGTATGTGGCACACAGATATAGACAATCAGGCCTCCAAGGGTTCATGTGGTGCAGGAAGATGTGAAGATGACCCCTCAGGCACAAATAAAATCACACATAAAATGCAGCCACGCAATCCCCATGTTGTAATTATGCCAGCTTCTGTGCTGCGCAGCACATTGTGTGCCAGTGCTGCTTGAAAACTAAGGATGTACCATGTTTTTGACTTGTAGGTGAACCTGCACCCTACACCAATGCTGAGATGGACATCTTCAGGGATACCATTGCTACCAATGAATGTCACCCAAATGTTTTCTGTGTTATGTAAGGATTGTGTGTGATTTCTCATATTGGTTGCATTGAGATGTGTAGGGGGTATCACCATACAACTGAAAATAATTGTCCTTACATGTTACATCACAAATGAAGTAGGACAAAGTTGCATGTGCATAAGATGGGGGCAAATGTAAGTGTGCATGTATTGCCAATCTATGCAGGCACATATGATGGGTGGCTCAGAATCTGCTGTGGTAATGTTTGCCCAGCTATGGTGTATATGCTTATGGCACATGCGCCATCACCAGCCCCAAGACCAACAGATGGTTGTATTTTCAAATGTCTATCACCAATACTATGGACAGAAAGTAACACATACTTTCAAAAATTATGTGATAGAAAAGTTGCATGAGATAGCCTGATATTTTCAAGACACAGTATGTTTACCCAAGTCCAAATTTCAGCAGGACACAGGTGTGGTTGGGATGTAACACATATCCCAGACAACATTACCAATATCAACATTGCATGTTTATGTGAAACTATACACAGTGAACAGCTATTCAAATTTAATAGTCCACCTATTGTGAGTTCACATTGTACCATGCCCTCTTCGCTACCACAATTGATACAGTGTGAATGATTGAAGGCATGTTCAGACATTCATGCCATTCCGACAGCAAGATGTTTTTGGATCCATACATGTAACAGTAGCTAGGCGTCTAGCCAAAGTTTGGAATGTGAGCAGACTAGGCATCACAAAACAAAATTCCTCCCTCATTCAGATGCTCCATATGTATTTGTGAGGTGGCATAGTTAAAATGTATCATTCATTAGCGCAAAACCAACAGCCAAATGGCATATCCCCACATGTTGCTGTGAGTGTGTAAGTCTATTGTCCATAGCAATCATTTACTAGGGTTCACTACTTAGGCCACATTTATCATGATCTATAGCAACTGTCATCCAGCATCATAGGTACTTGAGCATCCCTCAGAGTACTGTATCTCAGTGACATGTGAGATGATGTGACAGAGGAGCAAATTGTAAAATTCCATGGTAGTGTAACGGATGTTGATGAGAAATTCCATGTGCACATAGCTTTGGATGGATCAACTTAAATCTGCCTTTCTGATGCACATTGCTAGTGCAGTTGTCCACATGGCAAAGTAAGGACATTTTGTGTGGCAGATCCACACAGGATGTGAGGATTCCTACCTCAGTGCAGACAGAATAGGTATGACTAGATGTGGCACGTCACCAGTCCACACGTCCTATAATCAACATGTGATCATACCTTTGTCGTGTTTTGTGAAGAAAAACTTCAATGTGTAAAGTATCACATGCATGTCTGCACTGTGTTGTCACCATACGGCTAATTACAAAGTCCACCTAGTGGTGGCGTTACCTAAACTGTCTCCCCCAAATATAGGTCACCCTTGATTCATTTTTGGCAAATACCTGCGAGATACAGCACAAGATACTCACACATATGAGATCTAGAGTATGAACACAAACATTCATCACATGGCTATGATTTGATTTTATATGCATCATGGTAATTCTGTGTTGACATGTATGGACAGAAACTAGGAGATGCAAAAGGTCACATGGTATTTCTTGAATTTCATTACATGATCTATGCAATAGGGTTCCAGGTATTTCCATGAGTCAATATTGGATAAGTGTCCAACAGGTCTGTTCAATTGGAGGTAGCTAGCCACTCTCAATCTATGTTTCAACTACTTAGCACATAGTCAGTCTATGCTGCAATGTGTCTAGGCTTGTGTATTTGCCATATCATTTACACAATGCTAGACATTACTGATTTCACATAGGTTATTAGTCGTAGAATATACCCTCTTGCATGCTGCATGACAAACCCCAGGGAGTACCTAAGTTGGCCATGTGTACCATTCCATGTTTATACAACATCATAGTTCCTGATCAGTCTTAGTATTATTATGGATATACATTTACATGGGCAGACACTGCCATTTCATATACCTACAATGCCAATCCCTGAGTACCTTTGCATTGTTACATTAGGAGAAGTGTATGTTTCTTATGATGGTTGGTCAATTTTCGATCAATAAATGTTTTCTTTGGTTGGACATGCCACATGTGATCTTTTTTGTAACTTAAGCCTATTATTGATGACAACATGTACAAGTTTATTTTTGTCTGATACATATTTCCTTCCTCTCCAACAGACAGGACTGACCACGAAAAGACTATGCTATAAGGTTGGAGAGATATCAGGCATGTTGCCCAGGCCTACCGAAGCATGGGAAGTAAGTAAGTTGAAGGGAACGTGGCCCAGACAGACTGCTCCTCGGTGCCAACAAGGGCCGGACTAGGCAAGCACCAGCCAGGATGTCAATGTGCCCCATAGCAGTGGATCAGTCATGGTTCCAGGCCCCTCTACACCTTAGCTGGCAGAAGCACTATCATCCAGGCTGACCTTTGAGATCTAGTAATTAACATTACAGATCATAAAATCTTATTCAGGAGGCAGATCCTTTTCTTACTTAGCCTCCTTACTTTGGAACAAGCTCCCACTCCACAAAAGTCAATTTGCTGACCACTTCAAGTTGAGAATATATCTTAAAACACTGCTTTTTCTGGCCTAAATAGTTTGAGTTTTTGGTTATGTGCTGTGTGGTGCTGAGATACCCTTCCCGGGGTGATTCATGCGCATTATAAACTAAGTTAACATAACAAGCACCACTGGTCATGACAACAACCTCAAGACAGCCATCAGAATGTGAAAAACAGGCCCTTAACTTAAAGACCTTTCTGACCTTAAACTAAATGTGGCTGGCATTGAAATGCAAGTAATCACTCTATTGCAGATGGTGCAGATATTGCAGCAGTCAGTGGATAGGATTGAAAAACAGATTTAGGCCTCCCTCAGACTTATTGCCCTTCCCCTGTTTTTACAGCTTGCTTTTATTTTATTGATTAGTATTTTAGCATAGGTTAGGATAGGTTGTTGCATAGGGATAGGTTGGGTTTGCTTTAGGAGTTTTAACATTTTATTAGTTATTCGCTGTTCAGTGGGGATAATGGTGGGTAGGTTATTAAGGTGGTGGGAGGGTTAATGTTTAGGATATGTTTATAAAAAAAATACATATTTGTTTAGGTTTAAATGTTTAGGTAGTTTGTGTATAGATGTAGTTTATGTTTGTATTGTGTGAAAATATGTATAAACCCCTTTTTTGGCTATTTGGGGTAGTTTGTGCTTAGGCCCTTATAACTTTTTGTTCACATAAGCTATCCACCCCGAATTTGTGTACTTTCTTTACAACGTGCTAGGGATTCTAAAGGTACTGAGAGTTTGTGGGTTCCCCTGGAGGAGACCAAGACATTAGCCAAAATACAGCTATAATTTTTGGGAAAAATGAGGAAAAAGTGCTGCAGAAGAAAGCACATATTTTTTTCCCTGCAAATAGCAATAACAAAGGGATTGTGGCGCTAAAATCACCACCTTCTCTGCTTTCAGGAACAGGCAGACTTGAATCAGAAAACCACATTTTTCAACACAGCTTTGGCATTTTACTGGGACATACCCCATTTTTACTATTGTTGTGCTTTCAGCCTCCTTCCAGTTAATGAGAGAAATGGGTGTGAAACAAATGGTGGACCTTGGACAGCTAAATGTTTCTGAAAAGTAAACAAAATTCTAAATTCAGTAAGGGGTCATTTGTGTAGATCCTTTGAGGTTTTCCTACAGAAAGTAACAGTTGAAATTAAAAAAATGAAATTTTGTTGAAAAACACAGCCATTTCTGTCCATGTTTTCTTCTGTAACATTTTCCAGCTATGTTAGATTTTTAAAGGCAATATGTAGTTACGTCTGCTACACCCTTTTGGTTATGGGGCTATTTAGGTATTATAGGTTCATCAAGAACCCAAGGTACCCAGGGCAAATAAATGAGCTGCACCTTGCAATGGGTTTTCATTGTATACCGGGTATGCAGCAATTCATTTGGTAAAATATAAAGAGCGAAAAATAGGCATCAAGGAAACCTATGTATTTCCGAAATGAGCACAAGACAAAGAGTCTAGAAGCAATGGTTATTTGCACATCTATTGCCAATAACACTTGTTCTTCTATTCTGTGATTCCCCACATCTCCCAATAAAAGCAGTACCTCACTTGTGTGGGTAGGCCTAGTGCCCGTGACAGGAAACGCCCCAAAATGAGACATTGACACATCACATTTTTCCATTTAAATCTGACTTTTTTTGGGAAAGTGCCTAGCTGTGGATTTTGGGCTGTAGCCAAGCCGGCACTTAGGGAAACCTACCAAATCTGTTCATTTTTGAAAACTAGACACCTAGGGGAATCCAGGATGGGGTGACTTGTGGGACTCTTACCAGGTTCTTTTAACCCGAATCCTTTGCAAACCTCATAATTTGGCAAAAAAACACCTTTTCCTCACATTTCGTTGCTGCAAAGTTCTGGAATCTGGGGGAGTCACAAACCTGGTTCCATACAGCATTCCCCCAAGTCTCCCGATAAAAGCAGTACCTCACTTGGGTGGCTATGCCTAGTGCCAGCGACAGGAAATGGCCCAAAACACAACATGGACACATCACATTTTTCTAATGAAAACAATGTGTTTTTTGCAAAGTTCCAAGCAGTGGATTTTGGCCTGTAGCTCAGCCTGCACCTAGGGAATCTTAGTAAACCTATACATTTTTTAAAACTAGATACCTAGGGGAAGCCACACAAATATTCATGCAATTTTGCAAATATTTTTCATAGGACTTGCAACAGAGCAGCGATTTAGCAATGGTCTGCCAGTCATTCCTAAATGCTGTAACTTAACATGCACTGCTAATACCCGAATTATTGATACCCAGCTTTTTGACCTTGTAAGGATGACATACTGAGATGGCCCTGCATAATGCCATGCTCAGTTTCTTGACCACTGCTCATTCGGGGGGAGAGAACCAATGAACCACAGGCCACGTGCAAAAGTCCAACGATGAGCGTGTAATGTCTGCTTTAAGATAAAAACCTGCTTTAAGATAAACAACCACTGGCAAAGCCAATAGGTCTCGGCAATCCTAGAGCTATAGGCGTTGGCAATTTAAATGCATTTGTGTACAACTGTGTCTGTTTTTATTGACATACACAAATGCATTAACATTGCCAATGCCTTTCCAATGCTTGTTTTATTTGCACTCGCCTTTCTTGCTCTCTCTATTCTCCCATGCATTTTGTTTTGCTCTGATCTCCCTTTCTCTCCTGTGTCTCGGTGTTCTGTCTTGTATGTCTCTTTTGACATTTGCAGCTCTCCATCTTTCTGTCTCCACTCTTCTCTTCTTCTCATTCCTTAATCTCTACAGCCCCTCTTTGGCAAGCCACTCCCACTGCATCTCTCCATTCTTCCCATTTTCTCTTTATTATTCCATTACCTCTCTTTTCTCTTCATACCACTTTATTTTCTCATTCCTTACTACTAAAAGTATGCACAGTCACCCTTACAACCCCCACGCCCTCAATACAGTAAACACATAGCCAGGGCCTGGGCAGGCACTCAAGAAAAAATCCATGTGATGGCCTTTTAAGAAAATGGCAGCTGGTGCAGGATGAACCATTTGGGCTACTGTAACACTGAAAGATATGCCCCTTGACTCCTTAGGAGCTGGGATATAGTTACAACCTGGACCTTCCCCCTTGTTCTTCCATTCCCAGCTCTTGTGCAGGCACTATAGTGCACAGCCGCTGCAGAGAAGAGGGGACCAAAAAACTGGCCTGATTTGAAAACTGACCCTGCTGTACCGGCAGGAGCAGCTCGCAGGACTTTGAAAGGGCAGGTTGGCATGATGCTTGCGGAGGGGAAGGGGAAGGATTCATTTAATTTAAAAAAATACATTTACCTTCACTCACTGTCACCGCTGCCGCCACTACCACGACGCTGCCCTTCTCCTGCAGGCTGCAGACACAGGCTCCCAGCCTGCCCTGCGGCCGATCCTGCTGCTGCTCAGAGCAACATTAAGATTGGCTGGGAGCACCCAGCCAGAGCACACCCAGGCAGACTGGGAGCCTGTGCGTGCTCTCTCCAGCCCGGCAACACAGTTGAGAGAGCACAGTGTGCACGACATGGCCGGCAAAACATATATGCGCAATGAGGGGAGTGCACAGTGCACTCCCATTGTCCCTGTCATCTCAATGCCCTGCCCCTTTTATTACAAAACGATAGCAAACATAGTTTATTATCGTTTTGTAGTAAAAGGTTTGCAGCTGCTGCTGCTGACGGGGGGCAATGCTCCTCCGCCATAGCCAAGGAGCCGCCACTGTCTACTGGCGCTGTAAAGATGTCTCAGCTCTACTGACTTGATAGCCAAGTACAGTGTGCATATGTGATTAAACACTTAAGCAGAGGTACTGTGCAGTGCCCAGTGCAGTCCATGCCCTCCCACAATTGGTGGTCAGGAGGAATTGAGAGGAGTGGCCCTGAGGATTTACAGACCGATAAATACATAATCTGCAGTATAGTATGACAGAGAGCAGTTGACCAAGCATTGTTTGGATGTGTGTGAGCACATTTTTGAGGCATGTGCCTGCATGTGCCTCTTTGTATGTGCATTTGTGAATGTCTCTGTGTCTGTACACATGTGCATGTCTCTCCATACATGCAGGTTCATGTGTATGAATGCGTTCAAATATCTTTCTGCTTGTTGGGAGAGCATGTTAACATAAATGGAGTTTGACATGTGTTAGACCTCACAGCCTTAGGGTGGTCACCCCTAACTTTTTGCCTGCCTCCCTCTCTCCACTTTTTAGATACTGTTTTTGCTGGTTTTAAGACTCTGCGCAATTTAACACTGCTAACCAGTGCTAAAGTGCATATGCTCTCTCCCTTTAAACATGATAACATTAGATCATACCCAATTGGACTATTTAATTTACTTATAAGTCCCTAGTAAAGTGCACTATATTTGCCCAGGGCCTTTAGATTAAATGCTACTAGTGGGCCTGCAGCACTGATTGTGCCACCTACTTAAATAGCCCCTTAATCATGTCTCAGGTCTGCCATTGCAAGGCCTGTGTGTGCAGTTTCACTGCCAATTCGACTTGGCATTTAAAAGTATTTGCAAAGCCTAAAACTCCCCTTTTTCTACATATAAGTCACCCCTAAGGTGTGCCCTAGGTAACCCATAGGACAGGGTGCTGTGTAGACAAAAGGCAGGACATGTATCTGTGTAGTTTCCATGTCCTGGTAGTGTAAAACTCCTAAATTCAGTTTTACACTGCTGTGAGGCCTGTTCCCTTCATAGGCTAACATTGGAGCTACCCTCATATACTTTTTGAGTGGTAGCTACTGATCTGGAAGGAGTAGGAAGGTCATATTTAGTATGGCCAGAATGGTGATACAAGATCATGCTGACTGGGGAAGTTGGATTTAATATTACTATTTTAGAAATGCCACTTTTAGAAAGTGAGCATTTCTCTGCACTTAAATCCTTCTGCGCCTTACAATCCACATCGAGCTGGGTTCAATTGGCAGCTCCCTTGTGCTTTTACTCATACAAACCCCAAACACAGGATACTCAGCCTCACTTGCATGCATCTGCATTTTGAATGGGTCTTCCTAGGCTGGGAGGGTGGAGGGCCTGACACTTGCATGTCAAAGGACAGTAGCCTGCCCTCACACAAAGGACTGCCACACCCCCTACTGGAACCCTGGCAGACAGGATTGAACTGAAAGGGGACCTTGTGCACTTCTAAGCCACTCTTTGAAATCTCCCCCACATTAAAGGCACATTTGTGTTTTTAAACAGGGCCTTTGTCCCTACCAACTCAGACACTTCCTCGAGAAGAAAACCTGAACCAGAACCTGCATCCCGCCAAGAAGAACTGCCTGGCTGCCCAAAGGACTCACCTGACTGCTTTCTGTGAAGGACTGCTGCCTTGCTGTTGCCCTGCTGCCTTGCTGCTCCCTGGCTGTGGTGAGAAGTGCTCTCCAAGGGCTTGGATAGAGCTTGCCTCCTGTTCCCTGAAGTCCAGGACCAAAAAGACCTAATCTCTATAAGAAGGACTCCTTGTGCGGTGAACATCGATGCACAGCCGGCCAGAAACAACGCACAGCCTGCACAGCAGTGAAAAATTCGAACCGGAACAACACAGTCCGACTTCGCAATGAGAAGATCAACGCAGCGGCAGCGTAGCAACTGGAAATCTGACGCACGGCCCACTATATCGACGCACAGCCGAGCAGGAACAACGCAGCCCGACGTCCAGAGAGGAATCAACGCACTGCCTGCCGTGCGGTAGAAATTTCCATGCAATGCCCACCGGATCGACGCAGCCCCTGTGAATTCGTCCTGTCAGTGCCAGAAATCCACGCATCATCCCTGGGGTGTCCGAGAACCATGCAACCCGAAGAGGATCCACGACCGAGTGCCGGAAATCGACGCACAGCCGTCCCTGCGCGAAAACTAAAGGACGCATCGCCTTGTGCGGCCCAAGAAATCGATGCACACCTCCTAGTTTTCCACGGATCTCCTTCTCTGTGGTTCTTTGCAGAGATTTTGAACGCAAACCAGGTACTTTGTGCTTGAAAGAGACATTTATTGCTTTTAAAAGGTTAAAGACACTTTATATAATTTTTACAGTGATATCTCAACATATACTTATTGCATCTTAATCGTTTTGACCTGCATTTTATCAGATAAATATTATATATTGTTCTAAACACTGTGTGGTGTATTGTTGTGGTGCTATACTGTGTTATTGCATGATTTATTGCACAGATACTTTATACATTGCCTTCTAAGTTAAGCCTGACTGCTCAGTGCCAAGCTACCAGAGGGTGGGCACAGGATAATTTGGATTTTGTGTGATTTACCTGACTAGAGTGAGGGTCCTTGTTGGACAGGGGGTGACTGCCAACTAAAGACCCCATTTCTAACAACATGTCTTGACAATCCATGGATTTGGTTGCAACAAGTGCCATTTGCTTGGTTGTGGCAGTCTGCATATCTGCAGACAATAATCACCATTTATTGAACAGATGATTCTAGCCTGTGCAACTTTCTGGTGACAGCGTGAAGCTGTTTGGGCAATGCTGGTATCTGGCATAACAATATCCATGTGGAAATCAAGAAAGCAGAATTTTTGTGGTTACTTGGGGTGTTGTGACAAAATCTGCCATGGCAATGTTTGCTTAATTAGGACTAAGAGAAGTAAGTGTTGGACCTGAATGGTGATGGGTAGACTGGAGAGTCGGGCATATCATTTCTTAGAGCAATAGTTTAAATTAACCTTAGGACTGGTGCTCAGCTGTTGCAATTTGGAATTGAAATGATAATGTGGAAACTGGCCTGGCAATATGGAAAATCACATGCTGTTCACTGGGTAGAACTGGGGCATGTTTGAGCATTTGTACAGCACGCTGCCTAGCGGGCACATTGAGCATCATATTGTAAATATGATTCAGGAACGTTTGAGCAACACTGAGATATTCATTGTAAGTGCCCTGGTGTGTGAAAAAGTAACCCAGGCAGACAACAATGTTACATTTATGGCCCTTGAATTGTGTAAATCTGTTGACTAGCATAGAAACAATAAGGTGAACTATATTTGCTCACTCGTTATTTAAAATTGGTGTAAATTATATTGGAATAGGATTCAAAGTTTCCACAGTTCCTGTGATCAAATTTCAAGTCATTCTGATAGGTGCATACATGATGTGCTGATGCAGAGTAATGTCTAATTCTGTTCATCTTCAGGCCTGTGTAGTGCACGGTGGACACCGGTCAATTGCTGGGGCTGTTTTATGGGAGAAACACAAAGAAACATGTAAGGATTAATTGCTGGGAATAAATTATTTGACTTAGGCTGTGAAGCTAGCTTCTTGTAATCAATCTAGAGTAGCTACCACTTTATTTTTTAGGTCTAGATTTGGAACGAAAGCGTTTCATGTAACATAAAGTGAATGTACTTCACAGACCTAAGATGGATATGTGCAGTGACTGGGGCTTTGTGATGTATAAGGAAAGGAAATGTTTTGTGTAACTTGGTGAAAAGTAACTACTTTTAGCATAGCATAATATATGCTGTCACTTGATTCCATTGGCCGTTCACATCTTTCCATAAAGGAGTCCATCTTCCCAGCCATACTCTGATCATCAAATCGACGCACACATGCAGAGTTTCACAGTGAGATAGACTTATTACTGCAAAGATTTTATAGTCTCAAATTCATATTATCTAAATATTTATCAGTGGATATTTATATTTGCTTTGTGTGGTTGCTGTAACGTTAGCATATGGGAGTCAATGACAGCAGTAGCAATGTGAGTTACCCTCAGTAACTAATAACTGTCCGCAACTGTGGACAAAAGGAAAGACAATAAGGTGTTAAACCTAAAGCATGGAGAGCACCTGCATCCATTAGACTCAAAGTTAGAAATGCGAATTTGTTTAGTGATTTAACTGAATTATCATGGTTGCTTCAGAGTACAGTCACCTTATTTATTTATCTTCACCAAAATAGAAGCCTCGCAAGGTACAAAAACAATAAAATAGATACAATCAGCTCCCATTGGATGCTTGAGTAGCAGGGGTTGTGGATTGTTCGATAGCCGATCATCTTGAAAGTCGTTATCCACAGACACAACGACATCTTTCAGCACACCGCTAGGTATTTTAAGGTAATTCTGTTATGTAATTAAAAGTTCCAACACAGTTACAAGTGAAATAATCACAGGGTCTTTCTCCGTTTTCTATGTTCATCTTCCGTTAGCTTATTTCATATCTAAATGACGAATATTTCGATATCAATTTGTTGTTGAGTCTCACTTGGCCTTCTTCATCATGCTCTGGGAGCTCCTTTTCCATTGGCCATACCCTACATATAGTGGAACTGCTGGAACGCAGGCAACTTGACTTTCATACAATTTGTCAGTAACGTGTACACAGAAAGAAAGGCAGTTCTATCAAAGTATTTGTTATCTACCACGTCCTGGATGACAATAGTAAATTTTTCCTCTCATCTTTCTGAAATGATAACCAAGAAAGTACGTTCATCTTTGATTAGAGGGACCCTCAAGACTCATTTGTTTGTCAATTAAGGCCCTGATTTATACTTTTTGGGGCAAAACTGCACTAACGACGTTTTGCACCAAAAAGTTTAGCACCGGCTTGCACCATTTCTGTGCACCAGCCGGGCACCATATTAGTGGAATGGTGCAAGCCACTGCAAAGGGTAGGCTAGTGTAAAAAAAATAAATGACGTTAGTCGTGTTGGGCTGGCGGTATGGAAGAAGGGTGATTTGCACCAAAAAATGACAGTAGGCAGGTTAGAGTAAAAAGAAATGACTCTAACCTGCCTAGAGTAATTTTCTGATGGAAAACCATCCATATCACATGACTCCTGCCTTAGAAAAGACAGGAGTCACACCCACCACCCCAATGGCCAGCACAGGGGACCGGGGACCCCTGGGTATGGCCATTGCACCCTGTGCCAAGGATGGGGGCCCATTTCAGGGCCCCCTATGGCACTTTAAAAAATAAAATAAAATACTTACCCGTACTTACCTGGGATGGGGTCCCCCATCCTCCGCTGTCCCTCTGGTGTGGGTGGGGTGTCCCTGGGGCCTGGGGAGGGCACCTGTGGGCTTATTCCATGGTGTTCCACCATGGAAATAGGCCCACAGGTCCCCTAACGCCTGCCCTGACCCAGGTGCTAAAAAATGGTGCAAAGCAAGTTTTGCACCATTTTATGACCCCTCCTCCCTCCCATGCACCATTTGTGCACGGGAGTATAAATATGGCGTTAAGGCCATAGAGTCATTTTTTGCACTGGAACACTTACCTTGCATGTCATTAAGGCAAGGTAGGTTTCCACGTCCCAAAAATGACTTGAACTCCATAAATTTGGTGCTAGACGGGTTTAGCGCCAAAGTATAAATATGGAGTTAGTTTTGCACCAAATTAGAGTAAAAGAAATTACATTAATTTGGTACAAACAGAGTATAAATATGCCCCTAGTATCCTCTTCAAAAGTAATCATGCAATGTAAGCTGTCGATGGGCCCAACACGTGGAAGTAACCACTCTAGACTTTCTGATCGCAAAGTAATGGGCCTTGACAGCTAAACTCCCAGTACTGGTGACTGACCTGATGGACAATTATTTCAGAGGAAGTAAGATGCACACAAAGAGTATTTACAGGTAGAACTTTTCAGATTCATGATACTTTACTTGGAGAGCATATGTACTCCAGTGGATAAAGAGCCGGTATGGCAGTCATAGCGGGATGATAGGATGGTATTAACACAGTGCAAATTTGGTGCAAAGTCTATATTCCCCTGTACCTACTGGGATGAATCTTTTCTCAAGTGAGGCTTGAAGCATCAAATATAAAAACATATAACTAACAGGTGAAGCATATTTTGCCCCACAGTGACAACAGCAAAGAGTACGTTTGGTGAAAAATGAAGGTTTATTAACACATGCTAGAAATGGGGTCTTTGGTTGGCAGTCAGGTTACCCCCTGTCCAAGCAAGGACCCTCACTCTAGTCAGGGTAAGTCACACACAATCCAAATTATCCTGTGCCCACCCTCTGGTAGCTTGGCACTGAGCAGTCAGGCGTAACTTAGAAGGCAATGTTTAAAGTATTTGTGCAATAAATCATACAATACCACAATATAACACCACAAAAATACACCACACAGTGTTTAGAAAAATATATAATATTTATCTGGATAAATGCAGGTCATAATGATTAAAGATGAAATAAGCAAATGTAGGGATATCACTGAACGTGATATCAAGGGCCAGATGTAGCAAGCAGTTTTGCCCATTCTGTGACTAAGGGAAAATGTGTTCGTACATATGGCCCCAAGTGTTTTAGAGTTACAATATTACTGTAAAAGCAATAAAAAGTGTCTTAAGCTCTCCTAGACACAACACGTGTCTCTTGCAGGGCAAAGTACCTGATTTGCGTTGAAAAATCCTCGCAAGGGACCGCAGAGGAGGAGATGCGTGTAAAACGGTGAATGTGCGTCGGTTGCGCCCCTTTGCACACGGACTTGCGTCAGTATTTTCCACGTGAGGAAGACGTTGCGTTGATTTCCAGCACACAGACTTGGATCCTCTTCAGGTTGCGGGGATGATGCGTGGAATCCTGGGCTTGCGGAGCGAAGTCACAGGGGCTGCGTCGATTCAGGTAGGCTGTGCGTGGAATTTTCTTCTGCGCGGCAGGCGCTGCATCAGTTCCTCTCAGGAAGTCGGGTGTCGTCGTTCTGAGTTGGTTTGCGTTGATCCAGTAAGGCTGTGCGTGGAAGTTCTGGTTGCATCGCTGGTGCTGCGTCGATCTTCTGTCGTCTTGTCAGGCTGCATTGTTCCGGACTCAGCATGTGGTGAATTTTTCACTGCAAGCAGGCTGTGCATCGTTCTTGGCAGGCGGTGCGTCAAATTTTCGCCCCACAAGTATTTCAGCTGCAGGAGAGAAGTCTTTTTGGTCCTGAGACTTCAGGGAACAGGAGGCAAGCTCTATCCAAACCCTTGGAGAGCACTTCTGCAGCAAAGCAAGAGAGCAACAAGACAGCAGGGCAACAGCAAGGCAGCAGTCCTCTTCAGAAAGCATTCAGGTGAGTCCTTTAGGCAGCCAGGCAGTTCTTCTTGTCAGGGTGCAGGTTTTGGTTCAGGTTTCTTCTCCAGGAAGTGTCTGAGGTGGCAGGGCAGGGGCCCTGTTTTTATACCCATATGTGGTTTTGAAGTGGGGGAGACTTCAAAGGGTTGCTAAGAAGTGCACCAGGTCCTCTTTCAGTTCAATCCTGTCTGCCAGGGTCCCAGTATGGGGTGTGGCAGTCCTTTGTGTGAAAGCAGGCCCTCCACCGTCCCAGCCCAGAAAGACCCATTCAAAATGCAGATTTATGCAAGTGAGGCTGAGTATCCTGTGTTTGGGGTGTGTCTGAGTGAATGCACAAGGAGCTGTCAACTAGACCCAGCCAGACATGGATTGTAAGGCATAGAAAGATTTAAGTGCAGAGAAATGCTCACTTTCTAAAAGTGGCATTTCTAAAATAGTAATATTAAATCCAACTTCACCAGTCAGCAGGATTTTGTATTACTCTGGCCATACTAAATATGACCTTCCTACTCCTTTCAGATCAGTAGCTACCATTCAACAATGTATGATGGCAGCCCCAATGTTAGCCTATGAAGGGAGCAGGCCTCACAGTAGTGTAAAAATGAATGTAGGAGTTTTACACTACCAGGACATGTAAACTACACAGGTACCTGTCCTGCCTTTTACCTGCACAGCACCCTGCCCTAGGGGATACCTAGGGCACACCTTAGGGGTGACTTATATGTAGCAAAAGGGGAGTTTTAGGCTTGGCAAGTACTTTTAAATGCCAAGTTGAATTGGCAGTGAAACTGCACACACAGGCCTCACAATGGCAGGCCTGATACAAGGTTAAGGGGCTACTGAAGTGGGTGGCACAATCAGTGCTGCAGGCCCACAAGTAGCCTTTCATCTACAGGCCCTGGGCACATATAGTGCACTCTACTAGGGACTTATAAGTAAATGAAATAGCCCAATTGGTTGTGATCCAATGTTACCATGTTTAAAGGGATCGAGCATATGCACTTTAGCATTTGTTAGCATCTGTAAAGTGTGCAGAGTCTACAAACCAGACAAAACAGTATCTCAAAAGTGGAGGGAGGCAGGCAAAAAGTTAGGGGTGACCACCCTAAGGCTGTCAGGTCTAACAACACATTAGTAAACTTACAATCTGAATAGTCAGTTTAATCATAAATTAATAATCACCTTAATACAGCATATGTGTATATAGTGCAGACAAGCCAAAAGGCAAATGAAAAGACAAGTTATTTAAAGGTAGAATACACAAATTATAACAGTCTGCGTTCCCTTAAGGTAAAGTTGTGGGCAAAGTCAGGGAATTCATAAGCAGCAGCTGCCAGTAGCTATAATATCTCAAATAGAACCAACTGAATTTTATAATCAGGACAAGAAGGAATGTGCTGGAAAAAAAGCTGTCTCTATGAGCAAGATCAAACATCTGCATGGAGTCTCAAGAGTGTGAATGGGACATCCACATCCTAGGGTGGACAGAGAAGCCTAACTGTCTAATACCAAAAGCACAAAATTAAAAAAACATTCAGAGAAAAGATACAACTCCTGCAGTTCCCACAAAGACAGGACCAATCATGATGTGCCTGGTGTTGGACCTCTTCTCGAAGTTAATGCAATGCAGAATTTTCCATCACAGAGGCCTTCATGGTTATCATACAAGGGAGCATACTCCAGGGGTGGCTCCTCCATTAGAGCAGAGGAGCGTCACCCC
Source organism: Pleurodeles waltl (assembly GCF_031143425.1). NCBI lineage: Eukaryota > Metazoa > Chordata > Amphibia > Caudata > Salamandridae > Pleurodeles > Pleurodeles waltl. Next base: position 832,799,529 of record NC_090436.1, on the reverse strand, counting down.
ACTGAAATGCCCCCAGAGACGAAAAATAAATTGTAATTAACTCAATTAATTACCATTTTGTTTTTCCTCAACCCATCCCAAACCGAGTGTCAGGACAGGCGGGCCCTTCTGAGTGGCAGCAGCAGGGAGGAGTGGTGGGCTGTCTGTGCACTGGTTTAAAGTGTGCATGTCGCTCTGGCTGGCCTTTTTGCAATGGTCGGCCAGACATGTGCATTTTAAAACTACCTCTCTAACCCAGCTGTCTATGACATAAGACAGAGCAGAAAACGGACCGGAGTGGGAACGTAGTGCAGCAAGCAAGGTAAGTGGCTGTTTCTTTTTTAATTTACTGTTGCCACTCACCTTGCACACATACATCTACCCACCACCCATTTCCTGCCCCCCCCCCACTCTAAGTACTTGCCAGCCGCCACTGGTATTCTCTCCTTCATCTCCCTTCTTTCACAGGTGCTGTGAATCACCACCCAACTCATTAAGCAGCAACTGCAATGACCTTTGTACAGAATTCTAACAAAAACGGTACAATTAACACGATTATGGCAACTTTTGGTGCCTAGAACAAGCAAAACCTATGCACAGCGGGCAAGAATACAACATTTGACATAAAATGGAGTTGATCATCTGAGGCCTGCAACAACTCCTGCTAATTAACGTGATCACAGTCTGACTATGTTTTAACTATTGATGTAAAATAACTCTTTATAAATGATCTAATGTGCAGATATGTAAGAAATGATTATACTTGTTAAACGTTAGCATGTCATTTAAATGCAAAATGATAAATGTGACACTGTGTCATCAATATACCCAATATTATGGCTCGTAGAGCAATGACGGTTTAGAAACCAGACATTGACCACTGCTGCTTGCATCTAGATTCCTCTACTCCTTTAAGTTGTCAGAAACACAGCACTGCCTCTCTTCCAGTCCTATCTCCTCATGCTTTCTTTTAACTTCTTTGCTTTCAGTTATTCTCTCTACTCCTTTCTGTTCTGAATCTTTCTTCCCTTTGATCAGCTTAAATTCCTTTACCATCAAAAAATCAAACAGACTGAAATGATCAACTAAGGTTAACTAGAGTGCAGCCCACTACTGACCCCACTTAGCCATTTGCCTGCAGCAGAAAATCCCTTTCCAATTACTTCCCTGGCCCTGTCTCTTACAGCTCCTATAAGTCTGTAGATAGACTTGTGATATTCTTCACATACTTATTAATTTCTCTGTTCTTATCTGGCACGTGCGTGCAACATTATAGAATTTTACAAACTCTGCCCTCTTTTGCAAGCAAAATATCGAAAGCCAGCATATTCTGCAAGAACATAGCTTTAATGGCAACTAATTCTCTATTAATGGCCAAAAGTACAACAGTGGTACCGGTTGCAAGCTTATCTACCAATGTCAACAGTTTGCTAATATTCAGATCATTTAAAACTACACCTATAGAAGGGATCAGAGTCCCACTTATGCCACATTATTTCTGAAGCACTACTATTTGTTCTCCCAGGAAACCCAATTCACTGGTCACCTAAATTATCTACATGGTATTCATTGGGGAACTTTACCTCAAATAGCAAACCCCAACTCAAATTGCAGGAAGCTTGAAATCTATGCAGACATTCACTTCAACTCATCATATGGAAATTCCAAGCATTTCCTTTTTTCTTGTAAAAGGTAGCTTTTCATGCTCCTCCTAATCTAGACTCAATTTCAGTTGCATCCCAAGTGATTTATATTTCTCGTCTTCCTCAGCCCACACACCTTTCAATTCTTCTCATTCTGTTTTTGTCTTTAATGCAAGTTCCTCCATTCTATCATCCAGGTCATCAATACAATTAATTTCAACCTTACTCAACTTGCAGGTCAGATTCTGTTCTGTGAGCTCAGGCAGTGTCAAGCTTAACTTGATAGCTAAAGAAATGGCAATGAATTAAGCATTATAGTGCTGATTAAAATGTGTATACATGGGCTTCTTGGAAAGAACCCAAATCATAAGTCAAAAAGTAATATTCAAAATGACCCTGATGATAAAAAGGCTCAACATCATACAAGGTATACCATAGGAAAGGGGAATATGATTATAGGTCATGCCTTCAGACACAGATGTAGTAGGATGAGGGCACACATAGCAGTCCTTTGCATGCATTAAACTGGTATGCTCATGCAAAAGATTGAAAAAGCATTGGGTGCTATTTTCCCTCAGACCTATCTCTTTGTAAGAAGGTCAGGTCACATCTAGGCTGCTTCTTCGTGCAGGTAATAGTAAGTCCAGTTTTAGGGGCCACTTGCTCTCTAGGTGAACTTAAACGTATTAGCAAGCAAATCATTAAAATATTAGTAACAACTGATGCTATGACTGCTATTTCTCTACAGTGGTTTAGTGAAAAGATCAACATGGTTTCTCATCAATCAGAAAGGAAGGAAGCAAAAACTCAAAAATAACATAAACAGCAATGTTTCTCTAATTGCTTCTGCTTGTGCAAATCAGATGTTGGCTTAGTCACAATGAACATCAAGTACAGTTGCTTCAAAGTCAATCCCTAACCCTAAGTAAATCTTATTCTAAAAGGACATGCCTACTCTTCTACTGAAGTCTGGGCATCACAACATTCAGCCTTTGTGTTCAATCATTCAGAAATGTCTGTTGACTTCAGATAAGTCAAAATCAATTTTTAGTCAAGGTGAGGCAGCTTTAATCATTGAGGTTCTTCAAAAACAGTTTGTTGACTGGAGATCTCAAAAGATCTCACATTAGTTTCACTGTCAGCAAAGTATGCCCATTAAGGGGCTAAGTACCTTTGACAAGGCACCCTTGTTCTTCTTGATCGTCAGATTTCTACTGGTTGTTCTGTGTCATTGCCACTTTACTCACTTGTCTATTTCTCCTTGTTGATGGTATCTAGGATGCATTCTTCAGACACAGACACCCTCAATCTCTCCCCCTTACTTGGTCACCCCTCATTTCTTGGCCTCCTGATGACAGAAATGCTCGTCTCTCTTCTGGGCTCAGAATCTCCACTTACACCATGTTCAGCTCATGTCATTGCAGCTACTCCAGTCTCATTTACCACAGGCCCTTCACTTGTCTCAGGATGGCTTTGAGACACATGTGCACACTCTCCTTCTTCTCCCTGTGAGCTTTCAGGTTGCACTGGATTTAGCCTTTGCAAACCAGTAGTAGCAGTCACCATTTCATCTCCAGCTTGTTTCACTCTCTGGGTGTGTGAGGCATGGATTCAGTTGGGAAGTCCTCCACATATAACAGTTTGTGGCCAGTTTAATCTGATGGGGGCACACCATAGAGGATCAAATCATAACTTTCTCACATTCCTTTTCACCAGCATCCAGTCACCAAGATTGAGGTTGTAGCTCTGTTCTTGCCTTGGACTGGGAGTCACCAACTCAACCTGGTGAGAGACAGAATGCACTACATCAGCTAGGTCTTTGCAGTAGTCAAGAACCATGTCCTCAGTAATATTTACAGGGGCAGTCGCAGGCATAGTGGGAAGTCTCATGTCTCTGCCCATAAGGATTTCATGAGGGGACAATCTTATCCTCTGATCCATGATGCTTCTCAGTCTTATCAATACCAATGGAAGGGTGTCAAGCCACTTCAATGTAATGGATGTGCACACTTTAGCAAGACGAGATATCAGCCTGCCATTTGCCTGCTCCGCTATACTTGAAACCTCAGGTCTGTGACTACAGTGGAACCTCTGGTCCACCTGCAAAGCTACACACAAAAGTTTAATCATCTAATTCTTGAAGTGACTTCCACAATCTGATTCCAGAAAAAGTAGGATCCCAAAATGAAGGATCATGGGCTGATACATAATGTGATTTTGCGGTTGCAAAAGACAAATTTTGACTTTTTTGACAGCAAAATAGCCTTTTCCAATGTACCATCCCTATTTTGTGAGCCGACATGCAAATACCGACTTGAAAAATAGGGATTATGACTCGCAATTAGGAAGAGCCGTTCCAAGGGCGTCCCTTCCTAATTGAAAGTTGTAGTAGCTTGTATGATTGTTTTGTGACCGCAATAGTGGTCTCAAAACAATCACAGTTAACACCAATTTAAATTGGTGGTAACCCATTTGCAAACAGGAAGCGGTCCCCATAGGACCCCTTGCCCTTTGAGAATGGAAGCAAAAGTATTTTTCAGAGCAGGTGGTGGTCCTACGGACAACTGCCTACTCTGAAAACATGAAAAGAAAACTTTTCATTTCTTTGAAATGCTTCCTATAAGGAAAACGGTCTGCGTTTAAAAAAACAACTGCTTTATTTAAAAAGCTGTCACAGTTATGGTGGTCTGCTGTCCCCAGCAGGCCACCATCCCTGTGAGTGTGGCCATTCCCAATGGGGTTGCAAATTGTGACCTACATCATGAAGATTGATGAGGTAGGTCATTTGCAACCCCATTGGGAAGCGCAAACACTGTTGTACATTCCAGATTGCTACTCACAATTTGTGACTCACAAAAAGACACAAATTATGAGTCAAAATCTGGAATGGTCATACATCGGGCCCCAATTCCCTTAGTAATGGTTTGGCAACAGTAAAACTGTAATTTCTCCTAGTAGTGTATGCTACCAACTATAAAGAAAAGAGGTAAGCCATCACCACAATGTAGCAAAGTACATTGCTTATGGGCATCTTTACAAAGTCGAGTTGCATGCGATTGAAGGGACCACCAGATCTCCCTCTTTGATTTGTGAGTACTACTGTTCTCCTCTATGCATTTAACAGTTGGCATGTGAAACACCTGTGACATAATTCTGCTGCAGTAACTCAAAATTAGGGATTGAACCAACAGGTACTAATGACACGGACCAGCGCTCCCCGACCAATAAGAGTAGCACTATGGAAATTTCCAGTAACGGGGGGCAACATGGAGTCGGGTAACACAGGTTGGTCATTTACTGAACCTAAACCTCATTCTCATTTGATGTACGTCCTGCTTTTATCCACCTCTGGTGCTCACATTCCGGCACCTCTTCCAGCAAACATTCCACCTCTTACCATGTACCAGCAACAGTTAACAAAAAGCTAATTGAAGTGTCATTTTAGGATTCATTTCAAAATTCTCTAAGGTGCAAGCCCTAAGAGTGCAATATCTGGCTATTTCACCCTCATAGCCATTGCCAGCAGTAGTAACATCATTTCCACTTGTGTGCTGCACACTTCACAACAGCTGGTTACCTGACATCTGCAATGCAATGCCTCAAGAAGGCTCATGTCATAGTGTCCATTTCTAATTGGAGAACCAGATAATATCATGAAATCTCACTGGGACCACAACTGCCCAATATCATGGACCACACTAAACCCATTCTGATTATCAGTGTAGGTGGTGCCTCTTGAGTTATCAGACACAATAAGCTCTAGTAAGAGTGTTAGAAATTGGGTCTCTAGTTGTCAGAAGTATGCACCCTGTCAAAGAAGAGATCACAATCCTAGTCAGGGTAAGCCAGTTACACACCATAATTAACCTGTGCTCACCCTCTGGTAGCTTGGCACAGAGCAGGCAAGCTTAATTAAGGAGGCAATGTGTAAAGTATTTGTGCAATACTTAAACAATAACATGGTGAAAACACCACAAAAGACTTCACACCAAGTTAGGACAATAAATTCTGATTTTATAAATAAAACAAGACCAAACTACAAAAAGCCATCCAGTAGAAGTTGAGATATGATTTTGTTAAGATTGAATGTAATATAGCACTTAAAAGCATATAGCCCTCAAAGAGTTGATTGGTTGCACTGGATCAGGACCAGTTCAAGAGTTCAGGTCGCAGCAATGAATGCAATGTTCCGGGTTTCTCCGCTCTGTAGAGACAATGCATCCATCTGCTCCATGCATTGGCTTTGATGGGTCAATTTCAGAGAGGTGGTTCTGAGTGCGATGTGGCGATTTCAATGGCGATGTGGTCCGATCCAGTTCCCGCATCAGTGGCAATGTGCTGATTTTGCTGTCACAGCAAAGGATGTGTCAGTTCCACTGGTGCAAACCCCAGGGTCGACTTTCAAGTGTCCAGGACTGGGGTGGCACCACTTGACTGGACAGACTCACAAGCAGATTAGCCCTAGGGTTGGAACAAGAGAGGTCTAAGTCTTTTGTGTCCCTGACACCTAGGCAACAGGAGGCAAGCCAACAAGCCCTTGGAGTCACTCTGGGTTCAGGTGATGCACGTCCAGTCCTTTTCACTTAGGCAGGGGAACAGCAGGCAAAAGGGATGATTTCAGCAAAGCAGCAGTTGGTGTTGTCAGTGGTCCGGTACTTATACCCAGTTGTGCCTTTGAAGTGGGGGAGACTTCAAAGAAAAACTTTGAAGTGTACAAGGTCCCTGCCCTTCTTTCCCTAGCTCCAGACTTACTACAGGAGGTATACAGCTCTTTATGTGGGGACAGGCCCAACCCTTTCAGGTGCAAGTGTCAGCTCCTCCCTCCCATACAGCCCAGGAAGACCCACAAACCTGGTGATGGACCATCAGGAAGTGAATGACCCATCAGGCACACCTCCGGTCCCTTTGTGTGTGGCTGTTTAGAAGAAATTCACAAGGCCCAACTGTCACCCACCCCAGGCTTGTATTGGAGACAGGCAGAAGGCACAGAATGGTTTAGGTAAGGAAAAATCCCACTTTATAAAAGTGGCATTTTTAGACTTGCAGCATAACATCCAACTTCACCATAAGTTGTGATTTTAAAATTGTGAGTCCAGGGAAACCAAACTCAAAATATCTATCTTTCCCAATCGGCAATTACACTTATAAAATGTAGTAAGGTAAACTATGGAAGAGATGGGTCTTGCAGTAGTGAAAAACCAATTGGTGAGTTTTTCACTACCAGGATACGTTAACCTTAAAAGCACACGCCCTACCTTTTAAATAAATTCCACCTCGCCCTCTGTGTTGTGTAGGGCTACATTGGGATGACATATGTATTAAAAGGGAAGATTTAGGCCTGGCAAGAGGTTTTCGTTGCCTTGACAAAAAGGCAGTGTAACCTGCACATACAGGTTCTGCAATGGCAGGCTTGAGCCACACTTAGAGGGCTACTTAAGTTGGTGGCACGAGTGCTGCAGGCCCCCAAGTAGCATGTAATTTACAGGTCCTGGGCACATGTAGGGCCTTTTAGTTAGGACTATAAGTAATTGAAATATGCCAATTGTGTATACACCAATGTTACAATGTTTAGGGGAGAAAGCACAAGCACTTTAGCACTGTTTAGCAGTGTAAAGTGCTCAGAGTCCTAAAGCCAGCAAAACCAAGATCAGAAGAAATGGAAGTGTTAGGCAAAACATTGGGGGAAGACCACCCTAAGGCTGTGAGATCCAACTGAAAGCAATCAGATCAGCCACTTGTGCAGCAGATGCATTGTGCAAACAGGAGCTTTCCACTACACCTTCTAAGGTGCAAATGGCAGAAGCTGCCTTCCAGATCCCCTTTTTTCCTCTTAAGTAAGAGACGTCTACAAACAACATTTAAACAGGCTTTTCCAGAGGGACATCATGACTGTCTGGTCTTAGCTTGATGTACAGTTCTGTCACATGTAGACTGCCATGGTCTATCCCATCATCATTTTCATCAACAACAGGCATAGGCAATAGCGTGGCAGGAATGAGACAGGACCACCTCCGCAGATTGATGTTATACCCAGCAAGGATAACCTGCTTATATTTGGCCAGTTGGCTGTTGTCCATGAGTTGTGTCTGAGTGCAGATGAAAACAATTTAGACAGAGTGCAGACCATCACTGTAAGACCGTACCTCAACACAATATTCTCACATTCCTGAACGCTGACAGCAACTGCGGCCACTGTCTTCAGGCAACCCAGTAACACTGTGGCTACTGTTTTAACAGCGGCTGAAAAATAGAAAACAGGTTGTTTGGAATCTCCCCGTATTGGAGTTAGTACTGACAGACAGCACCCTTCCCTATCAGAGCAGTACATTATGAATGACTTCTCAAAACCAGGCTTTCTGAGAGCCAGGGCATAACAGAGACTCTCTCCGCTCGAATAAGGCATTCCTGCAATCCGTGTCTCATGGCAGGAGATCAGACTCGTCTTTGTGTGCAAGCCTCTGTATAGGCTTTGCCCCTAGGGAAAAGTTGTGAGTCCATTGATGATAGTAGCCTACCATTATACCAGAAACATCTAGACTTCTCTCTGCATTTTGGGAGGGTTCATTTGTAATATAGCAGAGATTATCTCTTGAGACACTTTCCTTGCTCTCCTTTCAAAATGATGTACCAGATAAAGGACTTCTTTCTGACATTACTTTAGTTTAGGCATGGACACTTTATGGTCATTTTCAGCCACAAAACTGGAAAAAAATTGTATCTTGTTTGCATGCTTCTTGTGTTGTCAACATCACCAACAGGTTGACAATGAATTGGACCAAGACCAAGTTGAATGGCAACTGCGGGTTCTCCACACACCAACACTCTACTTAGGAACCAGTTACAAAAAAGGAACTGACTGTTCTCATGGAATGGGATGTAAAGAATGCTTGGCACAGGTTGATGACTGTGAACCATTCAGCCTCGCTGGGTATCTGAAATAATATTACGACAGGATTCTGTAGTAGAGGACAACATGAGAGAACAATATTGTTAATCTTTTGCAGGTCCTACACGACTCACTACTTCTTGTTTGATTACTGTATCCCCATAATTGGGGATTTACAGAGGCTCCCTAAAATCTCCTTTAAATTGTCCTGCTCTAACATAGATTCAATTACGGGGGTAATTCCAGCCACCCACTTTGTGGTGGAGTTGTACTGGGGTGTTTGAAGGAACTCTGCGTTTTACTATATGGTAATCCTCGCAGGTTCAATACCTTTAATCATGGGCATCAATCTACTAACATGCCAGGTGTAGCGGAAGTGACACAACACACCACATCATTTGACCTTTACTTTGACTCACACACACACATGCTTGCACATATATACACATATTCACACACTCTTTTTCACATAATCACATTCTCACCCGCAAGCATGTATACAACATACATTAAAAAACATTTTTTACTTACCTTAGTTGAAGATAGGGTTATATTCCCAGAATTGTTCTCCAAAAATTGTCAGAAAACCAGGAAAATGGGTCCTTACCAACGTCCACGAGGAGGAGCTGCCTCTGTTTTCTAGGCACTCATTTTGCCACATCTGGGCCATAAAGACAGTGCCAAGGGTCACAATGGGCAAGCCAGGGGTTGCAGCTGCAACCCCTGGCAATCCATAAATGATGTCCATGCCTTTAATCAAACCATTGTCTTTGCCAGTGTAATCACAGACCTCATCCATAACATTTCTTAAGTCAAGAGGCAAGTTTTCATTTGTTAGAAGAAGGAACGGACCCCAGCTGCCTTTTCAGTGCATAACTTAAAATCTACACCCTCATTGTGTGTTTGGAGTTCAACATCATCCAGTGTACAATAAATCACACAATTGAGTTAGCATAAAATGTCCCTACCTAACAGGTTAAAAAGGCTAGCATTACATATCATAAACTGATGGTCCTCCTCAAGGGGGCTTATCTTCACAGGGAATTTACCTGAAACAGAATTTGGTTGTTTGTAACACCTACAATAGGACTTGTTTTCCTGAGAATGGTGGGTTTTGGACTTCCACTGTTCCTACAAGAGAATGAGTATCTCTGATACCAATAAGAACTGACATAGGAAGACCATTGACCTCTCCATCCTCAAATGAGCCACTCTGGTCTACCTTGACGACCATACCAAGCGCACAATCTCCTCTCTTGCACCGTCATTGTGATTGGTCAGACCCTGGGTGTCTGAAACTGTTGAAGACAGGGAACTGGAAAGTTCTCTCTGAGCTCAGGAGAGGGTTTGACTTCTGGGGTCATAGTTTGTACTAGACCTCTGGGTATTTAGATTATGGTGCATTAAGGGGCATTGGGGCATGTTAAGATTTGAAGGGCTTGGCAATTGCACATTTGGAGCTGGCATACCCTTCACATTAGGCACTCATCCACCAATTGCATTTGATTTGGATTTGACTGGCATTCTAGCTTCCAATGGGCCAACTTACGTTAGTGACACAGCATTGTTTTCTTTAACATGACAAAATTCATCCCCAAATTTGATTCAACCAATACTCCTTGTCCTGCACCTTGTGCGGGACTATTCCCACCCTGCACCACCTGACCACCACCTTGATATACTACCCCCTGCAATCCAGCACCAACACCAGAACCAGGATTTGCCATGTAGTGACAAACATTCAATCCTTTTCGGGCTTACTTTTTCTAGGCCAACATGAAATTCTCCTTGATTTTCTTCTGTCTAGCTTGAAAGTCATCACTGCAATACTTATTGTGATTGCCAGATCTCTTCGAATGTCTTTGACTGCCAGCAAATCACATTCTGCTTGATGTGCAAACTTATCTCAAGATGCAAACCAAAAAACAACAACATTTCCATGTCCACAGCAAACAGAGCATGAGTTTGGGCATTCTTTGGTGGCTCTGCATTTGGGCATTGAACAGACACTTTACACTCTGTCTTCAAATCACTGAGGACAACAAGTGTCAAACTCTTCCCAAAGAACCTTTAACATTTTCACAGATCTACCAACCTGTGTATACCCGAGACCAGGGTTCTCTTCAGCTTTTGAAATTGATTTGCGAAAGTGAAAAGATCACCACAACTTGAAGGCACACGCGCAAAAGTCCCTCCATGCACCTTTATTAGTGGGTAAGCCTTTATCTTTGAGTCACTCCTACTCCCATCTCCATCTGTCCCCTTTTTGTCATCTTTCTATCTCTTTTTTCTGAGCCCATCTATCTCTAAATCACTTTGTGTTGCTCCACAATTTAATTTGACTAACTAATTCCTTTGACTGCAATTTTAAACCAGGAGCTCACATTTAATTAAGCTCATCTTCAGTAAAAAAAATCCTTAAATTATTTCTTAAGGTCGTACAATTACAGAGATTAATCCCAACTATGTCACGCAAGCCTTCATAGCAGCTTCCTTGCAGAGAAGAAAAAGTTCTTCTTCTTTGTACCCATCTATGAACCCCAACTCAAAAGTTCCGTTAATGATTTTGTCCAAATCTACCTTCACCATTACCACTCCTAGCATTTTTAAAGGGGTGTCAATCTCTGGTGTTTGTGCCTATCAGTCTGTATAGTGGGCATGCTCACAACGGGAGTTGCTCCTGTTTGATGTCTTACTTTCAACTCTGCAAAAGTGTTAATCCCAGATAAAACAGTGGTCATTGGAACCACAGGAGTGACAGGTGTTACAGCAATAATGACTAACGGTGGCAATGGAATTGTTGAACCTATCTGAGGAGCTGGACGTGGAATCACTGGCATTATCTGTGGAACTGGGAGTGGAATAGGTGATAACTGTAGAATTGGATGGGTACCAGACACTCCCTCATAGAGGAGCCCCTAATGGCCAAGCACACTACTACCTGTATCAGCAGTTGGTGGGAGTCCCACAGGTGGTTGATTTTCTCCAGGTTGTTAAAATATGTTGTAAAGAGGTGACTGATGATTAATTGCTAGAATCAGTGTTGCAATTCTCATTCTTCTTTTTTCAAACTCACCTTCCTATTGTGCTTTCTGTGCCTTGTACTTCCACTGGCCATTACAGAGTACATTCTAATTCTCTCAACCATATTTCCTCCACACCTGCTGTTCTACATCCCACTTTGCATCCATCCAACTTAAAACTATCCTTTTAGCCTTTGTCTGATATTTTACCTTCTCTTTTGCATGTGTTGTCCACTCAATGACATTCAAGGCTTCATATTGGGCTGCTATATGTGAGGGTTTTATCTCATACAACATTCTCTGAAAGTTCTTAACAATATTTAAATATAAGAAGCCATATGGAGGAAACTTCAAGGAGCCTTAATTTGCAGTGATCTTTATTTAATTGCGTAAGCCAAATATGCATGTGAACTGACCTGGGTTGCTATGTAATGTACAGGCGTACTCTCAGGAGGGGCCCCCTTGCCTTCATGAAGAGATATTCTCACATCATCCCTAAATAAGACCTACATTTTCTGAAAAATTTAATCTTGTCTCTATTTGTGGCGCAAAACAAAATTTACTATGTTCAATTAAAGTAACCAGCAGTACGAAGCAAATCACAAAGCTTTATACAACAGCACTAACTTAAATTCTCAGTGTGACACCTAAGGACTGTCCACTTACAGTGAAGCACATTCTGATATAACAAACAATCCCAGCGCAGCACACATACCAAACTGCCAATGCTATGGAGACACCCTATGACGCAATGCTCAGCACCTCAGAGTTTTGCACTAATGATTACTAAACAAAATATTAAATTCTTGCCTGTTCCAGTAAAACAAAATCTAAAATGCATGATCACTGTAGGGTAATCAGGAAATAACACCCTCCTGGTGCTATCACGCATACAAAAGTTCTCTTCGTACCATACAGCAGCCCAGTCAATGCGTTTTGTCCAAAGAAGGACTTCATCAGGGTCATTGTATCAGTATATTCATATTGCTTGTATTCTTCATGTCAGATAGATTCCCCACAATCCAATACATAGGAGAAATAGTAGCTTGCCCAGTTAAGATCTGTATCAGTTGACTGGCAACCAGTGAAAACATCAAACATCCATGCTGCTATATGTTACAAAGAGAATTTAATAAAATGTAAATCGATATTACCATATAGCTCCTCACTGATACTTGGCTGATTAATTTAATGACGTGGATAAGAAGGAATTTTCCTGATATATGTGAATTTTTTCTTTCTATTTGGACCACCACTACCCACTGGCGAAGCATTTCTCTATAATTGAGGGTTCCTCTTCAGTGCTTTGTTTTAAGACTTACTATGTTAGTTTTATTCTTTCAAAATTATCACAAAAAGATGGAGATTAATGAGAATACCAAAATACAACATCCTTTTATTTAATACACCTTATCAAGTGATCAACAAATACATGTGTTTTTGTTTTTTAGGAATGTGCCATTTCTTGTCTTTGTATACCTTTTTTCCACACAGGCTGGTGTGATACTCATACATCTAGTACATGGGTTTTAAATTATGTTAGAAGGGATCTAGAAGTGCAGGTGAAATGTCAGAATTATCCTTCTGTTACATAACTCATTAGTAGCCAAACTGTCAATGAACCAAACCTGCAAATTCCACATGCTATCCAATATACATTAAGCAACTGGACTGCATAAAAGTCAAAACCTTTCTCGATTCAGGTCAATGGTATACTGTTAACTTGCAAACGATAAAATCCAGGTTTGTGGCAGCTGTTTGTTTACAAATATGATACCTTTGCTTCTACATCTCAAAATGTCAACAAACTGGAGCTTGCAAGGCTCAGCTGAAAAAAAAAGAACAATTTTCATAATGTAAATACACGTTAAGGAGATATTTGATTGAACTCCAAAACATAAATAAAGATCATTTAATATTTTATGACATGTACTCTTTCTATAAGGTAAGCCCCAATAATTGAATTTATGCTGGCAAGCAGTTCCAATATACTATCAGCAAGAATGCTGCTTTGGGGTCCTCAGCCTTTTTACTGCTCCAAAAATATGTCACATACCACATCATCATATAAGAAATCAAGCGTATATTACCTAATAACATGATAGTATATACACAGACAGTTCCCTTGAAAAGAAGGCCCGAACATTAATCTTTCTGACATCCCTATGGAAAGGCAGGCAAGAAAGCCTTCTGTTTAGCTGCAAAAAGAAAATAAATTAAGGACCCTGACAATACACGGACTATGGAGAATATTATAGCCCATGTTTATACTTTTTGGCGCAAATCAGCGCTAGCTCAGATTTGCGTCAAAAGGTTTACCCAAGTTAGGCACCCCATGGCACTTACAAAAAAGAAAAATGATACTTACCTGCACTCACCATTGATGGGTCCCCCCATCCATGGGTGTCCTCCAGGGGTGGACGAGGGTGGCAGGGGGGCTGCCCTGACCCAGGCGTTAAAAAACAGCACAAATCCGGCTGGGTGCCATGTTTTAAGGCCCGCCTCCTCCTGTGCGTCATTTTGAAGCCGGAGGATAAATAAGGCGCACATGCCTTACAGTAATCTTTGCACGGGAACGCCTACCTTGCATGTCTTTAGCGCAAGTAGGTTTTCATGTACACAAAATGGCACACATTCCATAACTTTGGCACTAGACAGGTCTAGCGCCAAAGTATAAATGTGGAGTTAAGTTTGCACCGAATTTGTGCCAAAATAAATGACACAAACAGAGTATAAATATGGGCCTATGTTTGCCATCACAAGGTTTCAGTGATAAAGAAATGTGCAAACTATGATTCTGGGAAAAGATGTGCATTGGGGAAAGTGTATTTTGACCTGGGATTCGTGATGGTTGTATTTCTACTATTGCTTCCTCTAATATGCATAGGGCATAGTTTGTGTTCAATGTGTTTAATATGGGTAAGAATGGTAGAAGTTCTAAATGTTACAAACAGATTTTAGGGAATAAAGAGGTAGAGCTAGAGAGTCAATACAAATTCCAGAAGGAATATTATACACATTAAGCAGTTGACAATTGCCACTGTGTAGTGAAGGTTAATGCCCACAGGAATTTTGTCGAATGTGTAAATCCATCCAGTAGTTTTTGAAACATTTATGTGTAAACAGGGTGCAAAGTGGGATTTAAATGGTTACCATATATACAGGTCGCAAACTCTATTACTCACACAGGTACACAGTCAGGGGTTCTGTTAGGGAAATCAACAATACAATGGTGAGAAAAGAATAGTCAAGCCATTGCTTTATTAACCAGGTACACATTCGCAGACACAGGCACCTACTCAGGTGCACACTCAGGGGTACCTTCAAATATATGAACATGTTGACGATGGGAAAGGCACAGGCAGGCAGTTTTTGTTCAACCCCTAACTATATTCTTAGGGACAGGAGCTCACTCAGAAAGAAACTGTCCTGTTATAATGATACTTCACTGAGCTAGGCATGCTTTTTGATATTTTTCACAGTTTTATTTTGAATAAACTCCAACTCTCCATTTCTTTACAAAATAGTGATTTTATAGAAATAAGGGTTCTCAGATTCAACTCTGCTATTACACAGCATCTTTCTTTCCAATAAGAGGCAAGTGACAGCATAGCTTTACTCTCATCGCGTCATAAAACCTTTTCGAAAGGAGGAAAAGCCCAAATACTATTTAGGGAAAAATCCTCCTTAATAAAATATTTATTTATATGAGCATACTCTACAGTAAGATCTAAACATTTAATGGTTCAGTCAAATGGTCTATTGTCATGATACTATTTTAGCATTTTTTAAAACATCGACCATGTTGTGAAAACTACTAGAGTAAACTTAAACTAAAATGTTCTTATGAGGACTATGTCTGCTTTGCATACATTCCACATGAAATGGACTTTAAAAAAAGTATGATTGATATATGTGTTACAGTTAGGACTATGTTTCCATAGGAAAAGCATTTTTTGACTTGCCTATATCTTTGGCGCCATTTGACGGATCTTCACGAAAATTTCCAAAAACACGTGGCGGTAATTCTTGCTGTACATGGAAAGATCTGGAGTGATCTGTCAATCAGGGGCCGAGAAAAAGGGTGGGTCAATAAAAGTGTGTTTCCCATCCTAATTCCCATACGAGTTTTGAACACGACTACAGCCCTAACTGCTGAATGGAATTACACCAATTTTAGCAGTAAGATAGATTTTATTCCGTAGATTGTGCTCTTTTAGGTTTTGCTTGCACAGCGCTTGTGAAATCTATTGTATTTAATATAAATCATAAAAGGGGCTTACATCCCGTCACCTTGCTTTCCTTTCTTTTCATTGGTTCCTGTGCCTGCTACTTACTTTTCCTCTGTTTCTATTGGCTGTAGCACTATTTCTTGCATTTACCAATGCGTTTTCCTTGTGTGTTTGTTCTTATCAGTGTCCCAAGGCTCTAGTACTGTGTTCATCTGCTGCTACATCCAGTCCTTCAGTACAAAATGTTTTGTGTTACAGATGTCTAGTAAAATCCATTGTGCCAAGCACATGTAGACATCTGAGCCAAATTATGCCACTTGAACATTATCAATAGATTAGTTTGCTTATCAGCTGATGATTAAAAAGAAAAATATTGCATGATGCATGGATGTTTACCTACATCACTGACCATCCTTGCACTCTCCCTTATCAACTTGATCTCTGACCTCTATCCACACAATGCTGTATCGCTATGCTTCTATTCCAAAAAGCTTTCCTGCAGCTCAGGACACATCACCTGACTGTGCAGCAGAGGTGTATCATAATTAGGGCCACATTTAAAAGGCCCTATTACCACTGGAGCGTCACTATTAGTGATGCTCCAGTGGTGTGATGCACTTCACCGTATTTACAAGGTTTGCGTGAAAGGAGCGTGCAATGGGTGTTGCTGTGGGTATGCCACAGCAACACCCATTGCATTTTGACGCTGCCCCAGATTAATGAGTTTTCGTAAACCTGAGGCAGCACCAAAATCTAACACCACCCCAGGGGTGGTGTTAGCCTGGCACAACGAGGAGAAATGCTTTCATTTCTCCTTGTTTCTCGCTCTTTCTATGTGTGCTGCTGAATCACCATTGAATATTGTTTTTGTGCAGGAAGGTGTCCCTTACTGCACAAAAATATTCTCCCCAGCAGCGCAGCCATCCTTGCATCATTGCGCAAGGGTGGCTGCGTTAGGGCTCAGCAGCAAATTTAGCACCGGCACTGGGGGAAACACAGGGGTGCGCCATTTTCTATTTAAAAAGGCGCATCCCTGTGTTTTGAAAATGACGGAGCGTGGTGCTGCCAAATGTGGCTTAGCGTCACGCTCCATCATTTTCTTTTAAATCTGGGCCTTAATATGTAAATAACACCTGTTTTTTAGCTCGTACAAAGTCAAATTAGCCACTATCTGCTCTTAGTTGATAGTATTTACATGTTCCCCGGGCGTCACATCTTATTCATGTTTTCCCTTTCATGTGCAGTAGTGTCCCATGAAAAGTAAAGACACTCAAAAGGATGATTACAAGTGAGTGAAAGGTTGCAGTATTTTGCTTTTTAGGGGATGACGTTTGCGCATATATGTACATATCTGCTCCCAGCAGTTCTTGCTGACATCTGCTGGCTGTGATTAAAATTACAGTAGTTTCCTCTCAGCTGCTCATTCTTACACCGATCATCATTTCCTTTGCAGAAATAACGTTGCAGATACAGTGTGTTGTTTGGTCAAGTGTCATAAGTGTAAAAGTGTGATAAAGAGAAAGCCAACCGCTCATTATCACGACCTTCCTGTAAACAAATACTACATTATCCAATACAAATCTCACAAATATTTGAAATTATATTTTAGAAATCAGCAACTACAATTCGAAGGCTTGTATGACGGCATTTTATATCGATTTTTTTCACTACTAAATACAAAATGTGAGGAAAAAATAAATCTTTGGAAGTGTAAGTAAATGAAGGGGGAGGAAACATGCATTTCTCCCTAGCACTTGCAGGTAATTACTTTATTTCAGACTTCTGGCACATGCTGAGACGTTTTGCAGAGCTGGTCTGGTCCATAGCATTTCCCTCACACTGCCCAGGATTCTTGGATAGAAGATTGCGCCAGCACCCTCGCATCGCTGAAAAAAAAACCAAACACCTCCCACAGAATCAAGGCCAGCTGGTTCACCCCAGAACTACAGGAATCCAAACGGCTATGTCGCAGAATGTCAAAAACCTGGCACTTTGACCCTACCAACTCCAACCACATCGCTTTCAAGGATGCCCTACGCAAACATCACCAACTGATCCGCACCACCAAAAGGACCCACTTCAAAAACCACATCGACGCCAACGCTCACAACAGTAAAGAGCTCTTCGGCATCGTCAATGAGCTCTCCACCCCCCTAGGACCTGCTTCAATGAACCCCCGCCATCACAGGAGTTCTGCAACTCACTGGCAACCCACCTCCGTCGAAAGATAGAAGAAATCCACAATTGCTTCAAACCCCAGACCCACCAGCTGACTACAACACCCAAGAACCCAACGCTCCTAGCAACACCCACCTCCTCCACACCTGGACCCCTGTCAACATAGAGGACACCGCCACCACCATGGCCTCCATCCACTCTGGATCACCATTGGACCCCTGCCCACACCATATCTTCAATAAGGCAAACATCATCATTGCCCCCACCTCTGCAAAACCATCAACAGCTCTGTGTCAGCCACCTTCCCAGAAAGATGGAAGCATGCAGAAATCAACGCCCTGCTGAAGAAACCAAAGGCAGACCCAGACGACCCCAAGAACTACCGGCCGATCTCCCTCCTCCCCTTCCCAGCCAAGGTCATAGAAAAAATCGTAAACAGCCAACTATCCCGGTTCCTGGAAGACAGCAAGGTACTCGACACCTCCCAATCTGGATTCCGCATAAACCACAGCACCAAGACTGCACTCATTGCTGCCACAGACGACATTAGGACTATGCTCGGTGAAGGAGAAACAGCAGCACTCATCCTCCTGGACCTCTCCGCAGCCTTCGACACAGTATGTCATCACATTCTCCGCACACGCCTCCACAACGCTGGAATCCGCTACAAGGCACTCGACTGGATCACGTCATTTCACTCAGGCAGAACCCAGAGAGTCCGCCTCCCACCATTCCTGTCAGAAGCCTCCAGAATCATCTGTGGCATTCCCCAAGGATCTTCGCACCAGCCCCCCGCTCTTCAACGTTTACATGGCCCCCCTCACCAACATTGCACGAACCCACCACATCAACATAGGGCCTGATTACAACTTTGGAGGAGGTGTTAATCCGTCCCAAATGTGACGGATATACCACCAGCTGTATTACGAGTTCCATAGGATATAATGGATTCATAATACGAATGGTGGTATATCCGTCACTTTACCGTCACTTTTGGGACGGATTAACACCTCCTCCAAAGTTATAATCAGGCCCATAGTTTCCTACGCAGAGGACACTCAGCTCATCCTCTCCCTCACGAAAGACCCTACAACTACAAAGAACAACCTCCACAACAGACTTCACGCCATCGCCAGCTGGATGGAATCAAGCCACCTCAAGTTAAACACAGACAAGACAGAAATCCTCATCTTTGGCACCAACCCCTCAACTTGGAATGACTCCTGGTGGCCCACCTCCCTAGGAACCGCGCCCTCACCCACCACCCACGCACGCAACCTAGGCTTCATCTTGGACTCCACACTCAGCATGACTCAGCAGGTCAATGCCACCTGCTCTTCCTGCTACAACACTCTCCGCACGCTCCGCAAAATCTTCAAGTGGATTCCCGTAGAAACCAGGAAAACTGTCACCCTTGCCCTGGTCAGCAGCCGATTGGACTACGGAAACGCCCTATATGCAGGAATAACAACCAAACTCCTAACAAAGCTGCAAAGAATCCAGAATGCATTTGCCCGCCTCATTCTGGACATCCCACGTCGTGACCACATTTCCCCCCACCTCAGAGACCTTCATTGGCTACCCGTATCAAAGAGGATCACCTTCAAACTCCTCATCCACGCACACAAGGCCCTCCACGACACAGGCCCAGCCTACCTCAACGAAAGACTCACCTTCCACACCCCCACCTACAATCTTCGCTCCGCCAGCCTCGGCCTCGCCTCCATCCCCTGCATCCGCCACACCACCGCCGGAGGAAGATCCTTCTCTCACCTAGCCGCCAAGACCTGGAACTTCCTACCGCTCCACCTTTGCCAGACCCAAGACCTTTTGACATTCAGGAAACGCCTCAAGACATGGCTTTACGACCAGTAGCTCCTCCCCACCCCCAGAGCCTTGAGACCCTAACGGGTGATTGTTGCGCTCTATAAATCCTTGATTGATTGATTGATTGATTTAGGTGCTATTCATAGCCAGCATGCGTGCTTTCATTAAAAAGTATCCCCCTCCGGGCTACGTGCACCCTAAACAATAAGTGGTCTTTGTGTGTTATGTACTGTGCTGTGGTGAATGCAGGGCTGTTTCCTTGAAGTTGAGAGATACAACTTTGCACTCATTAAGCAATGAGAAATGCCAATTTGTAACTGGTGAAACCCTCTGGGCAAAGAAATTCTTTTTCCTCACCCTTCTTCTGCTTTCCAAATTCCTCTCCCCTGGTTGAAAGGAAGACATCCATCATGGTGCCTTCCAGAGAAAATCTGCAGTCAAAGTTTGGGGTTTAGCCAATAAGAAACAGTTGTTTTTCTTGGGTAAAATAAATTAGTTTTTAATGATTTATGCTGCTGGGGGATATACAGCATAATGTTGTCCCTCAACCTGGCCAAAGAAAAATGAGAGATTAACTATTTTTTGTAGATTACAATTGAAAATGGAGCAAACGTGGTTATGAAGAGCTCAAGGACAATACATGGTTTTCACATATAAAATGAAAGATAAATAATTCCTTATTATTCCTATATAGTCTATGTATGGGTTGTGAAGTCTTACACAAAATAAGTAATAAAAAGGTTACTTTTCCAAAGGGCATAATGTCCACATCTGTCAATCTTTAAAGCTCAGTTAAATGAGCATTACAAATAGAGATCCGTGGCCAAGAGCAGGGCAATATATCTGTACTAGTCTAACAAATCTAAAATCTGTTATTTGTGCATGTGTTTTTGATGCTGATGTTTCCTTCTGTAAACATTATATGCTGCCTAATTTTCAAACTGCTCAAATTATATATATATATGCTGAAGAAGATCCTGTATTGTATTTGCATTTTTGTAGTACTTCATACTCCTGGTGAGGCACAAAGGTGAATGGACTAATGGGTATCAAGCAACACGATACCTGAATGACAGCAGAATTATGTATCAAATTCTTTGAGACCCCCCAATGTTAATGTGAATTCAGCTCTTCCCTGGGCATTGATGAAAGTCTTATATCCCTTCCGAGAGGGGTGATTACTTGCATATAGCGATGTTCATCTTGTGGAACTGGCAAACTGAAGGAGTCATCTCTTCATCTGCTGTTGCAAACTATCAGGCCTACAATTCTCACGGCAACAGTACAAGCAAGGCACCATTATTTGATGTTTCTTACTGTATGTCATGCAGGTGCTAGTTCAGTGGAGGAAGTGTCATCTTTAAAAAAACACAGATTCTCAAAGTTTTGGGGAATTACTTTGTTTCTCATTAGTAAATGACTGTACAAAGTTTAGCTGCCTGAGAGTGCTTCAAGAAAGTGGTGCAAGGAAGTTGTCCGTGGACACAGAGTCCTGGGCTACTTGGCCGAGTCCAGCTCACTTCCAGTGTAACTAGGTGTTCCATTATGAATCCAAGTAATACCATCCTGATTATTTGCCTGGGCTTTAAGTTTTGCCAGCACAGGGCTTTCGCAGTGCTTCTTTGGTTTTTCCTCTGCCATTTATGTAATCTCCCCATAGCTGCACCCATTTCAAGCATACTTTTCCGATGCATGTTTTTTTTTCTTTGTCCCGGCCGTTTACCTAATCTCCCTGCTATACAGTACCACCAGTAACAGCACAATAAGACTGCTTTCTCAATAAACAAGTCATAACACTTTAACGGAGTTTCAGTAACTTACATTGCACAACTGCACACCAAGCTACAACTTACAACAAAAACAACTTAGTATTAATCATATAGGTGAAACCCAAAGCATTTACCAATGCTTGTGTTATTTGGTGTAAATCCGTTCACTAGTTGTTGAGAAATTTAAGGAACTACACATTTGTTTATTTAGTGCCACAGGTCCCCCACTATGACTTTGCGAAGAATAACGAGCTATGCAGGGAAATTCAGAGCTCTGATTGGATACCAAGACTTCATCCAGGAAGTGTTGGCAGTCATCTTGGGACTCTGCTTCAGCCGAGTTCCAGAAACAAATTGAACAAAAGAAGGGGGGACCCCGGCAGAGCAAACAAGTTTAAAAAAACAAAAAACTTTGCAGCATATTTGCAAAATTCACGAACGTGCAGCAAAAAAAAAAAAAAGGGTAGGCTCCCACACTTGTTTTCATTTTAGCCCCATGGTGGGCCTGGTCCCTGAGGCTCTTGAATCCCCGGGGACACCACCTCCCAGGGACTTTATTTATAAAAAAGGAGGGAGTACACGGGCCCCTCTCCTGAGGCTCTATAAGCCCTGGGGTCCACCACCTCCCCGGGGCTAAAGAAACAGTAAATGGAGGCCACATGGACCCTCGAGTCCCAGGGACCAACACCTCCCCTGGGTTAAATAATATCTAATATAGGGGCCTGCAGACCTCCCTGGGCCCCAAGGACCACTTCCTCCCGAGGCAAAATACTTTTTAAATAATGGGAGAGGGGCCACATACAGCTTCGGGGGACCACCACCTCCCCAGGACCAGCCCTGAAAAGTAAAGGAGGAGGCTGCCTGCACCGCAGAGCCAATAATGGTCTTAGGAACCACCACCCCCCAGGGCCAGCTCCTGCTATATGCCAGGGTGCCCACCCCTGTGATTTAGCTGTTTGCTTTTGCTTAGCAGAGATTTGACAGCTCCCAGCAAGCAAAAGCAAACATTGCAGTTGCAGGGGGCGGGAGCTGACAAAGTGCTTCCACCCGTTGGAAGTAGAGGTTTCATCTCTTTCCCTGCACACAGGGCAGGGAAAGAGATGATGAAATGATTGCTTTTGCATATAGGGAGCTGCATTTCCAGCAGCTTCTGGTGTGCAATAGCAATGCCAGCATTCGCAGGAGAAGGGAAGCCGGCTGGGACCATTGGGGCCTTGAGGCTCCCCTGCGGTCCTGATCCTGCAGACTGGGTGTCAAGGGGCACCCATGAGACATGGCCAGGCCCCAGGGGATGGGTCCCACGGCTGAAGTAGGCGAGGTGAGGGGAAGGCGCATGACCCCCTTCCTCCATCAAGTGTGTTTTCTCAGTGATTCCATATTAAAAAACTATCTGAAATACTTTGTGGAAGTGAATGCCTTGTTGATCTATTGAAGCACAATCTGTATGTGACTGTGACAAGTGTTTTTTTTGTTGTCCTTTCCCAGTGAAAGCAGAGTCCATGGTTCTCCCTTTAATTGCTACACGTATGCAAATGTGCAAATCACCAGGAAGCTCCACCCGATGGCCCCGCACCATCCACCTTAGTAATATGTAAAGGTATTCCCGCCTTCTGCCAGGATGATGGACAGCTTACCAAAGGGCCTCCAGTGTGTTTCCCACAGATTTTGGTGGTGTGTTCTTAAATATGAAGAATAAGATGGAAATCTCCGTATAACAAAGAAGAACTTATGTCATATAGATAACAGGAAGGATCATGGTTTAGTGGAGTTTACATCTTTGTAGTGTTGTTGGCCTCTCTTTGGGATGATTCAAGTTATCACATGTTTCTGGATAAAGACACGCCAGGATCACGCATATTGCCAAAACGCACACAAGGTCACTGGTGACATTTCCCTGTGCTCTATTACACAGCTGCAGTGTAGAATATGTATTGGACATTTATTCAAGCAGGCAGAAAGAATTCCACTTGGGTACATATTTTGTACAAAACTGTGGACTCTTGCTGGATAAAAAGGCAGGCGAGGTTCCTTTGTGGCTGAGTCACCCAAGCTACTGACACACCCACACAGACACTCACACACCCACTCACAGACACACTCAGACACTCACTCAGACACTTATGGACCCACTCACAGACTTACTCAGACATTCACACAGCCACTCACAGACCCACTCAGACACCAACACACCCACTCCTAGAGACACTCTCAAACCTACTCTCCCACCCAGGCAGACACTTTCACACCAACTCTCACAGCCAGAGACACCCTCTCACACCTATTCTCACACCCAGAGAGACAGGTCCTGTGGCCAACCCCCCTCTCGCATGGCTGAAGGCCGTGCATGGCGTGGGGTTGGGTGGTTGTAGGGGGTTGGCCACAGGCCAGTCTCTGTGGCTAACCCCAGTGCACATGGCTGAAGGCAGTGTGCATCAGTGGTTGGATTAACGTATACAAATTGAGATTACTTTATGTTAAAAAAACATAGAAATTTGCTGAAAAAAACTGAAGGTTACAGGGACGTTATAGTTAAGAAAAAGAATTTTAAAAAAACATGAAAATTCACTTAAAAAAATCAAAGGCTACAGGGACGTTATAGTTAGGCTCACATTTTAAACATACAAAACCATAGAAATTCATGTTATAGTTAGTTCAAATAACTATAACTCGTGCCCTAAGGTAACTATAACCCATGCCCTCACCATGCACTGCTAATAACAACAAATATTACAGCACTCATAACAACTTTTATAACATCATTAAAAATATCAATGAAAACATTATAACCTAAGTTGGGTTTATCAAGCCATAAAAGGCCACCATGTGTGCCCCTGCGTAGCTTGATAAATCAAGAGTAACACAATGCAGCACAAATCGCTGCGTTGCAATACTCTGTCCCAGGGATTTTGGATCATTCCCAGATTTATCATCACTGGTAGACCTGGGAATGTGTCAATATGACCTTACTTCTCCTCTTTTTTCTGCTTTCTATGTGTGCTGCATCGTGCATTTCTGGTCTTTCTGTGCTACGTGAAAGCTTCATAAGTATCCCTGTGAATGTTTCCTCCTTTGCAAGTTAGTTACTATTGATGTGAGGATTTCTCAATCTCTCTTTCTCTCACTCTCTTGCTTCAGTGTTAACATATCATTCTGGAATAAGGAATAAATGAGAAGAGAGGCATGCCATTTTTTGAAACCAAGATAAGAAATACAACTTTAACTTCACAAAGGCCAGCAATCAACATCTCCATATGTTTCTCAAAGTGAAGCAGTCAGCCCAGTCTTTAATTTGAGCTAGTGGTTGGAGGTGGGGGCCACTGGCACTTATTTTAGGGGACAGGTGCTTATTTTAGCTCTTCAGAGAGCAAGAGAGGGAAAACACACAAGGGGATAAAAAGGATGAGGAAAAGGAAAAATAGTGATAAGGGGGGAGAAGCAGGGATTAAAAAGAGCCTAAAAGAGTGAGAGAAAGAGCAAAGGAGTGACTGGTGGTGAATTAAAGAGGCAAGGGATGGAATCAAGATGATGCAGCCTTGGCATTCGTCATCCCAACCTTCGATAGCACTGGCTTTGGGCTTCTAAGCAAAACTTTGGGCACCGGCACTCATATTACAACGTATGCACTGAGTGAGCCTGCTATTGGTCATCAGCAGAGAGCTAAATTAAAGATTTATTTAAGTGGAGCTCCTGACAGACCGCTCTTCATTCTGGGCAAAAAGGGCCCACTCTCAACAGTGGAGATTGTTAGTGGTAATGGGAAAACATTTATTCAAATGATAGCGTCAACTTGTGAACAGTCTTCTGACAATACTTAGGGGGGGGATTTACAAACATTTCATGCTTGGTTAGCATAACAAAAGTGACACTAAGCAGCACAAAATGTTTTTTCATTTACTTTCCAGTGCAAACCTTGTTTTGTGCTGGAAAGTATCTTAAAAGTAGCATGCCAAGGGGGTTACATGGTTGGTACATTGGCGTTCATATGGAACCACCCATGCCTTTTGATGCAAAACTCAGTCCACAAACAACAGTAGACAGGGTTTCATGCCAAAAGTTAACACTTTTTGAAAGCAGGCCTTAAAAGGAGAAATGTTTTTATTTCTTCTTTCTTTTCCAACTTTGCATGTGTGCTGCACTGTGCAGCATACAAACAACGTAGGAAAAGATTTAAAGTGTTCAAGCATACTATTTTGTACTGGAAGGGTACCTTTCATGCACAAACCTATGCTAGTCTCACACACACATCCTTGCACTATGGTGCAAAGGTGTGTGTGTGTGGGGCGCACAGCAGCTAAAATCAGCGCCGACGCTAGGGAGAGGGGAGGAGAGAGCCACATTTCTGTATATATGGCACTCTCCTGCTCTGTCCTTTTCACACAGCACCGCATTTTTCGTTCCTGCACTGCGATACATGACTAATTAGTAAATCTGGGCCTTAATGTCCTGCTGCTGTCTTTCCAGGTCAGAAAATGCTGATAGCTTAATTTTTATTTGAGGGGTAATGGAAGAGTCCCTTTTATTGCTCACAGTTTAAGGGATTTAATTTCAGACTAACAGTGAAAACTATTCATTAACAGTAAATACATGCTCACTTTTTTTCAGGAATGCATGCTGATTTTCTCTTAAAACAGTCATTAAAGAAGATTTAAAGATGTATTTATAACTCATACCCATTTAATTGCCTTCATATTTAATTTTGTGCATTGGAATTAGCCACATGAGCAAAAAGACAAACGAAATTGTGGAGCCCATTTTTTATTAATTTCTGTGGTCAGCTTCACAGTATGTGGGAGGTTTACTCCAGTAGGTTTCCATCTCTTCAACAGAGTCCCGCAGTATGCTTGAATAGCTATTTATTTACCACTGCATACATTTAATACACTAATGCACTTACTTCCAAACCTTTTCACTCACTTTTTTTCTGGACGGGGATGACATTTTCTCCATGATAAAAAACTTCCAGCTACACCTCACTAGTTTTGTTGGTGTACCCTCCCCCTTCCTATGCTAGGCATGGATTCAAAATGCTAGATATGGATTCAACCCTGCCATAGACAGGAGTACATATAAGTAAATATACATCTATATATGAGGTGGTAATGGACCGTGTGAACACCCACAAACATGTGACTATATATGCGCACACGGTTCTCAGGACATTGCCCCCACAGATTGCAAATTTCCCTTACTGGGAGAAAGTTTAGTCAAACGTACATGTACATGTTCATACATATTGTATGAGTATAAATTGAGATTTGGTAACAGCAAATTTGAAGTTACAGTCGTAAATCATGCAATCTGTACACCTTGCTTTGCATATTGTTGCCCTGAGTGTGCTGAGATTATGGAGAAAGTGAATCTGCCGTGGCCAGTAATATAACTGCCCTGGGCTAGTCACATCATAATATATAAATGGCGAACACTATTAAACTGGCTTCGATCCAACAAATCCATATTGATTGGGATCTATATAAAAATGCCAAATTTTCCTCCAAATAAATGCATTTTTTAAAAAAGTGAATCACTCTCGAAGTACGACAATATTTGTTTCAATCCAGCCTCCGTTTAAAAATTACGTCTTTTTGTTGCACAGACTTTCAATTTATTTGCACTGTTCCCATCTGCCCTTATGACAGTAAAATGTTAATTGTTTTGAAATGATCCCAGTATGAATTTTCTATACATTAGAGGAAACTATGGCCCATATTTATACTTTTTGACGCAAAACTGCGCTAACGCAGTTTTGTGTCAAAAAAATTAGCGCCGGCTAACGCCATTCTGAAGCACCATGCGGGCGCCGTATTTATTGAATGACGTTAGCCGGCGTTAGCCGCCGGCGCCGTCTGGTGTGCGTTAAAAAAAACGACGTACACCAGGCAGCGCTCGCGTAGGGGGATATGGGGCTTGGGCGTCAAGAAATGGGGCAAGTCAGTTTGAGGCAATTTTTTCGCCTCAACCCGATTTGCGCCATTTATTTTTCACTCCCAACCCCCATAGAAATGACTCCTGTCTTAGCAAAGACAGGAGTCATGCCCCCTTGCCCAATGGCCATGCCCAGGGGACTTCTGTCCCCTGGGCATGGTCATTGGGCATAGTGGCATGTAGGGGGGCACAAATCAGGCCCCCCTATGCCACAATTTTTTTTTACAAAAAACACTTACCTGAACTTACCTTAATGTCCCTGGGATGGGTCCCTCCAGCCTTGGGTGTCCTCCTGGGGTGGCCAAGGGTGACAGGGGGGGTCCCTGGGGGCATGGGAGGGCACCTCTGTGCTCCTTCAGAGCCCACAGGTCCCTTAACGCCTGCCTTTTGCAGGCGCTAAAAAACAGCGCAAAAGCGGCAGTACGTCATTTTTTTTGACCCGCCCACTCCCGGGCGTGATTTTTGCCCGGGAGTATAAATCCGACGCACATGCCTCGGAGTCGATTTTTTAGACGGGAACGCCTACCTTGCATATAATTAACGCAAAGTAGTTGTCCACGCTAAAAAAGTTTTGCGTCAAATTGCGTAAAAAAAAACGACGCAATTCCGGCGCAAACGGAGTATAAATATGCCCCTAAGTGTGGTGAGTCGTTTTCTACTACAGTAAAAGGCAAGTAATACTGTGTAGAAGTTGCAGACTAAGGCATGTAATGTCCCATTATTGAAAACCTGTTTACATCAGATATACAACAGAGCATGAAGAAAAACACATCTGGGTCAGCTCTAGCAAAGAAATTGCTTCTTGGAGCTGGTTCAGAGCATGCCCATAAACTTGATCTTTGTAGTCATATACCAGAAATGCACACTTCTAGAGAATTAAGCACTGGGCGGGGAACTTGCGGTTTGATATACAATTAAAGATAAAAAAATATAATAACGGAAAAACATGTCAGTGAGAGAAACGTCAGACCCTGGTGACTCGGATAACTAAAGCATCCACTAATGGGTTCTGTATTTTGATGCGCGATCACAGGGTTTAATCCCGTTGAGTCTAACAGTCTTTTCATGTTTCTGAGCTTGTAAAACAAGTACGATTTAGCTGGGTGACAATCGGTGTTTCCTACCTGTCCTCAGTGACAAGAGACTGTGAACGCAGAGAAACCCTAGCTTTTATCTTGGACTGAATAGTAGATTCCACGCATCAGGTCGATGAACCGAACCAACAATGTTTTGAGGGGATGTCAATTGAAATACATTATAAACATCTCAACAACATATGAAAATCAATACAACCTCAATAACCATACCAGGTTATTAAGAAGTTAACAATTTTATTTCCCTATATTAACAACGCCAAGGTCACGAAAATAATTCTCAAACAGAAATTATACATTTAGAGAGATAACAAAGGTTGATTAGAACACCTTATGTATCTGAGTTTAATCAATGCAAGTAGACAAATCAACTCAAGAGTTATAACACAAAACCATAGCATCAACATCTGAGCAAGAGCGATAGAATACATCAGTATAATGATAAACAAATAAGCATCAGAAACAGATCATGAGCATGTGAGAAAATACCTCCCTCATTAACTACTAATTAGCATTAACATGTTGGGCTTCATGTAAAAGTTTTAGTAACACAAATTTAAGAAAACATCTAACTCGGGTTATTTAAAAAATGATATGCAGCAGTTAATTAATGAGTTGCAGTTGGTATCTGAAAAACAAAAGACACATAACAAATCACAGTTCATATATTACAAATGCACAACAGATAACAGCAACTACATCTACTTCATTAGAGGGACACCATCAGCAATCAGCATCAGGATTCAGGATAGGGGTAATGGTTTAGAGTTTGGACTATAAGATAAACTAAACAATTAAAGCATTAAGAATGATAATATAGCAGGAACACATAAACTCCCAAAAGATCTGACAGAGTGACAGACCCACAAAGAACTGAACTCACCAACAGTGGTGATAGAACATTAAGTTAAACTTCTCAGTCAAAATGATTGGATGAGACATAAGCTGAGAAAATTATGATCAATCAAACTATTAACTGATGTCTAGAAATTATACATTAGTTTTACACCAAGTTTTCTATTTGCTATTGCTCTATTGAAGAAACCTAAACTAACAAATGTTATATTCTTGATTTCCTTCTCTTCCGTCTCATCTGTGGATCCTTTGTTCCCACTTCACCAAGAATACGAATACGCAGGAAGAACGATTAACACTGTTTCTTTTACTTCCACCCTCAAGGAAAATACACACATTAGTTCAATTTTCTAACGATGAGGACAGTCAAAACTACGGAAACAGTTGAAACATTTTCATTAGTTGCATTACACAATGACCTTTACAAAATGACCTTGCATCTGCTTCTGCTTTAGTCCTGCGGATGTCACTATTAACACATTTTCTAGTTAAGAAGCACAATCTTCTCTTTAAAAAAAACTGAATAACGAAAAATATCTCTGTTTAGTTTAAGTTAACATAAGTGAATATAAGATGGTGGCCTTTCAAAAAGTCACCCGTTTGTTAATATAACATGATTAATCAAAGTTAATCCTCACATTAGTCTGTCAAAATGATTACATATTAATTCTAGATTTTTATCACTAAAATCTACACTCTCACAATCCCTCCTCTGATGACTATATATGTCATCACACAAACCTCTCAAATAAATGTATTTATTTAATTAAAAAAATTAGAACTTTGTTTCTTTCGTCTTTTTATACATTTTCTTTCTCCCTGTATTTTTCCAATAAAATGTATCCATTTGAACATCCAATCTCCTCTAATTCTTTTCAAACCTTTTTCTTTTAATTATTTTGCACAATTTATATATTCCCCAAATTCCATTTAGGAAAAACACAATAATTGAAACCCATTTGATCAATTTCAATATAATCCCTTTTCCCAAGTTGCCAAACCAGTTTCCAACTGAAGCAATTCCCTTGCCAGCTTTCTCCCAGATTGTAGTTTCAGTTAGTTCTTTTAGTTCAGGTTTATCATCTGTTAAAATATTAATCAAACCTCTTACTAACTTAGAATTGTCCGGTATGAAAGAACAACAGCGACTCGGACCAAGTAATTTGCAAACTCCGCCCTCCTTCACTAAAAGAATGGCTAATGCACGATGGTTCTGAAGAGCCATAGCTCTTGTAGCAGCCAATTCAGTATCTACGAGAATAGTAGCTCCAGAATAACTTGTCAAAATGTTATCCACACTTGTAGATAACTTCTGTATTTTCATTGAATTCAGAACAACTCCCACTGAAGGTGTTATTGCTCCAAATATGTCTCCCACAATGCCAGAAACTGATTCTCGCTTGTGTCTCGTTTGAATTTTAGTAAATTTGGGAAACTTACTCAAGTATTCCAACTGATACATTTTCAGAAAGACTACTCCCAAATAACATGTGCCATACCATCCTCTAGAAAGACAGTAATAAGCATTCTTTCTACAAATATTATGTACACCAGGCACTGGAGGGTCTTGTCCATTCAACATAAAACTCCATTTACTCTGGAACAAAGCACATGTCTACATTCACTCGTTCCCACATGTATTCTATCAAAGTGACTTTGCAGCCTATATATAGAAAGCTGTCCCACATGTTCTGCATCCAGTGTTAGTTTCCCTTGTTTAATAATGTCAGTATAAGCATAGTCAATTCCAGGTCTACGATTAGGTATTCACTTATCTATCTTAGCTTTAATTTCTCTTCTCCTATCTTCTGTGTTATCTAAAAACTTCATTTCTACATGTGTCAGTAAACAAGTAAGATTGTTACGGTGGACTAATGCAGTCCCAAACGTTAGTGTAGGCTGAAAGAAACCCCTTATTAATACTATGTTTATTTTATTTAACACAAGCTTTATTCGGTCATAAATAATCAAAGCAAAAAGAGACAACACATAATTCATATAAATACACATACAATAAAATCCATAAAAGAATAAGTAGCAGCAATAAAAACATCATTCATTATTAATAATAAGAACCAATAAAATCTATCAGTGCATTACCCAGAACATACATAAATATAAATTACAGCAGTTTTTCAAAAATGAGTTTGTATATACCATGCGGCCTCAAGAAACTTGCTAACTGGATGGATCAGAGTAACAGAAGTATCACTCTTTAAAATCCTGTGAGCTGTGACAAATTGCCTAAAACCCATCATCTGACAAGCTGGGCGAATCCACTTGCGATGGGGAAGGGTGTACGCTGGACAGAAGAACATAAAATGTTTAACCTTTTAGGTGCGTGGCCGACGCCCACACTCCCTCCCTGGTGCGGGTCATGACCAGTGGCCGACACCAGGGAGGATTTTTTATTTATTTTTTCCCGTGGGAGACGCGGAAGAGCTTCCGCGTCTCCATCCCGCCCCCCTCCCGCCCCCTTATGACGTCAGCGTGCCGCGAGGCGCGCTGACGTCACAGTTTTTCTCCACCGGAGAAGGAGAGAAGCAGGTAAGCGTTCTCTTTTTCTCCGGTGGGAAAAAAAGGCCAAAACGGCCTCCCCAGATGCCAGGGAGGCATTGATGGAAAGGGAAGACTCTCCCCTTTCCATCGATGCCTCCCTGGCACCGTTTCCTGGCCATGGATTGCAGCGCGGCTGCGATCCATGGCCAAGAAACGCCCCTAGGCACCAGGGATCTTCTTTGGGGGGGTCGGCCCCCTTGTAAAAGGGCCGCCTCCCCCGGGGGCAATATTTATTTATTTCCCCGGTTTTGGGGGGCGATCGCACCCCCCACATTATAAAAAAAGTTTAAAAAAAAGAAAATTGAAAACAAAATGGCGGGGTCGGCGCTTGGAACACGGGCCGCACCCAGGGGGAAAAAAAAACCTTGTAGTTTTGCCTGGGGGAGGGCGCGATTGCCCCCCAGGGTAAAAAACATTTTAAAAAAAACAAATTGTTGGTGGTCAGCCCTTAGGGTGACCATCAATGGGGCCATTTGTTTATTTTATACATGTGTGCTTTGCCAAGGGCAAGCACACATGTATAAAAAAAAAAAGGTTTGTGACATGAGTGTCTTGTTTTCTCTCTCTCTCTCTCTCTCTCTCTCTCTCTCTCTCTCTCTCTCTCTCTCTCTCTCATATATATGTGTATATATGTATACACATATATATATATCTATATTTATATATATATATATATATATATATATATATATATATATATATATTTATTTATTTTCAGGACAAGCATTGCAGCGCCCATGTGCTGCTTTTCTGACTTGTTGGTGTGTATCTGGGCTTCTAACAATGCCCACCTCACGCCCATCACTACCACTCGTTCGTGGGCTTGCCCTTCAAAAATCCTTTGATTACATTGGAAAATGATTTACCTTTGTCCCTCCTTGGGGAGATTTTGTTACCGCCTTGGCCATCGCCCCTGGTACATGGCTAATTGCACTTTTGCTGTTACGTTTAACTGCGAGCAAACTTCTTTTCCTTTTGTGTATCTCTTCACATGATGCCCATGGTGGCTGTGGCGCTGTGAATCGGCTCTCTTATGTGAAAGAGTTTAACTTTCAATTATCAATTTATGTGGCAAGAAAAGTTGGGTTAGGAGTTTATAACGCTAATAGCTCTAACTCGAGCAGATGCGAGACCCATTGCATTGTAAATGCTTGTTATTCTTGTGTGTGTTGTTTTATAATGGTGAACAATTTCACCGCACTCCACGAGGACCGTGATCAAAACTCCTTGGTGAGTTGAAACACGTTGGTGGATATTGACTGCAATAAAATACACGTTTATTTGTACCTCGTGGAGTGCGGTGAAATTTTTCGGCATTAGATAATTTCTAGATTGGTCTTCTCTGTCACTGGGCACCGGCAGTGGAGTGTGCCGCTCAGCAACCCTTCAACCACTTTGTTTCTAAACATATATATATATATATATATATGCAACACAAATTGGTTAAAAAGATTGTTGCGCAGCGCACTCCACTGCCGGTGCTCAGTGATGGAGGAGAGCAACCTCGAAAATATTTTGTGAACAAGAATCTCACCGCACTCCACGAGGTTCAAATTGACATGTTTTATTGCAAGTATAAACAATGAAAGAAAAGAGGGACTCATTTACTGTGATCAAGACTCCTTGAGAGTCGAAACGCTTACGTGGCTGTTGCTTGCAATAAAAGATGCCAATTTGAACCTCGTGGAGTGGGGTGAGAATCTTGTTCACACAATATATATATATATATATATATATATATATGCATGCATGCATGTCTTTTCTGTAGTGGCAGTTGCCATAAAGTAGCTGAGTGGATTAGTAAAGGCAAGCGTTACCTGCGCTTTAAAACAAATGTAATGCCAGGGGGACTATGGAGATATGAGTGGCACTTTTGCTGGGTAGTACTGAGGGAATTAGAAGAGGAGGTAATGGGAGGCAGAGCACCAAAAATGACTGTTGCACAGGGTGTGTGGTAAGGTGAAGTAATACATTATTTTTTTGTTTTTTTCAGTGTTTTCAGAGAATCTGCAGAATTGGAGAAGAAGTGAAGGTAAGGTGACGACATTTCCTGTTGTACACAACAAACATACCCACAAGCAATTTTGTGACTATCTGCCTTCTACGTAGGCTAGTAATTTAGAGGGACAGTTTAGCCAGTTGCAGAGATGGCGTCTCGTTGGATGACTGCTGATCAAGCCCTAGCTCGGGTTATGGAGGACAGTTCTGATGTAGGCTCAGAGACTGAGACAGCAGACACTGAGACAGCATCTGAGGGAGAGGACAATGGGGCAGATTCTGGGAGTGATTTTTCAGTCGGCGGAGTCCCATCTGACGACACCTCTTCCAGTGAGTCTGAAGGAGACAATGACGACAGCCGTGCTGTCCCTTCGCAAGCACATTCTGGGCAGCGGGACCACATTGGGTTAGCCGAACCCAGAGAGCACGTGCTTGCTGCCGCAAGCACAGAGAGAGTGCTCTCTTGGCAGCCCCCCTGTTTGGTTCAGCCCCAAATTCCACCTTTTACTGGTGACGCTGGATGTAAAGTCGATACAGCTAACATTTTGCCAGTCGACTTCAACTATCTGTTTTTGGATGTTGACTTTCTTCAGAAAGTTGTGCAGCAAACAAATTTGCGTGCAGACCAATTTCTGAGGGAGTGTGGAGGCACTCTAGGGCCCCGTTCTAGGGCATGCCAGTGGACTCCCACTTCGCTGGCGGAGTTGAAGATATTTTTGGGCCTTACGCTCAAAATGGGGTTAGTGCAGAAACCCACCTTGCAGTCCTACTGGACGACTCACACGGTTTGGGTAACTCCCATCTTCGCACCATACATGAGCAGAGATCGTTTTTTGCTACTGCAGTGCATGCTGCATTTCAATGACAATTCTGCTGCATTGCCCCGGGACCATCCAGATCATGACAGGTTGTTCAAAATTCGGCCTGTCGTGGAACATTTGTCTGCCAGGTTTCCAGAGATCTATACTCCTGGAAAGAATATAGCAGTCGATGAATCCTTGATCCTGTACAAAGGACGGCTGCTTTTCAGACAGTACATTGCGAGCAAAAGAGCTCGCTATGGCATAAAGCTGTACATGCTGTGTGAGAGCTCTACTGGCTATGTGTACAGCCTGAGAGTGTATACAGGGAAGGATTCTACCCTAAACCCTGTAGGTTGCCCTCCCGCGTTAGGGGTCACAGGTAAGATTGTATGGGAACTTGTCCAGCCACTTCTTCACAAAGGTTATAACCTTTATGTGGACAATTTCTATACAGGAGTAGAGCTGTTCAGTGAGCTCTACAAAGCTGGCACTGTGGCCTGCGGTACAGTTCGTTGTAACCGCAAAGGATTCCCGCGGGAGCTTGTTTGCAAGAAGCTCCAGAAATCACAGAGTACTGCATTGCGTTCTAACGAACTGCTCGCAGTCAAGTTCCTAGATAGGCATGATGTATACGTGCTCACTACAATTCATGATGAGAGCACTTCTCCCATCACGGTTTGGGGTCAGATGGTCGAAGTCCACAAGCCCATTTGTATACTTGATTACAATAAGTACATGGGTGGAGTATACAAGAACGACCAGGATCTTCAACCATACAATGCATGTCGTAAAACTCGCACTTGGTACAAGAAACTGTTTACCCACCTGATTCAGATGGCAACATATAATGCGTATGTTGTTTACCGTCAGACAACAACAGGAAGACTCATGACTTTCCTTGACTTCCAGTTGTCTGTAATTGAAAGCCTCACTGCTGTTACAGAAGAAGCAGCAGCCTCCACCTCATATGTTCTGGAGGATGTGGCAAGGCTGCAGGAGCGACACTTTGCTGATCGCATACCTAAAACACCCAAAAAGGATCGTCCATGTCGTCGCTGTAAAGTGTGCTCAAAGCATGGAAAGCGGCAGGAGAGTCGGTATTACTGTCCCCAGTGTCCATCACAACCAGGCCTCTGTATCCCTACTTGCTTTACGTATTATCATACTAAAGCAAAGTTCTGGGAAATCGACTGAGGTTGAGCTGCTGTTGGGTAATCCTTTCAGTGGCAGTGTATGGATACCGAACGTCCATGGGCCACTGCTTCGTTAGACAAGGAGCCACAGAATTTTACTTCATCATGGACTTCCTTTTGGCGTGGTCGGTGTTCTGTTCAATTAACATGCATTTTCTTCCCCCTACTGCATATACTAGTGGACAGAACATATGCCACATTGCCACGGAGTACCCTTTCTTCACCTGCATGTCTACCTTACTTTCAACGGTAGATATGCTCTCTCAGTTCGAGGAATCATTTTGTACGGCATACTTGGAAACCTCCAACTTGCTTCCACAAACTAGTATAGGTTCACTTGGCTATTATACAGGATTAGCCAGGACTCTGATGAGAACAGAGACATGGATGGGTAAGGAAAGCTTATGGTAGGAGTGCCTTCACAGGGTTATTGCACAGGTAGAAGGCAGATAGTAAAGGTAGTACAGATGTACATCATCTACACCTATGGATTCAAACCCATTGGTGCCATCCCAGCACTGAAGGAGAATGACTTGTATAGGTCAGTGTTTGACCTGCTTTTCATGTTCATCCTCCATCAGAACTTAGTAGATGTTCAGTTTGCTGTATAAGTGCATTATAGTCACATCACTGCACATAATGTTGGCTGGGACATATACTACGTTCTCATGGACTCCCCTATGTACCAAACACTACCCTTTTCCATAGCCTATGACCTTCTCTTTAGGGAACATCATGAGAAATCCCCAGCATGTCTCCCTTAGTTTCAAAGGTAGATATGCTCACTCAGTTCGAGGAATCACTTTGTACGGCATACTCGGACACCCCAACTTGCATCCACAAACTGGAAGGAGTTGGATTTAGCACAGAGAGTGCGTTAAAGGCGCATGAAAAACATGTCTTCCTGAGCCTCAGGTGGCTGTCACAGGAGTCATTAGTAAAGATTCGTTACACATGCATTTGGTAATGTTAAGGAAGAAGGAGGCAGTTGCTTGACAGGTGGTAAAATGTAGTCAAACTTATTCCGTTCTGTGGCGTGTGAATGTGATGGGCCCTTGTCTGGCAGAGGTAAGTTAATGTGAGTGGAGTGATTGGTTGGATTGGGCCCGTGGCTGGCGATATGAAAGGGTTGTTTGTTGTGCGTGAATGGCGTGTGAATGGACCATAAAGAGGTTGGTGTCTGGACGCGGCTTTATGGCCCACCTTCAGAAGGCTTGGTTTCAATATTCAGATACTTTGATAAGTAATCATGCTTTGAAACCATAAATTCTGGAGGTGCTAAAACCAACCAGTGTGAGTGGTGGGTTAACTTGAACAAACTAGTAGCAGGGGAGTCCAAGGGTGCAGGACTTGCATGGCTCTCACCAGTTTTCCTTCACCCAGAATCCCCTTGAAATTACATTATGTGCTTAAAAAACACATTTTCCTTGCATTCCAATGAGCAGAAGTCCAGGGATCTGCAGGGATCCTCAAAATTCCTACCACCCAGTGTTTCCCCACTTGTCCTGATAAAAACACAACCCCGCTTGTGTGCCTGCGCCTAGTGCCTGCTTCAGGAATGAATCACTCCAGGGTTAACAGTAGACCTCAAGCAAGGACTACCATTGACCCTTGTGTGATCCATTCCTGTTGCGGGCGCTAGGCCTACCCACACAAGTGAGGTATCATTTTTATCGGGAGACTTGGGGGAATGCTAGGTGGAAGGAAATTTGTGGCTCCTCTCAGATTCCAGAACTTTCTGTCACCGAAATGTGAGGAAAACTTGTTTCTTTTGCCGCTTTTTGAGGTTTGCAAAGGATTCTGGGTAACAGAACCTGGTCAGAGCCCCGCAAGTCACCCCATCTTGGATTCCCCTAGGTCTCTAGTTTTCACAAATGCACAGGTTTGGTAGGTTTCCCTAGGTGCCGGCTGAGCTAGAGGCCAAAATCTACAGGTAGGCACTTTGCAAAAAACACCTCTGTTTTCTTTCCAAAAATTTGATGTGTCCACGTTGCGTTTTGGGGCATTTCCTGTCGCGGGCGCTAGGCCTACCCACACAAGTGAGGTATCATTTTTATCGGGAGACTTGGGGGGACGCTGGGTGGAAGGAAATTTGTGCCTCCTCTCAGATTCCAGAACTTTCTTTCACCGAAATGTGAGGAAAACCTGTTTTTTTTGCCACTTTTTGAGGTTTGCAAAGGATTCTGGGTAACAGAACCTGGTCAGAGCCCCGCAAGTCACCCCATCTTGTATTACCCTGGGTCTCTAGTTTTCAAAAATGCACAGGTTTGGTAGGTTTCCCTAGGTGCCGGCTGAGCTAGAGGCCAAAATCTACAGGTAGGCACTTTGCAAAAAACACCTCTGTTTTCTTTCAAAATATTTGATGTGTCCACGTTGCGTATTGGGGCATTTTCTGTCGCGGGCGCTAGGCCTACCCACACAAGTGAGGTATAATTTTTGTCGGGAGACTTGGGGGGACGCTGGGTGGAAGGAAATTTGTGGCGCCTCTCAGATTCCAGAACTTTCTGTCACCGAAATGTGAGGAAAACTTGTTTTTTTAGCCACTTTTTGAGGTTTGCAAAGGATTCTGGGTGACAGAATCTGGTCAGAGCCCCGCAAGTCACCCCATCTTGGATTCCTCTAGGTCTCTAGTTTTCAAAAATGCACACGTTTGGTAGGTTTCCCTAGGTGCCGGCTGAGCTAGAGGCCAAAATCTACAGGTAGGCACTTTGCAAAAAACACCTCTGTTTTCTTTCAAAATATTTGATGTGTCCACGTTGCGTTTTGGGGCATTTCCTATCGCGGGCGCTAGGCCTACCCACACAAGTGAGGTATCATTTTTATCGGGAGACTTGGGGGGATGCTGGGTGGAAGGAAATTTGTGGCTCCTCTCAGATTCCAGAACTTTCTGTCACCGAAATGTGAGGAAAACTTGTTTTTTTAGCCACTTTTTGAGGTTTGCAAAGGATTCTGGGTAACAGAACCTGGTCAGAGCCCCACAAGTCACCCCATCTTGGATTCCCCTGGGTCTCTAGTTTTCAAAAATGCACAGGTTTGGTAGGTTTCCCTAGGTGCCGGCTGAGCTAGAGGCCAAAATTTAAAGGTAGGCACTTTGCAAAAAACACCTCTGTTTTCTTTCCAAAAATTTGATGTGTCCACGTTGCGTTTTGGGCCATTTCCTGTTGCGGGCGCTAGGCCTTCCCACACAAGTGAGGTATCATTTTTATCGGGAGACTTGGGGGGACGCTGGGTTGAAGGGAATTTGTGGCTCCTCTCAGATTCCAGAACTTTCTGTCACCGAAATGTGAGGAAAACCTGTTTTTTTTGCCACTTTTTGAGGTTTGCAAAGGATTCTGGGTAACAGAACCTGGTCAGAGCCCTGCAAGTCACCCCATCTTGGATTCCCCTCGGTCTCTAGTTTTCAAAAATGCACAGGTTTGGTAGGTTTCCCTAGGTGCCGGCTGAGCTAGAGGCCAAAATCTACAGGTAGGCACTTTGCAAAAAACACCTCTGTTTTCTTTCAAAATATTTGATGTGTCCACGTTGCGTTTTGGGGCATTTCCTGTCGCGGGCGCTAGGCCTACCTACACAAGTGAGGTATCATTTTTATCGGGAGACTTGGGGGGACGCTGGGTGGAAGGAAATTTGTGGCTCCTCTCAGATTCCAGAACTTTCTGTCACCGAAATGTGAGGAAAACTTGTTTTTTTAGCCACTTTTTGAGGTTTGCAAAGGATTCTGGGTAACAGAACCTGGTCAGAGCCCTGCAAGTCACCCCATCTTGGATTCCCCTAGGTCTCTAGTTTTCAAAAATGCACAGGTTTGGTAGGTTTCCCAAGGTGCCGGCTGAGCTAGAGGCCAAAATCTACAGGTAGGCACTTTGCAAAAAACACCTCTGTTTTCTTTCCAAAAATGTGTTGTGTACACGTTGCGTTTTGGGGCATTTCCTGTCGCGGGCGCTAGGCCTACCCACACAAGTGAGGTATCATTTTTATCGGGAGACTTGGGGGGACGCTGGGTGGAAGGAAATTTGTGGCTCCTCTCAGATTCCAGAACTTTCTGTCACCGAAATGTGAGGAAAACTTGTTTTTTTAGCCACTTTTTGAGGTTTGCAAAGGATTCTGGGTAACAGAACCTGGTCAGAGCCCTGCAAGTCACCCCATCTTGGATTCCCCTAGGTCTCTAGTTTTCAAAAATGCACAGGTTTGGTAGGTTTCCCAAGGTGCCGGCTGAGCTAGAGGCCAAAATCTACAGGTAGGCACTTTGCAAAAAACACCTCTGTTTTCTTTCAAAATATTTGATGTGTCCACGTTGCGTTTTGGGGCATTTCCTTTCGCGGGCGCTAGGCCTACCCACACAAGTGAGGTATCATTTTTATCGGGAGACTTGGGGGGATGCTGGGTGGAAGGAAATTTGTGGCTCCTCTCAGATTCCAGAACTTTCTGTCACCGAAATGTGAGGAAAACTTGTTTTTTTAGCCACTTTTTGAGGTTTGCAAAGGATTCTGGGTAACAGAACCTGGTCAGAGCCCCACAAGTCACCCAATCTTGGATTCCCCTGGGTCTCTAGTTTTCAAAAATGCACAGGTTTGGTAGGTTTCCCTAGGTGCCGGCTGAGCTAGAGGCCAAAATTTAAAGGTAGGCACTTTGCAAAAAACACCTCTGTTTTCTTTCCAAAAATTTGATGTGTCCACGTTGCGTTTTGGGCCATTTCCTGTTGCGGGCGCTAGGCCTTCCCACACAAGTGAGGTATCATTTTTATCGGGAGACTTGGGGGGACGCTGGGTTGAAGGGAATTTGTGGCTCCTCTCAGATTCCAGAACTTTCTGTCACCGAAATGTGAGGAAAACCTGTTTTTTTTGCCACTTTTTGAGGTTTGCAAAGGATTCTGGGTAACAGAACCTGGTCAGAGCCCTGCAAGTCACCCCATCTTGGATTCCCCTAGGTCTCTAGTTTTCAAAAATGCACAGGTTTGGTAGGTTTCCCTAGGTGCCGGCTGAGCTAGAGGCCAAAATCTACAGGTAGGCACTTTGCAAAAAACACCTCTGTTTTCTTTCAAAATATTTGATGTGTCCACGTTGCGTTTTGGGGCATTTCCTGTCGCGGGCGCTAGGCCTACCTACACAAGTGAGGTATCATTTTTATCGGGAGACTTGGGGGGACGCTGGGTGGAAGGAAATTTGTGGCTCCTCTCAGATTCCAGAACTTTCTGTCACCGAAATGTGAGGAAAACTTGTTTTTTTAGCCACTTTTTGAGGTTTGCAAAGGATTCTGGGTAACAGAACCTGGTCAGAGCCCTGCAAGTCACCCCATCTTGGATTCCCCTAGGTCTCTAGTTTTCAAAAATGCACAGGTTTGGTAGGTTTCCCAAGGTGCCGGCTGAGCTAGAGGCCAAAATCTACAGGTAGGCACTTTGCAAAAAACACCTCTGTTTTCTTTCCAAAAATGTGTTGTGTACACGTTGCGTTTTGGGGCATTTCCTGTCGCGGGCGCTAGGCCTACCCACACAAGTGAGGTATCATTTTTATCGGGAGACTTGGGGGGACGCTGGGTGGAAGGAAATTTGTGGCTCCTCTCAGATTCCAGAACTTTCTCTCACCAAAATGTGAGGAAAACCTGTTTTGTTTGCCAGTTTTTGAGGTTTGCAAAGGATTCTGGGTAACAGAACCTGGTCAGAGCCCTGCAAGTCACCCCATCTTGGATTCCCCTAGGTTTCTAGTTTTCAAAAATGTACAGGTTTGGTAGGTTTCCCTAGGTGCTGGCTGAGCTAGAGGCCAAAATGTACAGGCAGGCACTTTGCAAAAAAACAGCTGTGTTTTCTGTCAAAAAATGGGATGTGTCCACGTTGTGTTTTCCTGTCGCGGGCGCTAGGCCTACCCACACAAGTGAGGTATCATTTTTATCGGGAGACGTGGGGGAACATAGAATAGGAAAACAATTGTTATTGCCCCTTATCTTTCTCTGCATTTCTTCATTCCAAATATAAGAGAGTGTGTAAAAAAAATTATATTTGAGAAATGCCCTGCAATTCACATGCTAGTATGGGCACCCCGGAATTCAAAGATGTGCAAAAAACCACTGCTCCTCAAAACCTTCTAGGATCTACACAAATGACCCCTTGCTGAATTCAGAATTTTGTCTAGTTTTCAGAAATGTTTAGCTTTCCGGGATCCAGCATTGGTTTCATACCCAATCCTGTCACTAACTGGAAGGAGGCTGAAAGCACCAAAAATAGTAAAAATGGGGTATGTCCCAGTAAAATGCCAAATTTGTGTTGAAAAATGTGGTTTTCTGATTCAAGTCTGCCCGTTCCTGAAAGGTGGGAAGATGGTGATTTCAGCACCAGAAACCCTTTGTTGATGGCATTTTCAGGGAAAAAACCACAAGCCTTCTTCGGCGGCCCTTTCTTCCCTTTTGTTTGGAAAAAACAAAATTTTCACTGTATTTTGGCTAATTTCTTGGTCTCCTCCAGGGGAAACCACAAACTCTGGGTACCATTAGAATCCCTAGGATGTTGGAAAAAAAGGACGCAAATTTGGCATGGATAGCTTATGTGCACAAAAAGTTATGAAGGCCTAAGCGCAAACTACCCCAAATAGCCAAAAGAGGGCTCAGCACTGGGGGGGGGAAACGGCCCAGCAGCTAAGGGGTTAACTGTTTCCAGGACAGTTTTACAACATGGGCATAATCTAGTTTCCAGCGATGGCCTCCGACTGTTGACAAAAGCCAATAGCGGTAAGCACTCATAACGGAAACGA
Organism: Pleurodeles waltl; assembly: GCF_031143425.1. Classification (NCBI taxonomy): domain Eukaryota; kingdom Metazoa; phylum Chordata; class Amphibia; order Caudata; family Salamandridae; genus Pleurodeles; species Pleurodeles waltl. Next base: position 832,756,834 of record NC_090436.1, on the reverse strand, counting down.
ACATACAAACTCTTCCCCAAAATATTGGGGATGAGATCTAAAAAGGGCTCAAACTCAAGGTACCATTTAAAACCAAGAAAAGTATTGGTCAATCGTCCATGTGATAAACCAAGAAGGTAATTATTTCTGACATGAGACCAATATGCTTTTTTCAAGGACAATTTATGGGCCTTCCCTAAATCCTGTGGGTTCTCCCAGTAATTCCCAAAGCCCAGGGTACAAAAGCATTCAAAAACATACCTGAACCATGGAATTGATGTCATATTGGGTCTTTTTAAAAGATCAAAAAGAGAATCCCTATAGCTAACAAGCTGGGGAGTCGTTCAAATTCTTACCCAAAAAGAGTAATGGTTTCAAAGCTATCACATCAGTGATGCCATTGAAACTAAGATCCAAAAAAATGTGTATCCAGGGGGTACTACCTGGGCACGCAAGTAATGCTCTAGCAAAATTGTTCCCACCCACTGCTAATTTAAAAGTCTTACAAGAGCCCCACACTTCAGCGCCATAATTTGCAGCTTCCTGTGCTTTGGCTATATAAATCTTAATGGCCGGAGAAACCGCTTTTGTAGTTATGCTCTTGTAAAAGCGCAGGATGGCCCCAGATCTATGTTGAAGAAGGGACACACTTGTTAATCTGATCTTCCCAAAGCAGTTTGTTAGAGATCCCCACACCCAGGTATTCTATTGAATTTACCTTCCCCAAAGGAGCCCCAGCTAGAGTGATACATCTCTTAGCTGAACAAGATCTAAGTACCATTAATTTGGTCTTACCAGCATTTAGTTTCAGCCCATAGTCTTGCAGAAGGTCAGAAAACGTATCCACAAGGATCTGGAGACCCGTTGAGGTCTTAGAATAATGAGAGACTCATCTGCAAAAAGAAGTATGGAAATCTTCTGATTATTCAAGGATGGTGCATAGCTTTGGCAGGAAGACACAGCTTGTAACACCTCATTTATATATAAGGTGAATAAGGTGGGTGCCAAAACACACCCTTAACGAACCCCCCGTTGAATAATAATATGGTCTGTCAATTTACCCTGATTGCCCCACCTCACCTGAGCGTATGTGCCCTCATGTAATCTTTGTAAGAGGTGGATTATATTTGTTGGTGTGCCAATTTTGTATAAAACATCCCATAATTTCCTTCTAGGGACCATATCAAACACAGACCGTAGGTCCACAAAGGCAACATACAATTTTTGTTTGGCAAGTGTTACGTATTTCCAGTATAAAAGTGCCAACCTAAAAACCTGATCAATAGTGCTAGTTTTGGGGCGAAAGCCTGACTGAAGTGGGGACATCTCGTAACAGGAATCAACCCAATCTAAGAGCCCAAAAGTTGTTTAGCAAAAATGTTTTGAAGATTATCAATAAGGGTGATAGGTTTATAGTTACCAGGGGAACTCACCACTCCCTTGTAATAGATAGGAACTATTTCAGCCCCTTTCCACGTACTGGGTATTAAGCCCCCCGCTGCTATTGCGTTGCATATCATGTTTATACAACTAGACCAAATCACTGGCTCAGACTTATATAGGTCCCCTGGTATTTTATCTGGGCCTGGGATTTTGGAGGATTTCAAAGAGTTAATTGCAGCTAATGTTTCCTCTAAGGTAAAAACTATGTAGTCATCTTGTTTACATGCGTCCATCCCCAAATCGCCAAATGGTGAATTCACTACAGCAAGCTGTTGGGAGTGGAAATTACAGGGGGAAGGATCCCATGGCATAGCACAGAGTTTAGCAAAATGGTCGACCCAGCTCTCAGGTTAAATGTGGGTGCAAATTATATTCTTGCCCCCTCTCTGCCTATCAGATAGTGCTTCCCAAAAGGACATGTTATTGTTCAATCTGGCAGCATTCAACAAGTTCTGCCAAGTTAATTCATCCTGACTTTTCTTGGCCTGTGCTATAGCTTTATAATAGGCTAATCTGGCTGTTCTAATCGCCCCCTGAGAGCGGGACACAATAGCTTGTTTCAGTAGGTGTTTGGCCTTTGAGCAATCTTTGTTAAACCATTCTTTATTCTTTAATGTGTGACCAAATGACTTGGTGGAGGTTCTTTAGTAAAATAAATTTTGTAGCTTATGTATCAATACCTCATGGATGGTAAGGATTGGAATATCAACAACCTTATGTCCCTCATAATCTGCCATAACACCAATGAACAATTTTTAAATCTCCCTGATCGTATATGGGTGCGACAGAACGTTTGGCCAACTAACACGGGTAAGGCTATTATTCAATTGTGGCTCACGGACAACAGTATGATGGGTATTCAGAGACCTCCTAAAGTTAACACTGTATAGGGTAAGAAGCAGTGGATTATGACCACTATCATGGCGAAATTCCACTTTCATATCCTCCAACGTTGACCATAACCTGACATCCAGTAGAAAATAATCAATAACACTGGACGATTCACCTCGTTTAAAGGTAAATGCAATATCTGGATTGGAAGATGTTCGACCATTACAAGCCCTTAGACCATAATTAAAACTCAATGAAGTCAACTGTAGAGCCACACAAGAGCGACTACAAAATTGCTCATTAACCAAACGAGGAATACCCCATTGCTCGTCCTTTTCATCAGCTAGGTCACTACATAAATAGGAGGGTTCGAATGTGCAGTTCATATCTCCTGCAACTACGACCTTAGTATTAGGGGGCAGGGTATCTATATATCTAAATAATTGGGTATAGTCTGAGATTCCTGTACCCGCGGCAAAGACCTTGCGTAAAAGTTAATTATCACAATCTTAAGACCTCTGTTAAATGCCAGCTGAATACCTAGCAAATCCGGGTAATCAATTTTTAATTTTGAGTGGCTGCACTGTAACCTCTTATTAAGAAGTACCAATAAACCTCCTTTGGCATGACCAGTATTCCCATCCGCAGGTAGGGCCATCACTTGGTAAGATAGGAACCCATCCAGGCAAACAGGGTCCACAGCCCATGTTTCCTGGAATAAACATATATCCTGTTTATTTATATAATTGGCCCAATCAGGATCCAACAGTTTCCTACCCAGCCCAGCCAGATTCCAAGACATAATAAAAAAGTTCAGCTTTGGTTCCCGTATCACTATGCTCAAGGCCTTGAACTTCCCCATAGTCATCAGACTCAATATTGAATACCTCAGACCAACCCACCAAACCCCTACTAGGAGCTACCAAGTCGGAGCCAGGACATTGGGCTTCCCCATGGCCGACAGGGTTATTGGACATCCCCAACCCACCAACCGAGCTCCAAGTAGATGTTATTATCCTGGTATCAGTGGATAGTCGGAGTCAGATCACGTATACGGCTAATGTTAGCCTTCCTGCCATTTACATCTTCATAATTTGTGAGTGGACCTACGGAGGGTGGAGAGGATTTAAGCCTAATTCCAACTTCACTGGATTCTCTAACATGACAAGTATGCAGTGCGAAGTCAATAAGATTATTCATTAACAACCTGTCCACAAAACAAATGGAAATAAAATCAAATTTGGATCCGGGCTGACAATATTGGTCCAATATCTGCACGGATAACAGAAAGGCATTTCCGCTGGACTCTCAACCAGTAGATAACCTTACTTAACAGGGAATCCTGAGTTTCCACGACCCCTTGAGACAGTTTGGGTACTTCAACCAGAAACAATGTGTCTCCTTGGTTCTCAGAAGCTTGGACCTGCTTCTTAGGTGCTGCCCATCTCATTCCAACCAGCTGTAAAGCATCATCAGGTAACTCTGAACAATGAGTTGTTGAAGTGGGTGCTCCACTCATAACCTGTGGGCCAGTTTTCCCTGATTGGTCCTTATTGTGATCAATGGATGTAATTTTACCAAATTTGCCAAGCATTCTAAAACCCTGATCTTTAACATTGGTCATGCTGAATGACCTCGGGATAAGCCTGTCGTCCTTCAATATGTGGAGTTGGTGGAATAGAGATGGGGATAAAACTTGGTTGTAGAGATTGGTTGTCTGCTTGGAACCGAGGGTTACATTCACCTGCAATAGTGGATGTGCCTCTTGTGATGAAATAGGGTGCATCCAATCTTGATCGAGGACAGTTACAACCACATGCCAACCTGGGATCCCTCATCAATAATTAAGTTAGTGACAGCATCAAATTCTTCACTTCGTCTAATTTATGGTGGACAGAGGACAAATCAAGGTTGTCATGCAGTCTCAGCGAACTATCCAAAGCCAGGGGTGGATTGAGTTCAACACTGCCTTCCGTGCATGACCTAGTATGTTTATGTGCAATAACATTACAGAGTCCTTCATCATTCCCCAAAGGCCCAAACCGATTAGAACATGGAATCATAGGTATTACCACAACCTCAGGGCTCAAGGGTAGACGGGGGGCTCCTTCCCCTACTAGAAGGTCACCTGTAATGTTCACCACTGTGTCCAACCCACTACAGGGTATTAGGGGTGATTCCAACCCAGTTGTTTCAATAGCCCTTTTTAGTACAATATCCTTGGAGGAGTTAGGTTGCCATTGTTTTTTCTTAAATATGTCTGATATTTTTGTAACAGGGGGACCCTGTTGTAAAGGCAAAGAGTTTGAGTTATCTCTTAAAATAGCCTCCACTTCTTCTATTAGGATATCTATATCTTCTAGGGAATTGCTTCCTTGTTTAGGTATAATACTTGTTTTGTTTGTAAGCCATTTCCTAGATTTCTTTGGCCCACTGGCATATGTAGGAATATCCACAGCCTTCCGTTTCCCCATCTCAACGTTGCACAATAACAAACAACAGAATATATCACCAAACTAATCAGTCTCAGAATGATAAGTTCCCAACTTACTTCTTAGATGATAATGACGCCCAGCCCAGCCTCTGTCACGCGCCGCATGAAGGAAGCAGCGCTTAATAGCGCAAGTTCAACCGCAGGTGTACCTGGGGGATGTAGTCCCACCCCAGGTCAGGTCTCCAGGGCCCCCAAGATGCCAGCACCACTGCATCCCGCGCTGAGTGAAGGAAGCAGCGCTTAATATCGCAAGTTCAACTGCAGATGTACCTGGGGAACGTAGTCCCACCCCAGGTCAGGTCTCAAGGACCCCCAAGATGCCAGCACCAGCACGTCCCGCACTGCGTGAAAGAAGCAGCGCTTAATAGCGCGAGTTCAACCGCAGGTGTACCTGGGGGACGTAGTCCCACCCCTGGTCAGGTCTCCACGGCCCCCAAGATGCCAGCACCAGCGCATCACGATCTGTTTGTTTGTTTACAGGGAAGAGCCAGGGACCTTTTCCTTATATGTAAAAAAAAGGTCTCAATGAAAGTAGTTTAAATGGAAAGTCCAGTGGTGCAGTCCTGCGAAGGGGTTCCTCTCCTGCAAGCCATTTAAAAGGAGGCTGAAGCGATGCATTCAGTCCAACAGGAGGCTCATGTTCCACTTTGCCTTTTCTTTAAAGAGAGGACCCAGTAAAATGCCATGCAGTCAAGTGGTAAAAACCCTCCCTGGCTGCACAGGTGTAGCTCACTTTGGCGGCTTCTTGGCACCAGCGGTGGCCCCGCGCTCCTCTCCAATGCACCACGTGCAAGTCATTTCTCAGAGCCGTGCAAAAGGCAAAAAAAAAAATCACAATAAACCCCAAAAAATAAAAAACATTTTTTTTAAATTCACTTGTCCCGACCAATAAATCCTGGGGCGCGCTTGGCCGAGCTGCAGAGGGGTCCGGTATGTGTGCATGGGCTGGGTGTTGTGCAGCGGGAGTGCCCTCTCCTGATGGACACACCCCCCCTCAGCAGACTTCGGCCCCCCTCGGCTGCTTGTTTTGCTGAAGCTGGCGGCGAGTGAGTGTGGGGGCGGTAGTGCGCATGTGTTTAGATGAGCAAATATCAATTTTTATATCTTTACATCTGGACGTAACTCCTTGCCGTTAATAAGTTCCGAGCCCGCCTCCTACGGCTAGCTGAAGCCCGGGGACGTGGTGTTAATCTGCGTTCAGTGGTGGCGCAGAGAAGCCTGCCTGACGCCCTCGGTCACGGGCCAGACTCCACTCCAAGATGGCTGCCCCCCTCATAACCTTTGCTCAAACGTGCAGGTTTCTTGGTCTTCCACCAGGATAATACTATGTTATTAACCTTCGCTATTTTATTCAAATAACCAATAACAGGCACAAAAGAAAACACCACATCGAAGTTTGAAAAGAAGTACTGAATGCTCTCTTGGTTATAGAAACGTGTTAGTAAAAGACTGCAACTTATAGCATAAGTTAAAAGTAAACTATGATAGGCAATTCCCTCCTCCACAGAGGCTGGAATTTGAGTGCAGACATAACAATCTTTTGCGTCCATCACCTCAACATCCTCACACAATAAGCAATAGAAGACATTATAAGAAAACTCTTTCTCTTCCTGTAAACATTTCATAACTATCTTAAATCTATCTATTGCTGAAAAAGTAGTAGTAGTCTCTAAAGATCCGTCAGATATGAGTGTCTCTGCAACAGGGTTGGCTCCATTCATCTCATAAACCATCACACCTACAAATAACAATAAACATTCTATCACACAAACAACCGCCAAACCAATATCTATAATTTACAACAACTATTTTTAGTGTGTTGATTGCTAAAGTTTCCATTGATCTATAGAGAACCAAAAATAGGAGTAAGCAAGATATAACTATGCAGCAAAAATCAAAACAAAAAAATCAGCAATTTTCAATTATTTTTTTTCAGCATGAATCCCTCCTATTTTTTATTTCAAAAGTTCATTCACATCATCAAGATGCTCCTTCTCATAATTCGGTAAAAATCTGTCAAAACCAGTTTAGCAGCTTGTCAAGTCAGGTTATCAAGGTCTCATTAGGCATGACTTTATGAGAAATCTTTCTATTTCAAACTTCAATTTAACACCAGTTCCTTTCTTTGTGAAAAATCAAAAACTCTACTTGCCATTAATTTGTAGTTACATATGCCCATTCTGGTCCAGAATATCTCCTGTTTGCAACTTTCTTTCTCTTTGCGCTTTGACTATTTTCAGCTTCTTCTTTACTGATGTTTTCTCCTTCATTCAGCTCTCTTGCCTACTGAATTGGTGGAACCACATTTTTCTTCTCCCTTTTTGAGCTTTTCTGTGGCCAATTGTCACGTTTCAAATGTTTTCTCATCAGCACTCTTTTTAAAATCAAACTCAAACTCTTCTCTCCTGACGTTCCTGCATCTGCTCAGGAGGAGTCAAACCCACTTGGTCAGGATCTGTCTTGACTCCCTCTCCATTGGGGTCAGTCACTTGTTCAGTCTGGTGTGTCAGACCACCTGCTTCTGAGGATACCCTCCTCTGAGCTGAACTTTTCTCTATCTGGTGTGTCAGACCATCTGTTTCTGAGGACACCCTCCTCTGATCATAACTTCTTTCGACAATACGTCTCTTGTTCTCCTTGCACCGGTTGTCTTACCACTTTATTTGTGGATAATTCACCTTCCTCCAGGATTTTCTCTCTTTCATCTGTTAGAGGAATAGGTCAATCAGGAATAGGTAAATCAGTTTGAACATTTCCTGGTATTGTCTCCAGATCTTCTCTTCCATGTTCTTTCCCTGGAATACGCCTAGCTGCAGGCAATCTCAACAGCTCTGTATCTTGATCTGTTGGGTTGTTCACCTTCCGAGTATGGCTTGCATGCACCCAGTTCGGTAAACCTGTACATTTCACAGCTGTTGTTCCTATCAATATCACTGGGTAAGGTCCCTTCCACCTTGGCTCCAAGCACAACTTCCTTACATACTTACAAATGACAACCAATTCACCAGCTTTCAAGTTATGTCCCTGACCTTGAGACTGTCGAATTGTGGTTGCTTCCACCTGATGAGAAAAAGATCGAACCACATTAGCCAAGCCTTTGCAGTAATCTAACACCATGTCATCTGTAATATTTACAAGAGCATTTGCAGGAATTTCTGGTAGCCTCATGGCTCTCCCCATTAAAATCTCATGGGGTGACAATCCTGTCTTCTTGTCAGGGGTACTTCTTATTGACATTAGAACCAATGGTAAAGCATCTGGCCATTTCAAATTCATTTATGCATACATCTTTGCAAGTCTGGACTTTAGAGTTCCATTCATCTGCTCTACAAGTCCTGAAGCTTCTGGGCGGTAACTACAATGGAGTTTCTGCTGAATGTTTAAAGCTGAACATCCAAATCTAAAGAGACCGGGAAACCAACATGTGGAATCAACTCTCCAAGTAGTAACTTAGCTACTGTGAGACTGTCATTTCTTCTTGTAGGGTAAGCCTCAGTCCAGTGACTGAAAATGCACACAAACACCAACACATATTTCAAACCAGCACATGTAGGCATCTCAATAAAATCCATTTGCATACTGCTCAATGGACCTCCCGCCAGGCCAAAGTGTGCCATGTTGCCACTGTCCCTTTGCCAACATTAATTTGCTGGCAGACAATACATCTATGGCAAACTACTTCAGCAACTTGTCTAAATTTTGGGTTAAACCAATGTTGCTTAAAACTCTGAATCATTGCATTTCAACCTATGTGTGCTTGACCCTGGTAGTATTTAGCCATTTGAGTCAGCAAACTGTTTGGCAGAACCACCTTCCCTTCTGCTGTCACCCAAATATCATCCTCCCTTTGGATGCATTTAAGTTTCACCCAGTCTTTGTGTTCTTCTTTTGAAACATTGTCTTGTAGAGCCTTTAGCTCTTCCAAGGTATCAACAATTTGCATAGTGAAATTTGTGTAGATTTCATCATTTTCAGGAATCAATTCCCAATTTCCCTTAAAAGAAATACCATTCAGGGCGCAGAATTTTGCAACTGGATCTGCATATATATTTCCCAATGTCACATAATCTTGTCCCCTTTGGTGTGCACTGCATTTCACCACAGCAATTTTCTCAGGTTTCTGAAGAGCTTGTAACAATTCTTGAATTCTTTCACCATTCCTTACAGGTGAACCAGAAGAAGTTAGGAAACCTCTATGTGACCATATCTGGCCAAAATCAACCACAATGCCAAATCTATATTGACTATCTGTATAGATTGTAACTTTAGTCTGATCTGAAATCTGGCATGCTCTAGTAAGAGCCACCAATTCTGCTATTTGTGTAGAAAACACTCCTTAAAAGCATAAAGCTTCCAGCATGACAGTAAAGGTACATACTGCATATCCTGCTCCCAATGTACCCATATTATCTCTTAAGCAGAAACCATCAACAAAGATAATTTGATTATTGTCTTCTAGGCAGGTGTCCCTAATATCTGCCCTTGGTTTTGTGCATAGCTCTGTAATGTCCAAACAATCATGTTCAGTATCATCCAACTTATCTGAACCAATTATTTCAGTTGGGAGTAAAGTTGCTGAGTTAAGCATTGTACATCTTTTAATTGTTACATTTGGAGCTCCCAAAATCACTGTTTCATATTGTGACAATCTCACATTGGTCAGGTATTGTGTCTTTGAGCATATCAATAGAATTTCTATTGAATGAGGCCCCATCACAGTAAAAGGGTACCTCATTACAATAGCTTCACTTTGAGCAATGTTCTGTTCTACTGCTGCAACAGATTGCAAACATCCTGGTAAGGCTGCTGCGACTGAATCCAAAGTAGCTGAAAAATATGCTACCAGGCGATTGACACCACCATGAGTCTGCGTCAAAACAGACAAAGAACATCCATCACGTTCATGACAAAACAACAGGAAACTCTTTAGACTATCAGGCATACCTAAAGCTGGAGCTTGACACAGACTCTCTTTCAGTCAGCAATTGCTTTCATACACTCTGCATCCATCATTATAGGATCGGAAACTTCCTTATGTGTTAATCTCTGTAGGGGTTTTGAGATAGCCGAGAAATTTGGAATCCACTGACGACAATATTCAACCATTCCCAGAAACATCCTTACATCTTTTTGTGTACCTGGTACTTTCATCTGTAGAATTGTCACAACTCTCTCCCTCGAGATTCTCCTAGTTGCTTTCTCAATCAGATGGCCCAAATATCTCACCTCTTTCTCACAATACTTCAATTTAGTAGGGGGCACTTTATGACCATTGTCTCCCAGGAAATTCAACAATGCAATTGTGTCATTTTTACATCCTTCTTTTGTCTTTGATTCAATCAATAAATCATCTATGTATTGCACCAATGTTGATTGGTAAGGAATCCCCAATGACTCCAGGTTCTTTCTCAAAATTTGATTGAAAATCAATGGTGATTCTGAAAACCTCAGTGGAACTCTTCACCAGCAGAAAACTCTGCCCAAGATTTTAAAAGAAAAGAGATATCTACTGTCCTCATGAAGAGGCACAGAGAAAAATGCTTGACACAGGTCTAACACAGAAAACCACTAAGCATCACACAGAATCTGGAACATGATCAAAGCTGGATTTGGCACGACTGGACAACACTTAATCACAATATCATTGATTTTCCTCAAATCCTGCACAAGACAAAACTTTCTACATGTTTTTCTCAAACCCATTATTGGCGAGTTGCACGGACTACTCAACACCTCTTTCAGGACTCCTTGCTCCAGACACTGTTCCATCAAAGGTCTTATACCTTCAATCGCCTCCTTTGTCATTGGGTACTGTGAAGTCTGAGGAAACACCACATTCAGCTTTACGGCATCTCTGACTGGTTCCACTCCTTTAATCAACCCAATTTATTTCGCTTAAAAGTCCCAAACTCTAGACTTAAAAGGCTGGGAGATCCTTTATCTCAAAAACTGGAAAGAAACTAATCAAATTAGTCAAAGTGTTTTCTTCTACTTCTGGCTGATTGAAACTAATCAAAGGAAACTCCTCAGACACTGGCTTATTGTGAACAGCAAGTGTCGAGTCATCATCATCACTGTTTGTCTAAATCTCAATTCCTTCGCCTGAACAAGTAATTGAACACTTTGTTTTGCACAATAGATCTCTACCCAGGAGTGACACAGGACTGGAATCACAAACCACAAATTTATGCAAACCCTTAAAATTATTAATTTTAACAATGACTGGTTCTCTAAGAGGATTTGACAAATGTTGGTTCGCAACTCCCACAATCTGTCCTCCCTGACAAAGGTAAATCTGGAACCTCTACTGATCTCACTGTTGAGCGCGTAGCTCCAGTATCAATCAGAAAACAAACTTCCTGACCATCTACTTTTCCCTTTCTGATCCATGTCCAATGATGTTGCCATCAAGTACTCCTCCTCATCTGCACTATCCGTCAGCAATACATCGTTTATTTCATTCTCACTATGTAAAGGAAATTGATTCACTGTATTGACACTCTTGTTTGTTTTCTGATTCGTGACCACCTGAGAAAGCATCACCTGTTGCTGATCCATAGGACTCTGTGGATACTGAAATTGACTTGGTATGTGAATGTGTTGTGCAGGCACCATCTGCGTCTGCACCTGTGGCTGCAATTGTTGTACTTGGGGTGTTTGTATGTGTTGTACCTGTGGTTGTACATTTTGCATTTGCTGCATCGGCTGTAAAGGCTGGAATCCCTGAACAGTATTCACACCATTCAGAAAATTCTGATTTTGACCTCTTATTCTGTGTCCTCTCGTGCTCTGATAGGTATTGATACCATTTGTCTGCTGAACAACCCCCCTTGATTCAACATCCAACATTGCCGATTCCAATATCCAATTGCCCTGCAAACATGACACAGTAGCATCCTTTTTCCCTTCTGCCCTTCTTGCGTCATCACAGAATTCAAATCTATATTCCGATTAACAAATGGAAGTATCATTCCACCTCGACCTCTACCGCTGCCTTCATTCTGAAACATGCCATTCCCTTGTGGCTGCTGTTGAAAATTCCCCTTCATTCCTGTCTATGCAGTCTTAATCTGCATCACCATTGCCTTCTCTTTCAACTTTCTCTGCTTCATTTGAATCTCATTGCTACAGTATTTTGTATACTGTAACACCTCATCTATCGGTTTAGCTTGCCAACAGATCATGTGACTCTTAATCATCTGACTAATTTCTGGTTTTGATCCTTCAACAAACCTGAACACAAAATGAATTACGTCTTTCGGCTCAAATGTTTCTGTACCACTGTAATATTTAAAGGCTTTTAACAACCTTTCATAATATGAATCAACTCTTTCCCTTCCTGTGCTGTTCTACCTATGTGTTGTCAATCAATATTTTTCTGCAAAATCCTCGTCTTCAGGAACTCAGTGACCTTATAGTAATATTTAGTTACTTCTGGTGATGGTGCACCTGTTTTCAAATCCCTTTGCGGCTCACTTGTAGGCCACTTGTCAGGAATAAGGCCATGCGCGGTCCAGGTCCCGCCCGAAACTCCGCTGCACGGCTCTGCAGCGCTTTATGCGCACCACTTGTCATGCCCTCTTATTCCAAAGGTGGCCATCAGTGTGGACTGCCCTGTGGCAAAGCTCACAGAGCTGCAGGTTCAGGACATTGGCGGACAAGATGCACTTATCAGTGCTATTCCATGAAGGGACTACAATTCCCATGTTTTTAGAGGCAGCAGCCATCTTGGGGTGTGGCAGGCCTATAAAGCACAGCCACACCCAAGCACGTTGCTCACTATTTTGAAGACTTTGATGCAGTCAGACCTCGTGGGGGTTCCTCTGAAGAAGAGCAGACTTCCTACATGGCAAATGGACGGCAAATCGAAGTACCTTTGTTTCCATGGTGATTTCAAATACAAGTAGGTCGTACTCGTAGCGGTAAGGTCTAGATGAGCCAAAACTTGAGTTGTATTTCCAAAAGCTAAAGCGCCCCTGAGCACAACGAGCAGAGCGTTTTCATTTTTCAGAGTAAGCTGCTTTGGCACGGTAATTAAAGGGCTTCAGTCCACATGAGGAAAGCAGTCTTGGCACAGTAATTTAAGCGCTTCAGTCCACATGAGGAAAGCAGTCTTGGCACGGTAATTAAAGCGCTTCAGTCCACATGAGGAAAGCAGTCTTGGCACGGTAATTAAAGCGCTTCAGTCCACATGAGGAAAGTGGCCTTGACATTGTAATTAAAGCACTTCAGTCCGCATGAGGAAAGCAGCATTGGCACGGTAATTAAAGAGCTTCAGTCCGCATGAGGAAAGCGGCCTTGGCACGGTAATTAAAGCGCTTCAGTCCACATAAGGTAAGCATCCTTGTCACGGTAATTAAAGCGCTTCAGTCCACATGAGTAAAGCGCCCTTGGCACAACAATTAAAGCGCTTCAGTTCACATAAGTAAAGCGCCCTTGGCACGGCAATCAAAGCGCTTCAGTTCACATGAGTAAAGCGCCCTTGGCACAACAATTAAAGCGCTTCAGTCACATGAGTAAAGCACCCTTGCCACAACAATTAAAGTGCTTCAGTCCACATGAGTAAAGCGCCCCTGGCATGGCAATCAAAGCAATTCAGTTCACATGAGTAAAGCATCCTTGGCACAACAATTAAATAGCTCCAGTCCACATGAGTAAAGCGCTCTTGGTGCGGCAATCAAAACGCTTCAGTTCACATGAGGAAAACGCCCTTGGCACAGTAATCAAAGCGCTTCAATCCACATGCAAAAAAAGCCCTTGGTACAAACAATCAAACTGATTTAGGCCACATGAGTAAGGCGCCCCTTAGCATAACGAGCAGAGAGTAGCGCTTCAGATTAAACAAATGAAAGCGCTATCTGGCATAAGGAACAAAGCGCTTCAAGTTCAATGAGTAGAACTTTTCGGCCTTTATAGTTGTGAATGTGAAAGTATTTTTGGAGATAAGCAAATCATAGTTTTCATTGTTTTTTGGAAAGCATAATATGTGAAAAGCATATTTAATTTTATGAGATTTTCTAGGTCATGATCAAATGTTTATGTTATGAATGCATAGATGTTACAGGATTGATATTCTGAGTATGATCATAGTCCAAAGCTCTTGCCATCTCTTGGTTCTGAGGTCGTAGTTTATTCTTGTTCCATGATTCAAAGAAGGGGCTTTGCCCTCAATTCAAAAGGGGTCTCCATCTGATATCACGGAGATGCATTTAGTCAAGAATCTATTGATGAGTTATATTCCTATGAATGAGTAAGTGCATATTTGTTATAACCTTTTCTTTTCAGATCTCTCTCCCTGCTGTTCCTTACCATAATTCCCCTCCCCCGACTGGCTTCATCATAATTCTGTGCTATAATAGCTTTCTGAGTTGGTGACGCCGGGAGGTGGGCCTTTTGTTCAGCAACGTGCAGATCTCGAGGAAAGGACACTGTGACAGAATAGTGAGCCCGCAAATTTATACTTTCCTTTTGGTCTGTACGTGAGCTGCGCAAAATGGCCACCCGAGATACCCTTATGCAAGTAGTCACTCAGATGCAAAGGGATTTGACAGACTCAAAAATTTTTACAGCTGATTTAGTTAAAAAAGTAACTCAGTAACAGAGTAAGGTGGATGGTTCTGAATCAGAGTCTCGTCTTAAGCCTTCCGCACCTACTAACATAGCTGTGAATGTGCCGACACAGATTCCTTTAGCAGCACCAGAGAGGTTTTCTGGGGACCCCAATAAGGTTCAAATTTTTCTCACACAGGTGGAACTACATTTTAAGTTTCGGCCTAGTGCCCTTCCGGACCCACAATCTAGAATTGCATTCCTTATATTATATCTGAATGGTGATGCAGCTACTTGGGCAGTGCCATTAGTCCAATTAGACAGTACTCTTTTATATAACTTGCGTCGTTTTGTAGAAGAATTTGTAAAGGTATTTGACAGACGCGCAATAACTATGTCTGCAGAGAAAGAGCTACTAGAATTACGTCAAGGAAACAAAACCCCTGATAATGTATTTGTCACACTTCAACCGGTCAGTAGTGGAAACCGCTTGGCCTGAGGAAAAAAGGTCAGCAGTATTTTATCAAGGGCTAAAAGACGAACTAAAAGATGTATTGGCCCAAGTAGAACCACAACCAGAAACTTGCACTCATTTAATTAATCTAACCCTACGGATAGATCACAGACGTTCTGAAAGAAAAGGAGTAAGGAAAAAATGGGAAAAACCCAAGTGGCGAAAGGAAAGATCCAGACATCTTCAATTGTCTTCAGATCCTATGATAGAACGGATGGATATCGGAACTGTTCACCCCCACTGACCAAAGAGGAGAAAGACATGCAATGAAAAAATGGTCAGTGTCTGTATTGTGGAAAAAAGGGTCATTTCGTAAAAGAATGTCGAAAGAAACCCAAAGCTAAAAATGATCCAACATTTGTGACAAAGAAAAAGATAGCGTTTGCTTTGAAAAATTTCACAGGAAAACTAAAGTGCCCAAGAAAAAACGAAGGGGACCTCTTGGGCAAATTGATAATCCCTTCAGTGTGTACTTGCACAAATCGTTATGTCAAACTTTTTTTTGAATTTTAGTACAAATGACTGTGTAGGGAAAAAGACATAGGGCCTGATTCTAACTTTGGAGGACGGTGTTAAACCGTCCCAAAAGTGGCGGATATACCACCTACCGTATTACGAGTCCATTATATCCTATGGAACTCGTAATACGGTAGGTGGTATATCCGCCACTTTTGGGGCGGTTTAACACCGTCCTCCAAAGTTAGAATCAGGCCCATAATGTACAAGTTCTAATTGATTCAGGGGCAACAGGAAATTTTGTGGACCAACAAACTGCACTAGACTTGCATATACCAAGTGTCAAGAAAAAGGTTCCAGTAGTTGTGTATGCAGTTGATGGTAGTGAGTTGGCAGGAGGTCCCGTTACTAAACAAACCTCATGAATACAAATGATTTGCAAAGATGATGAGAATCAGAACCACTGTGAGATAAGTTGCTTTGATATAATCCAAGCACCTCAATATGGTTTTATTTTAGGAATGCCGTGGTTAATGTTACATAATCCATGCATAGACTGGCACAACCAGGTTTTGCGTTTTTCTTCTTCTTCTTTTGCAAAGAAATGTTTTCAATCAAGACAAAACAAAGAAGGAAATCTTCAACACTCTATTGCAACTGCAGTTGAGAAGGAAATTGATCTGCCATCACAGTATTCAGAATATACTGATGTTTTCAGTGAAAAGAAAGTGAGCTCATTACCACCTCACAGGCCGTACGATTGTCAGCTCGACCTTGTACCTTGCGCCAATATACCAAATTGTAGAATCTATGCACTATCAGAAAAAGAAAATCAAGTCCTACGAGAATACCTTGATCAATGTTTAGCCAACAAGCTAATTCGGCCATCACGATCTCCAGCGGCTTCTCCACTGTTTTTCGTACCTAAAGCTAATGGCGATTTGAGGCCTTGTATTGACTTTAGAGCGATAAATAAGATCACACTTAAAAATAAATATCCACTACCTCTCATACCAGTCTTGTTAGACCAGGTAAAATCCGCAGTTATTTATACCAAACTTGACTTACGAGGTGCTTATCACCTAGTTCGAATTCGAGAGGGAGATGAGTGGAAAATTGATTTTAAGACTCGTTATGGCCTCTTTGAGTATCTAGTGATGCCGTTCGGTCTATGTAATGCCCCAGCAGCCTTTCAATATTTCCTAAACAATGTTCTGAGAGAATATCTAGACATCTTTGTCATCGTTTATATTGATGATATATTGACTTATTCAAACTCTGAAGATATACATGAAGAACATGTTAAAAAGGTATTAAAAACTCTACAAAAACATAATTTGTTTTGCAAACTAAAGAAACCAAAGAAGTTGAATTTCTAGGAGTCATTTTAACACCTGATTGCATGCAAATGACTGAAAGAAAAATTCAGCTGTATCCGAATGGCCCACACCAAAATCAGTACGTGATATTCAATGTTTTTTGGGTTTTGCGAATTTTTATCGACACTTCATCCATCACTTCTCCCAAAAGGTGGCACCAATCACCAAATTGCTAAGGAAAAAGGCCGTCTTCAACTGGTCCCAAGAGACAGAGGAAGCATTTCAAGATTTAAAAAAGACCTTTACTACCGCTCTAATTCTAGCTCACCCCAATGTGGAGGAACCATTCATCGTGGAAGCCGATGTAACTGATGTTACTGTTGGGGCCATCCTGTCTCAACGTCATCAAAAAACTGGAAAATTACACCCGATGGCATATGCATCAAGAAAATTGAATGAAGTGGAAGAGAATTACACCATAGCAGAAAGAGAATTACTAGCAATTTGTAATTGCTTTCAAAGCATGGAGACATTATCTATTGGGAGCGAAACACACCATAACTCTATATTCTGATCAAAGAAATTTACAATTTATGAGTTCTGCCAGAGTACTAACTCCTAGACAACTAAGATGAATGCTATTCTTTGCAGAATTTTATTTCATAGTGACTTTTAGACCAGGAGTAGATAATTGTAAGGCCAATGCATTGTCTAGACAAGATTCTTCAATCACAACTACTGAACAAAAAGCAATGCCTTCAAAAGTGTTGTGTTTAGTAGCTGCCGAGAAATTCTTTGATCTCATTCATAGTCATTTTCATATCACCAAGTGGCAAGAGTGGTTACAACAATACACCAAGAGGTCAATCCAACAAGGCTTACCTCTACATGAATCTCGAGTATTCCTGCCTACTGAGGAATTAAGAGAGACAGCTTTTCATTAGTTACACAGTCATCCTCTGGCAGGTCACCCAGGTCCTCAAAAAACAATAGAGCTCATGAAAAGGTATTTTTGGTGGCCTACATTTGTTCACATCCTTAATCAAATGCCACAATCATGTGAAGTATGTGAAAGATGCAAAAGCGAACATTGCAAGCCCAAAGGTCTACTGATACCTCTACCTGTTCCCAATCATCCATGGGAACATATCTCTATGGATTTTATTACTGGTCTTCCTCAAATAAAACCATTTACAACCATTCTAGTGGTAGTAGACAGCCTTACCAAGTATGCTCACTTCATTGCCTGTAAAGGGCTCCCAACCTCTGACACCTTAGCAACTATCATCTTAGAAAATATAGTTTGTCTTCACGGACTTCCAAGAGTTATCCTCTCTGATAGAGGAACACAATATTCTGCAAGTTTTTGGCACCAATGGTGCAAGGCTTTACGAATTGATTTGACTTTATCTACTAGCTATCATCCACAAACAGATGGTCAAACAGAGAGACTAAACCAAACTCTGAAACAATATTTACGATGTTACGCAACAAAGTCTCCTAAAACCTGGCTGGATCTTTTGTGGCTTGCAGAACTGGCTTATAAAAACTCTCACCACTCTTCAATAAAATCAACTCCTTTCTATGGTTTATATGGGCGTCATCGGCACATTTTGCCAGTTATGTTACCTGCCTCTACTCAAACCACTCCAGCAGTCATGGGCATGCTAACACACATGAAAAAGGTGCACTGACAATTACAAACAAATCTTCATCAAGCAAAGCAAAAATATAAACTGCAATATGACAAAAAACACCAGCCTGGTCCTCGGTATACAAACAAAGATAGAGTTTGGTTATCCACGAAAAACTTTGTATTAAAAAATAAAAATGTGTTTCATCCAAAATTCATAGGGCCCTATGAAGTACTACGACAAGTAAACCCAGTAACATATAAGATAAAATTACCATTGTCTTTGAAAATGAATCCGGTGTTTCACACTTCGCTTCTTAAACATGCTTCGCCCTCAAGCATCACACGACCTGCTCCTTTATTAGTCCAAGGCCATTGGGAGTATGAGGTGCGATCTATTTTAGACTCTAAATATAGGGGGTCTTCCCTTTGGTACTTGGTGTCCTGGAAAGGATACGGACCGGAAAGTGACTCTTGGGAACCTACAAGACATGTTCATGCACCACGTTTGGTGCAACAATTTCACCTCCTCCATCCTGATAAACCGGGCCCTGGACCGCGCTTGGGAGAGGGGTGTAATGTCAAGAATAAGGTCATGCGCGATCCAGGTCCCACCCGAAACTCCGCTGTGCGGCTCTGCGACGCTTTATGCGCACCACTTATCATCCCCTCTTGTTCCAAAGGTGGCCATCAGCGTCGTCTGCCCTGTGGCAAAGCTCATAGAGCTACAGGTTCAGGACTTTGGTGGACAAGATGCACTTATCAGTGCTATTCCATGAAGGGACTACAATTCCCATGTTTTTAGAGGCAGCAGCCATCTTGGGGTGTGGCAGACCTATAAAGCCCAGCCACACCCAAGCACATTGCTCACTATTTTGAAGACTTCGATGCAGTCAGACCTCGTGGGGGTTCCTCTGAAGAAGAGCAGACTTCCTACATGGCAGATGAACGGCAAATCGAAGTACTTTTGTTTCCATGGTGATTTCAGATGCGAGTAGGTCGTACTCGTAGTGGTAAGGTCTAGATGAGCCAAAACGTGAAGAGAGTTGTATTTCCAAAAGCTAAAGCGCCCCTTAGCACAACGTCCAAAATGTTTTTAGGTTTCAGAGTAAGCAGCTTTGGCACGGTAATTAAAGCGCTTAAGTCTACATGAGGAAAGGAGTCTTGGCTGTACGGTAATTAAAGCGCTTCAGTCCACATGTGGAAAGCGGCCTTGGCAAGGTAATTAAAGCGATTCAGTCCGCATGAGGAAAGCAGACTTGGCACGGTAATTAAAGCGCTTCAGTCCGCATAAGGAAAGCGGCCTTGGCACGGTAATTAAAGCGCTTCAGTCCACATGAGGTAAGTATCCTTGGCACAGTAATTAAAGCGCTTCAGTCCACATGAGTAAAGCGCCCTCGGCACAACAATTAAAGTGCTTCAGTTCACATGAGTAAAGCGCCCTTGGCACAACAATTAAAGCGCTTCAGTCCACATGAGTAAAGCGCCCTTGGCACAACAATTAAATCGCTTCAGTCCACATGAGTAAAGCGCCCTTGGCATGGCAATCAAAGCGCTTCAGTTCACATGAGTAAAGCGCCCTTGGCACAACAATTAAAGCGCTTCAGTCCACATGAGTAAAGCGCTCTTGGCGCGGCAATCAAAGCACTTCAGTCCACATGAGGAAAACGCCCTTGGCACAGTAATCAAAGTGCTTTAATCCACATGCATAAAAAGCCCTTGGCACAAACAATCAAAGTGATTTAGGCCACATGAGTAAGGCGCCCCTTAGCATAACGAGCAGAGAATAGCACTTCAGATGAAACAAATAAAGCGCTATCTGGCACAAAGGAACAAAGCGCTTCAAGTTCAATGAGTAAAACTTTTCGGCCTTTATAGTTGTGAATGTGAAAGTATTTTTGGAGATAAGCAAATCATAGTTTTCATTGTTTTTTGGAAACCATAATATGTGAAAAGCATATTTGATTCTTTGAGATTTTCTAGGGCATGATCAAAGGTTTATGTTATGAATGCATAGATGTTACAGGATTGATATTCTGAGTATGATCAGAGTCTAAAGCTCTTGCCATCTCTTGCTTCTGAGGTCATAGTTTATTTTTGTTCCATGATTCAAAGAAGGGGCTTTGCCCTCATTTCAAAAGGGGTCTCCATTTGATATCACAGAGAAGCATTTATTCAAGAGTCTATTGATGAGTTATATTCCTATGAATGAGTAAGTGCATATTTGTTATAACCTTTTCTTTTCAGATCTCTCTCCCTGCTGTTCCCTACCCTAATTCCCTTCCCCCCGACTGGCTTCATCATAACTCTGAGTTGGTGATGCCGGGAGGTGGGCCTTTGTTCAGCAACGTGCAGATCCCGAGAAAAAGGACACTGTGACACCACTCTACACTTCTCTTACACTCAGTCCACAAATCTGCTGGAACTACAATATAAAAGAGAGTATTCAAGTCCTCCCACATGCATTTTGCAAGCTTCACAAACCTATCTGTCTGCTGATACTATTCCACAGGCTTCTCTCTCAACCTTGGATAATCATTTGTAAAGTTTAAAATATCACTCCTGTTCCAAGTTATATGTACAAAATTCCCTCCAGGAGTTTCTTTCATCAGCAACATCATTCTCTGATTCTCTTGTCTACGTTGAGACTATCTCAATCTTTCTTTGGTCTTTCTCTTTTCTTGACCCATCTGCCTTCCCATTTATCCAAAGGTCTCCAAACTTGTACTCTCTCGAAAAAATTCCTTAAGATGTGTTTTCATCCCTGCAGACCTCGTGTAAAATCTTCCTCTTCAAAATTCAATCTATAACTTCTCTTCAGATTTTTCGTTTTTGTGAGATCTATCCCCACATTGATCTGCTACTTCTTGTAGTTGCTGGTGTAGTTCCCCTGCTCTCATTGTAATAATCTTACACAGGTATCTCAACTGAGCTTCAGTATATGACTTGAGTCTATTTACACCAGGGGTCTCCAACCTTTTCTGCAATCAGAGCTACTTATGCTCAATGAAAATTATCCCGACCTTCTATTGTTAGCATTGTAATAGTGACTGCATCAGTCAAGATTACATTAGTGGCCACCCCATCCAAGATTACCAGCAGTAATCACTTCAGTGCGTCGGGGAGAGTTAGAGGTTCCAATGTTGAAAAGGGCTTGTCAATTAGAAATGGCTCTACCTGGGTAATGCATAACAACCGCAGCTGAAATACCATTGGCCCCAGTGTCATAATATGAGCCAGGTGCTCACCTCCTTCCATTGATCATCTTGCCCTGTTTATGATTTTTTCGTCCTTATTCTGATACTCTGGAGTTCTTGAAATACTCAGATCTTCTAACCATTTTGTTATCTCCTGTGCAGACAGGCCCTTCAATGAAACCTTGTCAGGCTGAGCACTCAGTGATTGCTGCTGTATTGCACTCACACTTTATGGAGTTAATAATCTCCTCTCCTGACCATTGCATGATCCAATTCCAGAATTCCTAATAGGAGACAGATCTATTAAAGACCTTGACTCATTTAGGATTGGTCCTCAAACTAAGGGAGATATAACCCTATTCTGACTTTGAACCAAAGAGTTCACTAAACCATTGTTGCCCTGTACATATAATGGCATAGGTGGACCCATTGTAATTAGAACTGTAAGAGCATCTGGACTTCTTGTTTCAACATTCTGTGGCTGTATTATCCCCATAATCTGTATGTGTGGTATCAGTATTGGAACAGGCTCCTTCTGAATTAATCTCAGATCTTGTACATTTTGACCTAAGATAGCACTAAATTAGTAGTCGTCCTTACAATTGGAACCTCTTTATAAGTCCCAGGAATATTTATCTCTGGTCACAGTCCATTGTTTAATGACTCATTAAAACTACTCTGCATCTGTACTTGTTCTCTTGAACCAGAACTAATCTGAGCTGAACTCTGTAAATCTCATCTTGAAGAATTCTGATTCATGTTAGAGTTGACCTGTAACGCACTTTCTGTGGTGATACGATCACCCTGAACTGAGCTCTGTGATACTACAGCTGGTAATGGTGCAGTAGGACTCATACTACTGGTCCCGGAACCTTCTTGAGCCACATATGGTGGTGGACGATTTCGCAAAATCTCAGATATAAACTCATCATCGTCCAATTCATCATCATTGAACATAAGTCTTTTAAGCTCTTTTGATTTCTGTCCCTTGACTACTGAAGAACTCTTTTTTGATTTCTTTGTAACTTTGTTTGATTCATTTTCATCATATTTTGTCAATGCTGGAAACAACCAAACTCCTTGTAAAGTAGGTAATCTCCACTCTCTCCGTTCACTGTCCCACCTAGCTTCTGCCAGAGACTTTTCTACCCTTCTCATTCTCCTCTCAAATTTCAGGGACTGTTGCTGCCTAGCTACTAGCTCCCAGATCGCTAAAGCTTCGAACAGAGCTGGTCTCAGAGGAGGTCTCAAACTGTACATTTTCTGCCTCAAATTCTCCAAAATCCTCAAATTAAAAGTACAATTTTCTGGAAAAGCTAGACAAACTTCTTTCTTTGTGATGTTAATCCATTGTTTCAACCAAAGGCATGCTCCGGTACCCTTCTCCTCAATTATGATATATGCCGGAGTACATTCTGGTGGACAAATTTCTCCCTCTCTTGCCGGAATATACTCATCACCTCTAAAAACACTTTTAAAAGTTAAAATTTCATTTTTGAAACAAAACTGTTCAAAAACAATTAATCAGGAAGTAACTACAACCTTCTCGCTAATGAACCTATCTCAGTGCGTCACAAAACTGATGTCACACCAACACACAAACACCTTCAGCGCAGCAGCTGAGGGGCTTACAAAGTCTTTTGGCTTATCTTCCGTAAACTCAACACACTCAACCTAATGCAATATTAATTCGGGAGCAATTCTCAAACCAAAAGAAAAGTAATTTGTCTATTTACTGTAGGTAGGGTAACACAACCTCTTCAGGATCCTTCCAAATTTCGCTAACTGCTTTCACACTTGTAGCTATTCTTTTTCACAGTTCCCCACATTCGCAAGCAAAATTTGACCTGCAAATTTTACCCTCAACTGATCAATGGAGACAGTCCTGGTGCACATAGAAATCGCCAAATCTCAGTCGAAAATTTCAAACAACCAAAATATTTAGCAAACTCGACTTGCCAACCTCACCAGATTGGTCTACCAAATAGACAAATTACAACATATACCAAGTGTCTCACCACAATTGTCAATATACTCCGGAGTCTTAGACCTCTCTCATTAGGTCCGTCTTAACAACAACCACGTAGACAATTTGTCCGAGCACTAAGCACCACACACATGTGAAGTTTGCCAACTTCCCTACTCACATACCTCTTTTGGAGTACGCCCACACTCTATAAACTCACAAACAACTCAATAATCTTCAGATTAGCTTAAGCTGTGCAAGCACACATCCTACCCACACTCAATTCAACAACAGAACGCTAAGAACACTCCCTATCAACCATAGAACATCTCCAAGGACTGGAAAAAGTCACTTTAGGCATCTAGCAACTCATTTGACCAAATCTGTAAAACATCTTGGAAAATTAATAATCAAAACACAATAAAAACTTTTCACAAATTATGATGCAAATAATGACATCATCCAAAAATGACGTACGCGTAACTCTGCTACCAAAAACTGTGAACACGGAGAAACCCTAGCTATTATCTTAGACTGAATAGTGGACTTCACGCATCAGGTCGATGAACCGAATCGACAATGTTTTGAGGGGATGTCAATTGAAATACGTCATAAACATCACAACAACATATGAAATTCAATACGACCTCAATAACCATACCAGTTTATTAAGAATTTAACACTTTTATTTCCCTATATTAACAACGCTAAGGTCATGAAAATAATCCTCAAACACAAATGATACAGATAGAGCGGCAACAAAGGCTGATTCAAACACCTTATGTATCTGAGTTTAATAAATGCAAGTAGACATATCAATTCAAGGGTTATGACACAAAACCATATCACCAGAATCTGAGCAAGAGCGATAGAATACATCAGTATAATGATAAACAAATAAGCATCAGAAACATATCATGAGCATGTGAGAAAACACCGCCCTCACTAACCTCTAATTAGCATTAACATGTTGGGCTTCATGTAAAAGATTTAGGGCCAGATGTATCAAAGTGTTTACCCGTTCGTACATATGGCCCTTAGTAACTCAAAGTTAGGAAAACATCTAACTCGGGTTATATAAAAAATTATATGCAGCAGTTAATTAATGAGTTGCAGTTGGTATCTGAAAAACAAAAGACACATAACAAATCACAGTTCATACATTACCAATGCTCTACAGAGAACAGCAACTATGTCTACTTCATCAGAGGGACACCATCAGCAATCAGCATCAGGATTCAGGATAGGGGTAATGCTTTAGACTTTGGACTATAAGATACACTAAACCATTAAAGCATTAAGAACAATAATATAGCAGGAACTCATGAACTCCCAAAAGATCTGACAGAGTGACAGACCCATGAAGAGCTGAACTCACCAATAGTGGTGACAGGACATTCAGTTGAACTTCTCAGTGAATATGATTGGATGAGACATAAGGTTAGAAAATTATGACCAATCAGACTGTTAACAGATGTCTAGAAATTATACATTAGTTTTACACTAAGTTTTCTATTCACTATTGCTCTATTGACAAAACCTAAACTAATACATTTTATGTTCTTGATTTCCTTCTCTTCCGTCTCATCTGTGGATCCTTTGTTCCAACTTCACCAAGAATACAAACATGCAGGAAGAACGGTTAACACTATTTCTTTTACTTTCACCCTCGAGAAAAATACACATGCTAGTAACATTTTCTAACAATAAGGACAATCAAAACTAAGGAAACAGTTGAAACATTTTCATTAGTTGCATTACACAATGACCTTGCATCTGCTTCTGCTTTAGTCCTGCAGATGTCACAGTTAACACATCTTCTAGTTAAGAAGCACACTCTTCTCTTAAAAAAAATGGAATAATGAAAAGTAACTCCATTTAGCTTGAGGTAACGTAAGTGAATATAAGATGGTGGCCATTCAAAAAGTTCTCCTCCTCTCCAAGGAGCTAATACCTTAAACGGAAGATAGGCGAGCAGTGGCAAAGAGAAAATGATATAATAAAAAAATAAAGAGAAAATCCTCCCTTTTCTCTTATTTAATGTATTTTCACATCTTTCTCTATTTTTATTTCTTTGTCTACTTTTTGTTTTGGTTTCTTCCATGTCTCTTTATTTCAACAGTTTTTTTTTCTCTAACACAATCTGGCAATTCACAATAGAAACACTATATATACAGGATAATTGTCAAACTATTTTGGTAACCCTTTTATGCAATCTTTCTTTGAGGAATTCCCCTCTCCGTCCTTTTCTCTCCAGTGAAATTACCTGCACCATGGCTCGTCCTCAAACCTTTGAAGGTACTTGTCAATTTCTCTCTTGGAGGCATGGGGGAACCCCCAGTCCTCTCCTAGTTCTTTTTCTGAACTCCCTTCCTTCATGTGCTCTCGTCTTGCACAGATATCCTTGCCTTGGTCCTTCTTGGGCTTGGGAATTGGTTCCGATTGGCTCTCTCCCCTTTTTTGACTCCGGATGTGATGTGCCTCACCAGACATTTATGATTTTCATGAGTCACTCAGTTTTCTTCCCTGGCCCTGTCAATCACTTCTGTATTCATCTTGGCACGTGTCATTTCCTGAGGAGAACAAAGTCTTTCTTTAGTTTACTCTTTACAACATATTAATTCCTGTTGCCTCCTTTTTCTATCACTTTTTACAGCTCTTTCCCTTTGACCTTCTTTATTTTCTATTAACTTTCCAGTGGGTCTTTTGTGGAAAGGTGTGGCACAATGGTTAGAGTGGCAAACCTTGATGCAGAGCTCTGCCCCAAGACCAGGGTTCAATTCTCTTGGACCAGATAATTCCTGCCCCGGTGCCTAATCTAATTATTGGGTCCCCCTCTGTAACTCTGGGCAATAGCTTTCTTAATCTCCTCAACAGCCCTGACAGTGCTTGGATGCCAGGCTTCACCCTGGGGGTTGCCCAGGAGTGTGCGCCTCACAGGGAAAAGCCAGGAGGGGTTCCACAGCGGTATGTGTACAGCGCCTTGAGACCCTAACGGGTGAGTAGTGCGCTATACAAGTGCGAAGTGTTTACGTTTATGTTTTTCCCATGATATCATTCTTGCTTTCTTTTACAGGTCATCTTCCTGATGATCTAGACCGGAGTTTGTGTTTCGTCCTGTATTGAAGTTTCTACTCCTACCCAGTCTGTGACAGAAATCTTTAAAAGAAAGGCTGATTTTGAAGACAAAATCTTTCACATCCTAGTCCTGAAAACTTTCTTGCATGACAAGGGTTCCTTTCACTGCCATGTGTAACTGCAGTGCCTTTAAACAGCAGCACAGGCAAATCACAATGGTTCACCTGCCAGCCATAGATTTTTCTCCTATATATGTGAAGTGTAAATGCACCCTAGCAGCCCACACATTAAATTCATTTTACTTCCACACCACTTGTGCCATTTTGGCACCAACTTACAATGCGTTTACACCAATTGGGTGAGACCAATTTTACAGTGACATATTACAGGCAGAGTTCATGCACTGTGGCATTGATTGGCAGTGTGACAGTGCATGGAACGCTAATACCAGCAAAAATAGGGCCCAGAAAAATACCAAAAATCAGATGTGACTGCAGAAAAGGCAACTTTGATACATCATGATTTCTGAATTTGTAGCAAAACATTATGTTTTTGAGTAAACATTCATTCCCGCATTTCCTGGGTCACTCCCAAAAATCAGATACTCACTTTACCGAGACA
Organism: Pleurodeles waltl; assembly: GCF_031143425.1. Classification (NCBI taxonomy): domain Eukaryota; kingdom Metazoa; phylum Chordata; class Amphibia; order Caudata; family Salamandridae; genus Pleurodeles; species Pleurodeles waltl. Next base: position 832,729,754 of record NC_090436.1, on the reverse strand, counting down.
CCAGAGTTGTTTAGGTGATAAAGATGCTCAGTGTTCATTGAGCACAATGTTCCAGGAACATGCGAGCCAGCAGTGGGAGGTGTAGCCATTCATTTCTTGAATGCACGCAACACTCAGTAATACCTTGACATGGCTCTTGGCACTGTTGTAACACTGAAGAGACTATTTATGCACTTTATCCTTCCCTGACGTTGGTATTGTTTTCATTGTTTTAATATTAATATTCTTATCGTTGTGGTTTTGGGATACAACTTTTGCAATTCCAGAGCGGTGTGTGTGTGGTGTGTGACTTACTTCAAGGCTGGATAGTTATAAATTTGAACACTCTGGTATTGGAGTGGTACTGGTCCTGTTGAAGATTGTTTTGATTGATTCCATGTTATTTGGGTTCCACCACTTGGAAACTCCTGCTTTTCTATTTATCGAGAAATTTTCACGTTGGACATATTATCCCTCTTGGGTATAATAGTACACAGACTGAAGTATGGCTCTGTCTACACTTTCAAATTGTGGCTTGTGAAATTGAAAATATTTTGCATTAGTTAAGTCTCTGGAATCCTCCAGGCCTCATATTATGAGCACTTTTATCTTGGTATGAGAATGGGGCTCCATGTGTTGGACTGTATTTGTGCTGTCACGCTTTTATAAAGCAACTGTAGTTGTTTGAGAAGGTGGAGGAAACATGCTTTTTCTCAGGTTCGAAACACACCTGTTCCACGTATGTAGCTCTTGCTCTGCAAGACCAATATATTTTCTGAGGCTTTCATAACAGTTGGATTCAAAATCAATCTCTCTACATCTACCATTAGCATATACTCAAATGGATTCTGCTTAACCAAGTTAGCACTTAAGATTGTAATTCACATGAGTACAGTAAAGACATTCTATATTAGTAAATTGTAATGCATTTTGCTACTACAAATAGCCACATTTGCTAAGCATGACATTCATTAAAAAACATCCTATGATTTCCTCTTGTAATTACATCACCCAGTTCATGTCAGTTACCAGTTGAAAAAATAAGAATGAAAGAAAGTTACCTGATTAGATGATATTCACATTTTGAACAGATTGGAGCGATAGATCATTTTTTTTCATCAGTGAGAAATTCAGCTTCTTTGCTGCTTGAGTTGCCTTTAATGCCGGGTAACCAACAGTGACAACTCATTACTGCAAATCAGAGAGAGAAAAGCAGCATTCTTTAAAGTTCAATGGAAGTAATGCGTGCACGGCTTCTTAAACCCTCAGGGATTTTATGAGTCATAAAATTCAATACGAATACAGATATCATAAGATAACAATGAGCTCCCTGACTCTGGAATTCTCTAACATGATATATAGCGAATAACAGTGGAAGCAAGGGATGTATCTTAATGAAATCATAATAAAAAAGAAGAGCCTGCCAGACCCTAATTTCTTTCATCACTGAAATTGTTACCTCAGTACATGTACTTAATTACTTTTTCAAAAATGGGAACCACAAAACTAAACACAGGTGCAGAAATACAACCATGACATGGAAAGTTAAATGCAACTTGTGGACTGCAGCATCTATTGTGCCGTCCCCTAAAGTGTCACTGACAAAATGGCTCCACACCGATCCTGTGTGGCCTGACTTCTTATTGGAGGCTGGTTATTAGTAGAGGTAAGTACACACTTACCATTAGCAATGATGCCCCAAGGCAGTGTTAGGTCCAGTCAAGATCTAAAAACATTAGTCCCTGGCTCAACCCCTGATAGCCTGGCACCGAGCACAGAGGCTTAACTTAGAAGACAGGTATGTAAAGCATTCAAATGCACCAGTGGAGTAAATAGGTAAGACACATCACACAATAGGAATCCCATACCAGTTTAGAAAAATAGGAAACATTTTTCTTGAAAATTACATCAAAATGACAAAACTCTATAATTGGAAACCAGAAATGTGAATTTTTGAAAATTAATAAAACAATGTGCTTTCTCGTGCTTAGAAATCAATAGTGCTAACTGGGGACATCTGGTTGCACTTAACTGAGACAAAATTAAAGTGTGAGGTCGACCACAATGGAACCCTGCTCTGAAACACTGAGCGGGAAGCCTCAGTCAAAATTTTCCTTTCGCACTTAGAAACTTTTCTGGAGCTTTTCTCTCTTGATGTTGTGCGGTTCTCTCCAGCATGCAGATGTTAATGTGACTGCTTTTCTGTAAGGCCCCACTCAAATCTGGGAAGTCTGAAGCTCCAGAGCTTTCAGTGGGACAAACTTGAAATGTGGGCCGGGTCGCAGTTGAAGGTACTCAGCTTAACTCATGACATTGGTTCGGTCCACTTTTGGAGCTTTTTCCAAAAGTTGCTCCAAACTTTTCAAAACTTCTGGAACGTCTTCCTGAAGTTCCTCTTGAGGATTCAAAGTGTCCAAAACACAAATCCAAGGGTCTAGAAGCTCTGAGATGGTCCTTGGAAGTTTAGGACTACAGTTCCCACAATGCACCTGGCCAAATCCTTAAACGTCCATTGCACACATTTCATGCTGGGGAATTTAGTGATAGTTGGTAGAGGCAAGCTCTGTTAAGCTGTCGCTTTCAAGGATTCCACTTCTTGGTCATTTTTGAAGCAAGGCAAAGTCCTTAGGGTTGTTGTTTTAGTGTGCAACACGAGCAGTACTTCAAAGTGCAGTCCTTTAGGTTGCATACCAGGGTTCCAGCAGGGCAGTCCTTCTTCTCTTGGAGGTTTCAGGCAGCATATCTGAGTTGCAATGGAGCTCAGCCGCATTTATTCAATCATCTTGAGGGAACAAACAGGGGGACACTCTATTTAAAGCGATGTAGGGTGCCACCCAAAAACATGACAGCTTCCTCCAAAGTGTGGCATTTTCTTGTCCCATAAAGCACTCCACTTTAAAATCCATGATGGATGATTTTCCTTCAGAGGAGCAAGATCTGGTTAAACCACCCTTCTGGTGTGATCCATTTCCATTAACACCCCCCCTCCAGATCATCTGCAAATTCCTTTCCTGGACCTTCTATCTGTGTCCTACAGGGAGAGAGGGTAGTCCTGGCTGGCATTTTGTTCTGTCGTGCTTCCTTTGAAACACAGTTTGATTTACATAGTCCCCTTTCTGGCCTGGCCTCTGCAGCTGCAGACCTCCCCCATCAGATAACCTCTACTCAGTGCAGGCCACTTATAACCTCATCAAAGCAGCCTGACTAATCCTGTTAAGGCTGACCAATCAGGAGAGGCCGGATTTTGGCTTATAGGAAAAAAAGTCTTACAACTTCTCTTCCGTATTAGTAATGATAAATGCAACAGTGGCAAGTTGCTAGATATATCAATATCAATCTTTTGAGTCCTTCCGAGCAATAGTTATGCTTATGTGAAATATCCCTATGTTATCCTAAGGAGCTAACTGTCTACAATGAGGAAAAATGAAAGGGCAGTTTTTCCCCTCCCTCAGGCATATAAAACATCTTTTATAATGTCCCAGCTCATAGTTACATAGCACTCCACCCCTGGGGCAACTAGAGGAGACCCTAGAGTGATTTTGTATGCATAAATAAGGTAGATTACCACTTTGGAAGTACATTTAATTTCAAAGTCGAATTTGCAAACATTGCACTTTTTAAAGGCACTCTGCAAGGCATGGCTGTCTTTAAAAATGACAGCAGGCAACACAGCAGTGCACACTCCACTGCAGGATATCTATTGGGCCTCAAACCCTCCCTACCCTATTAAATACTAGTTAATTATAAGTAGTTTGAATTCCCTTGCCCTATTGTACACTAGGGACTTACAGGAGTCTGTAATTGCCAATCGTAGTTGTAACACTTTACCATATACCTTTTGATCAGACCACTGACCCAGGGACTGTTTAGCAAAGCCCAGGGCACAGTCAGGGTAGTTACCACCAGTATCAGTCAGACATATTGGGGTAAACATGCTAAAAGGATGACATTTTCACGCTTCTGCATTGTAAAACCTGCAGTGTGACTTTCCAAAATACCCCTTTTTGACAGACAAAGACCTTCTATTTGAATATTAGTAAGTCACCACTATGTAAGCTGTGTAGCCCATAAGGCAGGGCGCATATTCAAAAGTGGAACCTGTATGTTAAATTAATGCAACCTTGCACCACCATTGATAACGCCCCCAAAACTATTTTCACTGTACCAGGCCTAGCTATCCTTGCTACAAAACCAAAGTACATATTAAAATAGTAATACTGCTCCTTCCGGAATGGCTGCAGCTAGAAATTAATTAAACCAATACTTTTAATAGGTATTAGAAATCCAAGTCAATGGTGAAGTCGTATCTAGCATCGGCAATGTCCGACTGCGGGCTCACGGATGCGCTGTCTCTTTAAGTGGTGAAGCGCTTAGCCTATAAATGTGCGCACTGCACCTTTGAAGCCGCTCGTTTTATGGAAGCACTTCCTGTTTTGTGGCCATTCACCTGTTTTCCGCGTGCTCCTGACATCTTGAGATTCTTCGGAAGTGCCCTAGTGACTTTTGCCCGGTTCGTCCTATTTATTGCAGCGGGTTGCTTCGAGTTTCATTATCTTTTCCATCAATGTAATCGGCGGCCTGAAAAGGAAACAAAAGAAGACAAAAGTTTGGAAAAGCATGTGACTATTCTACTGGGGGTAACACGCTGTGTGCACTCTAGTGTGTATATATAGTTTTTGTACTTTTCTGACTGTGTTTTGCTCCTTATAGTTATGTGCCTGAAACTTGGAACTTAAAAGGGAAACACAAGAGTTGTGGATGTATTTAGTACTTGTTCTACTTTGGATAACACACTTCTTGTACTGCAATAAACAAATATATATATATATATATATATATATATATATATATATATATATATTGTACGTATCTGACTGTAATTGACTTCTGATGGTTATGGGCCTGGGAACTGTGACTCTAAGTGGGTTAATTATTTATGAATGTTATTAAAAATATTCATTGAAGCCCGAAGGTGCAAAGGCTTTCATAACAGTATTAATGCTTCTTAAGGCATGATATATATATTTGCATCTACTGGAGGTGGATAAATCTATGTTGTTTGACAATCTGCAAGTTCCAGAGTTTGGTTATGCTTCAGCACGTTTACATTATAGGTAAGAGAGAATACATGTATGCAGATAATACACTTTAGGGTATTTGGGTATTCCTGAATCTCATAAAGACTTGTTTTTGTATTATAGAGTGGATAACTCATTGTGCGACTCATTAACATCAGATAGACAGAGGAGGAGATGATAAGGTATTTGTTAGAACAGAACTCAATGCACCAACCTCAGATTAATTCATAATATTCTCCCGCTAATGGCTGTTTAATTTCAGGAGAAGACCGAAAACGTTGCTGTAATGGTCTTTGCATTTCAGTGCCTGTCTCCTTCCATCCCCTCTTCCCAGTGGGTCACATTGAGCGTTGACATTGTTTGTCTTTTCATGTTCTGTTTGGGAAGTTGAGAACATGTCATCATGGTCTTTTCTCACTAGTGAAAAGTTTTACAGATGAGAGCCTGACATCTAGAGCCTTAAGGAGCCTAGTTATTATTAGTCTTTATCCGTAGATCAGCCTGTCCAAAACCTGAATGAGGTGTGACTGAGGTGTGATACTCCTCCAATTTGATTGTCAGGTTGACTTGAAAGGGAAGAAATGAATCACCTGAGCCCAGCAGAACATTAAGGCTGGGGGTTGTGGGAATGCTGTTATCACAATAGTGCCTAATCCTGCTTGACAGGTCTGTCTGAAGCACATGTAACAGTTTTGCACCCTGGAAAGGGACCAAACAAGACCAGACACAGTTCTTGGGTGTCTACTGCCGTTGTCCTACCAGACTTCTGTGTCCTATTTTGTTGTGGGCCCAGGGCCTGCTTCAAACTGTATTTTAATGCTAGATGTGGGCAGACACTGTCAATTTCTTCAGCACCCTACCATAGACACTTCCATATTTAAGGGAGAAAAATTCATTGTGACTAAAGACTTCAGCAATCTTGACATTGCCCTGACACTTGGCAGTTTGGGCTTTTTTTGCAGCACTGGTGAAAATCTAAGTGAACCAAGACTTGGGAACATCTACGTGATTGGTCAGAGAGGGACTATGAGTGTCTTAGGTTATCCCCCACCCATAGGCCCTATACAACTGGAACTTCACCCAGCTTCCGTCAGAACAGTTTCTGGACCAGCAGAATAACAGAAGAGGACTGGTCCTGCTGTCTATAACCAGAGATGAGTCCTGAAGGACTGGACGTGCTCCCTCTTGCCCCCAAGGGACAGATGGCTGACCTGCTGTGTGGCTACAGGGAAACAACAAGGTGTAAGAGACCTTTTCCTGGAAATGTACAGCTGACCAGTAGCAACTGGACCTGGACTGGGCTTTGCTCTTGGCCTCTGCCTGACACTGAGAAAGTCTCTAAGTGCCCCATCTCGAGTATTCTGGTGGCCTTAAAAGTGTAGTCCTGTGGTTGTGTCGGTACAAGAAGAAAGTTTGGAAATTCCTCCAGAGCCACACTAGAACCTGCCGGAAAAAGTATTTGACCTGCTGTTCTACAACTTCGGCTCGGCAATGAGCTTCATCCTCCTGAGGGAGCCCCACATCTAAAAAAATGACACATGGAGACCTAGAAAATATTCATTGTGAAATCTTCAAAGTTCCAGCAGAACTAACCTGCTTCAGATAAAGGCCTTCTGATCTATGGCAGCAGCTACAGTTTCAGAAGCGACTCAAAACGCACATTGGCATGTTCCAACCCATTTTTGCAATTCGGTAATCTATTTTCCGAATCGCAAAAAGGGATTGTAAGTCGCGCTTAGGAAGGTGTGTTCCCTTCCTAATTGCGACTCGCAATCCCATGTATGATTGTTTTGTGACCGTGAATGCGGTCGCAAAACAATCGCAGTTTGCACCAGTGTCACACTGGTGCTAACCCATTCGCAAACAGGAAGGGGTCCTGATGGGACCCCTTTCCCTTTGTGAATGGCAGTAAAAACATTTTTTCAGGGCAGGCAGTGGTCCTGCCTGCCCTGAAAAAATGAAACGAAAACGTTTCATTTTTTGTTTTTGAAATGCATCTCGTTTTCCTTTAACGAAAACGGGCTGCATTAAAAAAAAAAAACAGCTTTATTTAAAAGCAGTCACAGACATGGTTGTCTGCTGTCTGCAGCAGGCCACCATCCCTGTGAGGGTGGCCATTACAAGGGTGTCACAAATTGCGACCTACCTCATGAATATTCATGAGGTAGGGCATTTGCGACCCCCTTGAGAATCGGAAATAGTGTAATTGACACAGTGCAACATAAAGTTTTGCGACTCGCAATTTGCGAGTCGCAAAACCAGACTTTAGTACATGTAGCCCCAAGTCCCTTACGGCTTTGGGACTTAGAAGAAATGTCCATGTTTTTCTTACAAAAAGTGACAAAGTCCCTTTCTGAAGTGGGATTAGAACTTATTTTGACTTTTTGACTTCCAGACTTTCACCGGGACCAATCCACTTGATGCATTCACTTTATCACAGATGGGCCACAATTGCACACTGATTCCAGCCTACTGCAACCATTCACTTACATTGGGAACTTTTTCTTTTCTTGGTGCACTTTTTCAACTCAAAATGTAAAAAAAATCACATCTCTGGTTCCCCTTATTAGATCTTTGCCATTTTGTTCTTATCTTACTCATAGACATTTCTCTTTATTTTCAAATTGGTTGTGAAGTTGCATTGTGTATTTTTCTACTGTATATGCTTTGATTAATTACTTTGCACATTGTCTTTGTTTTAAGCCTTACTGCTTTGTGTTTTGTTATCAGGGATTGAACACAGGTATATTTTATTTAATTTGTGTGACATCTAGCAGGTGGTGACCTCATTCTAGTCCATCCCTTCAAGAGGTATGTGCAAGTTTATGTATTGGTAGTAATATAGTGTGAACCTACCTTGAGAGCAGACATTAAAGGTTATGGTCTTCAAGTAGGGATTTGCACACGTGGGTGGTATTACAGGAGTTGCATGAATCTGCATCGATATTCACTTTCCTGGAATTATTGCTACCACTGTACTTGTGGGTAGCAGAAATACTGACCTATTCCAAGAGTGCCTTTGAGAAATGGAGAAGAACAGGCGTGGATTAGTGTTTCTACAATGACTGCCCCTTGCTATTCCTTTTCTCAAGGGAAATATTCACTTGTACATTTCATCTCATTTGATTCAAATCCTTTAAATATCCAAAACGAATTGTGGGGCGCTGAGGATGAAAATGCAAAATACACCTGAGTTGAGAAAAAACAAAAAATACAATACACAGCCAAACTAGGAAGAAAAAAATCTCAGTTGCAGGACAGAAAGGAATTCAAGAATGCAAATTAGGACAACCTAGTAAAGGGAGGCCGAGAAAAGTAACATCAGTAGAACACAAGCATAGAGATAAAAATCTCATGCAGAAAATTAATGTGAGCTGTCAAGAAAAAGCAAATATAATAAAAAATGCTCCAGCAGAAAAAGAAAGTTAATCCAGTATGCCCCCAACTCCAGATAGCATAAGGGACGGGGAAGTTGGTCAAACCAGGACAGCCGATAGTGGAGGAGGAAAGATATTTGTATATTTTTGTTGATGTGCTTAGAACGGGAAAAAGAGTGTAAAATTGAGACGACAATATCGAAAACGCCTGCTAGGAATATTTGGCAATAGAAAGGAACTATCCTTAATCACATAAGAGGATATAAATTTAGTGGGCTTTACAGGTGCTAAGGAAGGAAAGGAAATAACTAACATTCCATTCCATTCCCGTTCAGTGAAAGATTTCATATTAAAGGAGGACACTGATCTGATTAGAAATGGAATTGAAAGGCCCTGGCACTAAACGTTTCTGCAGAATCATGCAGTCTTACCACTTAACAAATTAGACATTTTTAGAAAGGGGGCGTGGCTGACCGGGCCAGGATGGTGGAGCTCTATCCTGAGCACCCGACCATCTCACTGAAGCAGCCAGCATCCTCGGTGCTGGTGGGGATTGCGGCCACATTCTTCCATCAATTACACCCCAAACTGGGGAGGATCTTCCCACTTGATTCTTGGCCTGTAAAGGCCTACAACAGCCCCACACTGAAGGCCTCCATCGGGCCAGGAGTGCGAGGCCGCACAAAGGTGTTGTGGAGGGTGGGCCTCGGAGCTGCTCCTCGCACTAACCTGATACCAGGAAGCACCACTAAGGTATGCCCGGGGGACTCCAGGTGAGGATGCTCTCTGGGGACAACACAAGTGGCATTGGGGCTCCTCCTTACTGCCCAAGGCTGTGGGTGAACTTGCCTGCCCTGGTCTTCTCGGCCTGGCAGGTTGGTGGCACTGTGACCCAAACTATTGGTGGGGGCCACGGAGCCAGCGCTGCATGGTGGCCCACACTCCCTTATTCCCTATTGACGCTATCTGCTGTGGAAGCGACCACCCTACACATTCTCCTACGGCCTGGGGGCTGTGCCCTCAGGGAGCACCTGGCCGCAGAGGAACATAGGAGGAAGGGTCCCAGGGACACATACAAGAGTATCGGCCTGTGAGGAGGGGGATGGGGAGCATCAGCATTACCTGTAAACTTTCCACCAGCTGGGCTCCCTTCCTCACCCTTGGGACGACTGGAAGGCCAAAACTGGGCTGCAGCTTTACCCGGGACTAGATTGATGACGCACCAGCAATGGATCCAGTCATCTACTATTTCACTGACTGGTGTCCTTTTATCAGCTTTGGTGTGGTTGGGTTGGTAATCAGGGGTTTCTTTTGATTTGTTTTCCTCCTAGTTACTGTTTGTTATGTATTGGGGTGACAGATGCTTTTGTGGTGGTAGTGTGGGGTGAGGGATTTATATTTGTTTTCTGTTCAGTTTTTTTCTTCCAGTCGCATTCTCCACTTTCCATCCATCCATCCCTCCCTTCACTGCCCCTTTAGAGCTCATCCCAATGACAGACTCTGTTACATTGCTCATTGCCCTCTCCTGGAATGTCAATGGCTTTAATAATAAAATCAAAAGTGGGGCTGTGTTCCAATACCCTAGACACCACTCCCCTCTTGGGGTGCTCCTGCAGGAAACAAACTTGTGCGGCAATCACTGTCCGATCCTGCAGTAAGGGAGTTTCTCCCGGGTTTACCACGCCAGCTACACAGCCACCTCTCAAAATACAGCCATCTTCCTGTAAAAACAACTCCCCCTGCTTGTCATGAGATCCCATTGTGATGCCAAGGGCTACATCATCCTCATGGAGAGTACAATGGAGGATGTCCAAATGACAATTGTCTCTGTTTACACTCCTCCACACTCATGTCCCCTACACTGCAGGAGCTTGCACCTTTACTCCTTCAATCCCTTCCTGGTCCCACTCTCCTGGGGGGAGATTTCAGTTGTGTGCTGAAACCCTAGATGGGCTTCAGTAATCTCTCTGTAGGTCACACAAATGACTTGGAGGCAAGGGCCTCCTCCTTGGTCCTGTCTGACATGTGGTGTCTGCTCCACCCCCAGGCTAAAGAATACACTTTCTACTCCCACTCTCATAACCCCTCTGCCTGGCTTGATTATCTTTTTATGCTCTCCATGTATGTAACTAGGTTGATTGACGCCCACATCCTCCCATGCGCACTGACAGACCACACTCCAATCAACATGGCCCTCAGATCTTCTAGGCATCAGCACATCTGCCACTTGCTGCCTCAGTGCATGTTGGCTAACACATTCTGCCTTTACAGAGTTCCTCTGAACACAGATCCCTTTTACTTTGACACCATTACCCACTCAGTTTATTCTCCTACCACGCTAAAGGAGGCCCTAAAGCAATCCTTTGTGGCCAGATAAGACACTGCCTGGAGCTGCAGATTCAAGGAGGTTGTGTCTCTCTAGCATTAACCACGCTCAACAGAGGAGGCCCATGCTGCAAATCCTACCACCCAGCTGAGACACGCGGTGGACCTAAAGAGGCTGGGGCTCTGCCAGAAGCAGCTGCATTCTGCAAACTTTAAATCACTTTGTCTCATAAGGCAGGATTACATAATGGGGGAGGAAGCTGGAAAGGTCCTGCATTGGCTGATGAGCAGAGACTTAGCCCTCAGCCTAATGGTGTCAGACCGAGAGGTGTCAGACCCTCATTGGATCGCAGAGGAATTTGCATGCTATTTCGTTCACCTCTGTGCCACCCGCTCTGTAACCGAGGCTGAGCTCCTCAATCCTATGGAAGTACGGCTTCTCACTGAAAGTCTTTAAAAAATATGCATACTTCTTAACCACTCCCTTACTCTCAATGTATGAGGACTAATTGAGGATGGGCGACCTCCTCTATGACCTCTGGGGGGGATCACTATTTCTTTTATTCTTAAGCTTCTGAAACCGCAGGGAGACTGCAGGTCATACAGACATATTTCCATATTGCACATGAAATCTAAAATTCCAGCCAAAGTCTTGGAGAACCAGCTGGTGAAAGTCATCACCTCTCTCATTCACCCGGATCAGAACAGATTCATCAAGGGACGCAGCACGTGCCACTGCCTCTGATGGGTAGATTGCACTGTTTGAGGAGAGCATGGACCATCAAGTTCTCATCTCGCTTGACTTCAGGAAGGCCTTGGTTTGTTGGAAGTCCTGGTTTTGCTTTTTGGAAAGCATGAACTTTGGCCCCCTCTTCTGCTTCTGGGTCCAAATGTTCTATGCCGGGCCCTGGAAAAAGGTCCATGTTAATGGTATAACCTCCCAGGCCATCCCCGTGGCACAAGTCAAAGATGCCCCTGTCACCCCTTTTATTTGTGCTTGGCATTGAGCCTCTGGTGGAATGGATCCAACAAGATGTGTAACTCTGCAGCTCCTGTTGGCTAGGTGGATGTGACAATAAATTCTCGCTCACCGGGGATGACCTGCTGTTCTACATAGGTGACCCTGAGACATCTGTCCCATGTCCCTTACACATGGTCAGTTCTACACCAGAGCCTCAAGCCTCATGGTGAACTGGTCCAAATTCACCTACTTTCCACTCCGAGGCTCTCACAAGTACACCAGGCCCACTCCAGTGGTCCTTCAATGATTTATAATACTTAAGGATGCATGTTGCTTTCTCCCAGCAACAGGCTTGGGACCTCATTGTGACACCTCTAGTTGCTGGGGCCAAGAGAGGCATGGCCTACTCTCCTGCTTAATTTGGCAGGCAGTGGAGCACTGTTCAAGATGGTTGCACTGCTGAGGTTACTCAACACCTTGAAGAACTACCCCTACCCTGTCCAACCCACTTTCTTCCGCACACTACAGTTTGACCTGGTACTCTTTACATGTTCGGAGGCCTGCCACAAATCTCCTTCCGTAACTGTGTGCTGCACCCATACGGTGGGTGGCTGGAATTTCAGATCTCCAGTTATACTACTGGGCCAGCCACCTGCTCCCCTTCACTGACTGTGTTTTTGAAGATCATGATGACCTCTCCAAAGAAGCAGAACTCTGCGAGTTGGAGCATCACAGTATACTCAGACATTTTTATGGATGCACCATCCCTGCAAATCTATCCCCTGCCATACATTCAACTTTGCTTGGCTGGCATCAGTCGAAGAGATGGATCGGGTGGCATAAGGTGCTGATGGAAATGATGCCCCTTTGGGTTAGGTGCTGGCTTAGCCAAACTGCCACATTGGACGGCTTCTGGGACTCCATAGGTATCTCGACTGAGGAGGACATCTCGATGGGCACATTTATGTGCACTTTTCAGCTTCTTGTGAACATGTTCACTATGCGCAAGACACAGTTTTATCACTTTTTACAGCTGCAACATGCCCTTGAAGCCTCCTTTAACACCTCAGAACTCCTTCCCCAATAAAACCCCCTGGAGGCACACCTGCTGGGGTGATGGCCAGTCAGAAAGGACATCGCTTTCCTCTATCACTCACCAGTAACTAATTCTCTAGACCCCAAGACAACTTTGAGGGAGAAGTGGGACGGAGATTTGGGCCCCTTGGATGATGGTGACTGGGTGGAAGCTAACAATGGCCCCTAGTACTTTGGCAATATTGATGAAACACCACCTCATCCAGTTGAAATACATACACCATGTGCACTACAGTCCCTTACAGCTACACAGGATGAGAGATGCCCTATCACCATGATGCTGGTGTGTCCACATCCAAAGGCACATTCTTCCACATGGTCTCGGAATGTCCAGTTACCAACCATACTAAACACAAATCTGGACTATCCTTTCCTAAATTGTAAGTAGGACAGTCACTCCTGACCGGAAGTTAACTCTTTTGGGCCTGCTGGACACATGGGGGGAATTGCCACACCAGGCGACTAGATGGACTGAGCCTCATCATCGCAAAAAGGGACATTGCCTGACACCGGTTCGCTAAACTGGACCCACCTTTTCTTGAATGGGACCGGGGAATGGACTTTTCTGCTGCAGCAGAAAAATTATTTTGCAAAATCCAGGGGGTGTCCAGAGAAGCATCATAAGGTATTGAGTGAATAATTGACATACTCAGAGTTTCTATCACCGGTGACCTAGCTCCTCTGAGACATACTCCTGTAACTCTTCCAGCTGGGTATTGGGATGTTTGGGTTCACTGTAACACAGTTCTTCCTATTGTTGTTTACCTTTTTGTATGTAACCTAAAAATTAATAAAAAAGAGTTAAAAAAAATAAATGTTTGGAAAGAGGAAAACAGGATTAAGATGAGATGAAGATAAAGAAAAGTTGTGTACAGGAATATATAATTACATTTGGGAGCATAGAGAGCAGCAAGTAAAGAAAGTAGGTTATTATTAATATAAATCAAGAAGAGCACAAAGAGGAGTGCTTGAGTGATATAGACTAAGGGAAGGCACTCCACACTGCTTCAGAGTAGGCAGTTGGCATGCTTATGGGTTGAAGAGATTAAGAAATTCAGAAATCTAGATGGGATCCTGAAAGAGAATGTAATGTTATATGTTCAAGAAAACTGGCTTGGTGAGGAAAAAATGACATTTGATGGGTTTATCAAATAATAAACAATCCAAAAACAACACTCAGAGCCAACCATTCTAGGGTTGTTAACCTAAGCAACAACTCCATCTCACAAAATGTAATGCATTGCAAATATGCAAAATAAACCTTTGCCAGAATTCTGCAGGGATATATGTATTTTCTTTCTAATGTGTTAATTGTATTCTTTTTAATGCAAGAATGACCCCAAGTAATAATTTGTTTTATATATAATGGCGGTCACCACTAGGTAGTTATAGTTAGGACCGAAGTTTCTATAGAAAAGGAGTTTTTTACTTGCCTACATCTTTGACGCCGGTTGATGAATCTTCATGAAATGTTTCAAAAAGATATAACAGTTACGTCAGCTGCTTTATGGAAAGTTTCAGGGTGATTTGAGAAAAAGGAAGGGGTTCAAAAACACTTTTTCCCCATTCATTTTTTCATAGAGATGTTGAACAGCGATAGCGCCCGAACCACTGGATGGAATTACACCAAATTTGGCAGAAAGGTAGCTCTTGGTTCAGAAACCAACATTTTCATTATTTGGTGTAAATCCACCTCAGTGTCACATGAGGTATAATGGTTAAGGTCACAGACCCTTCCACTAAAAGTTGAAGGTTCTAGTCCAGGTGTGTCTGTGGTGATTTTCCCCACTGTAATTTATTTTATACTTTAAAAGTATAAGATTCATAATAAAAGGTGATCTCACTCTTTAATTGACAAATAAATTTGTCTTTTCAATTTGTCCAGAAATATCTAATTTTAAGTATATCATTAATCAAAGCATAAAACACTCTCCCTCTCCCTCTCACTCTCTTTCTCTCCCTCTCTTTCAATCTTACTCCCACTCACACACCCACTCAGACCCTTATGCACCTGCTCACAGACCCACTGAGACACTCATGCACCCACTCACAGACCCACTCAAACCCTTGTGCACCCACTCACAACTGCACTCAGACCCTCAGTGACCCACTCACAGACCCACTGAGACACTTATGCACCCAGTTACAGACCCACACAGACACTGACACACCCAATCATAGACCCACTAAGACACTGACGCACTCTCACACCCAGACAGATACTCTCACACCCAGATACACCATGTCACACCTTTTCTCACACCCAGAGAGAGAGGCCTGGGCCAACTCCAACCATGCACATCCAAAGGGTTGTGCTCAGTGTGGAGTTGGGTGGTTGGGAGGATTGGCCGCAAGGTCTGGCCGCAGACTGTGAGCGGTGGTAGTTGGATTAACTTTTATTAATGAAAATTACTTTACCTTAAAAAAATACATAGAAATTCACTGAAAAAAAACAAATGTTATAGGGACGTTAAGGTTAGGAAATAGAATTTAAAAAACGAAATTCACTTAAAAAACCAAAGGTTACAGGGACGTTATAGTTAGGCTCACATTTTAAAGTACCAAACCATGAAAATTCAGCAGTAATAGTTAGAGGTATTTCAAGTAACTATAACTTATGTCCTAAGGTAGCTAATAACTTGAGCCCTTGCCATGGACTGCTAATTACCCCATATATTACATCAGTCATGCCATCTTCTACGGCATCATTGAAATTACAACATTTGCAATAAAATTATTGATGAGGAAACTGTGCATATATATGTGTGTGTGTGTGTATGTGTGTATCTGTGTGTGTGTGTGTGTCTGTCTGTCTGTCTGTCTGTCTGTCTGTCTGTATCTGAGTTTGGTTTCACCTATGTCAGCCCTTCAAGCCAGGCTCCAATCAATTAAATACGGTTTTATTCATAGAGGCTGCGTGCTCAACAAATGGAAAAGCTTTAAACAGCATACAATGCCTGAATTCCTTTTTGTTATTATGTGGAGAGAAGGGTCAAACTTCAAGTATTTTCTATCATATCCGAATCTGGGAAGTGTCAGATGGAATTCTTTGTGTGATTTTCAAAGAATACACAGTGTATGGCAGGCGTGAAATGGAGAATTTAAAAGCACGCGATATACATCAGCAAAAGAAGCTAGGTAGGTTTCTTCTTTTAAATGAATTGTTTGGGGATTCAGTAAAACAGGAATACTCTGGGGGTTGCATGTAAGCAATCGACATCAAATTTCAAAATATAGCAGAAAATGAAGCCAAACTATTTCAAAAATCAACTTTATAAAAATGTAGCTATAACGAGCATTTGGCTTTTTGAACAAAGTACAAAATATTTGGGCCTCTAGTGAGGGGTATGTATTTTATGGGACCTGGTTCAACGCAACAACTATCAGAAGAAAGGGATCTCATGGTTGGACAGAGTTGTGATTCCCCCGCCATGATATCAGTTAAAAAATGGCACAATATTTTGCAATTTTTAAAATTAAAAAATGATCATATTTGGTTGTATTTTGTCTAAAGTATTAGTGTTATTCTCTCTTTACAACTATCAGCAGACAATGGTGTGTTTTAAAGCACAGTGGGCATGGACGTTGGCCATTTTTAGGAAATGTGTGCCATATGGTTTTTGCAACTCCTGCCAAAATTGATCGAAACTAATTAGAACATACGTGCCATTATTCATGGGGTTGTGCACAGGAGTGGCTCGCAGTGTTTTGAAGGGACAGGCGGCGAACAGGGAGGATTCACTAGAAATAAAAAAACACCTGCATTTTTGCCACCACACCACTTCTCTACTCAGAGGAGCATTAGGATTGGCTGGGAGCTCCCAGCCAGGGCGCTCCCAGGCAGACATGGGAGGCTGTGCCTGCACTCTTCAGCCTGGCAGCACAATGCTGGGCTGAAGAGAGCACAGTTTGTATGTGTGTTTTGCCGGCCCAACACCGCTGGCCTAACATACATGCAGAAAGAGGGGGAGTGCGCTTAGTGCTCGTCACAGCCCATGGCCCCACTCCTTTTACTACAAAACGGAAATAAACTTAGTTTATTATTGTTTTGTAGTAAAAGGTTTGCAACCGCTGCTGCTGGCGGGGGAGCCGCGCCTGGTAATGCAGCCTTTTTCAAGCCACCATTGGGGGAAATTTGGAAAATTCTGCATTTCTAGACACCTTTTACTAACAACCATTAATAATAAGTAAATGGATTTTAAAGATAGTTCTAAACGCATTGGAATATAGGGTCTCATTTACGATTTGGCACAGCGAAACTAAACCAGCGGTGATCCTGACATGCCATGCCGCAGCTCCCTTACCCCATTTAGAGGTGGTAGAACTGCTGGGTTACTGTTGGCAAAGCATCCACTGGCTCTGTCAAGGGTAAGCTTAGACATAAAGGTTTGTCCACCACAGGACTGCTGGTTTATGGTGTCCTGCTGATGGCAGGGTTGTTATCGGTCATTTTCCTTCCCTATACCTGCCATGCTATGTAGAATCACTCCTAAGTTCAGAGAGAAATCTCTCTGTACATCAGGGCTATGTATTCTTTGTTTAGAGTTTATTGCTTTGGGACTTTGTTTTTGGCAAACCTTAGTGCTGGGAAGGAAGCTGCAGCAATGGCTTCTCTCTACGCAACCCAGAGATTCTTGTCAGGCAGATGAGAACCTCTAAATAGGGCCGACTCTTAGACTGTACTTTAAGGAATGCAGGACTGTGTAAGAAACAACTACAGAGATTAAAAAAAGACTATCACTCTTAGTGAGAAAGTGGGTTATTATTTGGGGTGGATGGTAGTCTACTTCAAGTAATAAGATCACTATTCTTGTTAGGTTTAGTAATGTTTTCAGTAATTTAAACCTAAACTGAGCTCAACTCTTGGTTGCTATGACAGCAGCAGAGAAGCTTAACTTAAGAAAATGTGTCAAGCATTTAGAAGTACCAAAACAGTTCAAAAGTCAAAAACACAACATAATAAAAATATCTCTTTAATTTATGAAACATAGGCCCAATAAGGGGAACTGAAGAAATTAAGTTGTAAAGTTTTAAATGAAAATAGCGGCAAAAAGCGTTTAACACTAAACACAGTTGTCTGGTTGTACTAGACCGGTGCTTAAGTGTTATTTAAGGTAGACCTCAATAGAGTGCATGTCTAATATAGAAACCAAGTTCAGCCCAGTATGAAGTTTGACTTTTTGACAGCCCAATTTTATATAAAGCAGTAAGCATTGGCCTTCGGGATGGAGTATCCTTACTGCCAATGTAATGGTGCGCCCTCCAAATTTATATGTGGGTGGACTATAGTTTGGCAATGGCACAGACTAATCTGTCTCTGCCATGGCCAAACTTCTCCAGGGGCCCAAGTTAAATCAGCAGACAGATAGCCATTTTACTGCCTGTCACCGCCAGGAAAACCCTGGCTGGAAGGGGCAGCAATAAACTAAAAATGCCCCCTCACCTTTTGCCATGGCGAGGAGGCATCTCATTTTTTATTTTCAAAAACAAAAAAAACTTTGGGGTTTTAGGAAAATAAAAAAAGTTTGAAACTTTACTGTATGGCTCTGTCATGTTTGATGGTGGTTCCTGTGAATGGTAGAAATGTCCATAGGGCTGACAACATTTCTAAATTTGGCAGACGATACTTTGCCAGGGCGATGGAGTAATTCACTCTATTGCCCTGACGGAGTGCAATCTGTCTGCCAAATATTAAATGAGCTCATTTGTCTCTGAAGTTAAAGTCATAAATCCCAAGACAGCAGGCTGTGGCTGAGAAGGGCCCCACGAAGCCAGGTAGCTGTCAGACGAGGTCAAGGTGAAGCAGTAGACTTTTGGTGGGAATTTTCTAAGCAGGAGAAGTCCCTCAGTGAATATTTCTACATTTTGATTTAGCCCCTTTTTTGGGGGCTCGGAGACCTCCAGTAGGGCAAGGCTGAAAGCCGTAGCCAAAAATGGCTCACAAGATCAGATAGTCTGTGAGATCCCAATGAAACCAATTTGCTGAAGTGGAAAAGCCCTGAGCAGGAGCAACCTGAATCTTTAGCCCAGCTACAGAATACCTTAGTTGAATTGACCCAGCAGGTTTGTCCAGGCCTGTGGAGGCTTTTGGTGCTGCAATTGTTCTAAGTCCCAGTTTCCTGTGGATGTTAAGAGGAATACACTTTAACACAGCCAAGGGTCCCAAGGCTCAGGAACAGCACTTGGAGGTCAAGTGCAGCAGAAGCCCCCAGTAGGGTTCAGGGCAGGTCCAGTTGGAAGTGGGCAGGAAATGGGCTTCTTGCAGCATGCTGTGTCCCTGGAGCTCCAAGGGTCCGCCAACTGACCAATGGAGTCCACATCTTTATCTGAGTCCACATGGGAAAAGTTCCAGCCTTTTAGGTCTCCTCACTGGTCTCAACAGCAAGTGCACTCCTTCTTCTGTCTTCCACCCTTCTAGTAGTGTTCTGAAGAAGAGATGCCACACTATCCTGTGATTGGGAGAGGTTGGGAGTGACTTCTGGCTTCTCCCTAAGTAATAGAGAAAAAGGTTTCTAGGAGTAACCCTACCCATGTTGTAGAATTTTCTGTGTGCCCTACTGAAACAAATCCCACAGTGCCACCCTCTGCTCAAATCAAAGATGGTGAAAGCCTTCTGTCCCTCTGTAGAGCCTTTGTGCCCACCCCAGAGGTGTGGCCAATGAAATGAGCAACCACTCCTCTACAGTAACTTAAGACCAGTTGTGGGAGCACTTCCTTTCCCACAGGGAATAGTGCCTGGCTATCTGGGGGAAGAAAGAAAGAAGAGCCCTGTCCAGATGTCAGCTAAAAGTTGCATGTGATAGGGTAAGCCCCTTTGAAGTTAATCAAGTTCCTAGGCACAGTCTCTATGGTCATCCTGCCAGAGTTTGCCCTGCTCTGGGAGCAGTATTCTCATCGCACTGAGGGGTTATGTTACTGCCAAGGTGACAGACAGATCGCAGACAAATGAGCATTCAGAGCTTTTAGGTATGAAAAAACTTGTGTTACTATTAAATTAGATTTGAAATAGCTATTAACAATAGTCTTTGAATTATATTTGTAGCAGTTTCCTAGGCAAAATTAGAATTATTTGGCACTCATTAAGAAGAAAAGTCATAATGTAATCCAGTGCTTTCCTGTGGACCAGCCAGACGTGCTACAGTGAAAATAGCTTTGGGGGATTTTTCACTTTAAGGGCAAGCGTAACATTACATTTCTACATGTCCTACTTTTAAATACCATACACCCTGCCTCAGGGCCTATACAACCTACATAGGATTTACTTACTAATATTTAAAAGGAAAGTTTTTACCTGTCAAAAGGATTTATTTCAACAGGTTGAATTGCAGCTTTAAAATTGCCACAGCCAGGCAACAGTGGTAGGCCTGTAGTCATAATTGCATTGTCACTGTAGTGGGTGGCACAATGGGCGCTGCAGTCCAGTAGTGACATTTAACTTGCAGGCCCTATACAAACTTTCTACCATACACTAGGGAATTATAGGTAACTTAAATATACCAATTAGGAGTACAGCAAATTTCCACATGTTGTTCTAGGTTAGGGCACATGCAATGGTCTGAGCTATCAGAGTCTCAGAGCACAGAGTAAAAAAACAGCAGCATCAGTCCAATATAAATGGGACGATCGGGCAAAAAGAGGCATTTTTCTGTGCTCTTGATTTCTTAATGATATTCCATAAATCATTTCAAGTCAGGAGAGATGAGAACTTGATTTTGTAGTAAATGAGTAGTTTATGGTAGCTCATTAGATCGAAGCATCTTTTAGGGTATCAATTTTGCGTTCTAAGGTGGGACATCTGGGTCAAGAGTGGAAAGAACAATATAAAACCTTATTTTATGCTAGCCCAAGTGCCTTGGAACATTCATTGTTGTTTTGGTTATATTATTGCTGCTTAGTTTGTCACTGACCTTGTACCTGCACTTTTGTTGTTTTTGCATTTTTCAGCTCCCTTCCCTTTCCATTCTGAACTTACCTTGCACTCCCTTTATTTAGAGTTGCTTTCTGAACTTTAAACTTACCATTTGGGCTTAATTAAGCTTGGCTATTCTCTCTCAGGATCCTTATTTAAAGGGTGGACATTGAGCTACTCATAGTCCATCTGCACTGAGAAAGTGGTAAGCTACTTACTCAATGAAAAATGTATGGCACAGTAGTTGTTTGTTTTCTGAGTATACTAATGTTTCCATGCCAGTGTTCTTCTTAAAGAGTGCCTATTGGTGGATCTGTGAAGGTCTTGAACTGATATCCAGTGTAGGTCCTTAACCAGTTTCTCTGGAGTCACTCCCATAGCCCAATTTTCCCCTGGTTCCTATTTTACTTATTGCTTTGCTATTTTAGTTGTAACAGTTGAATAAGGATTCTTGATGGATTCCTTTGGGATCAATTATACTTTTCCCAAAAACATGACACATGTGCTAGTGTCTAAATGTCTAAATGGCCCTCATAGATATGAGTGTGCAGACATAGCAGATACAAATACTAGCCCTGAGTGGAGTTGATGGAGTTGAAAAAAAACTCAGTGGAATTCCGTGGAGGCGGAGTTCTGTGACCTGCGGAGTCCTGAATGCCCCTATCTCGGAAGCGCTAAACAGGGTCAAGGCTGGTCAGCCAGGCTCGACCCTGCTTATCGCTTCTGAGATCGGTTGCATTTAGGAGGGCCGTAGGCAGTGAAAGCTGCCATTTCAGGCCTCTTGTGCAAGAGGCTTGAAACTTCAGTTTTCTTTCGCTGCCTACAGCCCTAGCCTGAAGCTGCCAGTCTTTTGTGCACTGTACTGCCCCGTATGCAGTGCACAAAGGACAGGCCAATGCACAAGAGGACTGGAACCGCCAGTGTGCACAAACAACAACAAAAGAAAGAGATGAGGACTTACCTGGGTCTTCCCGGAAGTCCTCTTCTCGTTGCCCAACAGCAACGAGTCTTCTTCAGCAACTGCCTTACTGTGACTCTGCTCTGGTGCGCGCTGCAGCCCATACTGCAGACTGTCTGCTCTTGCGCTGCTGCAGCATGCACCGGCTGAGCTCTGCTCTGCTGGCAGGGCTAGCGGAGTGGTTTCGATAACTCAGTGCTCCAAGCAGAGTGCATAGTTCCAAAAACTCTGTTAGCTCTGCCAGTGGAGTGGAGCTCCCTGCACACCCCTAACAAATACATTGTCCCAACCATCAGTAGGAAAATACAACTTTATAACAAAGAAGGAGAGATCCTGAAATACTTGTACGATCAAAGGACAAAGGTACACATGAAGCAATATAAACAGCAAAAACCCACCTGACCTTTGTATTTATGTATTACATTTTCATTACATAAGGTATGGCCCAGCATAAAGCTATATTTCTTTTTCTGCTTTAGTAAAAAAAACATATTGATAACTTCAGGACTTTTTAATCATTTGAGCACATATATTCCATCACACAACTAGTTATAATACAAAAATGAGTCAAATGCCTGATTCCATCAACTTTTAAAATGAGATACAGTACAAAATATGTTATACTTCCTCAGAGAAAGTAATTACATAACTTCTTTGCCTCACTGCACTCATTCAAACATTCAAACTTTCAGACTCATACTCATCATCACAATTAAAAAACAAACAACTAGCCCCAGACTTGTGGCATAATCCAAAAGGTTTTTTAGTGCATATTTCTTTTAATGTCTCATTTCTTCACTTTTGGTTTATCTCCGGTGGATCTAAAAATGGTCGACACACATTTCAATGGCTCCTGTATTTATACTGCTACCTTCTTCAAGACCAAAATTCTATGGTCTGTACATCAAAGCTGGGGAACAAAAGGCAATGTAATTCACTTGAAACCATAGATATTAGGAGACTGTAGATCGGAATCTAAAGAGTTATTTATACATGTTTCAGTGTCTCATATTATCAAAGCTGTACCATTAATGCCCTTAGTAAGTGCCATGTGGTAAAGTGTGTAATAGGGAATAGTCCAAAAGACTACATTTAAAACAATCTATATTTTATGCTCATTCATGTAAGATGTTTTTTCCTTCCACGTGGTTATGACACACCAAGTTGACCCATATGTAATTTGCATGCTTTTATGATGATCAAGGCGTGCAGGATAGTGACTAAAAGACACACTTGAGACCAGTGTGAACCTCTCAAAGTGTTGGTATTGATCAAATGCCAGGGAGAGGGCACTTTTTATGTTTACTTTGGCCCTCTATCTGCTTACTTAGCTTTGAAATGTTTTTAGCAAATTTGTGTTCACACCATATGAAGCCCAGATGTTGGCTTTTGATGTGTAGAAAGAATTGGTAAAAAGCATATTGGTATGTTTTCCTGTAAGGCACCACATTGCCCTAAAGAATTCACATTTTTGGTGCATGCTAGTTCTGACACCCTGTGTGCGCTCTCCCTAAAACATGGTGCAATTAGCCTACACCTAATTAAACCATAGACGCGTTTAATTTACCTTTAAACCCTAGTAAATGGTACTCCATATACTGAGGGCCTGTAAACTAAATGTTAGTAGTAGTCCTGCAGTACTCATTGTGCCACCCATTAAAGCAGCCTCATAAAACATATCTCAGGCCTGTTACTGCAGCCTGCGGTGTGGTTTTAAACTACCACTTGAATGTGGCAAAATAAACCCTTTTCCAGGTCCAAACATTCCTTTTTTATGTAAAATTCACCCCTAGGGTAGGCTTTAAAGGCTCATATGGCAGGGTGCATTGTATTTAAAAAGTAGGACATGCGGGTTAAGTTTTACATGTCCTTGTAGTGAAAACTCCTAACGTCGCTTTTCACTATTGCAAGGGCTATTTCTCCCATGCGAAAACATTGGGCTACCTTAATACACTTAATAAGTGATAACTTAAGTTTGGGAGTAGATAGTAAAATTATGTTTATACGCAAATGAATTGTAATTTAGAACCCTCTTTGATAGCAAAGTTATATTTTAAGTTACTACTCTAAAGACGTCACTTTTAGAAAGTTGGCATTTCCTTGTTTGAACTATTTCTGCCTTCTGCCTGTATCCTTGGTCATATAACTGGGATTGGATTAGTTGATGGCCTTTGTGTATTCCTCCCAAACAGTGAGACAAAAGGGGGACCAGATGTTGGCACCCGCCCCAATTATATTTCAAGGGGCTGCCTCCAGCACCCACACAAAGAAACTTAACACCAGTCTTTTGTCACCCTAGGCAACTTGGAGTCTTGACAAGGGAAGGAAGGATGCCACTCACTCTTCGAAGGCTGGCACCAAGTATAAATATTGGACCTCCTGAACCACATCTTCAATTTACTTCTCAACCTGTGGAAGACTTATAAGAAGGACTGATCTGCGCCATGCATGAAGGACATAAGGTACAATGCTCAGCGGCCTAAACCTGGTCCAATGCTGTTAGCCTGAACTTGTGACTTTGTCATGGTCCAGCACAATCAGATACCCATAGTAAGTGCTTTCTGCTTTATTTTCACTTAACATTTTAAAATTCAATGTCTCCAGTTTTACTGATTGGATTTTTGTTGTTCTGCTATCATATTATTTAATAAATTCACCTCTATGATCCTAGTTTGGTGTGGTAATTTTCTTGCGTTGTGTTTCATTTTTTACTGCTTGTTTGCTTCATAAATAATTTACATATTGCCTCTAAAGTAAACCTGACTGCTTTGTGCCAAGCTACCAGAGGGTTAAGCAAAGAATAATTTAGTGACTATTGGTGGGTCACCTGGACATTGATTGTGGTTGTTGCTTGAAAAGGTTCTCACCCCCAACCAATAGCCCATTTCTCATATTGGTGCTCAGTGGTGGGATCCAGTACTTGTGTCTGTGTAATGCCACTCAGTGATTTTGTTTAACACTAAGACCCATATTTATACTTTTTGACGCAAAACTGCGCCGGTGCAGTTTTGCGTCACAAATATTACCGCCGGCTAACGCCATTTTGGTGCGCCTTGCGGGCGTCAGATTTATACTTTGACGCACGGCGGCGCAAACAACAGGTGGGAGTCATTATTTTTGACGCACACCGCGGCGTCAAGTCGTAAAGGAAAATTACATTAACGCGGCGGAAATGACTGTGGGTCGATTTACGACACCGCAAACCGGATATGTGCCGTTTTTTTTTACGCAATAGCGTCAAAAAACACAGCCATTTCACCAGAGGAGAGCCAAAATGGATCCCAGATGCCACTACAGACCCCAGGAAGATGACAGCAGACCAGGAACCAGCCAGGAGGACCCACACAAGAACCAGGACACTTTTAAGAACAAAAGAAAGTGTCGCTTCAGTGCAGAGGAGCAGGAAATCCTGGTTAAAGAGGTGACGGAACACCAGCATCAACTGTTTGTCACATCAAAGTTGCCAATCAGTAGGAGAGAGGTATATGGCAATAAATTGTCGACAAGATTAACAGTGTGGCTGAAGTACGCGGAACTGTCATCGAGTGCAAGAAACGCTGGCATGACTGCAAACGCAGGACCAAGGAAAAGATGCCCAGGAACAGGAAGGCAGCACTGCAGACTGAAGGGGGGAGTCCAGCACACCAGGTGGCCCTGGATCACATGGAGGAGATGGTCGCAGCCGTCATGCCTGAGAAGATCGTCACAGGGATTCAAGGACAGGACAGCGCAGAATACCAGGAGACAACGCACATGCAGGGTAAGTCGCATGGGGAATTATAATGCAATAATGTCAACTGTGAGCATGGGGGGATACCGACCACTAAATGCATGGAAGTCATCTAATACATGGAGTGGCATGGGTAAAGGGGCACGGCATGGGAGTATGGCCTGTTCTGAGAAGACCTGGGGCACACCATTACACAACACCAACAACAGTCCCATGGGGGCATGCTGTCATGCCAACGATGGAGCAAAGGGAAAGCCACGACAGGAGGGAAGGCCACTACGTCAAACTTACATCCTGGAACTCGTCAGCCAACATACCTCCTACATTAACTAGGGCCCTATTAGCAATCCTCTAGCCAAACCGACAACTGCAATGTAACTGCGACAACAGTTGCCACTACCACCTCTGATCTGTGTGCAGCTTAAGTAGCCAATGGCAGTAACCTCCCCATGGAACATACACACCTAAATTAGGGGGTGAGGATGACATCTGCAACAATCCCTAGAAACAAGACAAAGGCCCCAGTACACTCAAATGTCAATGCCCATAGTTGTCACAAACATCAGCCAAAGTAAACAACAATAGGAATGACACAGCACTAAGGACACACGCATGCTGCATATGTCAGGGTCCATCCTGTGCCTGGGTAACAAGGCAACATCCCAAATGTCAAACTGCTCAGACAACAGCATTGAGGAGGGGACACATGTAACTGGTCACTGAAATACACCTGCACAGTCAGAGGACGAAATAGGACACTGATACGACTATCATGGCAATCCAATGTAACACACATTACAAAACATCAGCAGGTCCCATTAACAATGTCAACATCCATATCAGATCATAACATTGCCATGCATAGGATATGCAACATGTCAATTACGTTTAAGTCGATGTGAACGATCAGGGATTGGGGCAGGTCCAGATTGTTAAGTGTGCTGCCAGGGCCATCAGAACACCCACAGCCAGTGAAAGGTCTCACCATGAGAATGGATATACACGGAGGGTCGAGTAGGACAAGAAGGTGGCAATTCTCTATTTGGCATAAACCAACACCTAGAGGCGATGTGGCTGACAAGTCTGATAACTCAATAACATACATGTGACACACAGGTGGGCCATAGGCCTGAAACAATGCCCATCTGAAGGACTGCAGATATTAATACAAAACAAGATCACAAAGTGAATTCATCAAAAGGCAGGCACGTCACATCAAAATTGTCACAACACAGACCCACTAATTGTACCCTGTTTCATTGCAGAGGAAGATGGATCTCCTGCCGATATGCCTGTCCCAGATTTCCCTGATGACATGGATGACGAGCCGATAAACATTCCCCAGGAGACTATCCAAAAGGTCCTTGAAACCCTCCAGACCACACCTTCAGTCACAAGCAGGAGCACAGAACAAGCAGCCATCGCAGAGGAACCACCCACCAACCCAATTGTAAGACCTGCCAGCTCCAATACAGCTGAGGACTCAGACGACACTGGCACCAGCTTTGAGAGAACTGTAGTTGGAGTACAGTGGGAGTTGGCCAAGGAGATGCCGGTGGGGATGCAAAATATGGCAGCCAGCCTTGAGGGGATGCGTTAGTGCATGATGTCATCTGCAGATCAGGCAGCAGCTATGCAAGCCATAACATCTATCTTGCAGGAACTGCAGAAAACCCAGAAGGAAATCAGCACAGCTGTAATACAGTTGACCTAAATAACATCTATCTTGCGGGAACTGCAGAAAACCCAGAAGGAAATCAGCACAGCTGTAATACAGTTTACCCAACACCTACAAAAGCAATCCTGTCAACGCGTGCACGAATGCAACATTGAACCCCTCAGGGCCGACCTGGCTGCCTACCATTGTGATGTGGCTGCTATTCTCAAGAACCAGCAGGCCCTCCTTGCAGCAGTACTGCCCTTAAGACCTTCACAGGGAGTAGCGACCGGGATGTCTGACTCCACGTCTTCTAATACTGAGGTGTGTGTTGCCCCTTCACAACCAACAACAACAAGGACAAAGCAGGCAACACACACATCAGAAGAAGAAGACATGGAATAGTTCACATTCACAAGGAAAATGACCCGGAAGCACTAGTCCCTGTCTTTCAACAACTGTACTCAAGCACTGTTCTGCTAACCACTGTATATCTTGTCACCCAGCCCAGTGATTGTCTCTCTCCTACTCATTGGCTAAGTTTGTCCCTCTGTACTGTCTGAAACAGCAACCCCAGCATGACCAAAGCATTTTGGTAAACCCTTGTGTTGGATCACAATGGAAGATATCACTATAATGGACTCACAATCATGGACAATGTACATATAGCACTACAGCACTTTTCAATAAATAGCACTTACACAACAAATCTGTCTGTGGGTAATGTGACATATCAACTGCGCAGTGGATAATTGAAATGTCCCTACTGTCAAATAACGTAGCTTGTCAATACAACTGTCCAGATATTATGTAGTTAGAGAAATCTGCACAGTGACCATGATTGCATCATACTCTGCCCATCCTGAGGGAATAATCTGATGAAGTGAGAAACCATACACCACCATGCTGTGTAGGACAGAAGAATGCTTCCTCAGGGGATACCTAAGTCATCAAATAGTGCCCGCTAAATGTTGTCAATATGCAGAAATAACACAATAAACATGCCACACTAATCTAAGTAAATAAAAAAAAAACTGCACAAATGAAGGTGTCTGAGTTAACATACAAATAGGTAATCATGCCGAACTTTGTCACAAATGATGTATGAGGGTCATGAAGACAAGAATACAAGATTGCAAATGAGAACTCATCCTACAAGGGTGTGCATGATCATCACACTGCAGTCAGACCTAAAACTGTTTCCCCAATATCAAGTCTGGAAGCACTGTTAGTGACTTTGAAAACACACTTATCAACAGGAACACATTGGGAACCATATTAACTGTTATTGGTGTTTGCAACAAAGGGTAGACACTTTGCAAGGTAGCTCTGGGTTAGCTGCCAATCGTACAGCTCAGTTGGGATTTGTTTGTAGCATTGGACACAGAAGGTATAGTACAAAAGAGATGTACACGGAATCCAAACCCACGATCAAGTATCATTCAACACATACTATTAAGGTGTAACCAAATATTTATTAAAAGCTAACCATAGATGAGGAAACTGAATAAAAAAATCTTACCTACCCTAATCTACCCTGACTACTCATTAGCACAACTGTCCCTAACTAACCTAAGCTATACTTACTTATCACATGTAACGAAACGTTCTAAACATCTTCCCCCCACCCCCTTATGAGACGGGACACATTGAGAACAACACATACTAACCTAAACACATACTATACTATCCTAAACAAATATATATTTTTTTGTATTTTTATTTAATTTTTGTTTTGTTTTTTTGGATGTTATTATTTTTTTTTTTTAACACACAAGAACCCCAACATAGCCATCCACCCACCCACCCACACATGTAATAAGTCAAAAAAGAAACAAGCAGGACCCCCTACCCCCCACCCACTAACACTGACTAAACTAACAGCCTATACTAACCTAACACCAAGCCCCCTAAGCCCACTAACTATAAGAACAAGGAAAGAGGAGGGAGGGGAGGGTATCATGTCCATCTATTCAACTGTCTAGAGGTTGGCCCTCCGGAGGGTCCTCTTTATATCCTTGACCCGTCATTTAATGTGCCGCACGTCCCGGCTCAGGTGGCTCACCTTGCGCAGCACTTTGTCCATCTTGTGTTCAAGTCTATTGAAGGCTGCAGGGTCAACAGCTGGAACAGTGGCAGTCTGGGTACCGGTGGAGGAGGTCTGTGTGGGGTGTCCTGCACCGGTGGCAATGCTGGGGCCAGGAAGTCCAACAGATGTAGAATCAACAGAGGCAGCTGTGGGTGGGGCCACCTGGCTCTGATTGGTGGTTGTTTCTGTGGTGGCTGTGGTGGGCACAGAAGGCCCACCCTGTGGGAAGGCTCGCCATGCCCCGGAGGCACGTTCATGGCGATATCGCCGGGCCATCCTCCGGAACCCCGACTCCACCAGCAGGATGTGCTGGTATCGCATGGCCCGACGCTGAAATTCACGGACCTGGTCTGGAGTCATGTTAGCTGCTGTGAAAACAAATGCAGATATGCCACATTAGTAACTGCATTGTGTGAAACGGCACAGCAAGTTAATCAGACATTACATCTACTGTACTTCTAACAGCTCATATCACGATACAGAGCATCGAATGTCCCTGAGGAAGTACATGGCAGGCCAGACAACAAAAGTCACATCACACAAAGCACATCCATAACCCACAAGATGGGTAACAACTGGCCTTGACTTGCAATCTGAGTTCTGACAGTTAACATCTAAGAATCATGCTGCATATCCTCCACCAAGAGCTGGGCTGCAAATGTCAGTGTATGGAAAGCAAAACTAAAGCCACATGGTCTGCAAGTTGTAACTGGACTGTCCAGTATGGTACCAAGTGCCAAACCTGAGTGTGTATACTACTATGCAACCAAACCGTCACTTATTCACAGGTATGTGTAACATACTGGTAGCATCAATACTAGGTACCCCATTCACAAACCCATGGCCGTGTTTGATGGGGGGCGGTGGATACACAACTATAATTTTCCAACAACATGTACGCCGAGGAGTGTATAGGCTAATCCACACATGTTTGTCTCTACAGACACACCACAGGTAAGGTCTATCTACAATTTGGAGTCAGCAAACCCTAGAGCACTCATAGGGTCAGACATGTCAGGAAAATCAGAACTTAGTACACAACATATACTTCCAGTGAGGCCTGACTTACATCAGACATAAAGTTGCTAGAACATCCATGATCATGAATTGCATGCACACCTAGGCCATTACACTCAGGTTCCACAGACTTGATGCACTACATGTGGAAGTACATGCTGCTAGCAGGTTCTACCTACTGTTTCAAACTTACGTAGGTAAATAGTGAAGCAGATGTCTATTGGGAAGCTATTAGCTCCACCAATCTTAGAGAATGTGGGTCTGACAGGCTGACTAAATAGGGGCTGACTTCCATTGCCACTCTTGGTGATACAAGTGTCAGAGACATGACTATCCCCTGTACTCACAGTGGGGCCTACAGGGATGTCCTACAATCCCTACATGATACCACTGGATACGCATTGGCTAACTCAAAACATGTGAGAACTGCATTCCCACTCATGGAACAAGTGAAAAACTTGCCCAACGCATCACACCTTGCTATGCGTCCAACTCACACGAGTCCATAACCAGAAAACACAACCCATAACAGATATATCAACACTTACTGTAGTGGTCGGGGTCCTCAAATGTCGCCTCCTCTCCCACAGTGTAGGGCGCCGGTCCACCTGTAAGGTATGGAAGGAAAATATGTGCTCAATCTGTGCACAGTGCAACATTTTCAGTATCATTTACAATGTGTAGGCTGAATAAGGACAATGCAGACATTCAGACATGATGGTACTGCATCTGATATATCACGCCCAACTTGTACATAGCATGGGTCTCATGTGACAGTTACACACATATCTGCACACATACATTGGCCCTAACTATCACATGGTTGCAAACTTGCCCCATAATTGGTGAGCACTAAAAAATATGGAGTGTAACTGTCTCATCATGTGCATCCAAGAGAAACATCCAACGCCAGGTTACTTGAGGACTGCATTACCAGTCAAACATGCCTTGTGGTCATGACACATTTAGTGCACATAGGCCCAATGTACAGAGGGAGGGGCCGGGACTCCTGTAAGCCATCCTGTTGTTACAGTATAGTCAATTGATGTGGCCCAGCTATGGTGATTTGCACCAACCATGGAGATGTGAAGCAATGTGCATACACTTGGACTGCCATCCATATTTGGATTGTGGCTCAACCGATTCCAACAAACATCTTAAGATGTTAGCTGAGGGCACCTTACACCTTTTCACGATGTTTTCAAATCATGAACTGACATGTATCCAAAAAGATCAAGAAACACAATAATCCCACACATTCATAGTACTTCTGTGAATGCTTTCCTTCCACACTCACCAGACTAACATGAGACCAATGTCTGAGCCACTTTGCTATTAACAATTGACGTGAAGGCAGCACTCATTTTCAGCATCATGTAGTGATTCTAAAGTCAGTCTAGAAATTGCGTCAACATTGTTGGCCTAAATGTTGGTACATCTGTACTTCTCTGTCAATAACACCCTATATAGACATGATTGGCTCCTATTTTGTTAGCTATGCTGTCAAAAAGGCCTCACCAATTTCCTTCATGGTAAAGTTACCTGTATGTTTGCTGAGCACGTGCTACCTGACAGCTAGCAATTGTGATCCTTGCCATAGTGCATCAATGATTCCCTTATATTTCCCCAGCATTACACACAGTCATCAAGTTAGCTGGCAGACATTGCACTAATCCATTGATGTCACTACAGAGCATTTAATCGTGCACAATAACAATAGTCGTACTCACCAACAGTGCCACCAATCATGATTCCCAGGTGGTCCAAGAGATCCTGCTCCCTGGTGATGAGGTCAGCCCACCAGTGCTTCAGCTGGAGGTCACTCCTCTGGCTGGCATACACACGCTGCAGGTGATGCAGCACCTTTCCCCACCGGATTCTGCGTGCCTCTGTCGGGTACCCCTGTATGACCCTGCCTGGATCATGAGTGGCAAGAAATGTGTCACCAGCCAGATGAAGCCCCCCAACTCCTCTTCCCCCATCCTGCCAAGACGTGGCCTACCAGACATACTTATAATTGAAGAGAAGGAATAGGGGTAAAAGAAATAGAAAGGGGAAATGGGTGAAAGTAGGGGTAAAAAGACAGAAAAAAAGTAAACCTAACCACTAAAAGAGCCCAACTATCCCCAAACTAACACTACCCACAACAGACTCCCACAAACAAGAAATACACAAGATAAATGGACAAATGTAGACAAAACACAGTACTACAGTATACACAAACAATATTTATTTCACAAAAGGACTTTACAGATAGAACACAGGACAAATACAGCACAAAATCTCGGGACAACACTCTCCACACAGCCACACAGTCTAGAAGGATCATAGACTGCAAAGTGAAAGGGAAAGTACACCCACTGTACATGATCTGTAAACAGGATATCCTATTACATCACTTCCTGTATAAAAGTCCCGCCTTTTTCGCGTAATGCGTAATTTTTTGTTGCACAAAACTGTATTTGCGTCATTTTTTTTGACGCACAGACATAAATATTAACCCGCATCCACATAATGATACATGGACTGTACAAATATCTGGATGCGGGCTAAAATTCACTGCTGTGCGTCAAAACAAAATGACGCAAATACAGTTTTGGTAAACAAAAAATGACGCACACCGCTAGGGACGTCAAAATTACAGTGCATTAACTGGTTTGGGGCATTTTTACTTCTTTTTTGGTTATTTTACATTTGGAACACATCAGAGATTGGCTACTTGAAGACAGTATGGTGTTGATGGTGTATGTTCACATCTGTGACATCATACTGCAGCGGAACATCATCCACTACACCCTTCACAGTATGTTCACAGTTGGCTGACGTCATAGATGGTCATAAGTGTGCCCTACATATATGTGTGGCACAAATTGTGCATGTTTGCCATAAAGAGAGGGTAGCAATGTGACGCACATATGTACAATAGCTAATTGCCTTTGGCTCAAAGTGTGTGCTTTGACAACTAATTTGTTGGTTGACCAAGTGTGTGTGTACATCACATGAAGCATTATTGTACATTTGGTTGTATGAATGTGACATCCATGTGTCCAACCCTAAGATGCAAGTAAAAATTGGAATGAGCAAGGGCATGTGTTAGTCATACATGTAACAACACCCTCAAAGTATACTTCCAAGTTTTAGGGTCACGTAGACACCACATGTGACATAGCATGCACCAGATGGATGGCAGATGCATGTTCATGTCAAAGGTCCACAATTTCTACATCCTATGTCCTAGAGTATTGGTAAGAGCTTCCTAGGCACTAGTTGATGAATCCCACAGTGAGTCATACACATGCATTGAGGAAGTGGGTACCATGTTGTTTGCACAGACAGACAAGGGTCAATCTCATATGTATGATGACACCACAGTTGAGGCCATAGAACTAAGCCCCAACTATCAAGTGGCTGTGGTGGAGCAGCATACAAGACAGCACGTGTCCACATATTTCCAGTGATCAATTGCACATAGGTGTCTTGTTCATGTGCGTGGTCCAATGATGATCCTGTAGATTGTTTGGGGTGTAATTTGTCACAGTTCGGACCAGGACTCATCATGAGTCAGTGGCAGCTATTCCTGTAACTACTGAGTATCCTTTGTTGATCAATGTGAGTAAAGTAGATGTGGACATGTGAACCAACATGTGGATGGTCCCACCATGTCACTAAAGACGTGTAATGAGACAGTCAACAGGGCAACCTTGGTGTGCTGAGTGAGATAATGTCTCAATTGTCATGTTCCGGCAGTTGTCATTACAACATTTGTACACAGGTTGGCCTCTGCACTTCCCACTGCTTCTGGGACCATCATAGCCTCTGTGCTGTTTATTCTCACAGATATTCACCCCACACGGCCCATCACTATGTTGTGCGCACTGTGATGCTGTGTGTGAACTGTCATGGTTCTGACATTTGTGTATTAGTCACGTACATTATCAGAGATTGATGGTTGTGCTGAAAGCCCCGTACCCAATCCCTGCCTATGACCCTGGGACACTGTCACACTTTGTCATTCATGCATAAATGCAACCCAGACAAGGGATGGGCCTTGAATTTTGCATTTCCAAGAGGATTTAACTCAAATGGTACAGTTAAAAGGCAGATGATGATATACAATGTATTTGTGTATGCATGGAAGAAGCCCATGCCCAATGCCCCCTGATGAGTGTCAGGTTTGCTAACACAAGTTTGGTACATATGTAGACACAGGGATACTTTAGTGTGACGCACAGACAGTTGCCAGTCAGGCTGACAGAATGCAAGATGATTCAGGAGCCAGCTACTGGACAAGTTACATAATCAGTGGTCTGACTGAGACTGTTTGGAGGACAAACTAGACAGTTGACATGTCAATCTGTGTACATCCTGTGTTTTTGAAGGTGACAAATGAACCCAAGGGCTGTGTTACACGGCTTAATTACTATCAATGGTTGACGGTGTATTTGACATAATGCCAACTCCTATGCTGTTCCAGGCATCATCAGGGGCAGTGCTTTTTGTAATGGGTGGTGTGCATGGAGGTGATAACAGGTGTGGGCTGCATCTGTTTCTCACCAGTCCTGTAGGTGAGACTTGCATTCTAAGGGCCAACAGACATTTTCACAAGGGGAAGCAATCTACATGTGCTAACAGGGCTTTGAAACTAGAAGTCAGTGTATAAATTGATCTGACGTCCATGCAGTCAGATGTTCTATGACAATGGCATACCTTAGTAAAGGGTGTAGCACACTGGTTTGCTAATGTTGGTCTGTGCGTGTAGAGGAGGTATTATCAGGGTACACATCTTAGTATTCCAGGGACCTCTTCCGACAGGTGGGTTGTGACCAGGTGCATGGGTGTGTCAGGAGTTAGGAAATGGGCTGACATGTGCATGGAATGTCATGTGAGCAATGCATGTCATATGTGTGGCACTTGTGCTGTCTATGTTCTGCTTCTATGGAACTCTAGTCACAGATATTCCTTGCAAATATTGGATGCAGTTGGACTAACTGCTGTCAAGGGTCTTGTCAGACATTCCTGTTAGTGATGCCAAAGCACATTGACTGCCTCATGTATGAGGCTTGTTTTCCCCTTATTGAGTGATGGTGTCATAGTTGTGTGCCATATGCTGCGTTGGACCTTGCTTTCAACATGTATGTGTGAAATAGTTGTGGTCCTCTGCTATAGGCCTTCAAAGGAGATCTGTACATGATATATGTCATTAAGAGTGTGTGTGTATGTGACCATTGTATGTTAGGCATCACATAAGCTCTGGGATGTTCCGTGTCCTACTCAGTATCTCAGCAATGCTCCATGAGGCAACACTCTTATTCAAGTAGAGATGAAGGTGTGTAAAAAGGAATAGCCAGATCATGATATGTTGATTATAATAGGTGTTTATTTAAATTAGTTAACTAAAGTGGTGAAGGTGAACATATTCAGAAGAAATTATTTACAATCTGTTGCCGCCTGCGTATGCCAGCAGCTGTGTTCTGTAGTTCCCCCTCCTGTTGCAGGCCAGCATCCTCCTCTTCCTACTCTTCAGGCATGTGTGGCTCTGGTTCCAGGAGGGGAATGTTTCTTCTGATGCAAATGTTGTGCAATATTGCACATGTGAGGATGATCCTACAGACCATCCCGGTGGAATATAGGAGGCTACCACCAGTGATGTCGAGGCAGCGGAACCTTGACTTGAGGATGCTGAAGGTCCGCTCGACAATGCTGGGTGTCCTCCTATGGGCCTCGTTGTATGCACGCTCTGCAGCTGTACTCGGGTTGCCAAATGGTGTCATAATCCATGGCTGGATGCCATACCCCTGATCAGCTGCAAGAGAAAATGAATGGGATCATGTTGATGTAGATGGCACTATTGAAAAGACCTTTAATGGCAGTAGTTGTCTTGTGTTGCCTGTGAGTCTTTTGTGTACTAATGTGACATCCTATGCTCGTAGGGTATACCATCTGCATTGTGTTGTTTCCTTGGCTGAACAAGTGTTTGTCTGCTAACCGTTTGTCAGCAGTATGTTTTGGGATTTGCAGTACAGTGTGCCCTCCCTAGCATTGTGACTTGTGATACAGGTGTCCGTGTGTCTTCACTGGGGGTGAGATGATAGTTCCATGCACAGTTAATATTGAAAGTGTTGTTAACACGTTCATATCAAAGTACCCTGGACATCCCATACCTTTAGACTTAGGCAATGTATTAATGTAAAGGTCATTGGGACACTTACAATTTGCAAGGTGACATTTCGGCAACCACGCTCATTGACGTCCTCACATTAGGCTGTACAGTAAATTCCGATGTGTGAAAGGTTCAATGGTGACTTAAGAAACATGGCTAGCGATGTCACGGCCTCAGTGTGTTCCTGTCGACATGTTGCTGTTGTGGTGTATGTGTTGTGTGTCCTAGAGGGTTGCTGTGCAGTGTATATATATATGTAGGTTTTTGAACTTACCAACAAGTAGTCCATTGCCATACCGTCCATCCTGGAAGTGTTCATTGATGGTGCAGTGACGGAAGATGTATGAGTCATGTACACTCCCAGGATATTTAGCCACGATGTTGGTGATCAATCCTTGGTGATCGACAATGGCCTGCACGTTGATGAAATGTGTGTGCTTCCTGTTGCGGTAGAGGTGTTCAGTTGCAGCAGGTGGCACAAGGCGTACATGTGTGCAGTCGATTGCACCAAGGACGTGTGGGAAGCCACTGATTGCGTAGAACCCCTGTTTAGTTTCCTGCTGCTTCTGCAGTGTGTTAGGGAAGCAGATGTGGCGGGGTGTCAGTCGAATGATGGCGTCCAGTACTTTGGGCAAAAAGGCGGAGAATGATGGTTGTGATATTCCGCCAACCAGGACACCAGTTGTTTGAAAAGAGCCACTTGCCAGCATATGAAGTACGGCAAGCAGCTTTGTTTCTGTTGGGATGGTGCGGGGTGTCACCAAAGTGGGGGCCAACTGCTGTTCAATGTTTCGCAGCAGCTGCTGAATGGCCTGCCAGTTCAACCGGTACCTCTGTATGATGTCGTGTTCCCTGAGGCCCTGAAGGGTTGTTCTTGGGTGGAATATCCTCTCCTGCCTTCTGCGCTGCCTTTGGGGTCCCTGCTGGTGTTGTTGTAGCTGCTGTTGTTGCTGCTGGGCTCTGCATCTGCGTGCACGCTGGATTAGTATCACCTCCATGGCTCCCTGTTGCTGCTCTGCTGCTCTGCTGCTCTGCTGTTTGTTCTGTGTGTTGTGATTAAATACAGGTGTGTTTGCCCCATTTTAACGCCCTGCTCTGACCCAGGCGTTCATTTTTGACACAAATCGGGCTGTGCGTCATTTTCTGGCTCTGCCTTCTGGCCATGCGTCATTTTTGCCCGAAAGCATAAATACGACGCACGGCTGTTTAAGTCATTTTTTGGACGGGAACGCCTACCTTGCATATAATTAACGCAAGGCGGGTTGCTGCATCCAAAAAATGACGCACACGGCGGAATTTTGTCATCCGCGGGCTCGGGCGTCAAAGTTTAAATACGGGCCAACGTTTGCGCTGATTGTGCGTCAAAATTTTGGACGCACAATCGGCGCAGACGGAGTATAAATATGCCCCTAAAATCCTACACAAATATTCTGACATCAGGTTCAACCTCTCTTTAAATTCTCCTTGGTTGGCCTCTTTTGCTTATTCCAAATTCACTTCCATTCCAACTCACTTTGTGCACCTGTGACTCTGCTTTCAAGCATGGTGTTTGAGCTCAGCAAACTAGAGACCAACAGTGTAGCTCAAGGAATTCTGTAGGTAGAGGAGACTTCCAGTAACCAAGGTTCAAGATGGAGGAGGCTGCTACAAAGAGGTTTTTAGAGGCGACTGCTGCA
This sequence comes from Pleurodeles waltl, assembly GCF_031143425.1. Taxonomy (NCBI): domain Eukaryota; kingdom Metazoa; phylum Chordata; class Amphibia; order Caudata; family Salamandridae; genus Pleurodeles; species Pleurodeles waltl. The sequence goes on along the minus strand of NC_090436.1, from coordinate 832,691,743 downwards.
AAGATGGCTACAAACAAGGCGGCTTCCCAGAGTGCTTTGGAGGAGATGAGAATGGCTCATAAAGGAAGTCTTAATGAGATGGTCCTTTAAGCCAAGCAAAATACAGAGTTCAGCAAAACGGATGATAGCAAAACCACAGAGAGCAAGGAGGACAAGGGTCCATATTCCTAAAGGCCTGGTGCATAGTTAGGTGGTGGGGGATGACATTGACACATTGTTTTCTTCTTAGGAGGTAGCCCAAAGGATGCATACGGTCACAGAAGAGGTTTGGGGAGAAAGTCTCTGGCAATACATGCCCACGGTTTGGAGGGATACCCTTCTGATCCTAGAGGTAGATGACCAGATGAGATATGCCCCCATGAAAGCCACTCTTGTCATCAAGATTGGGCTTATCCCCCAAAATACCACATGATGTTTAGGGACAGCCAAAAGTTGACAAGCTGGGGTGGAGTTTATTAATTACTCAATTAAGACATTGAATGGTTGAGTGAAGGGCAGTAAAGTGAGTGATCATGAAGGACTGTATGATCTGATTTTGAGAAAGTGCATGTTCAATACTTGTTTTACAGAGCTGTGCCAACACCTGCTTGACACAATGCTTACCTCACCCAGAGAGCTTGCGAAGGAGGCAGAACTTTGGGTCAGCACTTAGGTATCCAAGAGGGCACAAAGGTGGGGTCACCACAAGAGTGAAGAGGGTCCCCACCAGAAGACAGAGGGAGAGACAAAGATAAAATATATGAATTGTCAAAAGCACCAAAAAGAGTTTCCAGGGGAATGATTACCAGCCCAATCTTGACCAGACAGGAGGGCTTTAGGAGAAGATGTCTTCTGATCACATCATCCCTAAATGTTTTTGGCTTTGCATTTCTGGGCACTCAAAGGGTGACCCCAACTGCCTGAAAAGGCAGCAGTATGTACTAGTGGCCAGCCGCAGAATGGCTAGTGAGGTGCTTGGGAAGAGGTTGCCCAAAATAGTGTGGGAGTAGTGCAGAGATCATCTTAGGGTTCCTGGGAGTCAGAGAGATTGTGCCCAAGGCTCATGCACCTATTAATACTAAAAAGAATAAACAGTGGGTCCGCATCAATGGGCAGACGCAGGAGCCAGTGTACCTACTGTCAGGTGTCATGTCATCTGGTGTCCTGAGAGCAGGTACTTCCCAATCTAGTCCATCAGGTGATTACTGCTGAAAAGTGTCACTACCCAGTGGATCTGGTTCTCTCAGAATGGGGGGGGGCAGGTCTTAGGTTCTGTGACGATAGCTGTAGGTTCAGCCATGCCTGTGGATTGTTTGTTGCCAAATGATGTGAAGCCCATTAGGTGGAAGCAGGTGGAGCTCCAGTAACACTTAGAGATGCTCGGGTTGCCTGAGTGAGTGTGCCTGACCTCAAGGTCCATGGCATCCTGAGAAGAAAATTCAAAGGTGTCAGAGCCTTGCATAATAGCCTTGGCACTTGCAAAGAAGAAGAGGGGCAGGATGCACTGGAAATCTACCCCAGCGATTTCCACAGTCTAGGAGGATGCAGAAACTGAGGGGAATGTTCGGGAATCTTCAGAGGAAGACATTGCTGCCTTGGGAGACCTACCAGTCTGGTGACAAGCTGAAGGAGGCCCCTAATGGGCTGAGTTCTGACAGACAGGGATAGAGTGCCCCACTCTCAGTGGCATTCAGCACCAGACTAAAGCCCAGGCAAATAGCCCAGGCAAATAGAGACACCTCTGGTGATCACCTCATCTAGTAAGAGAATGGTCTCTGGTATAGCCAGCATAAGATACCTGAGCATGGAGCAGCCCAATGTGTTGGTTGTCCCCCAGGGATCACTGGTAGGATATCCAAACCACAAACAACATGTGGACACAATATTGTGTCAAAAATATTCAAGACCAAAATATCGAGAACGTAACTGTATCTAGGTACGTATAGATTTACTATTCTTAATTTCACATCTCTGTACCTTGAAGATATATATATCATGAAGGTACATCTATGTGGAGTTATTTATAGTAAAATTTTACATTTCTATAGAAACTTACTTTCATAATATTTTTGCCTTTGACATTCCTGGCACAATATTTTGTCCTGTGATATTTTTTGCTCTGATATTCTGTCTAAACACAGTTCCTCAGTGCTACAGGGCCTTCCTACTGGGATTGGCTCATGATGTACCCCTACCAGGACATCTGAGGTGGACCAAGACCTCTGAAAGGCTGGTCACCTGCTTTTATTGGCCCCAGATAAGAATGACCTCAAATGAGTTCAGTAGGTCCTGCCCTACCTGCCAGGCCAGTGGGAAGACAGGGTGAAGCAGAAGGGTCCACTAGCTCCCTTTCCTTTTATTGGTTCCACCTTTGAAAGGGTAGACATTGATATTTTGGGATTTCTGGATCCCTAGACAGTCTTGACACATGTTTATCCTGGTCTTGGTAGACCATGCCGCCTGGCACCCAGAAGCCATTCCTTGAAGAACTGCGCCCACTGAGGCCAAGGCACTAATAAAGATCTTTACCCAAGTGGGATTTCTGAAGTAGGTGGTGTCAAATAGAGGCACCAACTTCATGTCTGCATACATGAAGTCAATGTGGGACTACCATGGAGTAACCTACAAGTTCTCCAGACCCTATCATCCCTAACCCAATGGGCTTGTTGAAAGATTCAACAAGACCCTAAAAGGCAAAATCGTGGGCGTATCAGAGCCCTTGAGGAGGATGTGAGATGTTCTCTTGCCATGTGTATTATTTAGTTATAGGGCAGTGCCTCAGAAGGGAGCTGGGTTCAGCTCCTTCATGCTTCTGTATGGCCACCCTGTCAGAGGGCCTCTGAGCTTTGTGAAGGAGGGGTGGGAGCCCCCCAGGGATGTAGTCAGGTACATATAGGCTCTAGGGTCCCAGATGAAGTGACTCTGAAAGACTGCCACTGAGAACTTAGCAGCCAGCCAGGAAGACATGAAAGTAAGGTATGACCTGGTCAGAAGAGGGAGATTATGGAATCAGTAGAGCCCCAGGCTTTTCAGGATTGCTCGACTGGATCATATGAGGTAAAGCAGAGGAAAAGGGAAGTCACATACCTGGTGGACATCTAGACCCACAGGAATCCTTTAAGGGTCCTGCATGTTGACCGCCTCGAGCCACACTTTAAGAGGCCTGGGGTCACTATGCCCTTGGTAACTAATGGAGGTGAGGGGGAAGAGAATGAACTTCTCCTGGATCTCATCTCCTCACAAGAGCACTAGGGATCAGTAGGGGGAGTGAACCTCTTCCTATCTCTGTCCCACTAACAGGAGAGAGACTGATGCCAGCTATTGGAGTTGTTTTCTCCTACCTCTGGGCTCACCAGTGGGTGTATCCATGGCATTGACACTAGTGTCAGTTTACCTGTAAAGAATAAGATCTACGGGCTACCTGACAAAGTCAGGGCCAGCATCAAGGATGAAGTGTACAAGATGCTAGAGTTAGGGATGATTGAGCAGTCCAATAGCCATGGCCCATCCTAGTAGTGTTGGTAACCAAAGCAGCCCCACTAGGCGACACCCCAGAACTCCAGTTCTGTGTGTATTACAGAGGGCTCAATTCAGTCACCAGGACTGATGCACACCCGATCTCTGAGCTGATGAGTTCATAGATTGGTTCAGAGCCACTAAGTTCCTGAGTACCTTTGACTTGACATCAGGTTACTGGCAGATTGCCTTTACAAGAGGGCCTAGGAGAGTTCCTCATTCTCTACCCAGAGGGCCACTTCCAGTTCTGGGTGATGCCCTTTGGGCTAAACAAGTTAGCGCTTTCTTCCTGGCACTCGTTTCTCTTAAACCTTTAAGATTCAGTACCTCCAGTTGTACTGATTGGATTTTTGTCATTCTGGTATCATTTTATTTAATAATATATATTGCTGTGGGATTTTTCTTGTGTTGTGTTCCTCTTTATTACTGCTTAGGTGCTGTATAAATACTTTACCTCTTCGTTAAGCGTGGCTGCTTTGTGCCAGTCTACCAGAGGGTTAAGCACACGCTCATTTATTGACTTTTGGCGGTTCTCCCTGACAAGGTTTGTGGTTGTTGCATGAGAAGGAGTCTCACCCCCTCAATCAGTCACCCACTTTTTCACAGTGCTTATCTGTCCTTGATGGGTATTTGGTCAAATCTGGTCGGTGAATTCTTCACCAAAGGTGTAGCTCTCTTTTAGAATATATGGATACATGACAATATTCCTTAGGCTGTGTTCAAAATTTGCGGATACGTTTAAGACTTTTAAGCCTATACAAGCAATAGCTTAGTATGTTACTTAAGGTAAGCAAATTTAAGCTTGCTAGGAACATGTTAAGGTATCACATCCCATTCTTTGCAATTCTAGCTTTGTTTCAGGTTCCACATTTGTATATTTATTGGGGGGGCACAGGATTCTTTGTTGTAACACTGCTGCAACACCTTTCTATGAGCTTTTAATTGAGTTGCAACTAACTTCCTTTAAATAGTATTCACTTTATATCTATTGAGGTGGCAATTTATTAAAATCAGATTTAATGAATTCATAACTAATGAGTGTAAACTAGGCCCAACCATGAAGCTGTATTTTAAAAGTGTATTTTTGTTTTTAAACTTCGCATGACCCGTGACTCGATTGAATTGCTAATGTTAATCAATTCCAGCATGCTTCAACTAAAGTGAAATGTTTTTATCATAACCTTAGCATAGCCTTTGCATGGCATTTATTTCCTGCTAAAACAATGAAAGCTATGTTACTTCCCTCTTTCTATCAAAACAAACTTGCTTTGGAATGTCAAGCTTTGCGAAATTAACTAAATTTGCTCCTTAATGAATAAGCTGATCGTGTGGAGATGCATGGGAAGGGAAGTGATGAATTTGGAATCCATTAGAATTGATACAAGTGATATTTCCAGAGAGTGAAAGTGTGTGAGAAATCACACCAATATTGCCAGAGTAGTTGTTTTAGAAATTAATTGTGAAACTTTATTATGAGCCTATTATATGCCTGCTATCTCAAGCTGAAGACGAATCATTCACAAAAGCTTACTCAACAGGTGTAATGCAATGAGCTGATTTTTCCTATATATGATTGTCAGTTTGTAATTGTTCATTGCTGTGTATAAAATGAGTACCAGGGTAAGTGAGAGAGAGAGTGGTGGGAATTCAAACAGATAGAGATGACTGGCGAGAGACTTACTTTTTCTCTCTCTCAGATGAATTGAGTTCTTGATACAGTAATTGTTTTCTTCCTAGACTATTTCTGTTAAAGTATTCTTTATCAGTGCTTATAACTTTACTGACTAAACTTAGAAAGCTTATTCTCTTTTATTAATTTAGAATATTAGAATAGGGACAGGTTTTGGGACTTAGGCCCATATTTATACTTTTTTTGTGCCGCATTTGCATAATATTTTGACGCAAAAGCAGTGCAATATTTGCACAGTTTTTGCTTCAGAAAATTACACGAATGCGGCTCAGAAAAAGTAAAAATATGGGTCTTGCTTCATGCAATGTTCTGTATCATTTATTGACTAGTAAAGCTTGAGATCTTTCTAACAAAAATAAAACTTTAAAACTAAAAATCAGCTGTCATTATTGACTCCAACATAAGGTAAATTTGGAATATTTTTATTAATAATTGATCTGATGAATAATTGCAGCTTACTTACACGTATGCCTGCTCCCAAGATTCCCTCTACCGGCCAAGAGGTCCGGAGTATTTTATAAAATGGAGAACTCTTTGTTCTTCTGCAAACGTTGGTAGCAGAGCTGTGGTTAAGGTGGCTGGGGAAATAAGCTGGAAAAGTTTTTAAAAGCCCAAACAGTAAATAAAAAGATTGAGTGGCCAGAACCTGACTGTGAAGATTGCTGAGGTGCAGTTTCTGAGGCGGTTGAGGATTACAATGAAGAGTTGGTGAAAATTCAAAGGTTGTGAGTATCAATAGGTTTGATGCACTTAAAAATACATGCAGTGATTTGTGGTGTGAACTGAAATAGTTTTATGTTGAATTGAATTGCAGTTGTTATGTTTATGTTATATGTGCTTTGTTGAAGAAATAAAGAGGTTATCAGACTAAGAAGTAGTCTAGGTTTCAAGATCCCTGGATACATATAGAGAAAATAAGGTATTCTTGTCTGTTAAAAGAAGTGTAACACATGAGACATTGTTGACTTTACACAATGATAGGGACGTAATAGAATTGTTGTGATTTTACTCATATTAATTGGTGTTCTGAAACCTGAAGCAGGAAGGTGACAGAGTACTGATTAGGTGATTTCCCGCACATCAAGAACTCATCATTGTGAAAGGTGATTCCTTTTTGGTTGTGAATCAGAAAAGGTAAAACCTCATGCTGTTTTTTTAATTGTAGTATTGAGTTTCTTTAGAAGAAGCAAGCAAAGATTGATGTATTTTTTTGTTGTTTATATATTAGATTGTCTTTTGTTCACCACAAAAAGAAATTTGTAACTGAGTATGAACTGCTGCAAGGAGCAAGTTGTAACGTCATGTTGTGCCGCCCTGGTAAAGCTGTGCTACGATTGATTGCATTTCAGCACGAGACGAGAAGTCTTTTGTTGATTGTATTTCTAAACTGCGCTGTGATTTGACAAATGTGTTCTGTGTCCTGTGGTATATGGAACAGATTAAAAACATATAAAACGTTTTCATTTTGATATTAAAATGTGTTAAATTAAACCTGAAATAATTATGTTTTGTTAGACTATGCAGGGTCTAATAAGAGGTAATGCACTGGTCCCAGTTAGAGATGATGAAGAAACACTTCCTGAGGATGCGCCTACATTTGAAATGATGATTGAAGAAGGGTTACATGCATGTGTTCGGTTTCATCAGTGGTGCAAGATCACTGAAAAAGAAGGGTAATTGAGTTTTCCTAGATGGGAAACATTTAATTTAGGGAGAATAGGCAACTTACGAGAAGCATTACATAAAATGAAACCACCTCCTAGACCTACACAATTTGAGGTGTTAGTGCATTGGAGAAAGTAGCATGAAAGAAAGATACAGAAAGATTTCAAAGACACAGTAAGAGGGCAATGAAAAATTATGCAGTATTGGATAAAAGAGCACAAGTGTGGAGGAAAAGTAAAGGGGAAGGAACTAGATTATATCCTGTACTTGCAAAAGATAAAAATTGCAAAACTAAAGATTCTGAAAAGCCTGTAAGGAAAAAACAAAGGAGATACTGAGACGAAAGCTGAAGCTAAATACACTTCAGATTCTGAATCGGATGATAACTTATTACAAGAATTATTGGCTACTTGTCTGCCACCATGTGTGGGTCCAATGCCAAATAATGGAGCTCAGTTATCAAATAATGAGACCATAGTGACAGCTTCAACTTATTGAGGTGTTTCACAAATTACTAGCCAGATGCAAGCAATACCACTAGTAAATGTTCAACCCATATTGACTCAGCCAATTGAACCACAGCCAGGTATAACTCAACCAATTGTTGCACAGCTTGTTATTACAGAGCCTGTATTACAGCAATAAATTGTCAGTGCTCCAGCACAAATAATTACAGCTCACACAATAACTCAAGCAGATGCTCCAGTTACTGTGGTTACAACAGCACTGGTTAATGGATTGGTTACTCTGCAAACAGTGCCTGCACTGATTATTCTGACTACAGTGGTTCAGCAACCAACTGAGGGTACTCCAGTAAATGGATTAATCCCAACATCACAGAACTCACAAATTGTTGTATGGACATCATTCAAGACTGCGTAATAGGCGAGGAAAGGCAATTTGTTTTTACAATCCAATCAGTCCCAGGTGAAGGTAATTTAGAAGGTGGTTTATTTCCTCATTGGTTTGAAGAGGCTGCCAGAAATTGTATTAAAGTTTAAGATGCAGAAAGACCGAGTACTAGTTCAAGTCCAGAAGTTAATTCAGCTCCGGTAAAGTAGAAATCTTTAAATGTATCCTATTGAAAGAAATATTTAGAGGTTGTTTATAATTTGATCATATAGAACAGTTTTCGAGTGCAATTAAATGATGTGGTAATCGAAAACATGCACCCTTCTGAAATGTGAATTTACCTTCCAGAATAGCCTTCCACAGGCTCAAATTCAGGATGCAGTCCAGCAATTCCCTATATTTGATGATCTGGAAATGTTAAATTCAGGCATGTCACAATGACGGTTGATAGAGGAGGCAGATTGCATGCATGATGCAGTCTTAAAGGTAGGCTAAAATGGACCAGTTGTGGAAGATGAGGTAAATAGCCATCAAGTATCATTTCTTATCGATGCAGGAGCTACTCATTCTACTGTGTGAATAGTGGAAGTACCAGACCTACACCTCCTGGAAAAGAGACCTAAGTTGTAGGAGTCACAAATAGGAAGGTGACAAACCTGATTTAAAAAAAAGTTCAGGTAAAAATAGGATCATTTGAGGAGAATCATCAGTTTGTGGAGAGCAATTTAAGTCCTGTCAATCTGCTAGGAAGGGATTTATTGTCCAAGTTAAATTGCACACCGCATGGACTTGAGATTCAAACTCATGATGAAGATGCAGAATTGAATTGATAAAAGAAGTTGAACATATAAAAATAAAAGTGAGATCAAATCCAGTTTTTACCAGAACACAGCCTTACCACATTATACCATAACACCTTTAATCAATGATATATTGGAGAAGGGCAACTTGAGGGAAATAATTGTGAGCACATGCAACTCACCGATTATGGGATTATGAAATCCCAATGTGAAATTTATGAAAATCCAAGATTTGAGGAAGGTGAAGGTGAATCGCATGTTGTCCTGTGGTATTAAATCCAGCCATCATACTTTATCCGATTCCATGTACAGCTGAATGGTTTTCAGTGATTGATCCCTGCCAAGCTTTGTTCTTGAGTCCCTTGCACAAAGACAGTCAGCATCTGTTCTCTTTTTGTTCTAAGAGAAAGTATTATCATGGTGTTGTCTCTCACAAAGGTACAATGAGCGCCCTTCCATTTTCAGTTACATTTTGAATAATAATTTATAATCATTGAGTTTACGTCAAACTTCAGTTTTGGTCTAATATATTGATGACCTGTTGATTGCATCAAGTTGACACCATTGCATTACTGAATCATTTTGCATAGAATTGATATAAAGTGTCACTAAATAAATTGCAGTATTGTCAGAAAGAAGTCTTGTATTTAGGACATATTGTTGAGAAACGGAAAAGAAAAGTATCAAGAGAAAGAGTTGAAGCAATCTTGAAAAAGGGTCTGCCTAAAACACAGAGAAAAGTCAGAATATTTTTGGTAATGGTTGGTTGCTGTACACAGTGGATACCTACTGGTGGCAAATCATTGTTGAAACTGAAGCACAAAGATGTACCAGATCTGATTCCATGAGGCAAAGAATGCATGAAATCATTCACAGAGCTAGGAGAAAGTCTCTGTTGTACCCCTGCACTAGGAATGCCAGATCACACCAAATACTTCATACTGTTCTGCAGTGAGAGGGAGGGCTGCGCTCTCTTAGTGCTAACTTAAATTCACTGAGATGCCAAAAAGCCAGTGACATATTTCTCAGTGATTCTTGATCCTGTAGCCGCCGCTTTGCCTGACTTTCTTAAAGCGGTAGTTGCAATAAATGTGATTTTTGAGAAATGTGAAAACATTGTGATGGGATATCCTTTAACTGTTACAGAGTCCCTTATTCTATTGAGGTATTGCTTACTAAAACTTAAGCCCACCATCTACCTAATTCCAGACTGGCTCATTATAAGCAGCGAACACTAACGGGAAGCAATATTGTGCTGAAAAGAAGTCACATACTGAATCCTAGCACAGTATTGCCCATCCCTGAAGGAGAAGAATCTGATTGCTTTGAACATGATTGCCTGGATGTCACAGACGTATGCACCAAACCCAGACCAGACATAAAAAATTAGCCTTTAATTGGTCATGATTACATCCTATTTGTGTCTAGCTCATGCATAGGAACCAACAAAGGTTCATTGAGAGCAGCTTATGCAGTCTGCACAATTCAAGAAGTGATAGAAGCTTTATGGAGTTTTTTCAGCACAAATTGCAGAATTAATTCCCCTTATTAAAGCTTGCAGCTTGACAGCACAAATGAGGGTGACTATCTTTATAGATAGTTAATATGGATATGATGTAGTCCATGGTTTTCGGCAATAGTTTTTTCAGAGTGTTTTTATGACCTCTTTTTGATCGCCCATCAGAAATGGCCAGCAAGTTAAGAAAGGTTTAGAAGCATTGTAACAACCAACTCAAATTGCTGTGATCAAGTGCGCAGCATACAGGAGTGAGAATTGTTATGTCACAAAAGGCAACAGGAATGCTGATAAAATGACACGCTATGGTGCAATTGTGGCTACACATTCAATAACTCATTCACAAATGAAAAACAAAGTGAAAATGTATTTTTCATGATGCTGAGAATGACCAACAAGGAATAAGCTGAGGCAAATGCTAGAAAATGCACCTGAACCAGAAAAGAAGGGTTAGATCAGAGCAGGATGTGGAATGAATGAAAATGAGGTTTGGGTTTCAGTGAATGGATGACCAGCATTGCCAGACAGTCTGTTGTCTCCAATGACCAGGCACTTTCATGTCCAGATCCATTTAGGTAGGAATGCAATGATACATCCATCCAAAAAGCTCTGGTTTGATCCCAGATTCAGATCACAAAAGCAGAAGAATTGTGTCATCGATGTGTGACATGTCAACAAATGAATGTAGGCAAATGAACACAAGTTACACAGAGTCATGTAGGGAGATCTGGGGGATCTTTTGCAAATGGATTTCATTGCAATCCCTATTTATAGTGGGTTAAAATATGTTCTAGTGATTGTCTGCATTTTCTCTAGGTGGGTAGAGGCTTATCCAGCCAGAAGAAATTATACGCTTACTGTAGCATAGCTACTGTTTGGGAGCTCCTTCCAAGATAGGGAATTCCTGTCTCTCTTAAATCTGATTGAAGAACACACTTCAATAGTGAGATAATACAAATGTTATGTGCATCATTGCAACTTGAACAGAAGCTCCTTTGTAGTTATTGGCCAGAAGCTTCAGGAATAGTGGAGCAATTGGATGGTAGAATCAGATCAAAAGTGCCAAAGGTTTGTCCTTCAACTTCTCTGAAATGAGCTGAGGCTTTACCTTTAGTACTGATGAGTCCGCAAAGTACACCTGACAGAAAGACTGGGTTGTCGTACCAGAAAAATCCTAATGGTGAGAGTGATGAGGCTACCTTCAGTTCCAGCAAATGCACTTGTGAATATTACAGATGAAATGATACTTGATTAATGTAAGGGATTGGCTGATGTGGTACCTTCTGTCTCTCAACAGTTTGAAACTGCTACCGCGAATCCGAACCAGGAGCATTGCCATGACCTCAGTCCTGGTGATTGGGTCCTGATTAAAAAACATGTGAGAAGGTCCTCTCTAGATCCACGCTGGAAAGACTCCTATCAGGTGATTCTGATCATAAATACTTCAGTCAAATGTGTTGGGACTCAGTTGGGTGTACGCATCCCACACCCAGAGAATGAAAGATCATTATGAAGAAATATGAGCCAGAACCAGCAGCACTGGTGTACGTACCACTGCACGCTGTACAAGAAACTGAAGAAAAAGATTATTGTCAGAGACAGCAGGGAGAAGAAAGGGATGAAGAATCTCTGTCAGGTGAAGCAGTCCAATTGCTGGCCATCTCACAAAGTAGTACTGGAGAAGACCTGGTAACACAGTCTGATGAAGTAACTTCTGAATCTACCTCAGTGCAAACAGAGAACTTTGATGATTCATGAGAAGGCCCTGACTCCAACTCTGAGGAAGGAGACCTGGTGTGTTTGATTCACGGTGGGCTACAGGTGTGAGTTCTTCCACACCATACTATAGAGAGAGACAAATGTTGTGTCCTGAAGACACATCTCAGTAACCTAATGATGATGCCAGACGCCTGACAAGGAGCGTGTTCTCTAGGCGATGAAACATCAGAATCTACCACTCAAACAGTATATGTGGGATGCACAAACCAGGACCAGAGGGACTTCATATCCCAGACTGCTTTGTGGCCCCAGGAGGTGGCAATCTTGTGCATCACTTGCTCCCACTTGCCAGGTCCAAGGAGCGCTATAAAGGACGAGGGGGCATACTGCAGGGTGAGTCACGCTAACCCAGACCAGAGGGACTCCATATCCAAGACTGGTTTGTGGCCCCAGGAGGTGGCCATCATGTGCATCATCTGCTCCCACTTGCCAGATCTAATGAGCGCTATAAAGCGCGAGGGGGCCTACCGCAGCATGGGACGTGCTAACCAGGACCAGAGGGACTCCATATTCCAGACTGCTTTGTGGCCCCAGGAGGTGGCAATCTTGTGCATCACTTGCTCCCACTTGCCAGGTCCAAGGAGCGCTATAAAGGACGAGGGGGCATACTGCAGGGTGAGTCACGCTAACCCAGACCAGAGGGACTCCATATCCAAGACTGCTTTGTGGCCCCAGGAGGTGGCCCTCATGTGCATCACCTGCTCCCACTTGCCAGATCTAATGAGCGCTATAAAGCGCGAGGGGGCCTACCGCAGCATGGGACGTGCTAACCAGGACCAGAGGGACTCCATATCCCAGATTGCTTTGTGGCCCCAGGAGAGGGCCATCTTGTGCATCACCTGCTCCCACTTGCCAGACACCATACCGCAGTGTAGGAAAGCCCGGGCAAAGGGTGGGCCCATCTGCATCCGAATGAGGGCAGGCAGGGCCACCCCCCTGAGCCCGGCTCTCTTTTTCTGCAACCCCGAATAGTTTTGTCCCCCTCTTGTCCTCCCTCTGACACCATCCCAGGCCCCTTGTCCCATCCCAATACATTGCCATACATATGGGCAAAAGAAAAGCAACCGAGGGCGGGGCTGTGGTTGGGGGGACAAGCATAAGAAAAATTCCAAAAAGTCGGGCTGCAACAAAGTACTTGACCGCATTGATGACCTCCTAGTTGATTGTGGGGAAATATTAGTTCTTCCATCCGGTGCAGACCAACCATTGAGTCCCAAACTATGCCCACTAACCCAACCATTGGCCAGCAAGCAGGAAAGCATATCTAATATGTTTAACAAAGCCAGGGTAAGACTGAGGACCAAGATCAGCACTGCGCCCCATAACTCTGCAGACCCAGTTCCTAGCGCCGGCTCCCCTCATGACTCAGCAATGGTGCCTCCTCCCTCACCCATCCCCTGTACCAATCACTTTCTTCCGTTATCACGTCCCTCAGGCCCACCTACAACTCAGGATCTTGCAGCTCCTCATGCCCAGACTAGGGCAGGAGGTTTCCCTATTAACCAGCCATCCTCCTCCCCCCCAAATGACAAATTGGTAGGTTGCATACAAACACTCAGGGCAGAAATAGCAGCCCTTAAGTGTATGATAGGTGACCTTGCGGTTACAGTGGGGCGTCTTATGAAAGAGAGAGGCAGAATAGCTAGGGAAAGTGCTGCCACCCCAGTTCTGACCAACATCGCCACTCTGGCACCATCTGTTTCCACCATGCCCCATCATACAAAACACCATGGAGGCCACCCAGGTCTACCACATGAGGACTCCTTTTCTAGGACCTCTGTCAGAGACCGTACATTGGGTCCCCGTACACCAGTAGGTGTGCAAATTGAATCTCCCTTCACCAACTCCCAGAACAAAAGTTTCAATTTCACACCTCTTACACTAATGGTGGGTTGTCACCTTGGCAGTACACATGTTCCCAGGGCCACCACTCTTCCTCCTCGGAAAATCTTTATGGCCAACATGCCCAGATCTAACTCTCAGAGGGTAAGGGAAGGTGAAGACTCCTTGATTAACAAAGTCACCCACTGGATTCGACACAGTAGAGGATGTTTCTCACTAATTAGGAAAGAGATGGCTCTGAGCACTCCGGTTGACTACATTGAGCTTCTCTTAGGCAATGGACAGCTAGCCTATGACTTCGTAGCCCTAGACCAAAGAAATAACCCCCCTGATGGGTCCACTATACAGTTCAAACTCGAGCCACCCACTCCATTTTGTGTGCCACCCTCCCAAGTGGCTTTAGATGATGCCACAGTCCGTTCCAAGATAGATTGACCAACTGAGCCCGAGGCTTCCTATGATAGACCTGATAACAGCACAAGCTCTGACAATTGCTTCTGCACCATTAGCCACCCATCGGACATCTCCTATCAGAGAGTTAGGATGACACCACCGTTTCTCTCAATATCGTTGCACCAGCCACCCTAGATCTCTAGGCAAACCCACTTCCATCACCCAACCCCATGACCACCAGTTGGAAAGTAAAGACTGTCTCCTGGAATGTAGCAGGTAGCAAATCCAAACTCCCTTTGCCTCATTGGAACACCTTTATCAACCACCAAGACATATGTATCTTTCAGGAGACCTGGTTAATCGAACCTGCCCACAAAACTGGCTACCACATACACGCTGTTCCCAGCAAGGAAGGCTGTCCATTGGGGGGCCACCTCAAATGGGTGAAAATCGCACTACTATGCGTAGTGAAACTGATACCCACAGATAGCCCTGATATTCTTGGTATCAGTCTCAAGGGAACAGGGTCCATTGTCACCTACATTTTCAACTCCTATGCCAGAGGGACAAGGGGGCCCAACCACTCTGTCACCTTGCAGTCTCTAGAGACCCAATTGGGTGAAAGGCCCTCCAAACATGCCCTCATTGTAGCGGGGGACTTCAATACCACCTTCAAACCCCTCGGTTTGGACCACATGGGCGATTTCAGGGAAGAAGATAATATGTGGCACATACCTAGGCTGGAGCTTCCCCCCATTAAGAAGCGGCACTCGGCTGCCCTGCAACTAAACTCCCTGGCCCTTGGCCCTGGCCTGACGGCTGTGAATGGAAGAACCAAATCTGGTAAGCATGCCACCCACACGTTCACTGGCACACAGGGGAAGAGCCTCATCGATTATATACTGATGGGCCTTAGATACTGGCACTTTGTAGATGACATGGTAGTCGGGACGCAATTGGACAGTGACCACAATCCACTCCGTTTTACTTTAGAGCCACTGTGGGGTAGGGCACCCATTGCAACAACCACTGCCAAAGCAGCCAATGTGGTCCATGCTGAGAACAGCAGACAGCGACTTAGATGGAGCAAGGTGATCCTGCGAGATGACATCCTCTCTTCCATCGATTTAGACCTGACACATTGAGTAGCATTGATATCCACAATGGGAGAAGACGTGGGAAACAGTTCCTGTCTAATCGAAGTACACACCGAGTTTGTCAAAAGATTGGAACAGCTACTATCTTTGCCAGTTGCCCACAACACTGACAGTGCTCCTCACCGTGAGGGTGATAATTGGTACTATCGAGACTGCCGGATAGTACGAACAAATTTAATCAGTGCAATCAAACAAAAGGATGTCGCCTGAGTTAGGGCTTGGCTGAATCTGTACAAGCAGACACAGAACAAGGCCAGGAAGGACTGGGATGAGGAAAGATGGAGACTCTTGAAGGTTGCATGTGAATGCAGGGATTCCAGATCGTTTTGGCTTACGGTAAGCAAATGAAACCAAAAGGGAGCCCCTGCAATTGGCAAACATATCCTGCCCTCAGACTGGTTCCAACACATCAACTCTCTCTATAATGTCGAAGGCCAAGTCGCTACCTTCTCTGTCCTTCCACTTCCACCACAGCCGAATACCACCCACAGGGATGGTTTGTTCAACTTGGGAGATATCCTAGATTAACAATATAATTCGACTGAAAGACGCTGGCCCGATGGCATTCCTGGTGACCTTTTTCTTCACAACACCGATAAATGGGCTGAGTACATCCTTCTCTTATCTAACGCAATTGTTAGGGGAGCCCCCATTCCCGAGTCCTGGAGGGGTCCTGAGGTAATACCCATTTACAAGAAAGGCAATAGGTCCCTACCCGCCAACTATAGGTCTATAAGCCTCATCGATACAGTGCAAAAGGTATTTTGCCGTGCCCTACTATCGAAAATCCAAGATTGGATTTCTGAGAATGACATCCTATCACCATTCCAGGCTGGCTTCAGGTCTAAGACAAGCACCATAGATCAGGTGTTTAGGTTTTTGCTTTTGTATTGGAAGGTTGTGGTGCTAGGGAAGGGGAGTCTCTACGTAGCCTTCTTGGACCTTAAATCTGCATTCAATCTGGTCCCTAGAGGTAAACTTTGGGAGGTTGTCAACAAGATGGGTATGCCCCCAGGGCTCCTGACCACAACAATTCGACTACATGAGGCCAACTATGCAGAAATACACTGGGGGAACCAGGGCAATCTCACCGATCCGAACAAAGTAGTCAGGGGCGTTCGGCAGGGCTGTGTACTAGCTCCAAATCTCTTCTCCCTTTATTTGAATCAGGTCATCCAACACCTCACCTTGCAGCCCTCTGACGCACCAGCCTTAGGCAACGAAAAGATCGCAACACTTTTATTCGCAGATGACACCCTGATAGTGTCCAAAATCCTGATGGGCCTCCAATCTTTGCTGAATTGATTTGACGATTTCTGCTCCAAAAGAGGCTTAGAAATAAACACCCCTAAAACCAAGTTCATGGTCATTAACCCTCACAGGTCATATAGGGGGAACCTTTTCCAGGCGGGTCTAAATTAGAACAAGTTAACATCTTCGAATACCTGGGAATTAATCTGACTCAATGTCTTGGAAAGCCCATTTCAACTCTGCATCATTAAAATTTAGTCAGCTAGTGGGCATCCTTCTAAGGGAGCACCATGCATCAACTACACGACCAATAGCTGCTGCTCTCCAGATTTATGATATGAAGTCTGTTAGCGCAGCACTTTACGGGGTCGAACTCTGGGGCTTTGAGGATGCAAAGGAGCTTACCTGTACTGAGAATATGTTTATGAGAAAGCTCACCTTCCTGCCCCTGAGCACCCTGCTTCTTCCTTTGCACTTGGATCTGGGCCGCAAACCACTAGCTGCCATAGTCGGCCTCAGACCGCTGTTGTTTTGGAGGAGAATCATGGCAACTCCCGAACTTTCCTCCTATGCCACTACGTTTAGGGAAGTTTGTTCCTTGGACACTTCCACTAAATTCAGTGGGTCCATTTAGTTAAGACAGCATTGATTGCTATTGAGATGGGAGACTCATGGAACTCTTCATAAACAGGGCCACCACTGACCAAAGAAAGAGTGAAGTCCTGCTACTGGGAGTGGGTAACCCAGTCTATATCTCACTCACTCTCATTAGGGCGACTAACTATCGAGTTTCTGGACTTCAAGTCTATCTTGTTGCTAGAACCTTACCTGGACAGCATTCTTGATCCAATAGATAGGAAGCTCTATATGCAATTCAGATTCGGTTCCCTCCCTCTCAAAACCTTTACCAGAAGATGGCAGAATAAGGCCCCTGGTAACAAGTTATGCCCCTGTTGCAATCTACACCAGGAGTCAACTGTCAATGTCCTCTTTGCATGCCCATTCTACGCTCCCCTACGAAGGAAAGGGCTCACGTCCACCTGCAAACGGCTTGGGACCCGAGATCACACTGCAGCCATGAGAATTTTAAAATCAGACTCCAGTCTGCCCATTGCCATTGCAGATGCCAAATTTCTCCGAGGAATGTGGAGCATCAGAAGGAAATTCACTAAGAATGGCCAACCCTATGTCCCAACAGTGTTCTGCACCATTACTGCATCCCGGAACTGTGTTTTGCCAAACTCCTCTTTTATTGTACTGCATTTTGTGCATTATCATGTTTTATTTATTTTTAGCCAAGTTTAATTTTATGAATTTTAAGTTATTATTTATTGAGGTGCAATGTGACTTTTATGGCACTGGATGCCGAAATAAAGTTTATGGAAAAATGGCCGAAAGCTTACAGTAGAAAGAAAAAAGATTAAATGTGTCAGCTGAATCAATAGCAACGACAATTGGGGAAGAAACAGAATCTAGTGGTGTAAGCAATACAACACACTCAGGAGATCAAAAAGATCTAGAGTACCTTGATGAAGATATTCATTATCTCAATGGACATACTATGGGCACTGTTAGAAATGGGGTTTTTGGTTGGCAGTCAGGTTACCCTCTGTCCAAGCAAGAACCCTCACTCTAGTCAGGGTAAGTCTCACACACAATCCAAATTATCCTGTGCCCACCCTCTAGTAGCTTGGCACGAGCAGTCAGGCTTAACTTAGAAGGCAATGTGTAAAGTATTTGTGCAATAAATCATACAATAACACAATATAGCACCACAAAAATACACCACACA
Source organism: Pleurodeles waltl (assembly GCF_031143425.1). Lineage (NCBI taxonomy): Eukaryota > Metazoa > Chordata > Amphibia > Caudata > Salamandridae > Pleurodeles > Pleurodeles waltl. The sequence goes on along the minus strand of NC_090436.1, from coordinate 832,673,511 downwards.
GTGTTTAGAAAAATATATAATATTTATCTGGATATTTGCAGGTCAAAACGAATAAAGATTCATTATGAAATTGTAGAGATATCACTGAAAAGTGATATAAAGTGTCTTAAGTCTTTAAAAAGCAAACAAAGTCTCTTCCAAGCACAACGTACCTGGTTTTAAGTGGAAAATCTCTGCAAAGCGCCGCAGAGGAAGAGATACATGGAAAAATGGTGTGTGCGTCGGTTTTGCCTCTTCACACACTGACTTGCGTCGTTATTTTTCACGTGGGACAGTCGTGCGTCATTTTCCGGCGCGCTGACAGTCTCCTTCTGTGGTTCGCGGGATTACCAGATGTCCCGGGGTCTGTGTGTGGAATCCTAGGCTTGTTTTCCGGAGGCACGTCGTTCCGGTGGGCTGTGCGTGGAATCTTCTCCCTCATGGCAGGGGTCGCTTCGATTTCCTTTCTGGAGTCGGGCGGCGTTGTCCAGGCGAGGCCGTGCGTCGATGTTCTGGTCGCACCGCAGGTGTCGCGTCGAGCGTCGTCTTTCCGGATCAGCGTGCGGTGAATTTTTCACCACGGAGCAAGCTGTGCATAAAGTTTTTCAGCGCACATGCGTCCAAATGAAAAAGAGAAGTCTTTTTGGTCCTGAGACTTCAGGGAACAGGGGGCAAGTTCTATCCAAGCCCTTGGAGAGCACTTCAGCAGCAAGGCAAGAGTTCGGCAAGGCAGCAGGGCAACAGCAAGGCAGCAGTCCTTTGTAGAAAGCAGTCAGGTGAGTCCTTTAGGCAGCCAGGCAGTTCTTCTTGGCAGGATGCAGGTTCTGGTTCATGTTTCTTCTCCAGCAAGTGTCTGATGAGGTAGGGCAGAGGCCCTTTTTTATACTAAATTGTGCCTTTGAAGTGGGGGTGACTTCAAAGAGTGGCTAAGAAATGCACCAGGTCCCCTTTCAGTTCAATCCTGTCTGCCAGGGTCCCAGTAGGGGGTGTGGCAGTCCTTTGTGTGAGGGCAGACCCTCCACCCTCCCAGCCCAGGAAGACCCATTCAAAATGCAGATGTATGCAAGTGAGGCTGAGTACCCTGTGTTTGGGGTGTGTCTGAGTGAATGCACAAGGAGCTTTCAACTAAACCTAGCCAGATGTGGATTGTAAGGCACAGAAAGCTTTAAGTGCAAAGAAATGCTCACTTTCTAAAAGTGGCATTTCTAGAATAGTAATATTAAATCCGACTTCACCAGTCAGCAGGATTTTGTATTACCATTCTGGCAATACTAAATATGACCTTCCTGCTCCTTTCAGATCAGCAGCTGCCACTTCAACAATGTATGAGGGCAGCCCCAATGTTAGCCTATGAAGGGAGCAGGCCTCACAGTAGTGTAAAAACGAATTTAGGAGTTTTACACTGCCAGGACATATAAACTACACAGGTACATGTCCTGCCTTTTACCACACAGCACCCTGCTCTAGGGGTTACCTAGGGCACACATTAGGGGTGACTTATATGTAGAAAAAGGGGAGTTCTGGGCTTGGCAATTACTTTTAAATGCCAAGTCGAAGTGGCAGTGAAACTGCACACACAGGCCTTGCAATGGCAGGCCTGAGACAAGGTTAAGGGGCTACTGAAGTGGGTGGCACAACCAGTGCTGCAGGCCCACTAGTAGCATTTAATCTACAGACCCTAGGCACATATAGTGCACTCTACTAGGGTCTTACAAGTAAATCAAATAGCCAATCATGGATAAACCAATCAACAGTACAATTTATACAGAGAGCATATGCACTCTAGCACTGGTTAGCAGTGGTAAAGTGCCCAGAGTTCAAAAGCCAACTACAACAGGTCAGAAAAAATAGGAGGAAGGAGGCAAAAGGTTTGGGGATGACCCTGTCAAAAAGCCAGGTCCAACAATATAGTCCATGTTTAATATTTTCTGGAACAGTGGGTGGTTATTGCCATATGCCACATTTTAATTGCGTCTGGCCACCAGGTTATTGTGTAATTCTGGATTACTGAACCTTTCTGCCTTCAAATGATGTAATTCCAGTTCTGGTGGTGGTCTGCCATTCTTAACGGGGTTTGGTGGGTTCATGTTCCTTGATTTCGGACGTGTATCAGGAACATCAGGTTCACTTTTGCCCTTTCTCAATTCTCAAGTCATGTAAACTATGTGGTTGCAGTTGCACTGTCATTTGCTTGGACCGGACATGTTGCTTGGATTTTGACCAATTGGCTGATGCTACTGGATGCATTGGAGAGGTTGTTCCTATCGTGATTATCCTAGGCGCTCCTGAAATTATCAATGCAAAAGTTACTTTACAAATATATTCAGTGGTTGTGGTATTTTTATATTTTATCTAGTTCTGCTGTACATAGATGGCCAGGCAGGTGGCATCCAGACTTAGGTCTAAGACCAGCTAGGATCTCTCTTTCTATATGTGGGAAGTTTGCTTTCTATTTAATTTCAATGCTATTTATGTCATTTGCTGAGATATCTCTGAGTGATCTTCACAAAATGAAAGTGTTCACGGACCTAAGATGTGTCTCCTTGGTTGAACATCATGGGTGACCAAGGCTGGTGGAGTTTTCCACAGCTGGCAATATGCATTCTTTGAGGTGTATCCTATTTAAGATAGATACGTTGTTGGTGGGTGAATATGGTAACATTATGTTGGCTTGCTAGGAACGTGGTTGCTCCCTGGTAGATGGCTGTGATGTTGGTCAACTTCACTTGGCAGGGGTACTTGCATGGTTCTCCCTTTTTCTGTCTTCTGTTCCTCATCTCCCACTCTTATTTGGTCGGATTGACTGGTGCCCTAATTGCAAAGGGATTTGGACCCTTTCACAGACAAGCGGTGTCCTGGATATTCTACTCATGTATAAGCGGCTTTACTTTGGCTTGTTCATTTCAACCATGGTCATTGTGATATTAGAATTTCAGTTACATCGTGTAACAAGGAAAATGATTACAAGATTCAAGAGCTTCACCATGTATCTAGCTGCTGGCTTTTGTCCATCTCATTGCTGGCCTGTGTCCATCTCACTGCTGGCCTTTGTTTTCAGCTGTTCATTTTGATAGGTGGAATGGCTTTGTAGCACCTGCATCCATTCAACTGTTAAACAACCTGTCATTCAGTAATTTTGATGAATAGATCCTATTTCTTTTGGGTCTGGAGGTTTTAAACCTGCAATCTTTCTGCAGCGGCATTGAACTTCAGGCAGCTTAGAAGCTGTTTACTTTGCTTCCTGCCTTTTACTTATGCTTATTACTTCTTTTTATTGTAGTTCGATCGTCAGGGGTGACAGTCTAATATTTTGCTGGCCGGGGTGTGGTGTTTTAATCACTGTTATTTGGGATGAGCAACGAAGCGATTTGGGAGCTGAATTTCCTCCTTGAGAAAGCTCTGTCCTGTTAGGCAGTGCAATGTCCGGAAAAACAAAAGTTTGGAGTTCTGCATCTGCGTGGGCACTTGACAACAACCACTCCGGATCTAATTTTGCAAAAGTTATATTTAACACCTTTCTGCCTTCATAAACTAATTTGCACTCCACGCCAACACACTGACTGCGCTGTGGTTCGATGCCATGGTTCCCCCTTCTTTTTAGGTCACTTTATGCTGTCACAGTGCCACATCAAATGCGATTTTACCTTCTTTAACTTCAGAGATGTGTCATAACGTTACCTTGGGGCCAGAAAAATTGTTAACCATGTTTTAAATTAATCAATACATAATGCACATCTCTGTGACGACAGTACAGCTAGCTGAGCTGGTACCAATATTGCAATTCTGTAGTATTCGAACGAGGGATGCTATTGGTTATTGCTTGTCGAGGTACACTACATTTATAATCAGAAATTATTAGAAGCTCTCTTTTCATTTTAACCAGAAAAAACAGACACACACAGGGAAACTGGATAGAGTGATACCTGCAGAATAGCTGCTGCCAATGTATTGTACAGATGTAAATTTGCATGGGCAACAAAGAGTCCAGTAAAAACCGATGATGGTTAGGTAAAAACTGTTTGCTGAGATCAGCCTATGCCTCTTGATAGGGCGGTTTGGATAGAAAAGATATTAACTGCTAAGCTTTCATACTTGGAAACTGACTTCAGCAACTGAATTTTGTATAAAAGTACCTGCTAAAAATGATGCGAGAGAATATTACTTCGGTGATATTAATAGGGAGCGTCTCAACACTTCAGTTCTGTGCATTTTGAAGGCTTTAGGTCTCTTAGTAAGTAAGGCCTATCCCAACCTGATTTCTACCCTGCGTGATTGCAGCAGGTGATGCTCACATGCAACATGATCACATGGCTTCCCCTTGGGGATTAGCAGAAATAAATGTCCTCCTCCATCCGAAGGCTTCTGCCTGCGCCTTATCCATGGTGTTAAGTGGGAGTGCTCTGCTCTTCTACTAGGCTGCCTACTGCCTCTCTTCTCCTTTTTTCCTACTTTGCCTCTGTTTCACTCTTTGTGTGCTTTTCGTTCCATGTTCTGTCCCTTTTGTGTTCCTTATGTCTTTTGCTTTCTGCGTTTCACTCTCTCCTCCCTGTTTCTTTCTCCTCTCACTCCGCTCTCTCTCTCTCACTCTCGCTCTCCCCTCTTGCTCTCTCTCTCTCTCTCTCTTTCCCGCTGGTGCTGCTCCTGTGGACCCGCCACCTCCTTTCTCTTGCGCGGCATCACTGCTGCTGCTACCCTTGTGTCCCGCCCCCTTTTTTCATGCCGTTTTTTGGCCCCACCTCCCAGCTGTCCTCTCCTCCCTACTCAATGGCGACCGATGTGCGTCCGTGCCGCTGGTGCGCAGAAGGCACACCTAAGGCAAGCCCGTCTGTGCCTGTTCGCGCCTGGACTGCGCCCAACGCCGGAACCCCTGGTTCTTGCTTACCTTACCACTGCGATGCACAACGCCACTACGACGCCATCATCCTCCACACGTTCAACGCCGGCTGCTCATTCACCTGCCACCAGGCCACCCCGTGGCTCACTCGCAGACCCTTCTCCTGCCAGAGCTGCACCTTCACCAGCCTCTATGCCAGCGACCCGCCAGCCAAGGCAGGATGCAACCATCTCAGATGCATCCTACTCAATACCCTCTCCGTCCACAAACACGCCATCGAACTCTGGAACCTACTCGACTCAGCCTTCCCGTACGTCGCCTTCTTGACCGAGACCTGGATGAACCCCTCCTCAGCACCCGACATCATCATAGCCATGCCGGATGGATACAAGATCACCTGCAGGGACCGCACCAACAGACCAGGAGGAGGCATCACCATTGTCCACAGGAATACCCTCAGAATCACGACCCGCACCGAAGACACCATCAGTGGCGCCGAACACCTGCACTTCCAGATCCACACCGATCCAAACACCACCCTCAGAGCGAACCTTGGCTACAGACCTGCCGGACCCTGACAGCAGTTCAGCGACTCAATCACCGACGTCGTCAGCACACACGCCCTCACATCCACAGACTACATACTCCTTGGGGACCTGAACTTCCACCTCAAGAACACCGACGACAACAGCTCCACCACCCTGCTCGACAACCTCGCCAACCTCGGACTCAAGCAGCTCGTCATGAACCCCACCCACTCCGCAGGACACACGCTCGACCCCATCTCCCTGCCAGAAAACACGTCTCCTTCAGCCACACCACCGAGCTCCACTGGACCGACCACTGCTGCATCCACTTCACCTTCGAGAAACCCACAAGGCATTACCACCCACAGCGGATTCCCCACCGCAGATGGAAGAAGGTCACCGAAAACCAGATGATCACGACCCTCTCCCGTAACTCACCAATCTACACCACCAACACCAACACAGCTGCCCACAACCTCAGGCGATGGATTAACGAGTGTGCCAACACTCTCACCCCGATCAAGAAACCTTCAAACAGACACACAACAGAAAGGCCTTCTGGTTCACTGCCGGCCTCCAAGAATCCAAGCAAACATGTGACGTCAACGACGATGACACCATCAAAATCATGAACACCATCCACTCGGCTCACAATCCAACCCCTGCCCTCAACACATCTCCAACAAAGCGATCTCCGTCATCGCACCCCAACTCCGGAAGATCATCAACAGCTCCTTTGAGACTGCCACCTTCCCGGAGAGCTGGAAACATACCGAGATCAACACCCTCCTCAATAAACCCAAGATGGACCCAAAGGAACTCAAGAACTTCCGGTCCATCTCCCTGCTCCCCTTCCCGGCAAAAGTGATTAAGAAGATTGTCAACAAATAACTGACCCGCTTCCTCGAGGAGAACAACACTCTGAACTCGTCCTAATCCAGATTCTGCAGTAACCACAGCACCGAACCCGCCCTCATCGCCGCCACCGAACACATCAGGACCCTTCTTGACAATGGCAAAACCGTGGCCTACATCCTCCTGGATCTCTCGCCAACCTTCAACACCGTCTGCCACCACACCCTACACACACGCCTCAACGATGCAAGGATCCACATCAGAGCCCTAGACTGGATCACATCCTTTCTCACCGGCAGAATCCAGAGAGTCCGGCTCCCTCCATTCTGCGCTGAAGCCACCAAGATCATCTGCGGCGTACCCCAGGGGTGGTCCCTCAGCCCGACCCTCTTTAACGTTTACATGGCTTCGCTCGCAAACATCGCCCGATCACATGACCCCAACATCGTCTCATAAGCGGAAAACACTCAGCTGATCCTCTCCCTCACCAAGGATTCTGCCACAGCCAAAACCAACCTCCACGAAGGAATGATGGCCATCGCCGAATGGATGAAGAACAGCTTCCTGAAACTGACTTCCGACAAGACTGAGGTCCTCATCCCCGGCTCCACCCCCTCCTCCTGGGACGAATCCTGCTGGCCTGCCACACTGGGAACTGCATCGACACCCACCGACCACAAATGCAACCTGGGGTTCATCCTGTACTCATCGCTATGAATGACCCAGCAAGTCAACGGCGTCTCTTCCTCCTGCTTCAACACCCTCTGCATGCTTTGGAAGATCTACAAATGGATCCCCACCAAAACCAGAAGGACGGTCACCCAAGCCCTCGTAAGCAGCAGACTGGACTACGGCAATGCCCTCTACGCAGGAACCACGGCCAGGCTCCAGAAAAGACTTCAACGCATACACAACGCCTCCACCCGCCTCATCCTGGACATCCCCTGCCACAGCCACATCACTGCCCACCTGAGAGACCTGCACTGGCTCCCTGTCACAAGAGAACCACATTCAAGCTCCTCACCCACGCTCACAAAGCACTGCACAATGCCGGACCCGAATACCTCAACAGACGACTCTCCTCCTACACCCCGATCCGTCAGCTTCCCTCCGCTGACCTTGCCTTCGCCACCACTCCACGCATCCACAGAATGACTGCTGGTGGCAGATCGTTCTCCCACCTCACCACGAAGAAGTGGCACACTCTTCCTATCCACCTGCGACAGACACAGGACCCGCTAACCTTCAGGAGACACCTCAAGACCTGGCTGTTCGGGCAGTAGCAGCACCCCCCCCCCCAGTGCCTTGACACCCTCACGGTTGAGTAGTGCACTTTACAAATGCTATGATTGATTGATTGATTGATTGATAGGCATGCTGCCACCCCTCTGGATTTGTGAGAGCTCCTTGCAAGAACCTTGGATTCTTTTCTTGGCTCAGCGAATCCTGGCTGAGGAGATACCACCTAGAACTAAATAGTTTGTCTTTGGCCATTCCCAAGTCATCCATATGGCTTGACATAATGGATGGAACCCGCCATGTTTGAAGGGTGCCTTTCTAAGAACAGTTGTTAAAACCACATTTATGGCCTTTGTTTCCTCCAGTGATGTTGGCACTGCATTGAAGAGGTGGAAATAACATTAACGAAGCAAGAAACAGGTTAGAAAAAGAAGACATCATACACTGAATCCGTAAACACAATTGTACACCAACAAAGTAAATCACATAAATGGATTGACAGAATATATATAAAATGATGCATTCATGTGCTAGAGTGTCCAATTTAAGGCGGGTGTAGTAATATGCATAATATTCATGACCATGTACAATAAGACTCAAAGTATTCACACACATGCATGCACGCACACACACACACAAATATATATATCACAAAACAATGGCTCCACTCGTATATGGTGACTGAAAACGCACTCCAGGACAGGATAATTAAGAAAACAAAATGTTTATTGGCAATTCGTTTCGATCACATCGATCTTCTTCATAGCCCTGTTTCAAAATGCACACCACTCTTCTTGACAAAAAAGAGAGAAAACAGACTACCGTCTCAATTACCTTTGCAGAAAAAAAAAACCTTGTATCAACTGAAATCACATATAAATTCGAAATGATAAATACATGGCAATAACATCATAATGTTCCATAAAATCGATAAATTAATATATGTACATCAATTCCCATTTTTCCCACACAAAAATACTAAATTAAGGCCACATGGCCCAATTAACTCTCTACCAATGGTTAAACTCCATCCTGAAATCTGATGTACACACATACACTGTCATTTAAATTCATACTGACTTAGTATATAATATATGCCATATACACATCAATAAACTTTGTCAATGCATAAAGAATCATACATTATGGCAAAGTGGCCTTTTTCATTGCTTTCTCCCACCAGTTGTGATCCAACCCAAAAATACATGTGCAAGGAGCTGAGAGGAAATCACCCATTAATTAAGAAATATATATTTCTCATAACATATTTCCCTTATTCCTTTTGTGTAGCTCATTACAGTAAAATTCTGTAACCTAAGAACAAAGAGTTCTCTGAACTTAAACCTCCTGGCATGCAGCTGTTCAGACAAATAATATATTCTGATTCCACAATCCTGAATCCTGGTTCGAACACTCTCTTCCTGACTGGAAAAATCCTGCCACCAATGTAATGTAACCTGCAGGAGCACATCAAAACATAAACACAAAAATCACTACTGCATGTTAAAAATGTGTTTATTTACCTGGTTTTCCCAGTAGGTAGAATGCAAGTCTTAACAATCTTGCTAGTTTTGCAGGCTTTACAATGACCACATTTCCAGAACCCCTTTTCTTCCATCATTCAGTCCCCCAGATCTTACTTCGGATTTAGGTTACTGTGTAGCAACAAACCGTAAGAGAGGGTTATTTCCTGCATGTAACGGAGGGATTTGGTGGTAGGTCATTACCAATCACTGGGTCGGATCAGACTATTAGCCAATGTTTGTTTATCATTCTTCTGATCTTGTATGATTCTGTGTTGAAAGTAGTAATTAATCAAATCTGAATGTATGCTTTCTTTTTCCTTTTTCTTCAATTTAGGGAATATAAACTCATCTCTGGTTTTAAACTTCACCTTTGCCTTGTCCTCCTCCAAGATCTTTCTAGGATAACCCCACATCCTGAACCTCTCCACTATACTCTGTTCTTCCTTTTGATAAGCTTGTGCATCACTGCTGTTACGTTTTGCCCTTCGGAGTTCCTCATAGGGGATACTCCACTTTAACCTAGAAGGGTGATGGCTCTGGCTATGCAAAATACTGTTGCCTGCAATAGGTTTGTGATACAATGAAGTATGCACTTGTCCATCATTAATTTGGACATGAATGTCTAAAAATTCCACAGACTTTTCATCAATTTTGTAAGTAGATGCCAAATTTAAGTCATTATTTGAGATGGACGTGAAGAAATCATCGAAGACATCCTTCCTACTGTCGGAGTACGATGGTTACATGTGCGGTTAGACTCCGACTTCAAGTATATTGCTATGATTCATGTTAATGCCTAGAATGCATAGCTTGTTAGTTATGTGTTCCATTTCATAATTATGAAGACTTTTATTTTATTTTATGCTTGCTAAAGGCTTGAAAAGTAAATGTGGAAGTTCAGGTGCTCACTGTACCTCTGCTTGCTATAGAGAAGTGCCTGTACTCTCTTGTTAAAAGTAGGGGTGGATGCCGGTAAATTCCGCAACATGGTGGCTGGCACAGTTTTTGCTGAACTCTGCACTCCAAGCAGAGTGCGGAGTGGCAAAATGATGTGAACTCCACTGTCAGAGTGAAATTTATTGCCCATCCCTCATATATATATACTAGGGGTCGGTGACCAGTAGGTAGTTATAGTTAGGACCTGGTTTCCATAGGAAAATTGTTTTTTGTTTTGCTAATAACTTTGGCGCAGTTTGATGAATCTTCACAAAATGTTCAAATCCATGGTATGAGTGAATTCAGCTGTTGTCTGGAAAGTTTGGGGTGATTCGTCAAGCAGTGGCGAGAAAAAGGGAGAGTCCCAAAGTGCGTTTCCCCCGTGTAATTTCCCAAAAGGATTCTGGACATGACTACAGTCCAAACCGCTGGATGGAATTGCACCAAATCTGGCAGAAAGATAGGTCTTGGTTCAGAAAGATCTCATTTTGTAATCTGGTGTAAATCTGTTTAGAATTCTTAGAGTTGTTGTATATCTAGAGATGCGGATCCATCAAAGACGATCCATCGCAGATCCACCACAGAGGATCCACAGATACATGCGTCCACAGCAATTCTGTGATTTGATGACAACAACATGACGGGAAAGTTTGTGTATAGACACTCGGCACATGGGGGGGACTTAAAACTGATAGAAGGGGTCAGGATAGAGGTACCATGGCCCCATGGAGATGATGGAGAGGGCTTTAAGGGACCAACTCATGTGCAAGAAATTGCTCCACAGTGCTTTTTTTGGGGCGCATAAGGATCCGGGGATCCACTGTGGCACACAGCATGAGAATATGCAACACATATGTGGATCCAGACCCCCCCAAAAAAATACACCCACTCACAGAGCACAGACTCACTCATACCCCCAATCACATACCCATTCACACACTCACACACCCATTCACTGACCCACAAAACAACTATGACACTCATCACAGACCCACACAGCCACTCACACACCCACTCACACACCCATTCACACACCCACTTATGGACCTACAAAACTACTACCACACCCACTCACAGACCCACACAGCCACTCACACATCCACTCTTGCATCCACTCTCACACATGCTCACACCCACTTAAACACCCACACAACCACACACACCCACTCATACACCCATACAGCCACTCACACACCCACTGCCACAATGTGGGGTTTACTCCATCCAGAAGGAGGCTGCAGGGCCTGGTCTGTGACCTGACCTTGCTTGTGGCCAACCTTGGCCAATGCATGGTGGCGGTTGGAATAATGTATTGTACTTGAATATTACTTTCCCTAAAAAAAAACATAGAAACTAGTTAGAAAATAGAATTTAAAAACCTTAGAAATTCACTAAAAAAACAAAGGTTACAGGGACGTTATAGATACGTTAAGATTTTTCACACACTGATTCAGCAATTATAGTTATTCTTATCTCAAGAAACAATAACTCATGCTCTAAGGTAACTATAACTCGTACCCTTGCCAAGCACGGCTAGTTACCCCATATATTACATTGATTATGACATCTTTTATGACATCATTGACAGTATCACTACAACATTTGCAAAATTCCATAGATTTTTATCAATTTTGTAAGTAAATGCCAAATTTAAGTCATTATTTGAGAAAGATGTGAAGAAATCATGAAAAGCATCCTTTGTACTATCCCATATGATAAACAAATCATCAGTGTATCAAGCCCATAGGACCACATGTTTCTCCAAAATGTGTCCTTTTCATTCCAAATGACCTGTTCCTCCCAATACATTTATATACAGTAGATATATGGTGGTCACCATTAGGTAGTTACAGTTAGGACCATGTTTCCATAGAAAAAGTGTTTTTTGATCTTTGGCACCGTTTGACAACTCTTCATGAAATTTTCTGTTGCACACAAAAAGTTTCAGGGTGATCTGTCAAGCAGGGGCGAGAAAAAGGGAGGGGGTCCAAAAAGTTGCTTTTCTCATGTTAATTCCCATAGGACCTTTGACCAAGGCTACAGCCTGAACCACTGAAGACAATTAAACCACATTTGGCAGAAGTCTTGGTCCCGGTACGCAGATTTCACTTTTGCTTATTTGGTGTAAATCCATCCAATAGTTTAGGAGCTATTAAAGAGAGAACAAATGTGTATATCTGAGGTCGCAACGACTTCTCAAAGGTTAAGAACTCGTGAATGGCAAATGCACAGCTCTGATTGGCTGCCAACACTTCAACCAGGAAGCGTGGGCAGCCTTCTTGGGACTCAGCTCAAAAAAATGTGTGCTGCAATTTCACGACGATGTTGTGAATTTGTGGAAAAAATGAAAACACAAACAAATAAAGCACTGGCTCCCACTTTTGTTTTTTTAGAAGCCCCCAGGTGGGCCATGTCCCAGGGCCATTCAATTTGGAAGTGAAGGCCACCCGACCACCCGCAGGCCCGGGGCCCGCCACCTCCCCAGGGCACTTGTTAAAATGGAGGCAGAGGGCCTGCCTGGCCCCTCACTGCCCCAGGGACTGCCACCACACTGGGGCACTTTTCAAATTGAGTGCGGGGGCCACACAGCCCCCCTGCAGGCCCAGGGACCACCACCTCTCTGGGGCATTACTGTAATTTTATGTGGGGGCGTGTGGCTCCCCTGCAGCCTCAGGGACCACCACCTCCCCGGGGCAAACATTAAAAAAAGAAAAGGGGGTCCGTTTCAGACCCCTTAAGCCCTGGGGACCACCACCTCCATGGGGCTATTACATTGGAGGGGGGCCTCCCTCGATGATCCACAGATGGCCCTGGGGATCGCCACCCCCCAGGGCCAGCTCCTGCTATGTCATTAGGGTGCGAGTTATAGTTATTTGAAAGAAATCTAACTATCACTGCTGAATTTATATGGTATGGTATGTGTTAGACCTGACAACCTTAGGGGGGTCACCCCTAACTTTTTGCCTGTTTCCCTCCACTTTTTATACACTGTTTTTGGTGGTTTTAGGACTCTGCACACTTTACCCCTTCTAACCAGTGCCAAAGTGCATATGCTCTCTCCCTTAAAACATGATGACATTGGATCATACCCAATTGGCTTACTTAATTTACTTATAAATCCCTAGTAAAGTGCACTATATGTGCCCAGGGCCTGTAGATTAAATGCTAATAGTGGGCCTGCAGCACTAATTGTGCCACCCACTTGAGTAGCCCCTTACCCATGTCCCAGGCCTGCCATTGCAAGGCCTGTGTGTGCAGTTTCAATACCAATTCGACTTGGCATTTAAAAGTACTAGCCAAGCCCAAAACTCCTCTTTTTCTACATATAAGTCACCCCTAAGGTAGGCCCTAGGTAACCCATAGGGCAGGGTGCTGTGTAGACAAAAGGCAGGACATGTACCTGTGTAGTTTACATGTCCTGGTAGTGTAAAACAGTGCTTTTAGGCCTGCTCCTTTCACAGGCTAACATTAGAGCTACCCTCATATACTGCATGAGTGGTAGCTCCTGATCTGAAAGGATTAACAAGGTCATATTTAGTATAGCCAGAATGGTAATACAAAATCCTGCTGACTGGTGAAGATGGATTTAATATTACTATTTTAGAAATGCCACTTTTAGAAAGTGGGCATTTCTCTGCACTTAAATCCTTTTGTGCCTTACAATCCACGTCTGGCTAAGTTCAGTTGACAGCTCCCTTGTGCATCCACTCTGACAACCCCAAACACAGGATGCTCAGCCACACTTGCATACATCTGCATATTGAATGGGTCTTCCTGGGCTGGGAGGGTGGAGAGCCTGACACTTACATGTCAAAGGGCGGGAGCCTGCCCTCCACAAAGGACTGCCACACCCTCTACTGGGACCCTGCAGACAGGATAGAACTGAAAGGGGACTTTGTGCACTTCTAAGCCACTGTTTGAAGTCTCTCCAACTTCAAAGGCATATTTGGGTATTTAAACAGGGCCTCTGCCCCTACCAACTCAGACACTTCCTGGAGAAGAACCTGAACCAGAATCTGCAACCCGCCAAGAAGAACTGCCTGGCTGCCCAAAGGACTCACCTGATTGCTTTTCTAAGAAGGACTGCTGCATTGCTGTTGCCCTGCTGCCTTGCTGCTCTCTGGCTGTGCTGAGAAGTGCTCTCCAAGGTCTTGGATAGAGCTTGCCTCCTGTTCCCTGAAGTCTCAGGACCAAAAAGACTTCATTCCTGCAAGAAGAACTCCCTGTGCGGCGAAAATAGATGCACAGCCTGCAAGAAACAATGCACAGCCTGCACTGCAATGAGAAAATCACTGCGTGCCGAACCGGAACAACGCGACTCAACTTTGCAAGGAGAAGATCAATGCAGAGCCAGCGTAGCGACCGGAAATTCAACGGACGGCCCACTGGATAGGCGCAAAGCCAAGCTGGAAAGACGCAGCCTGACTTCCTGAGAGGAATCGACGCAGCGCCTGCCGTGCAGTAGAAATTTCCACACAACGCCCACCAGATCGACGCACCCCCTGTGACTTCGTCCTGCAAGTGCCGGATTTCAACGCATCATCTTTGGGGCATCTGAAAACCCTGCAACCTGAAGAGGATCCCAGTCTATGCGCCGGAAATCGAGGCAAAGCCTGCCCTGCGTGAAACCTCGACAACACATCGCCTGTGTGCGCCAGTAAAATTGACGCACACCTCCCCATTTTCCACTCATCTCCTCCTCTGTGGTTAATTGCTGAGAATTTGAAAGCAAACCAGGTACTTTTTTTGTGCTAGCAAGAGACATTTGTTGCTTTTAAGAGACTAAAGACACTTTATATCATTTTTACAGTGAAATTTCAAAATATACTTATTGCATCTTAATTATATATTTTTCTAAACACTGTGTGGTGTATTTTTTGTGGTGTTTTACTGTGTTATTGCATGATTTATTGCACAAAAACTTTACACATTGCCTTTTAAGTTAAGCCTGAGTGCTCAGTGCCAAGCTACCAGAGGGTGGGCAGAGGATAATTTGGATTGTGTGTGACTTACCCTGACTAGAGTGAGGGTCCTTGCTTGGACAGGGGGTAACCAACTTGCCAACCAAAGACCCCATTTCTAAAAGTATGGTATGGAGTAAATTCAGAACCTAGCTATAACTTCTCTTTTTTCAGTGAATATATATATATATATATATATATATATATATATATATATATATATATATATAGACATATACATATATATATATATATATATATATATATAGACATATACATATATATATATATATATATATATATATAGACATATATATATATCCAAAAGCAACCTCCTTATCATAAAGAAGAATCCGGACTCCGTGTGGATGCCAGTATTTATGTCTATATCAGTAACTATATCTTGCAGTGCCACGGAGTATGGAATCTTCTTACGATAAGGAGGTTGCTTTTGGATGTTTAAAGGTTACCAGAACCGGTACCGGACCGCTCAATGACAGCCTCTATATTTTGGTTTTCTTGTGAGGATTATATATGTATATACGCATAGCTTCTGCTTTCTCTCTGTCCGACCCAAAGGGGAGTGGTGCATTTGACCAGGCAGTCTCATTCATCTCTTGGCCTCAAAGTACCAAAAGCAAATCAAACGTACAATCAGGACTGACAAATCCACGTATGTGTCTATTCTGACAGTGGCAGCTTCAGCAGTGCTTTTCGACACACTGACCTTGATTACACTCCCTGGCTCAAGTGCATTACACCACAATATTTGTACAGTAAACACATAGATAAGATCAACACAGTTCTTACACATGGGCGCCATCTTTGAGTGGACCTAAATCTATGTAATATGATGACAATGCTCACAATACACTACAGTATTGAACAATATTATGGGTGGAGTGTATTCCTAATGCAAAGTAAAATACATCTTTTTATGGAGAGGGTGCACGCTTGGCCCCCTCTCCAGGCCCATATAGGTGGGCCAGACATATGTTTTTAGGGGGAGGAGGCATGTGGCCCTCCCAGGCCATCTTTGTCCCCAAAGGGCCCCATCCCCAAGGGCCTAAAGAATCTTTAGGGGAGGGAGTGCACAGACCCACTCCTGAGCCACTTGTGGCCATTGGGGCCCGACGTGTTTTGTAGGGGAGGTGCCAGGCATTCCTCTCCCTGAGCCTCTAAAGACCCTGGGGACGCCATCCTCCAGAGCGGCCAAAGTAAGTTGAAGGGAGGAAGGGCTCCAAATTCCTCCACCCGGGGCTGTTAATGGCACCAGGGACCCTATCCACTGGGCTGGCTCACATGCTGTGTTCCAGGGAGTCCACCCTGAGACACAGCAGTTTCCATGCCTGCACTGGCATGGAAACCTATGTTTGCTCCCACTTGGCTGGAGCATTTTCAAAACTTTAGCAACACAAAATAATAATGGACAGAGTGCTGAACAATGCAATCACTCACCCCAGTCATAGATCTGGGTTTATTCAATTTTTCTTTTGCTCACCATGCTACCCCAATTTGAACCCAGCCATATGCATATAAGTCTTGACCCTGTCCTACATGGAAACAGTCTAGCCCAAACTGCATGGCCAGGTCCTCCCTGAACCAGAAACAAGCATCCTGGGACTGGTTTCAGGGTATCACCCTTCATCAGCCAGGCTATCTTGAATCCAGTGGCACAGTGAGCAAGGGACCCACGTCTGGGCATACCCTTCCCACTTAGGGCAACTTTAGCAACACAAAACAATGATGGACGGAGTGCTGAACAATGCAAACACTCACCCCAGTCACAGATCTGAGTTTAATCCATCCTTTTATTGCTCACCGTTCCACCCCAGTTTGAACCCAGCCATATGCAAACCAGTCTTGACCCTGTTCCACATGGGAACTGTCTAGCTCGGCCTGCCAGGCCAGGTCCACCCTGGACCAGAAACAAGCATCCTGGGACCGGTTTCAGAGTATCACCCTTCATCAGCCAGGCTAGCTTGAATCCAGTGGCACAGTGAGCAAGGGACCCATGTCTGGAGATACCCTTCTCCCTTAGGGGTGAGTGTTTGCATTGTTCAGCACTCCGTCCAAATCCCTGGATGTTTGGGTCCCCAGGTCCTAAAAAGACTCAGGAGGGGGGTGCGTGGCCCCCTTCCCTGTTTTGTACGTTTCGGTCTCAGAGTGAGCTCCCAAGGTGCCTATAATGCCTTGGGGAGGTGAGGCCCATGGCTAGGCTCAATATTCAGGGGGAAACACTAACATTTTATGCCAATTCAGAACATTTTGAAAGTGTCTATGTTGGTGCCAATGGGGGTGGGGATGGTGAGTTTTGGGGACGAGTGCAGGACAGTTGTTTGACTATCTGAGAGGATTATTATCTATTCCATTCAGAATGCTCCTGGGGTTGGGTGATAGACAGGCTGTGATGTCAGCCACAGTACCTGCCCTTGATGACCTGATACATGCCAGTGTCTCTAGACATTTAGTTATGGAGTGTGGAATTTGAGGAACAGATAATTCCATGTTCAAAATGATTTGTACTGCAGAACTGAGTTAATCCATCCTGAGTTAACACTCCAGCTGAAATACCCCGAATCGAAGTTAGGTCCTTAGTATTTGTAAAACATTTTGTATATCTTGGTAAGAACACTTTTATAAAATGCCTCTTTTGGCATGGCCATCCCCATTTTATGCTAACTGGTATTGCTGATGTTTTAACTCTCGACACTGGGGCATTGAATTCCGATCTCCAGTGTATTGCTGTGACTCCTAAAAGATGGAAAAATTGGCTAATCCCAGGTTGGCATATTTAACTTTTAAGTAAGAAAATAAAATACAGCAATGGTATGTAATATTAAATGTCACTTCTGGACTGCAGCACATATTGTACCATCCACTAGTCTGACAAAGAAAAATATGACTTCAGTCCTACAGTTGTAGCCTGACTGCTGCAGCTTGTAATCCTTTTTTGACAGAAAGGAGCCCTACTTTTAAATATTAAGTATTTTCACTCCTAAGCAAGCCTTGTAGCCAACAATGTAGGATGCCTAGTCCTAGTATTTAAAAGTAGAAGCTGTAAGAATTAAATGTTGGCATGTTCCTATTGTGACTAGCCCCCAAAAGCTGTTTTTATTGTATAGGGATGTAGATTTTATTATGAGAAAAACTAAAGTGCAATTAAAATACTACTTTGCTAACCTTTGTTTGGGATAAGCTACAGACATCAATCAACCAGTATTTTTAATATCCAGTTCACCCGTGAAGTTGAAGTTTTGATAATAAACAGTAAAGTTTTAGAAAGTTACACTTTGCAGCACCAGAACACTTAGTAGCATTAGCCTGTCAGCAGTTGACCCCTTGTCAGTGCTTTACTCCTAATGAGGTGTGAAAACTGCTCTCACAGCTGAAAGAGTGCCATGGACATTTCAAAAAGAAGTCCTAGGTGAGAAGTGTTGACTCATCGTCTCTGAGGAAAGGCAGTAAAGAGAAGTTTCAAGAAATTAATTGAAAGGAACCAGTGTTAAGCTTGTCCATTCATAGTTAAGTGTGAAGTGAGCCTGGGTAGGAGAAGTCTTTAGATCCCAAGGCACAGTGTAGCCATCCAGTGCCATCCCAGGGGGAGGGGGTGCTTTACTGAGAACCGGTTAGGGCAGAGAGGATAGCTCATTTTCTTAGATACATTCCTGGCTGGGCAGCCAACTTCCTTCAGGGGCAGAATGGTTCTGCCATGTTAGACTTCCCTATAAATAGTGCACTATGAGATACTTTGCAGTAAGGCACACAGAATGAGATGAAAATGTTGAAGGTTTGCTATGAAAACATTTTTCCCTTTAGTTAGGGAGTGGCCAGGAGTCACCCACACCCACTGGCTAGTGACTTGTACAAAAGTAGCACCTCACCCCAGCTCCTTAAAACACATCTATACCTGCAGCAGAAGAGAACTGGGCCTGCTGTCTTCATCCTGTGTAGAGACCTAGAGGGTTGGACCAACTCAAACTTGTATTCATGACTGAGATGTGGATTCCAAGGATCAATTGCTGACGTCCTGTGTAGCTACAGGGACAAAACAATCTGCAGGAGGCCCTTTCCTGGAGAAATCAGCTGATCTGATTGGTTGCAACCAAACTTGAACTGGAACCTGCTGGGGAACTCTGCTTGAGTGAGACCTGGCCCTGAGGTTTTTGGACTCTTGAAATGCCAGAAGGACTGCTCCCAAAAGTTGGATGAAGCAGGACTTAGAAAAATGTTGTCCTTTCAAAACCTCTGAAGCTTCAGTGGGAACTCTGGAGGAATTCATCAAATGCAGCCTCAAGGATTGCCTTACTTCTGCATCTTGAGTATCAAAAAAGGAGACTGAGAATCTGATTTAGAGTTTTGTGGACAGGGTAAAGAAGATACTGTCTCCTAGACCCACAGTCCACCTTCTACATTCTGGGCATACCACCAGTTTTCTGACGGTGTCCATTCAGGCCCTGCTATTGGAAAACATTTTCCAGTGGCTTAATGGAGGAGGGGCCATCAGAGTAAGAACATCTGACCTATAATGGTTTGAGGAGGCTGCCACCCTATTTAGCTCAGACAGTCCGATGTATTTCTTTTCTAACTGTCAATGCTAGGAAATGTCTGGCAATCAGGGACAGCAAAAACAATAATGATTCACACACATTAGGTTTCTGGGAGTTTGTTTCTCAAAACAAAAAAATTGGTGAATGCCCCATAGCAGACAGGGATGCCCTCCTAATTTGTAGTGCCTTTTCCTGACAAAACAAAATGCTTTAGTGGAACCTTAGCAATAGTGTATCTAATTTTCAGGGAACTTTGTTGGATATAGCCTGCACCCTTGCCCTGCAGAAGGAATTGACTGCCAAAATGAAGACAAAGTCAGAAGGTTAAACCTTTGACCAGGACAACTCACTTGGCGTGGCCGACCTCTACTCCATTGCGATCAGCCTGAAATCACAATTAGATCCCAGTCAATCATCAACAATTACTTCTGATTAATAGTGTACTTTTTCTGAGTGCTTGTTGCCCTAAAATCTTTTTAAAAAACAGTTTTTTGGTTGGCTTATTGAATTTAAATAATTTAGAGCAGACAATCTGATGTATTTTATTGTCTGAAACCACTGAGAAAAAAACCTGGTGATCATGGACAGAAAAAAACAATGATCGCCACAACCTTGGAGAAAAAATAGTTTTTTTGTGAAACAAGAAATTTGTTGAATGATCCCAGAACAGTTGGGTCTGTCCACCAAACTTGTAGCACTTTCAGGAAAACTGCTAAGATGGTGATTCTGCTGAAGGTACAGAGCTCACCTCTCGGCTAGCAAGGATCTCTGAATTTGGCAGTCAATAGTCCACCAGGGTTGTGAACTTAATATCCTGCACTACTCTGACCGATGGGTGTGCCACTCGCCAATGTCTAAGTTGACCCCTAAGTCCATAGGTACTAATCTTGAGGGAGTGAAGGTGTGGAAAGAAACCGACTGGCAAGAGGACTTTGATGGGCGAAAAGTATGAATTTTCCCTCTCTGAGCTTTTCCTGCGAAAGCGTCAGTGAATCCTCATTTAAAGAGTATCTAATTGTGAGAGAACCTTGTCAGATATAACCTGGAAATTTGCCTTCCTGGAGGATTTCAACTTCTAAAAAATAGGCAAAGTCAGAAGGCAAAACTTTGACCATGATGACTCGCTTGGTGTATTTGACCTTGCGGTCAGTCTGAAATCGCATCTAGATCCCAGTCAACCATGAACTGTGACATGTGATTGGTGCTTTAATTTTCTTGGTGCTTTTTACCACAATACTTTACAAATAATATCATTGTTTCCCTGTATTGGATTGTAATCATGTTTGCATGATTTGGATTATTAACTTTTCTTAAATTTTAGAAATTGGTTGTAGGCTTCTTATTGTGTATTGTTTTGACTGTTGAATAATAATGTTACTGTTATATAATTTACACAATTTTAATGGCTTGTTTCATAGCAGTCAAGGGTTAACTGCAGGTTTAAATTATTGAAACTGTGAGGTTAGCATGACAAGATTTTAGAACTTATTACTTGAAGTGCGCTCACAACCACCCCAACTAGTAACCAATTTTCTTCCAAACATTTAAGCTGAAAAGTTTTGAAGGGCATTTAAATATCAATCTTTACAGTTCAACATGACATATTGGCTTATGTTTTGTGTGCTGCATATAGATAAATGATATTGCATTGTATTTCACTCAATTGGTTCTCTACACCTCCATCTTCTGATCCTCCTTCAATCTCCCCAATGCCGGCAAATGACATATTTGCTGAATTTACATGTCTTTTACTGGCAACGTGGTGTTTCTGTGCATGATCAGCTTTCATGCAATTTTACCTGGCAAAAAAATCTTCAATGTCATATAACTGAATGTGATAAAACTGGGTGCGGTAAAATTGCAAACTCTAAATTACATTCTACAGCAGTGAATCCCAACCTTTTTATCGCCGCGGACCGGTAAATGTTTGATCATTTTTCCGTGGCCCGCTTGTTTTGATTTAATAATTTTAATTTAATTGTATTTAAACATGCCTTCAAGATTTGAAGACCTCGGGCGGTCCGGTGCCGATTGATCCGCGGACCGACACCGGTCCGCGGCCCGGGGGTTGGGGAACACTGTTCTACAGGACAAGTAAAATGACCAGAACTGAGCAATTGTATCCATCCCACAGACAATTTAACCGTCTGGTAATGGTAAAATAGGGTGCAATATTACCACACCTAATTGACCATTCACCTCATGATCAGGACCCTAGTGTACAAGCGTTGAACACAGAGACACTTGTTCAGGTCAAATACTTGCTTTAACAAGTGGTAGGATGATGGTGAATTAGTAGGATGGCAGCATTATTTGGGACAGTACTTATTTTGAATCAGCAAACTTTAAGCCCGAGCAACAGGCAAAAAAGCAGTAAAGGAAGAAAGAATGTTGACGAGAAAGATAAGAGTGACAAAGGCAGAAAGCAGGTTGAAGAACATTCCGCAATAATGAGTTAAAGATACAGGAAGTGAAGGATGGGGAATTAAAGGAGGCATTCTGTATTCTGTATTTGTAAAACTTTGGGCCAAGGCACTTCAATTTTTACAAAGTAAGCACTGGAAATAAAGAAAGGGTCCAATGTCTATGGCTTTAACAAGAGCACACCGTACTCGAGAACCGGATGAAGATGACGGGAGAATACAAACGGTATTATAAAATAAAACGGTGATTCAGAAGGACACTTGCAGGAAGAACTTCTATTCACCAAGGAGGTACATTCATTTTTAGTATTCTTGTTTAAAAAAGCTTTAAATAACTGTTCCGCAAAATTAAATATTATTTGAACACTTATCTTTCCCCGCTATTAAAACTGCTAAACAGATTGAAAACATGGAACCAGCAAAGCAGTTATTGAAATAATAGAAAATGATAAAAGCAATATAGGGCTTGAAATGGGAACGAGATAGTCCAGAATATCGATTTGAGAGCAGTGAAAATTAATACTTGCGCTGGTCCTCGGCCATGCAGTTACGTTAACAAATCAGCACAATTTAGTAAAAAAGTTGTCCTGAACAGATAAAGAAATTGGTAGAAAGGGACTTTGCAATGACTCTTGCGATAAAAAAGAGACATTGTAATGACTCATTTAGTTAGTGAAAAAATGTTGTTATCATATAAATGAGGCCTTAGTTCACTTTAGTTGCATGCTTTAATAAAGGTCCAGTATTCTGATTTACTGTGGGAGAAACACAATTAGCTGACTTGTTATGACAATTGCTGAATTCATTCATTTATCATGAAATTCATAACGTGTTGAATTATGGTTCAAAAATTAGAAATGGGTCATTGAAAATAAGCAACAGGGCAAGGCACTGGGGTCCATTCATAAGGTAAGTCAAAAATCAGCAGCTGGAAATATTTTGTGAATGTCTATATATTCTCGAATGCAGAGGCTTTTATATGTATAAAACTGTTCACAGTGTACAATCGCGCCCGAGGGAAAGCCTTCCCAAGTGTGCCAACGTATTTTTTCTTTTTTGTCCTCAATGTGGAAAATGCCATTCTGTGTGGGCAAAATCTCAATCACCTACCCCAACCATTGTGGGAGGATTCCATCCTCATTGGTATTCATTCCTGAAATTGATGCAGTAAATTTACAACGATTTATAAGGTTGAATTGCGTTGAAAAGAAGCTCACAAATGCACACAGCTACAGCCGTTTGTGGGTGTCCACAAGTTTTGAGACAATTCTCATCCTACACACTCATTGCCCAATCTGTTTGAGATTAGATTTCTTAAAAGAATCCTAATGTGAGTAAATCCTTCATCATACAAAAATTGTGGGAGTTGCAAAAGTGATTTTACACTCATAAAAAGGCTACAGGTGTTACACGCACATATCTACAGGATCAAATAGCTTTGTGAATCAGGCATTTTGTCTCTGGAAGATTTCCTGTCAAACAAAATGCTTGTCAGAGAACCCTACAGTGTTTTCTCTGGGTTGGAATTCCCACCTGGTCTTTCCTTCCATTGTGCCTTCCTGTTAACCTATTTGCCCCTTTCCTTGTAGTCTGTCTCTATCCTACTGTCATTGCTGCTTTCCAGAAACACCTCTTTGTCCTTCTCCGCTGTACTGTGTAATGTATTGTTAGCAGTTATTTTTTTTCTCAAGGGAACCAAGTCCATTGACTACAGATTGCTCTCTCTGGAAGAGCTGGGAATCCTAAATTTATAAAATACTATGCAACTCTTAGACATCCAGGAGGGAATCTTGTGTATGGAGAGAAATTTAAAAGCTGCAATTCACAAATTACAAAACATTTACATTTTCTTTCCAGAGTCAATAATGAGAGTTTGTAGTTCGATATTAAAGTTTTATTTACCATAAGTCTTGATTTTTTTCTTTATTAGTCATTTAAAGTTTACAGAGCATTGCATAAAGAGTGTCCCGTAATCTATACCTATTCTAGTATTCTAAGTCAATAGTAGGGACGGCTAATTGGTGGGGCGCGATGCCGAAAAACTTACCAAAATGCTGCTGGCCGGTGTCTTTCCTCTCCCAGATGACAAGCAGGGAAGGAAGGTGGTTAACTTCCTGCATGACAATCTAACCAATCCTGGAGCCGCTCTCGTGCTGTTTTCACTCATTTTGAGGCTGGGAACCTGTGCCTGCAATTTCCATCTGTTTTACAGTGCTGGGATTGCTGGTTCTGAAGTGTGCATGTCAGATAAGCTGGCTGTAGACAGCCAGCCAATCTGACATGCGCACTGAGCAGCTGCAGATACCATACTGCAATCTGCAGGAATCTGCCCTGCTCCGACCATCACACTTATGCTAGCATGGCCAGAGGCACACAGAATAATAAAATGGTAATGACCATTTTATTATTCTGTGTTTACATGCTGTACAGCAGGCGGGGCGACGCTCCTCCTCCTTAATGAAGGAGCCACAACTGGTCAATCGAAGTAAATCATTTCAGTCAGAAATAACAAAAGGAACAAGGTTTCAAGAGGCAGTCTAGCCAGTGAAGCTATCAGTACTCATGAAGAATACTGTAACTGATTCTGATAGAGGATAGTCTATGGAGAAAGCATAGTCTGTCTGAGTCCCACAGAGAGAATGAATGTGAATCTGAGAATATGACAGCTAAGAGCTTGTGCATGCAGTAATTACAGCTGCTGCTCTCGCTGGTGCCCACTATCACTACCTGTTCTTTCCCTGGGACACTTTTATACATAAAATACAAAGATACACATTTCAATGCATTTGTTTTATTCAGGATTTTAAACAGTTTATCAGAAGTGATGCAAATCATAGGATGAGGCCAGCTTCAGTGGAGATGGTAACTTCTAACAAAAACAATGCTACTGTAGGATACACTCAACAACATATTCTAAATGCTAAAATATGTTCTCATTTATATTGGTCTCTAAAAGAAAAGAAACTCTTGTAAATATTTTGCAAAAATAAACTTAGGTCACACTCATTCCCATACATCTACACCTTAAAGCCTCTTCATAATTCATAAAGAAGCCAATTCAGATTAGTTTAGCAAGTTTTGAAATTCCAAAGCAGGTCAAACAGTCAACAAGAATGAAATAATACAGCTTTCATTGTTAGCATAGGAGATTTGCATCATGCAAAGGCCATGAAAAAGTTGTGATAGAAACATTTCTGCTGATGTTGGAATTTGTTGATGTTAGCAAATCAAGCAAGTCAAGCAAATATGGGTCATGCAAAGTTCAGAAAGGAAAGTGCATGTTTAAATGCAGCATTTAGTTAGGCCTAGATTTCACTCAAACAGGTCATTAATTAAATGGATTTTAATGAGATCGCTAACAACTTCCTCCATCTGATGGTTTGGAACCATCATACAATTTCATTCACACATTTATTTGTCAAAGTTCACTTTGATCTTCATCTTCAATATCTTGTCTTTTTAGGTTTTCTCTTTCTTTCAATCTCTTATATTCTTCATTCACTCTCAATTCTAAATCTCTTTTCATTCTTCCATTAATGTCTCCACTTCTCTCCTTTAGCAAAATCATTTTTATTGCCTTACATATATCACTAGTTTAGAGAGGAAGCAAGCTACTACTATTAATATAGGAACTAATATTGTTTTAGGATTCCTCCTCCTTTTGACTTCAGCCAACTAGCTACCATGGTGAATCCTTTTGCAAAGCTTTGTACCATACTTGTAGTTTCTAGAGGTTCAAGGTCAAGCTTTAGATCAGAAATATTATTTGCATAGACTACAATCTTTCCACTCTTGCCAGGTACAAAAATTCTAAATTTTCAGCATTTTGCAGACTCTGGCTTTTTCAGCTAATAAGACATCTAATACATAGTTATTCTGCAAAACCATACATCTAATTGCTACACGTTCAGTATTCTGTACCAATAAGCTCCACAGGTACTAGTTGCTAATCTTTAAACTACTGTTTTAAGTTTTCCGATCTTCCTATCAGTCAAGACTACTCCTACAAGAGGTATGATTGCTCTAAATATGTCTCCCATTATGTTCCCTTCTTCACACTGCATGTATATCATTTGTGTGCTGGTGTCATTGTTAATGCATCTTATTGCTGTATGTAATACATTTTCAGAAAAAGTAAGCCTAAATATCAGATACCCTTCCAATAAGCAAGCAATCTAAAGTATGTGTTCCTTCCATATATAAAATATACTACATGTATTGTAGGATGATCTTCTTGTAAGATTTTGGCATGCTCCTACAGACATTTCAAACACATGCTCACAATTACTATTTCCCACTTGTGTCTTCCTCTCACTAATCCTACTCTTAAACACACATATTTCCCCATTGTGTCTCTTATCTATTTTAGGCATAGGAACAGACATCTTCCTTCTAAAAATCAACTTCTTCTTTTCTTAATACATTCTTCTGAACAGCCTCATTCTTATACACACCTCTTGCAAATTGCTTATATCTCTCTTCTTATATTAAGATAAAAGCTTTTTCTTGTGAGCTCATCAAACATTTTAAGTTTCTCTCATGTGCTTTAACAGTGTTTACTGAAAAAATCTGTCTAATGTAATGCCATGCAGTCTCTATTTACTTGTCCTGTGGGTGTAGATTCATATTTTTAATGGAACTTCAAAAAGTAACATGTCAAAGTTTGAGTAATAATATTCAACATATTGTTGCCTATATACTGAATTAAGAAATACACTAGAGGAAATAGCATAGGAAAGTGGAATATGATGGCAGGAAACCTGTTCATCTGCAGAGGATGATATGTGTGCACAATCATGGAAAGAGAAAAATGCCTCCATGGATTGTTCTTGTACAGGAAAGTTTCCCTTCCTGCACAAAAACAATCCTGCCAACAATACAGGCACACTTGGACCACGGTGCGAGGGTGCCTGCATTTGCACTAGGCACCAAATTGTGAGCTGGCTGAAAGGACAGGAGTTCACCGTACCTCATAAGTATGGTGCATTCCTTCCCATTTGAATTGGCATAGGGCTGCACAGCAAAAAGACTTGCAGTGCTGCCCTGTGCCAGTCCATTATAAATATGCCCCTCACTCTTGATTTCTTTCTACTTTAAGCTTTTGGCTATCCTTCGTTATGTGGATCACTTCTTGTTTCTATTCCAGAAGTTGTTTCTTTTCCTGGATCATCAAGATTCTCTGCTTATTCTGGAACAGTTTCAGAATTCACTTCATTAGATTGTGTTACAAACTCTTCTCCAGTACCACTCTGAAAGATCCCCAGCAGGTGGACCTCTTCACCTGGCAGAGATTCTTCACCCCTTGCTTCTTCTTGTTGTCTCTGATCACAGTCTTTTCTTTCTTGAGTCTGTTCTCGTTCAGCGTGCAGTAATACGTACACCAGTGCTCTTGGTTCTGGCTCATGGAACATTATTTCTTCATAAGGATCTCTTGCTCGCTGGATAGGTGAAGTGTGTACCGAGTTTGGGATTTTAGCGCATTTAACTGCAGTATTTGTGATCAGAACCTCTGTAAAGGGGCCTTCCTAATGTGGTTTTAAACATGACTTTCTCACAAGCTTCGTGACTAAGACCCAGTCACCAGGACTGAGGTCATGGCACTGATTCGAATTTGGGGTAACAGCTTCAATGTGCCCAAAAAAAACAAATGCACCACATCAGCCAATCCCTTACAGCAATTGAGTATCATGTCATCTGTAATATTCAAAAGAGCATTTGCTAGAACTGCAGATTATCTCACTGCTCTACCCATAATAATCCCATGGAGCAATAAACTAGTTTTCCTTTCTCGTGTACTTTGTGGACTCATCAAAACCAGAGGCAAAGAATCAGGCCATTTTAGAGAAGTGGAAGCACAAACGTTTGCCAGTCTTGATTTAATCATCCCATTGAGTTATTTCACTATACCTGAAGCTTCTATACAATAACTGCAATTAAGCTTCTGTTTAACTTGTAATGCTGCACACAATATTTTTTTAACTTCACTTTTAAAGTGAGTACCTCTAACCAGTTCTAGAGAGACATGTATGCCATACCTGGGTACTAACTCTCTTAATAATGACTTTTCTACAGTGAGCCTAGCATTTCTTCTGGTGGATAGGCTTCTACCCATCTAGAGAAGATGCAGACAATCACCAAAGGATATCTCAACCCATTGCAAATGGCCATTTCTATGAAGTCCATTTGCATCCTGTTGAAAGGACCTCCTGATGTTCCTACCACACTCTATGTAACATGTTGGTTTGCATACATTCATTTGTTGACATGTTACACATCAATGACACAATTCGTCTGCTTGGGCTCTGAATCTGGGATTGAACCAGAACTGCTTGAAAGTACCAATCATGGTATCCCAACCTAAATGAGTTAGGCCGTGATTGCAGATAGCAGATTTTCTGGCAGAACTGGTCTTCCCTCAACTGAAACCCAAACATTGTACTTCTGTCTATCCCACATCCTGCTCTGATCCACCCTGCTTCTCTCGCTCTGGTACATTTTCTTGCATTTCCCTCAACTCACCCCAATTATGAGCCACTCTCACCATCATAAAAAATAAATTTTTTCATTGGTAAATGAGCCACTAAAAGTGCAGACCACAATTGCCCAAACGTGTGCCACTTCATCAGCATTCCTGTTACCGACAGTGACATAACTATTGTCATTCCTGTGTGCTGCACACTTCACAACTGTAGAGAGTTGAAGAGCATCCAATAATGTATTAAAGCTGTTCCCTAGTTCTAATGGCCGAACCAGGTGAGGTTATAAAATCGCTCTGTGACCATAATTGTCTAAAATCATGGACAACACCAAATCCATACTGACTATCTGTAAATACAGTCACTCACATTTGTGCTGTCAAGCTGTAAGCTCCACTGAGGGCAATCAATTTTGTAACTTGCACTAAAGATATTCCTTGAAGCCATGAAGCTCCTATTACTCTTGAATTGTGCAGACTGTATAAGATGCTTTCAAAGAATCCTCATTTGTTCTCAACCATGAGCCATTCAGATATAGAATACAATCTGGATTTATTAAAGGCTCATTTTTTATATATGGTCTGGGTTTGATGCGTATATTTGTGACATCAAGGCAATCATGTTCAAAATAATCAGATTGTTCACCCCCGGGATAGGTGACAATGTGCTAGTATTCAGCCCTTGACATCTTCTCAGCACAACATTGCTTCCTGCCAGAATCTGCTGTTTGTAACGGGTTAGTCTTGAATTAGTAAGGTGTTGTGTTTTAGTTCTGATAAGTAGTACCTCAACTGAGTGATGGACCATGACAATTGAAGGATGTTCAATGACAATGTATTTAAATGTTTTGAGACTTACACTCACTGCAGTTGCCGCTATAGGGCAACCAGGTAAAGTGGTGGCAACAGCATCACAAGTTACTGAAAAATATGCAACAGGCTTTTTGGCATCTGCATGAATTTGAATTAGCATTAAGAGAGTGAAGCCTCCTTCTCACTGCGAAACAGTATAAAATATTTGGTATAATCTGGCATTCAGCTCTAGGAACACTTTTATGCATTCATTGTCTTGTGGAATTGGAGCTGGTACATCTTTGTGTATCAACCTTGGGACGGTGTTTGCCACCAAGAAAAAGTTGAGTATCCACTATCTACAGTGATCAACCATTTCCAAAAACATTGTGACCGCTCTCTGTGTTTTAGGTGGACTTATTTTCAGGATAGCTTTGACTCTTTCTCTTGACACTTTTCTCGTTCAATTTTCAATGATGTGTCCCAAAAACTGCACTTCTTTTTGAGAATACTGCACTTCGTTTGGTGACACTTTATGCAAGTTCTGCCAAACGATTCAACAATGCAATGGTGTCAACTTTGCAAGGTGCTTTTGTCCTTGATGCAACAAGTACGTCATCTATATATTGCACAAAGACTAAACTTTGGGGCAGACTCAATTTTGCCAGATTATTTTTCAAGATCTGGTTGAAAATTGAATTACTCTTAGTGTACCCTTGTGCAACACAACACCATGCTAATACTTCCCCTTGGAACACGAAGGAGAAAAAATACTGACTGTCTTCATGTAATGGTATCAAGAAGAAAGCTTGGCAGAGATCAGACACAGTAAACAAATTAGCTGTGCACGGAATCTGATACGGTAGGGTGGCTGGATTCAATACCACAGGACAGCATGGTATTACAATGTAATTCAGCTTTTTTAATTACTTCACTATCCTAATCTTGCCATTGGGCTTTCGTGATTCCATAATTGGAGAATTGCATGGACTTCCAATTATCTCCATCAAAAAGCCCTTTTCCAAGCTATCATTAAACAATGGTGTTATTCCGTCTATCACTTCACGTATCATGTGATAGGTTGGTGTCCTAGGAAACACTGCATTTGGCTTTATGTTTATTTTTGACTGGTTCAACTCCTTTCATTAGTCTGATATCCTTTCCTGTGAAATCCCACACTTCTGGATTAACTTTCCCGATTAAATCTGCAGGTATATCTTTTGTTGTTACACTAGGTAGATCCCTAACAACTCTTGTTGAACAATTTTGAAATCTACATCCGTATCATGATTTTGAAACTCTACTCCTTGTGGTGTACAACAGATGGTGCAATTTAGCTTGCACAACAAATCTCTTCCTAACAGATTAACATGTCTTGAATCGCACAGACTACAAACTGATGCTTTTCTTCAACAGTACTTATTTTTAGAGGTACTTTTTTTTTCAAATTGGTTTAGTAATTTCTCTATTTCTAACTCTCACAACTTGGATCTCTTTTCCTGAGAGGGGGAGGTCTGGTACTTCTGCTGTTCTCACAGTGGAATGGGTAGTTCATGGGTCAATCAGAAATTATGCTTGGTGGCCATTTACCTTACCTTCCACAAAAGGTCTTCTCTGGTCTACCACGCACTCAATCTACCTCCCTTCTCAGACACCGTCATTGTGACGTGCCTGAGCCTAACATCTCAATGTTATCAAACATGGGAAACTGCTGGACTGTGTTTTGATTTTGAACCTGCATCACATTTTGATTAATTTTCTGTCACTGATTCTAATTAATCTTGCACTGTTTATATTTGACTGTACCATAGGTGCTTGTGGCATGGGTACCATTTGAGTTAGATTTTTTACATTCGCACTTCTTCATTTGACTTACTCCCTGCATCTGTTTATTGACAGTTCTATCTTGATTGAGCCTACACTTGCGCTGTTAATGCCCCACCCTGTTACACAGATGACAAGGTGTCATCATCTTCAGCATCGCTACATCAACATTTGTGCTCAGATCAATTAGAGCACCTCTTCTTCTTTCCTGAGACACCATCATTCCTCCATGCACCGCTTGAATCCCTACACGGAAACCACCTGTTTGCATTCAATAAATATTGTGAACTGCATCACTATATCCAACAAATTGTTGATTCTGAAAACCTTGTTGTGCTAACTTAGTCTGAGCCACCATAAACTTCTATTTAATCTTATGCTGTTTCATCTTCTGCTCATCACTGCAACACTCTGCATATTTCAAAATCTCATCCAAAGACTTTGGGCCTGATTATGACCTTAGCGGGTACGATACTCTGTCACAAATGTGACGAATATCTTGCCCGGCATTTTACAAGTTACATAATAAATAATGGAATTTGTAATACAGCAGGTGGGATATCCACCAAGGTTATAATCAGGCCCTTTGTCTGCCAACAAATCACATTCTGCTTTATGTTCTGACAATTCTCAGGACTCAAAACAAGCACAAACTGTGTAATAAAGAATCCCATATATTTTGGATAAAGATGCATCTGTCCTGTATGTTGCTGAAATACTTTTATCAATGTTTCATAAAATTCATGCGCCATTTCCTTAACTTTCTGCTGCATTAGGTTTAATTACAAATAATTCAAATCCTTAGGTGCCTTTCAAAAATGTTTTGCCTCATTATACTTAGTCATCATTAGAGGCGAAGGCCCATTCATATCAGGATCTCTTGCTGGTTCTGGATTTAGCCATTGAACAGCAATTGTCCATTCTGGCCACAATCATTCAGAGCGATACTATCAAAGGATGTATTTAAATCAACCCATAAAACCTATGAAATGTTAACAAATGTATATGTCTATACCACTGAATTGGGCTTTCTCTCAATTTTGGAAAATTGTTTTTAAATGATGCAAGGTCTCCCCTACTCCAAGGGACATGTACATACCCTCCACCTGGTATCTCCCTTAGAGGGTATGCAGCAGTTGCCGTTTTCTTTTCTGAATGTACTGGTTGTTTCCTGTTCTCCCCAGACCCTTCTATTTGTTTCTTTTTCCTTTCATATTCTGTGACCATTTGTTTTCAAATTTGTCAAATTCACTCGGTTTGCATATGCATTTTATTAATTCAGTGAGATGAATTCTCCTTCCCGAAGAACACATGTTTTCAATTGATTGATTCACCATTTAAGTGCACCCTAAAACCTATCTGTAATGGTACACTTTTAACACTGTCATCTAATATTTGTTTGGCAATTCAGTTAGTCTGTCATGAACAGTTGCAGCTGTTCTAGTAATTTCTTTGCAGAAGTAAACCAATTATTTTTGTTTAAATTGGCTTATTGAAACATATTCTAATAATTTCTTCTATTTCGACTTTAAACTTGTACACATTTAAATATCACTCCTTTTCAAGAGCTGGGCTAATATCTAAAATTAAACTAGTACTTGGTATTTCTACATCCTAATCTTCTAAATTATATTCATCTAGTACAGTTTGTGTCTTGAAAACAAATTGCCTTCCTTCTCTTAGTGCTTGAATGGTTTGTGGCGGTGTCCATACTACAATCTGTGAATTTTGTGATGTTGGGATAAACTCTTTAACTAGTGTAAGTCCAGTTGTTTAATAAACCACTTTAGATGGAGCATGACTAGTCAGTGCACTGTTTGCAGTGTAATAATTTCAGTAAACGGTGCTGGGGCTGTAACCCCAGTAACTGGAGCATCTGTTCAGGTCACTGTGGCGTGCCAAAGGCAAGCCCGTCTGCGCCCGGGAGAGCCTAGAGCCCAGTCATGCTGCCAGTTTGACCCTGGAGAGGTTAGTTTATTCTCGCCAACAGCTGCTAGCCTTTAATAACATTCCCATAAGCTCAGCACACTTGATTCTTTCTCCTAACTCTGCAAATTGGTCCTGCCACAGCTGTTCCTGAACTCCGTCGCCCGACCTCCCATCCCCTCCTATTAGCAGTTCCAGTCACTTAGGTAGACTGTTATTGCTTAATTGTCACTCCCTGCCCGCTCACTGTCTCCACATCTTTTCTCTTTTAGAAGACCATTACCCTGACCCCCTATTATTGACAGAAACATGGCTCAATGCAGACACCTCTTTTGAAATCTTTAGGGCACTACCACTAAATTATTCATTACTCATTTAGATAGACCCCAGGCTAGAGGAGGTGGTATTGCCATCATCTACAAGAAAACTATTAAATGCTCTATTACCACCCTTGACATCCTTGGATGCGAAAGCATGGCTTTTTCGTTATAACTTTATGCAAAATCTACTTTTTCTGGAATACTTGTCTACCGCCCTCCTGGCCCCTACGCGAGCTTTCTACAGGCCCTGCCTGACTCGGTAGCAAGTATTTTGTGCAAAACACCCAACTTGACCATCCTTGGGGATTTTAATATCCAGATTGACAACATGCACTATCCCTCTGCCAAAATGCTCCTATCCACTCTGGCAGCGTTAGATCTTACTCAGCACATTACAGGACCTACCATTACATTGATCTTATTTTTAGTAATCTTTCGGATCTCTCTTTTTACACTCATTTGCCTCTCATCTGGCTTGATCATTATCTACTTTCATTTATACCTCTCTGAGAAGCTTTCTCCTGCCACCAAACTTTTACAAAAAAAAACTGTCATCAATGGTCAAAACTTGACCCCAAAGAATGTCAGAATATTCTTTGTTCTTAACTCCCTAGCTATAATTAATCCAATTTTGAATCTGTAGAGTCCTTTAATAATTGGATGGCCACCTCTCTAGATTCTACCCTGCCAATTAAGACGATGGTAAAAAGGCCTAAACGCAAGCCCAATTCCTAGTTTACTCCTCAACAGCTAGAACTGAAAAAAGAATGCAAGAAGCTGGAAAGAATTTGGAGGAAAGACTATAGTGTTTCCTCCAAGAAAATCTCATGACAATATTAAATTAGCTCAATCCTCATTCTATGGCACTAGAATAGACCAATCGGCAAACTCTCAGAAAGAAATCTTTCACATTTTTAAAGAACTTACCCATATATCTTCTGATGAGTCGCCTGTAGAGGCTTCTATTGAGCATAGTAATAAACTGGCGGTCTTCTTTCAGGAGAAGGTTATTGATATATATTCTTCCTTTCCAACTATACCTAACCATGAAGCCATTAGTGATCAGTTAGCCATTTCCCAGTCCCCATCGATCTCATTTGCAGTTTTTCAGCCTTTAACAGAAACATTGGTTATGAATCTCCTTTATAATATTAAGACAGGATCCCCCCTTAATCCCACCCCTCCCACTACTCTGGCATTGGCCTCCAACACTATTGTCCCACCCCTGACAAGAATTCTCAATCACCTTCTCACCTCAGGATCTCTGCCACAATCCCTCAAACATGCTGTCATTAATCCCTCTTTCAAAAAAACTAAACTTGACCCTACGTTGCTCAGTATTTACAGGCCTATCGCTCTCCTTCCAATCATAGCTACAATTATGGAAAAACATGTTAACAAGCAATTGGCATGTTTTCTCGAGGATCATGAACTCTTAGACTCTACCCAAATGGGATTCAGACCCCAATACAGCACAGAATCGGCCCTTCTGGCAGTCACCGAAACCACTTGTCAACTGTTAGATCATGGAGGACACGCTGCCATTATTCTACTTGATCTCAGTGCTGCTTTTGACACCATAGATCACAATACCCTCCTTCATAGGCTCTCCAATATAGGGATAGAAGGCACAGCATTAGCTTGGTTTTCCTCATTCCTGAATGGCAGAACCTTCCGAGTCTTTGATCGTTCTTTTCTGTCCGATATACTCCCCCTTACTTGTGGTGTTCCACAGGGCTCCTCTTTGAGCCCTACTCTCTTTAATATCTATCTTTCTTCCCTAGCTAAAGTTGTGAAACCAAACGACTTTTCGGTGGTCACATATGCTGACGATACCGAACTAGGAGTATCTCTTTCCAATGCCAAGGATCCTTCCTTGACGAATCATTCTCTTTGCTTCGCTGACATTGGCAAATGGATGAATATGTCCAAACTGAAACTTAATGATGGAAAGTCAGAGGGGATGATTGTAGGCAATGGTGCCCCTTCTAGTCTTTCGGCATTATACCCAGAGGTTTTCAGCAACCTTCCGCTCCCCAAGGATCATATAAAGAGCTTTGGCTTCTGGATGGACTGTCTCCTCACAATGGAGCAGCAATCTAAAAAGATTTCTTCATCCTGTTTTGGCCTCCTTACAACCCTAAGGAAAATCTTTAAGCTGTTACCCCCTCTAGCCAGAAGAATTCTTATCCAGGCCACGATACTCTCTCGACTGAATTATGGTAACTCCCTTTTTTTCAGTTCCCCTGACTATGTAGTGAAGAAACTCCAGGTTGTACAAAATCCAGCCGCAAGACTACTCATGAATTTACCTAAATATCAATCAGCCAATTCAGCCTTAGCTTCCCTTCATTGGCTACCAATAAAACAGCGGATTCGCTTTAAGGCCCTATGGATGATACATAAAGCTCTGCACAATAAAGGTCCCCACTTTCTCAGACAAAGCATCTCCCCTTATATCCCTGCAAGAACTCTAAGATCCTCCACCACCCAGCTAGTTTGCATATCATGGTTTAAGAGGTCATCATGGGGAGGTAACTCCTTCTCAATCAAGGCAGCGCACCTTTGGAATTCTTTGCCTCTAGAACTTCGGCAAGAACCCTTGGAACTTTCTTTATTTGCCCTAACTTTTTTATATTTTATATAGCTTTATTTCCTGTGTTAGAGTTGTCACTTCCTTTTTAGCCCTGGGAGGCCTTCGGGTAGCTATGCGCTTTATAAATTTGTTAAACTAAACTAAACTAAATCAAACTAAACCTAAACTAAACTAAACTGTTTGAGCTGTACTCATCAGTGCTGGAGCACTCAC
Organism: Pleurodeles waltl; assembly: GCF_031143425.1. Classification (NCBI taxonomy): domain Eukaryota; kingdom Metazoa; phylum Chordata; class Amphibia; order Caudata; family Salamandridae; genus Pleurodeles; species Pleurodeles waltl. Next base: position 832,637,535 of record NC_090436.1, on the reverse strand, counting down.
AACTGCTTACTGACTTACAAGCTGTGTAATACCAACAATCAGTTGAGTTATAACTGCTGTAGTACAATCGACTGAGTAATACAGGTTGCATATTTGCAGGGTGTACTGCTTGCATCAGATTAGTAATTTGGGAACACTTGGATCTCTTGGAGCTGGAGCTATGGTCACACTATTTAATAAAATAATTTGTCATAGGACCCTCATATGGTGGACATGTAGCCAGGAGTTCATCTAATATATCATCACCGAATCAGTCTCTGAATCAAATTTTGTTTCAGTTTTCACTTCTTGATCTCCATTACTCTTTTTTCTTACAGGCTTTTCTGATTCATTAGCTTTTGCATGTTTGCGCTTTGTAAGTGCAGGATATAATCCAGTACCTTCCACTACACCTTTCCGCCATACCTGTGCTTGGTCATCCCAAACTGAATCTGCATGTGTATTTTGAGGAGGTGCTTTCTCACTCTCCCTACCTGGAACCTTTACATCAACTCTCATTAGACTCCTCGAAGCTTTAAAAACATCATGATTTCAAATGTAATTCAACAATTCAATAATCAAAATTACAGCATCTCAAATGTCTTTAATTTGTTCCCTGTGCGTCAGAACACAGAACCCCTTTTATCAAATCACAATGCAGCTTAGTAGTTTAATCAACCAATGATTGCAATTTCTGCTGAGATTCAACCAATCACAGCACGGCGTTTAACCAACTGACCAATATCAGTGTGGCACAAAATGATGCAACAACTCATTCCTTGCAGCAGTTCACCATCCTTTACAATTTTCTTCTCCAATGAACAAAAGACAAATCTAATAACTATGGAATATGCAATATATAATGACATCAGTCTTTGTCTGCTTCTTCTAAACAAAATCTGATAGCATATATCAACAATCGGAACTAGGTTTCTCAAGTTGCGATTCTCAATCGACAATAATTTTATCATTCACAATGAGGAATTCTCTATCTGCAGGAAAATTACCTAATCAGTGTTATGACACCTTTGCTCAGTCAGGTTTCACAAGCACCAATTAAAATTAGTGATGTCACAAAAGATTATAACATCTCTATCTGTGTGTTGATAACGGCTCCTGAATTACATTTCTCCTAGCAGGCAAGAATACCTAATTTTTCCCTATATATCTTTAGCTCTATCCTGGGATCTTAGACTACTTCTTAGACCAATAACCTCTTTATCTCTTTAACAAAGCAGAAAACACATAGACCCCAGCAATTGTAAATCAAAACATCATAAAAACATTTCCAATACAAATCACAATATGCACAATTTTGACGCATTGCCCTACTAATACTCACACCCGTAGATTTAATCAATTCTTCAACTGAAATCTGAAACCTCCTCAGAAACTGCACCTTATCAGTCCTTGCAGTAGGTTTCTGTGCACTCAGGTTTTTACCTAAATTTGGACACTTTATAATTATTTCAGCTAATTTCCCTTGCCATACTAGCCTTACCTTTATACCCCCTTTTTGGGGGCGGGAAGAATCCTAAATTTATGAAATACTCCACAACTCTTAGACACCAAGGCCTTGATTTATACTTTTTGGTGCAAAACTGAACCAACACAGTTTTGCACCAAAATGTTTAGCACCGGCTTGCACTATTTCTGAGCACCAGCCGGGCACCATATTTATGGAATGGTCCAAGCTGGTGCAAAAGGTAGGCTAGCGTAAAAAAAAATGACATTAGCCGAGTGGGGCTGGCGGTATGGAAGAAGGGTGTTTTGCACCAAAAAATGACGTTAGGCAGGTTAGAGTAAAAAAAAATGACTCTAACCTGCCTAACGTCATTTTCAGACGCAAAACCATCCATACCACATGAATCCTGTATTAGAAAAGACAGGAGTCATGCCCACCACTCCGATGGCCAGCACAGGGGACCAGGGTCCCCTGGGCATGACCATTGCACCCAGAGCCATGTAGGGGGGCCCACTTCAGGGCCCCCAATTTCACTTAAAGAAAAATAAAAAATACTTACTTGTACTTACCGATACTTACTAGGGATGGGGTCCCCCATCATATGCTGTCCCTCTGGTGTGGGTGGGTGTGTCCCTGGGGAATGGGGAGGGCACCTGTAGGCTCATTCCATGGTGTTTCACCATGGAAATCAGCCCACAGGTTCCCTAATGCCTGCCCTGACCCAGGCGTTAAATAATGGTGCAATGCAAGCTTTGCACCAATATTTGACCCCTCCTCCCCCCGTGCGTGATTTTAGCACTGGGGGATAGATATGGCACTAAGGCCATAGAGTAATTTTTTGCACTGGAACACCTACTTTGCATCTCATTGATGCAAAGTAGGTTTCCACGTCCAAAAAAATGACTTTAACTCCATAAATTTGGCACTAGACGGGTCTAGCAACACAGTATAAATATGGAATTAGTTTTGCACTGAATTTGTGTAAAAAAAAATTGGCTCAAAACAACTATAAATATGCCCTCAAGGATCTTGGTTATAGAAGAATTAAAATATGAAATTCACAAATTACAATATATTTAAATATTCTTTCCAGAGTCACTAGTGAAAGTTTTTTAGTTGTATTTTAAAGTTTTTTTTATCATAAGTCTTGAATCTTTTCTTTATTAGTCAACTAAGGTTTGCAGAACATTGCATAAAACGTGTCTTCAATCTATCAGTATTCCAAGGCTGTAGAGTTAAATAATTTTATTTAGAAATAACAAATGGAACAAGGTTTCAAGAGGTAGTCTAACCAGCAAAGCTATCAGTACTTATGAAGAATACTGTAATAGGCTCTGATAGAAGATAATCTATGCAGAATGCATAGTCTGTCTGAGTCTCACAGAGGGAATTAATCTGTATCTGAGAACGTGAGAGCTAAGAGCTTGTGCATGCAGCAATTTCTGCTGCTATCGCTGGTGCCCATTATCTCTATCTGTTTTTTCCCCGGGACACTTTTATACATTAAATACAAAGATACACATTGGAATGCATTTATTTCATTCGGGATATTGAACAACTAATCAGAAGTGACAGAAATCAGAGGACGAGGTCAGCTTCCAAGGAGATGGTAACTTCTAACAAAGACAGTACTACTGCAATATACATTTAAGAACAAATTCTACATAGGTTGTTGCGTTAAAATATTTTCTCTAAAAGGAACGACACCCATGTAAATATTGTGCATGAATAAACGTAGATAATACCACACATCTCCACACTAAAGCCTATTCTTAAACAAGCAAGTTTCAGATTAGTTGGGCCAGTTTTTAATTTCCAAAGGTCAAATGGTTAACATTAATATAATAATATTGCTTTCTTTGTTAGGATAGGAAGTTTGTGTCACGCAGAGGCCATTCAAAAGTTACAATAGAAACATTTCTGCTGAATTAAAGTTTACTGGAATTTGTTAACATTAGCAAATCGAGAAAGTCAAGCAAATATGGGTCATGCAAACTTTGGAAAAAAACATGCACATTTGAATGCTGCTTTTGGTTAGGCCTTGATTTCACATGTATGGGTCGCTAATTAAATGGATTTTAATTTTAAGGAGATCTCTAAAATCTCTAATGTGCACCTGGTATTGTGTGCAGACAACAAAGAGGGTAGGATTCTAACTGATTCTAATTAATCTTGCACTGTTTATATTTGACTGTACCATAGGTGCTTGTGGCATGGGTACCATTTGAGTTAGAATTTTTACATTCACACTTCTTCATTTGACTTACTCCCTGCATCTGTTTATTAACAGTTCTATCTGGATTGAGCCTACACTTGCGCTGTCAATGCCCCACCCTGTTACACAGATGACAAGGTGTCATCATCTTCAGCATCGCTACATCAACATTTGTGCTCAGATCAATTAGATCACATCTCCTTCTTTCCTGAGACACCATCATTCCTCCATGCACCGCTTGAATCCCTACATGGAAACCACCTGTTTGCATTCAATAAATATTGTGAACTGCATCACTATATCCAACAAATTGTTGATTCTGAAAACCTTGTTGTGCTAACTTAGTCTGAGCCACCATAAACTTCTCTTTAATCATATGCTGTTTCATCTTCTGCTCATCACTGCAACACTATGCATATTTCAAAATCTCATCCAAAGACTTTGGGCCTGATTATGACCTTAGCGGGTACGATACTCTGTCACAAATGTGACGAATATCTCGCCCGGCATTTTACAAGTTACATAATAAATAACGGAATTTGTAATACAGCAGGTGGGATATCCGCCAAGGTTATAATTAGGCCCTTTGTCAGCCAACAAATCACATTCTGCTTTCTGTTCTGACAATTCTCAGGACTCAAAACAAGCACAAACTGTGTAATAAAGATTCACATATATTTTGGATAAAGATGCATCTGTCCTGTATGTTGCTGAAATACTTTTATCAATGTTTCATAAAATTCATGCGCCATTTCCTTAACTTTCTGCTGCATTAGGTTTAATTACAAATAATTCAAATCCTTAGCTGCCTTTCAAAAATATTTTTGCCTCATTATACTTAGTCATCATTAGAGGCGAAGGCCCATTCATATCAGGATCTCTTGCTGGTTCTGGATCTAGCCATTGAACAGCAATTGTCCATTCTGGCCACAAATCATTCAGAGCGATACTATCAAAGAATGTATTTAAATCAACCCATAAAACCTTTGAAATGTTAACAAATGTATATGTCTATACCACTGAATTGGGCTTTCTCTCAATTTTGGAAAATTGTTTTTAAATGATGCAAGGTCTCCCCTACTCCAAGGGACATGTATATATCCTCCACCTGGTATCTCCCTTAGATGGTATGCAGCAGTTGCCGTTTTCTTTTCTGAATGTACTGGTTGTTTCCTTTTCTCCCCAGATCCTTCTATTTGTTTCTTTTTCCTTTCATATTCTGTGACCATTTGTTTCCAAATTTGTCAAATTCACTCGGTTTGCATATGCATTTTATTAATTCAGTGAGATGAATTCTCCTTCCCGAAGAACACATGTTTTCAATTGATTGATTCACCATTTAAGTGCACCCTAAAACCTCTCTGTAATGGTACACTTTTAACACTGTCATCTAATATTTGTTTGGCAATTCAGTTAGTCTGTCATGAACAGTTGCAGCTGTTCTAGTTATTTCTTTGCAGAAGTAAACCAATTATTTTTGTTTAAATTGGCTTATTCAAACATATTCTAATAATTTCTTCTATTTCGACTTTAAACTTGTACACATTTAAATATCACTCATTTTCAAGAGCTGGGCTAGTATCTAAAATTGAACTAGTACTTTGTCTTTCTACATCCTAATCTTCTAAATTATATTCATCTAGTACAGTTTGTGTCATGAAAACAAATTGCCTTCCTTCTCTTAGTGCTTGAATGGTTTGTGGCGGTGTCCATACTAAAATCTGTGAATTTTGTGATGTTGGGATAAACTCTTTAACTAGTGTAAGTCCAGTTGTTTAATAAACCACTCTAGCTGTAGCATGACTAGTCAGAGCACTGTTTGCAGTGTAATAATTTCAGTAAACAGTGCTGGGGCTGTAACCCCAGTAACTGGAGCATCTGTTCAGGTCACTGTGGCGTGCCAAAGGCAAGCCCGTCTGCGCCCGTCTGTGCCCGGGAGAGCCTAGAGCCCAGTCATGCTGCCGGTCTGACCCTGGGGAGGTTAGATTATTCTCGCCAACAGCTGCTAGCCTTGAATAACATTCCCATAAGCTCAGCACACTTGATTCTTTCTCCTAACTCTGCAAATTGGTCCTGCCACAGCTGTTCCTGAACTCCGTCGCCCGACCTGCCATCCCCTACTATTAGCAGTTCCAATCACTTAGGTATACTGTTCTTGCTTAATTGTCACTCCCTGCCCGCTCACTGTCTCCACATCTTTTCTCTTTTAGAAGACCATTACCCTGACCCCCTATTTTTGAGAGAAACATGGCTCAATGCAGACACCTCTTTTGAAATCTTTAAGGCACTACCACTAAATTATTCATTACTCATTTAGATAGACCCCAGGCTAGAGGAGGTGGTATTGCCATCATCTACAAGAAAACTATTCAATGCTCTACTACCACCCTTGACATACTTGGATGCGAAAGCATGGCTTTTTCGTTATAACTTTATGCAAAATCTACTTTTTCTGGAATACTTGTCTACCGCCCTCCTGGCCCCTACGCGAGCTTTCTACAGGCCCTGCCTGACTCGGTAGCAAGTATTTTGTGCAAAACACCCAACTTGACCATCCTTGGGGATTTTAATATCCAGATTGACAACATGCACTATCCCTCTGCCAAAATGCTCCTATCCACTCTGGCAGCATTAGATCTTACTCAGCACATTACAGGACCTACCCCTTACAAAGGCCACACCATTGATCTTATTTTTAGTAATCTTTCGGATCTCTCTTTTTACACTCATTTGCCTCTCATCTAGCCTGATCATTATCTACTTTCATTTACACCTCTCTGAGAAGCTTCCTCCTGCCACCAAACTTTTACAAAAAAGAACTGTCATCAATGATCAAAACTTGACCCCAAAGAATGTCAGAATATTCTTTGTTCTTCACTCCCTAGCTATAATTAATCCAATTTTGAATCTGTAGAGTCCTTTAATAATTGGATCGCCACCTCTCTAGATTCTACCATGCCAATTAAGACAATGGTAAAAAGGCCTCAGCGCAAGCCCAATTCCTAGTTTACTCCTCAACTGCTAGAATTGAAAAAAGAATGCAAGAAGCTGGAAAGAATTTGGAGGAAAGACTATAGTATTTCCTCCAAGAAAATCTCATGACAATATTAAATTAGCTCAATCCTCATTCTATGGCACTAGAATAGAGCAATCGGCAAACTCTCAGAAAGAAATCTTTCACATTTTTAAAGAACTTACCCATATATCTTCTGATGAGTCGCCTGTAGAGGCTTCTATTGAGCATAGTAATAAACTGGCGGTCTTCTTTCAGGAGAAGGTTATTGATATATATTCTTCCTTTCCAACTCTACCTAACCATGAAGCCATTAGTGATCAGTTAGCCATTTCCCAGTCCCCATCGATCTCATTTGCAGTTTTTCAGCCTTTAACAGAAACATTGGTTATGAATCTCCTTTTAATATTAAGTCAGGATCCCCCCTTAAACCCGCCCCTCCCACTACTCTGGCATTGGCCTCCAACACTATTGTCCCACCCCTGACAAGTATTCTCAATCACCTTCTCACCTCAGGATCTCTGCCACAATCCCTCAAACATGCTGTCATTAATCCCTCTTTCGAAAAAACTGAACTTGACCCTACGTTGCTCAGTATTTACAGGCCTATCGCTCTCCTTCCAATCATAGCTAAAATTATGGAAAAACACGCTAACAAGCAATTGGCATGTTTTCTCGAGGATCATGAACTCTTAGACTCTACCCAAATGGTATTCAGACCCCAATACAGCACTGAATCGGCCCTTCTGGCAGTCACCGAAACCACTTGTCAACTGTGAGATCATAGAGGACACGCTGCCATTATTCTACTTGATCTCAGTGCTGCTTTTGACACCATAGATCACAATACCCTCCTTCATAGGCTCTCCAATATAGGGATAGAAGGCACAGCATTAGCTTGGTTTTCCTCATTCCTGAATGGCAGAACCTTCCAAGTCTTTGATCGTTCTTTTCTGTCCGATATGCTCCCCCTTACTTGTGGTGTTCCACAGGGCTCCTCTTTGAGCCCTACTCTCTTTAATATCTATCTTTCTTCCCTAGCTAAAGTTGTAAAACCATACGACCTTTCGTGGTCACATATGCTGACGATACCCAACTAGTAGTATCTCTTTCCAATGCCAAGGATCCTTTCTTGACCAATCATTCTCTTTGCTTCGCTGACATCGGCAAATGGATGAATATGTCCAAACTGAAACTTAATGACGGAAAGTCAGAGGTGATGATTGTAGGCAATGGTGCCCCTTCTAGTCTTTCGGCATTATACCCAGAGGTTTTCAGCAACCTTCCACTCCCGAAGGATCATATCAAGAGCTTTGGCTTCTGGATGGACTGTCGCCTCACAATGGAGCAGCAATCTAAAAAGATTTCTTCATCCTGTTTTGGCCTCCTTATAACCCTAAGGAAAATCTTTAAGTTGTTACCCCCTCTAGCCAGAAGAATTCTTTTCCAGGCCACGATACTCTCTCGACTGAATTATGGTAACTCCCTTTTTTTCAGTTCCCCTGACTATGTAGTGAAGAAACTCCAGGTTGTACAAAATGCGGCCGAAAGACTACTCATGAATTTACCTAAATATCAATCAGCCAAATCAGCCTTAGCTTCCCTTCATTGGCTACCAATAAAACAGCGGATTCACTTTAAGGCCCTATGGATGATACATAAAGCTCTGCACAATAAAGGTCCCCACTTTCTCAGACAAAGCATCTCCCCTTATATCCCTGCAAAAACTCTAAGATCCTCCACCACCCAGCTAGTTCGCACATCATGGTTTAAGAGGTCATCAGGGGGAGGTAACTCCTTCTCAATCAAGGCAGCGCACCTTTGGAATTCTTTGCCTCTAGAACTCCGGCAAGAACCCTTGGAACTACCGTTCCGGAAAAAATTTAAGACCTTTCTTTATTTGCCCTAACCTTTTTATATTTTATATAGTTTTATTTCCTGTGTTGGAGTTATCACTTCCTTTTTAGCCCTGGGAGGCCTTCGGGTAGCTATGCGCTTTATAAATTTGTTAAACTAAACTAAACTAAATCAAACTAAACCTAAACTAAACTGTTTGAGCTGTACTCATCAGTGCTGGAGCACTCACAACTGCTTACTGACTTACAAGCTGTGTAATACCAACAATCAGTTGAGTTATAACTGCTGTAGTACAATCGACTGAGTAATACAGGTTGCATATTTGCAGGGTGTACTGCTTGCATCAGATTAGTAATTTTGGAACACTTGGATCTCTTGGAGCTGGCGCTATGGTCACACTATTTAATAAAATAATTTGTCATAGGACCCACATATGGTGGACATGTAGCCAGGAGTTCATCTAATATATCATCACCTAATCAGTCTCTGAATAAAATTTTGTTTCAGTTTTCACTTCTTGATCTCCATTAATCTTTTTTCTTACAGGCTTTTCTGATTCATTAGCTTTTGCATGTTTACGCTTTGTAAGTGCAGGATATAATCCAGTACCTTCCACTACACCTTTCCGCCATACCTGTGCTTGGTCATCCCAAACTGAATCTGCATGTGTATGTTGAGGAGGTGCTTTCTCACTCTCCCTAGCTGGAACCTTTACATCAACTCTCATTAGACTCCTCGAAGCTTTAAAAACATCATGATTTCAAATGTAATTCAACAATTCAATAATCAAAATTACAGCATCTCAAATGTGTTCAATTTGTTCCCTGTGTGTCAGAACACAGAACCCCTTTTATCAAATCACAATGCAGCTTAGTAATTTAATCAACCAATGACTGCAATTTCTGCTGAGATTCAACCAATCACAGCACAGCGTTTAACCAACTGACCAATATCAGTGTGGCACAAAATGATGCAACAACTCATTCCTTGCAGCAGTTCACCATCCTTTACAATTTTCTTCTCCAATGAACAAAAGACAAATCTAATAACTATGCAATATGCAATATATAATGACATCAGTCTTTGTCTGCTTCTTCTAAACAAAATCTGATAGCATAAATCAACAATCGGAACTAGGTTTCTCAAGTTCCAATTCTCAATCGACAATAATTTTATCATTCACAATGAGGAATTCTCGATCTGCAGGCAAATTACCTAATCAGTGTTATGACACCTTTGCTCAGTCAGGTTTCACAAGCACCAATTAAAATTAGTGATGTCACAAAAGATTATAACATCTCTATCTGTGTGTTGATAACGGCTCCTGACTTACATTTCTACTAGCAGGCAAGAATACCTCATTTTTCTCTATATATCTTTATCTCTATCCTGGGATCTTAGACTACTTCTTAGACCAATAACCTCTTTATCTCTTTGACAAAGCAGAAAACACATAGACCCCAGCAATTGTAAATCAAAACATCATAAAAACATTTCCAATACAAATCACAATATGCACAATTTTGACGCATTGCCCTACTAATACTCACACCCGTAGATTTAATCAATTCTTCAACCGCAATCTGAAACCTCCTCAGAAACTGCACCTTATCAGTCCTTGCAGTAGGTTTCTGTGCACTCAGGGATTTACCTAAATTTGGACACTTTATAATTATTTCAGCTAATTTCCCTTGCCATACTAGCCTTACCTTTATACCCCCTTTTTGGGGGCGGGAAGAATCCTAAATTTATGAAATACTCCACAACTCTTAGACACCAAGGCCTTGATTTATACTTTTTGGTGCAAATCTGAACCAACACACTTTTGCACCAAAATGTTTAGCACCGGCTTGCACCATTTCTGAGCACCAGCCGGGCACCATATTTATGGAATGGTCCAAGCTGGTGCAAAAGGTAGGCTAGCGTAAAAAAAAATGACATTAGCCGAGTGGGGCTGGCGGTATGGAAGAAGGGTGTTTTGCACCAAAAAATGACGTTAGGCAGGTTAGAGTAAAAAAAAAATGACTCTAACCAGCCTAACGTCATTTTCAGACGCAAAACCATCCATAAATACAAAGATACACATTGGAATGCATTTGTTTCATTCGGGATATTGAACAACTAATCAGAAGTGACAGTAATCAGAGGACGAGGTCAGCTTCCATGGAGATGGTAACTTCTAACAAAGAGAGTACTACTGCAAGATACATTTAAGAACAAATTCTACATAGGTTGTTGCGTTAAAATATTTTCTCTAAAAGGAACGACACCCATGTAAATATTGTGCATGAATAAACGTAGATAATACCACACATCTCCACACTAAAGCCTATTCTTAAACAAGCAAGTTTCAGATTAGTTTGGCCAGTTTTGAATTTCCAAAGGTCAAACAGTTAACATTAATAAAATAATATTGCTTTCTTTGTTAGGATAGGAAGTTTGTGTCACGCAGAGGCCATTCAAAAGTTACAATAGAAACATTTCTGCTGGATTAAAGTTTATTGGAATTTGTTAACATTAGCAAATCAAGAAAGTCAAGCAAATATGGGTCATGCAAGCTTTGGAAAGGAACATGCACATTTAAATGCGGCTTTTGGTTAGGCCTTGATTTCACATGTATGGGTCGCTAATTAAATGGATTTTAATTTTAAGGAGATCTCTAAAATCTCTAATGTGCACCTGGTATTGTGTGCAGACAAAAAGGAGGGTAGGATGTTTAGAATTGCTAATACCAAGGGTATTTTCATTACATCTTTCTAGGAGAAGAAATTGGTAAAGTGGTATAAGCACAGCTGTACATATTTCCACTCACAGTTTACTTACAAGTAGATTATCACTTCACTACAATTGGCAGAGGTTTCTTCCAAGGAGAGTTTACCACATGCGGAAACAATGTATGTTATTATATGATTTCCAATGTAATTTTGCGACAATATGCCCCCCACATTACATCATGGCTCACCACATTGCCAGGGTACAAATTCAATATAATTTGCCACTTGTCGAACCCCAATATCTGAATTATCACAACTTTTTGCTATCTAATTCTACTAACAATTATTTTTCTTTTAGTGTATGGTTAACATTTGTAGAGTCAGTGTAACATTTTTAATGTTAATTCTCCTAAATGTAATTTACTATTTTTCTTTTCAAATATTTCCTTTATTGCCAATGCTACAAAGAAATATTTATGATATTTTGTTTCCCATTACCTTCATCCTACTCTAACCATTTATTTTTAATTATTTCTGTTTGTTGTATATTGATTTAATTTGAATCCATATTAATGATATAACTCAAACAGCTTTTAAAAAAATAAAAACTAGTGTTAGGAAATAAACTCCTATTATTACATTTTAACCCCTCGCGTGCAGGAGTCAGTCAATGTCGACACCCGTGCTTATGTTAGACACTGGCTCACACCTGGGAGGGCAGAAAGGGAACCTCCAGTGCTTGCACTGGAGGATTCCTTTTTTTTAAGGGGGGGGAGGTGTGGAATCGCTTCCACGTCTGCCCTTCCACCCATCTATACAATGAGGGCACACTGACATCACATAATTCCAGGAGCAGGTAAGCTCCCTCTCCCACTCTGGTGGGGGGAAAATGTTCAAAAAGGCTTCCCCACTTTTTAGAAAGGCCTCACTGGAAAGGGGAGATTCCCCCCTGATGCCTCCCTGAAACAATTTCCTGATTGTGGATCACAATTGTGCCACAATCCACAGCCAGGAAACCCCACATGGGCCAGCAGGGTGCCAGTGTTTGAGGGGTTGACCCTCATGGAGAATGGGCAACCCATCCCACCACGGGCATATTTGTTTTAAAAAACATGGTTTTTCCACAGAGGGTGTGATTACGCACACAGGGGAGGTAAATAAAAGTTTTTTAAAAGTTTGTGAAATTTTCAGGGGGTCAGCCCTCCAGACAAACAGGCTGACCCCCATTAGGCCCTCATTATTTCAGGTGAATGTCTGTTTTCCCTTTGGGGGCTGCAATCGTGCCAACCCCTGGGTAAACACACATTTCTCCAAAAAAACACAAAAGGAATGTAGGTGGAGAAATGGGTCAACTGCCTTCAGGGCTGATTTTTTAAAAATAAATGTGTGTTTCCCCTGTTAGGGTGATTGAGTCCCCCCACTCAAGAAAACACACATACGCAAAAAAAATAGACAGACCACATGTGGCAAAAAATCCCAGAGTACTATGTTGCATTCCAAGGAACTTCTTGCAGTCATGTTCTCTGGTAGGCTTCATATGTACATGCTCACTACAACTCTTGATGAGAGCACTTCCCCCATCACAGTTTGTGGTAAAATGGACAAAGTTCACAAGCCCACCCCAATACTTTGTTATAACATGTACATGGGCAGAGTGGATAAGAATGACCAGGTTCTTCAGTCATACAATGCAAGCCATAAAACTCACAATTTGTATAAGAAACTGTCTATCACCTGATCCAGATAGCAGACCACCATAAGAAGACTCATGTCTTTCCTTGACTACCACTTGACCGTCACTGAAAGTCTAACTGCCACAGAATCAGCAGCCTCCACTGCTTATGCTCTGGAGGAAGTGACAAAGCTGCAGGTTCAACACTTTGCTGATTGCATTCTTGAAACAGCTATAAAGACTAGACCATGTTGTCATTGTAGCACCTGCTCTAAGCAAGGAAAGAGGCAGGAGAGTCATGATTGCTGTCCTCAGTGACCTTCCAGCTAGCCCTGTTTTTCCCTACTTGTTTTATGTTGTACCATACCAAAGTGAAGTATTGGGAAATTGACTGAAATGGAGCTGATGTTAGGTAAACCTTTTAATGGCTGTGCAGAGATACCTTCCTTCCATGGGCCACTACTTCACTAGGAAAGAAGATGTAGAATTTTTGGTCCTCCATGGACTTGTTTATGGAAAGCTTGACACGTTTATTCCACATCAGAACGTGGTAGGTATCCTGTTAGCTGATTGACAATTGCATTAGAGTTCCCCTATTGCACAAAATAGCAAATGGAACCTAAGCCACATTGTCACTGAGTACCCTGTGTGGCAAAATTGTAAAGCTTGACTAGATTTTTAAGTGCTTTTTAGGGAACTTATGTGTACAACACTAGGACCACCCTGATTGCCCATGAGAAGCACAGTAAGTGTAAGAAGTCAAACAAATGTCCTATGGGACTTATTAACCAACACTTCTACTTGCTTTAAAAGTGCGCAAACTCAATTAGTAACCTGTATCATAATCAATGTTATTGAAAATGGAAACTGGACACAGTTTTTTGCATGACGATGTTTTTCAGGACAATATATATTTCAGTATGTATCCAAATTAATACAGACAACGCGGTGCCGAGACAGTGAATTAATACATATACAACAACATCAAACAAGACAATGAGCAGATTCCATTGATTTTATATCAAACAAACATAAGTTGGGTCCTCTCTGTTCATATATTGTATGACCTGGTGAACCCTATTATGTTTTGATTGCAGCCAATGATCGATTTACCTCTATGGGACCAACTGAGGAACCGGACAGCCTGTTTTGCATTGTTGGCTTTATCTAGAAATATTCTTGTATGTGTAGGTGTGGCAAGTGTCTCTACACAATGCAAAGTTGTACTTCTCCTGAATATTTTGCTTACCCCAATGGAACTGTCCGACTAACCGAGTGGTCCACTATACATTTTAAACTCTGTCTTAAAGTATTCTTGCAAGTATTGCTTACGATATACCTTATTGTAGGTCCCACGATTCCACGGTTTCTAGGGAGCTAAAGTCAGTTGACTTTTTTTCTGATGAGAACACAAAGACTAACTATATGTGAAAACATCAGCAGCTCTCTCCCTGAGTTGTTTTCAAAATATGTTATGATTCGCCAGGAGATACCACACATGAACAGACAGCATCTCCGTTTATGTTTGCTTGATGTAAAATCCTTTGCAACCTTGGAATCTGTTCACTGTTTTGTTCTATGTTGTATACATATTAGTTCACTGTCTTAGTACTGCGTTGTCTGCACTAATTTGGAAATGTAATGAAATTTATATTGCCTTTATACTAAAGTTGTGAAAACAATCATCATACAAGGTATGGTGTCATGTACCCTTTTTCAATAACATCGGTAATAATAAAAGTTACTAATTGAATTTTCACACTTTTAAAGCTAAAAAAATGAAGTGTCAGTGAATGAGCCCCATAGGGGATTTGTTTGGCTTACTACTGTAGGGAAGCTACGCACTATTCCCCAGCATGTTTGCTGTAGAATCAAGGGTAGATATGCTCAATCAGTTTGAGAAATGTTGACCTCACAGGCATACTCGGACACCCACAACTTGCATCCACAAACTGGAAGGAGTTGGATTTGGCACAGCAAGTGCACTGAAGGTACATGAAAGACATGTTTTCTTGAGCTTCAATTAACTAGCAATGGAATATTTAAGTGTAGTTTCTCTTGGCAAGTATGCAGGATTAGTGAGGACTCTGATTTGGATGAAGTCATGAATGGGTAAGAAAAGCTTAGGCTAGGCATGCTTTCAAGGAGATATTGCATAGGTAGAAGGCAGATAGCAACAATTGGTGCCGAGCTCACTACGATACTCAATTACTCCCTCACTCAACTGAGCAGATGTCTCCAAACCATAGAGAACCCAGCAGGCAGCCTCCTCCCTCAATATTCCAAAATGCACACCCCCAGCACCTGAAACTGCTTAACTGACTCCTAATCCTCAGCTCTTTCCAAACTCTTGAAACACACATTCAAAGTCTTACACAGCACTGGTCCAGCCTCAGATACTGCCTCAGATTTCAGAAACCTTCCAGACACATTTTTTCAGCATAGGCAGCACCAGAATAGACTTCTCCAAATTGGCTCCAAAATGGTAGAATGGCCTGCCTCAACACATATGTGCCAACTCTCAAATTAGTGCATTCCACACAAAGCTGAATGCTTGGCTCTTCAACTAGGTTACTCCATGGAGTAGTTCTGACTACTTTTGCTGTGGCGACAGATCACCCTGTCAGATGATACTGCGTTTTACAAAAAAATCATAACATTACAGAGATCTCTGCTTACAAAGCCACACATATGGGTAAATCCTGCTTGTCATGTTCATCCTCTGTTGGAACTTAGTATATGATCAGTTCACTGAATGACGTGCATTACAGTCACAGCACTGCACATAACAGTGGACATGGCATATGCTACGTTCTCACTTACTATTCTGTGTGTCAGAAACTACCATTCTTTGGAGTTTATGATGTTCTTTTTAGAGAACTTAGGCAGTATTCCCCAGCATGCTTAGCTTTGTTTCAAAGGTAGATATGCTCCCTTATTTCAAGGAATGAAGGCCTCAAAGGCATACTAAGGCACCCCCAACTTGCATCCACAAACTGGAAGCAGTTGTATTTACCATAGTGAGTGCGTTAAAGATGCATGTCTTCCTGAGCCTTGTGTGGCCTGCATGATAACCATTCGTAAAGAGGCATTAGACATACATTCAGTAATGTTCAGAATGAAGGCGGTTTCTTGGCAAAAACATACTCAAACTGTTTTTCCATTTATTAAGGGTGTCGATGCATCACCTTTCATATCTGGAAAAAAGTGTCTATAGAGGTTTGTTTATGGTGTTTGTGTGCAACTTGATGACTGGTTGAGAGGTTGTCTTGAATGGGGATTCCGTCCTGTGGCATCTGAATGTGATGGACCCTTGCCTTGCGGCAGCATGTTGATGCAAGTGCACTAATATGTTGAACTGGGCCTGTGGGCAGCGGTATGAAAGTCGTGTATGGTGCGTGAATAGCATGTGAATGGACCATAGAGTAGTTGGTGCCTTGACATGGCTTTGTGGCTCACCTTCAGTAGTCTTGGTTTCAACATTCAGATACTTTGGTAAGTATTTGTGCATAGAAGCTAGCATTTCATGAGGTGCTAAAACCAGCCAGTGTAACTGGTGGATTAAAAAATGAGTGCCACATTTATATCTGTGGTGATAATGATACTCCTTAACAGTGGCAACAGAGTTTCCTCACCACAAAGATAATGGTTTGTCCTCCCGTTATATTTGTGGATGGAGCATTGGTGTAATTGTGAGGAAGACTACTCCATCTGAGGCATGGTTGCACCCTTCCCATGTTGAGAGACAAACAATAGGGGTAAGTACTGTATTTGGGGCCATGCTATGGGGCACCCTTGTAAACCTATGAACTACAGACATTTTTTAAAACTAGACAACTAGGGGAGTCCAAGGTGGTGTGCCCTGCATGGATCCCACAAGTGTTTCTTACCCACAATGGTCTGCAAACCTCAAACCCTGACTGAAATCACTAAGGGGGCTATTCCAACTTTGGAGGAGGTGTTAATCCGTCCCAAAAGTGACGGTAAAGTGACGGATATACCACCAGCCGTATTACGAGTTCCATAGGATATAATGGACTCGTAATACGGCTGGTGGTAAATCCGTCACTTTTCCGTCACTTTTGGGACGGATTAACACCTCCTCCAAAGTTGGAATAACCCCCTAAGTTTCCTTCCATTTCTTTGATGGAAACTTCTGGAATTCCTCAGGAATACACATAATTACTGCAAATCTTCATTATCCCACTTGTGGCAATAAAAATGCAGCCCCAGTTGGTGGCTGGGGCTTAGTGTCTGCCACGGGAGCAGATCATACCAAGGTCAAAGGGAGCCCTTGTCATGGGGCTCCTATTAATCTTAGTTTGATTCATTTCCGTCACAGGCACTAGGCCTAACCACACAAGTGAGGTACTATTTTTATTGGGAGTCTTGGGGGAATGCCAGGTGGACAGATGTTTGTGAGTCCACACAGATTCCAGAACTTTTCATCACACAAATGTGAGGAAAATGTGTTTTTCATTCAAAGGTTGAGGTTTGCAATAGCTTTCGGGTAAACAACCAGGTTGGAACCATGCAAGTCACCCCACCACGGACACCCCTAGGTGTCTAGCCTTTAAAAATGTATGGGTTTGCTAGGTTTCCCTAGATTCCATCTGAGCTACGGTCCAAAACCTACAGCTACTCACATTGGACAAAAAGGGTCAGTTTTCAGTGGAAAAATGCCATGGATTTATGTTGTGTTTTGGGACGTTTCCTGCTGCGGGCACGAGCCCTACCCACACAAGTGAGGTACAGTTTTTATCAGGACACTTGGGGAAATGTTGGGTGAATTGAAGTTTTTGACTCTTTGCTGATTTCTGAACTTTCTATCACTGAAATGTGAAACAAAATGTGTTTTTGTAGTCAAAGTTTGAGGCTTGCAAGGGATTCTGAATAAACAAACCCGTAAAAAGTCATGCACGTCACCCACCCTGGATTCCTCCTGTAGATCTAGGTTTGAAAAACTTGCACTTTTGCTAGGTTTTCCTAGGTGCCGACTGAGCTAGCGACCAAAATCCACAGCTACCCACATTGGAAAAAAGGGTCTGTTTTCAGTGGAAAAATGTGATGCATTCATGTTGTACTTTGGGTGTTGTCTCGCCGCTTACACCAGGCCTACTCACACAAGTGAAGTATCACATTTATCAGAAGACTTGAGGGAATGCTAGGTGTATGGAAGATTGTGGGTCTCCCCGTACTCCAAAACCTTTTATCACACAAATGTGAGGAAAATGTGTTTTATTAGTCAGAATTTGAGATTTGCAAGGGATTCTGGGTAAAAAAATCTGGTGAGAGCCACACAAGTCACCGCACCCTGAATATCCCTAAATATCTAATTTAAAAAAATGTAAAGGTTTTCTAGGTTTCCCTAGGTGCCGACTGAGCTAGGGTCCAAAAACTACAGCTACCCACATTCGGAAAGAGTCAGTTTTCAGTGTAAAAATATGATGCGTTAATTTTTATCAGGAGACTTGGGGAAATGGCGAGTGAATGGAAGTTTGCGGCTCCCCACTGATTCCAGAACTTTCCATCACAGAAATATAAGGAAAATGTGTTTTTTTAGTCAAAGTTTGAGGTTTGCAAGGGATTTTGGGTGAAAACACCTTGCGAGAGCCATGCATGTCACCTTTAGGAATTTTTTTCTAATAAATGCTCAGGTTTGCCAGGTTTCCCTAGGTGCCGGAGAAGCTAGGGTCCAAAATGTACAGCTACCCACAATGGAAAAAAAGGGTCAGCTTTCAGTGGAAAAATGTGATTTGTCCATAATGCGTTTTGGGCTGTTTCCTGATTCCTGTTGCAGACACAAGGCCTAGCCACACAAGTGAGGTACCATTTTTATTGGGAGACTTGGGGGATTGCTGGGTTGAAGGAAGTTTTGGGGTTCCCATAGATTCAGAACTTTCCATCACAGAATATGAGGAAAATGTGTTATTTTTATAGTCAAAGTTTGAGGTTTGCAAGAAAGTCTGGAAAAAAGAAACCTGGTGAGAGCCAAGCATGCCACCCCACTCTGAATACTCCTAGGTGTCTAGTTTTAAAAAATGTACAGGTTTGCTAGGTTTCTCTAGGTGCCAACAGCCAGCCTCCAAAATCTGACGCTACCTACATTGGATCAATCCATGTAGTATTTTGGGCTGTTTTCTGTCGCGGGCAGTAGACCTACCCACAAATGTGAGGTACCATCTTTATCAGAAGACTTGGGGGAATGCTGGGTGGATGGAAGTTTGTGCCTCTTCACAGATTCCAGAACTTTTCATTACAGAAATATAAGGAAAAAGGGATTCTGGGTAAAATAAAACCCAATGCAACTACCCCCACCCTGAATACCCATAGATGTCTAGTTTTCATAAATGCACAAGTTTGTTTCCCTAGGTGCTGGCTTAGCTAGGATCCAAAATCTATAGCTACCAATGTTAATATTGGAATAAAGTTGCATCACCATTATTAGATTCTCCTATCGTGAACTCTGCACCAACACCAGTACAAAGATACGTGGTTAGGCAGGCTCTGAGACCTAGGCCTGAGGTTACTAACTGACAGGTCACAAGTGGGGTAGGGGTATAGCTTGCAGACAAGTGTGAAAAAAGGAAACTTTGATCAAATCCCACAGATAGGCACAGTAAAACCACAATGGTCCCAGGAGATTGGCCCCAATAAAACACACAAGTCCAGAGGTGTGCATGCATTCCCAAAAACACCATAAAGTTAGATGCCACATATAGTTAGGAACACACAACCAATCAGAACACAGCACACACAGCAAATCGCAGTGACCATGTGCCTCTCAGGCTGGACATTTGGACACGTAGTCACTGGCACCCATTGTGTCCATGCAAGGTCGCGGCCCATCTGCATTTATCAGGCCCTTATTTATGACTCTATGACAACTGTTCACATTCTTCACCTCAAAAGGAATGTTGTAAGTGTTTTATTGTACCCAAAGAAATGTATAAAATACCCCTCCGACCGATTGTACACCGAGAGACAGTCCTCAGAACCTGGTTCTGTAACTGATCCTCTGGCCGTAATGTTTAATTAAACAAACCATTCCTGTTTTGCCAAATGCCTGTCTTCCTTTTTTTAAGGTACATTCACATTCAAGAAACACCCACATTGTAGAAAAAGGTTTGTTTTTAGTGAAAAAATGATGCACCTATGTTGAGTTCCTGTTGTGGACACGAGGTTTAGCCACACAAGTGAGGTAACATTTTTATCGCAAGACTTGGGGGAATGCCGGGTGTATAGAACTTTTTAGGTCTCTGCAGTTCTAAAACTTTCCATCACAGACTTATGAGGACAATGTGTTTTTTAGTCAGAGTTTGAAGTTTGCAAGAGATTAGGGGTGAAAAAAACCTGGTGAGATCCATGCACATCAGCCTACCCTGGACACCAATAGGTGACTAGTTTTCATAAATGTGTAGATTTGCTAAGATTCCCTAGGTGCCATGTGAGTCTGTATTTAAAATCTACAGCTACCCACATTGGGAAAAAGGGTCACCTTTCAGAGGAAATGTAATGCATCCATTTTGTGTTTTTTGACATTTCCTTTCACAGGCACTAGGCCTACCCACACTTTTATTGGGAGCCTTGGGGTAGTTCCGGGTGGATGGAAGTTTGTGGTTCCCCGCAGATTCCAGAACTTTCCATCACAGAAATGTGAGAAAAGTGTGTTTTTTAGTCAAATGTTGAGGTTTGCAAGGGATTCTGATTAAAAGACTTGGTGATGCCATTCAAGTCACCCAACCTTTGGCACTCCTGGGTGTGTACGTTTCACAAATGTACAGGTTTGCTAGATTTCATAAGCTGCTGGCTGAGCTAGGGTCCAAGATCTACAGTGGTAAAAATGATTCAATTTTCAGTGGAAGAATGTGATGCATTCAAGTTGTGTTTTGCCCCATTTCCTGTCGCATGCACTGTTAACGCATCTGACCTTATTTATTCTATTACCTTTAATTTATAAGGGGATGCGTTAGAGGTTCAATGGACCTTTGGAATGCGCTTAGAGTAAATCCCACCATAGGTCTCAAATTTCAATACCGGTCAATAACAATATCAATCAATAGGATCAATAATCTTGAGAGTCAGAAATTTCCACACACCATTACCCCTTTGGCCATGAATAACCACACTTTTATGTAAACGTTTTAATGTATATTTCCCTATATTAACAATGCTAATGTCACATTACTCAATCTCAAAATTAGATGATGTACATACAGAAACAACACTGGTTGACCAAATCTTCTAAACAATCTCAATTTAATTAAAGTGTGTATGGTATTGCATCCTAAGATTACAGTACAACTCAATAGCAAGTACAACTCAAGAGCAATAGAAATAGCATACACTTAGATTCAACAAAGAACTGACATCAACTGTTGGTAATAATTAGCAAACAACTTCTGTGAATCTCCTAAAAGACTTTCTGATTAAAATAGCATGTTTGGGCTTCCTGCAAAACAACTTAGTCAACACAAATTTTGAAAACATCTAGTTATTGCTCTATCACAATTACCTGTTGGTACGTAGAAAAAAAGGACAAATTACATCAACAATATCATGGGGCTAGTACCTCTCCTCGGTATGGATCAGCAAGCTGCAACTGTCTTCGTCAATTGGACATCTGTTCGGTCAGCATCAGCATGGGACCATGAAAGGGAATGGTTCAGAACAGGGGACTCTAAACTATCTGAACCATTTACAAATGTGAAGTCTAAGGATCAGCATTCAGTATTAGAAGTCTAAGCAATAAATTTAAGGATAGAATTAAAGTTCTCAGGAATTGTTCAGCTCCTCAGACAGAATAAACAAGCTCCTCTCAGGAGAATATCAAAGTGGGAAAAAGCCTCTCTCTTCTTAGTGCAGTCGGACTAAGTTGAAATCATCCAGAACACTTTACACGTTGCCATTGGTCAAAGAATCGTACATTTACATTCAGTCCAATGAAAGTAGAACTTCACATCTAAGATATAACTAAACAGTCTTTCACATGTCAATGATTGGCTTCTCTTCTCCTGTTCCCATCATCGGGCTCGTCAGGTAATAATTTTGTATCTCTCAAATACATAATACATAATCATTATTATAACATACTACTACGTTAATCTAAACATGAGCATGACATTTCATATTAATAAGCAATTAATAGGGACACTTTGGGGGTTATTACGAACCTGGCGGCCGGCGGTACACTGGCGGTAACACCGCCAACAGGTTGGTGGTGTTCCGCCAATGTATTATGACCGTGGCACGTTAGCCACAGCCATACTGCCGGCCCCTCCACTATACCACCAGGCTTCTGCCAGGTGGTCATAATCCCCAACTGCCAGCATGTCCCTGGTGGTAAACACCGCCATGGAAAGACTAGCGGTAAGGGGGACTCGGGTGCCCCTGGGGGCCCCTGCACTGCCCATGCACTTGGCACTCGCAATTTGCAAGCTGCAAAAAGGAAATAGACTAATGCGTCACAGACACATTAAGCAATTCTCAATGGGATCACAATTGACCTGCCTCATCAATAGACATAAGGCAGGTCACAATTTGTGACCCATTGGGAATGGGCAATAACACAGGGATGGTGGCCGACTGGGTACAGCAGACCAACATGTCTGTGTTTGCTTTTAACTAAAGCAATGTTTTTTTAACGCAGCCCATTTTTCTTAAAGGAAAAAGGGATACACTTCTCAAAGAAAAATTAAATGTTTCTGTTTCATTTTTCAGTGGTAGGCAGTGGTCCGTGGGACCCCTGCCTGCTCTTAAAAAACATTTTCACTATCATTCACAAAGGGGAAGGGGCCCCCTTGAAAACCCTTCCCATTTTGCGACTGGCTTACCACCTCCTTGAAGTAGGTGGTAAACTGTGATTGCTTTGTGATCGCACTCCGGTCACAAAACAATTGCACATCCCCCTGCGACTTGGTACTAGGAAGGGATATCCTTGACACGCCCCTACCTAAAAGTGACTTGCAAACCCTAGTTTGTGAGTCATAATATGTTACGGACTCGCAAAATAGGATTTGTACATGCCAGAGGCCACTTTAGCGGTCACAAGCGGCCCGAATCTCCATTTGCGACCACTAAAAATGGTTGTACATTTGGCCCGCGAAGTCAACTTACAGCCATGGATTCTGATTGTGGTTCAAAAAGGCCTCTGGATATGGCCCTTCTGCATCCCGTGGGATGCTGATAAAGCACAAATTGTTTTATCAGGACCTGACTTCGGCATCCTCCAACCTGCATTCCAAGTGGCCCACTTTGCATTGTAATTTGATCACAGTTGCAGAGAGAGTTGTTACTATGTCCGGAAATTGGTTTCTGCACTGCCACTTTCGGGTCCCCAACTTCATCCTTCTGCTTCTCCATATCCAAACGTAGGTCACAGATAGCCTAGAAGATGTGTTCGGAGGTGACAGGCAGTGCTACCAATTGCTGAGTCGAATGTGTGTCCTCAGGCGCCGTGGTGGGCATATTTATTAACTTTGTTCTGTTGCATGGTTGATGCAGAAAGTATCCCCAGCCTAAAGGCACTGCTGGGGTGGATGAGGTATGTAATCTTTCTTCTTCCTGTGTGTGGCTCATGGCTCCCCTCCCTTCAAGGTAGCAGGGCACTGAGGCCCTGGCACCAGTGTTCCAATAGGGGTCTAGTGTTTCTTTCCCAGAATGTTCAAAGAGGGGATGCAATCTCTATCTGGGCCCCAAATTCAGTGCCCCTTTAAAGATGCAGTGGGCAGGGTCCTGGGGTCTCCAAGGCCTAAGATATGCCTCCATTGGCTGGCCTGCTTGAGCCATTAGAGCAGTATCTCTCCTCCCCCTCCTCTTGGGGATCCATGTGTGCCACAGCCGTGTACCCACCTAGTCTTAGGGCTGGCTCACCTCAGTGTCGGGTCTTGCCCCTTGGCCTCTTGAATTTAGCACTTTTGGCACCATCATGCCTAGTGAACCCTCCTCCAGCTGCACGCCATCGGCCATGCCAGTTCAATCCATCTTGCACAGCCAGGTCCTAGTCAGGGAAGACCACCATCCCTCCATCTCACGCGTTGTGGAGCTTAGCCTTGTGGCATCGGCTGCACTCTCAAAGTGTCACAGGTCTCTGAGGTGGCTTAATGAGGTTGCAGCAGTGACAGGTAGGTTGCTGGCTGCGGATTTCCAATTGGCTCAGCAGAGTGTTGTCAGAATGCATCTGCCAATGTTCGTGGCTGGCCACACCCCTCCCTCACACATCTTTATTTTTTACACTAGACATCCTGCCATGTGGGCTACAATGTCTACAAGGGGATGCTTTCATATATAAAAGTAAGTATGATTCCATCAATCAAAAAAGGTTATTTTGGCAGGTCTGCTTGCAGGTTTAAAAGATGAAGTAATCAAGATAAACATGTAGGCCTGAAGCCATAATTTCACTGTTGGCCTAGTGCATGGCATGATCTGTGCTTCAGTGCACAAGTGACATTTAACCTTTCATTCGATGATTATACTGTATTTCCTGGACCATATACTATGGCCTTACTGGAAAGTTAAATATCACTATTGGAGATTAGCCAATTTCATCATAATTTAGTGGTTACAATACATATACTGGAGACTATCCAGGAGTGCCCCAGTGAAAAGAGTTAAAAGCAGCAATAACAGTCAGCATAAAATGAGGGTAATACATAAACAACGGCATTTTCTAACAAATGCATTCTCCTTTTTCATTTTAAGACTGGTTTGACTGTCTGACTGCATTTTTGTTGGGTTGTCTTATTTATTTTGATTGGCTAAATACATTTATTTTGGGTCTATTCCACATAAAACAGCAGTAACATAAATACATCAGTTTTAAAATATATATATATTTAAAAGAATAATATAAAAAGTATATAGGAAGATTAGAAATAAATAAATATATATATATACATATATATATATATACATATAAATAAATACATGTATATATATATATATACATACATGTGAGGAATTTGAAATCTCCCGACAAGCGGGCGCAACCAACAATGCCCATATTTATGAGGGCCTTGCGCATCCATTGCACTTTTGTGATACAACAGTGGTGCAGACCATCAAATCATATTTATGAAGCCATGCAAAGCCATTTTGCATGGCTTTGAATGGTCTCATAAATATGGAGTAAGGCAAGGCACCACAAATTGCTGCTTTGCCTATTTCTATGAAAGGGGGGGGGTCCAGGGGTGTTGCTGTATGTGTTCCCATTCACCACCCATGAATTTTGATGCACCCTCAGATTTACAAGGCCTTGTAAACCTGGATGCACCAAACTTTATGCCTCCTCAGGGGAGGAGCAACAAGGAGAAATCTCTTTATTTCTCCACGTTTTCTCCTCTTGCTATGTGTGTTGCATGCTGCTGCACACAGCAAGAGGGAAAAGCTTCCCAGGACTTTTTTTGTACAGGAAGGTGCCTCTCATTGCACCAAAACAATCCTGCATGCAACACAGACACACTTGCACCAGGTTGCAGGGGTGCCTACATTGGTGCTGGGCTGCCAAAACTGTGCCGGCACAGGGGGAAATGAAGGAAACGCATCCTATTGCTTAAATACAGCACATTCCTACCCTTTCCCTTTAAGGCAGGGCAGAGCAGCAAGGTGACTTGCTTCACTGCACTGTGCCAAAATCTCATAAATATGGGCCCAAGTCCACTCCCAACGGAAGGGGGTTTGAAAAATGCTACCGCCTGCTCGGAGTGGACTTTTCATCTGTTTGGCTGCCCACACTGATGAGGTCAGGGAAATAGATGAAAAGATTACTGTCACCCACAGGGAGCAGTATATTTAGCAGCTTTCTCTGGGCGGGACCAATGCTGAGTTCTGCTGCATGGGCTCCCCTAACAGCTCCCAAAGATAGTGCGTTGGGTGCCCTGGTTGGACACCAGGGCACCTTCCCTTTGTTGGCTGCGCCCCAGGGGATAGGGGCTCAAGGCTGAAATAGGCCCAGGGAGGGGTGCAGTGTACCCCCTCCCCTTCAAACATCTTGCTGGGCCCATAGGAATGTAGTCCCAGGCCAAAAGTGGCCTGTGCCTGGGAGCCCCAAGCCCACTCTCCCTGTAAATTCTGCACCGACCCTGAAGTATGGGGTCCCCAAGGTCTTACAAAGCTCAGGGATGGGGGCGCATGACCCACCCTTTAATTTTAATAGTGGCCCTGGGGGATGGGGTCCTCATGGCCTAATAAAGCTCGGAGAAGGAGGCCATGTGGCCCACCCTCCTCATTAAAAAATATAAGGTTCTGGGGGATGAGGCTCCCAAGGCCATAATAGGTTTGGGAAGTAGGACCACATGGCCCTTTTTTAAGACAAAAAAAGGACCTTGGGTACCAGTTCCAAGCCCTGTGGCCAACCCCCCAATGGACATGGTCAAAAGGTCATGAGCTGTGTGAGGTTGACTTTGTTTGGGTGGTTTGCCACAGGCCAGGCCTTGTTGCCAACTCCTCACTGCGCATGGCCAAAGGTTGTGTACAGTGTGGAGTTGGCTGTATGCATGGGATTTGCAATAGGGCTTGGCCACAGGACAGGTCTTGTGTCCAACCCTCTACTGCACACGGGCAAAGGCCATGCGCAGTGTGGGGTTGGCTGCATGGTGAGGGAGGCTGCAGGGCCTGGCTGCAGGCCAGACATGAGTTAGAGTTACTTGAGATAACTAAAGCATAACTGCTGAGTGAATTACTAAGGTTTTTTAAATTCTATTTCCTAATTATACCATCCCTGCAACCTTTAATTTTTTATATAAATATATAAGCAATTCATTGCATTATAATAACATTTTGCTTTGTATATGCCAAGTTGTTTGTAAAAAACGAGCCAAACTAAAAACTATTGCACTTATTGTTATTATTATTATTCGATATCCACGTGGCCTCTTTGTACTGTGCAACTTGCAGGAAATGGCATATTGGTATGATCCACTTTCCCATTAGACCATATATAGTCGACAGAAGAAAATAGAATCTTCCTCAGTTTTCTTCTGTAAAACAGATCTCAGCGCAGTGGAGGGGTAGAAGCTGACAAATTACTTGCAAAACCTCTTAAAGGTCAAATTCAATATCTGAATTTCATCTAAAAATGTTTTTCCAAGAATGGAGCATTTTCATTAAAAAAAAACAAAAAAACATTTTGGAACATATTTAATGTCCAGAAACGTGGTCAGTGATACTTCCAGTTCTCACTGTTTGACACTGGGCCTCCTTTACATGCAACCAAAAATGTGACTATAAAAGATTTTAAGAGCCCCTCGTAATCATGGTTGGTTCAGCCCACAATTCTTGGAGTCCCAGGGTCATCAGCCAAGATTTCACATAATTGAACCACTGTGTTGTAGAATGTTGATCAATAGCTATTAGAGCTTGTAAGCAATCTCTGTGTGGGGCTAATTCGTCTGTGTGCCAAATTCTGCACAGTGTAAAAGTGATCTGAGCTTAATTATGTCTTCAATACCTTTGATATCCATGTCTAAATGAAGAGGTAATCTAGAGGTATGATAAGGTAGATTTACCAAAGCTTTTAAAAATTTATTTGCAGCATAAGCAAGACCAACAACATTACCAACGCCTGATAGATCAGCACCACAGATTGATATCCTTCCGGCCTTTGCCTTGTAGACCTCTAGTGCTGGTGATATTAGTCCATTGGATATTGATTTCAAATACTTTAATACCATTGTTGCTAAATATTGGAGTGCTAGCTGGCTCTTAGAAATTTGTGGGGACCAGGACATAGACTTTGAGATTTTCACCCCAAGATAGTTAAAACGGGGTACATTTTCTATTGCTGTCTCACCCACAGTCTGTGACTTGTGTGGATCAAAACTCATCACTTTGCTTCTTCAGAGTTGACTTTGTGACTTCTGGCATCACAAAAGATCGCAAATTGATCTAGAAGAGATTGTAGATATGAGAACATTTTCATCAGCAAATACGAGGGCAGGGAACCTCACTCCGGCCATTTTAGGAGAATTGTTATTACTGCCATTAAGATAATCAATTGCACCATTAATTCAAAGTGAGCAGAGGGTTGGCACTAAAACACACCCCAACCTGACCCCTTTATCAATTGAAATGCTGTCAGTTAGACCCCCATTCTTCCCCATCTGATCTGGGCATAACTGTTGTTATGAAGTCTGATGAGAGTCTCCAAGATGTTACTTGGGATACTCATCTTTCTTATTACTTTCTGTAGTTTAGCTCTGGGGATTGTGTTGAACGCTGGCCAAAGAATAACAAAGGCAACATGCAGATACCCACACTCTCTTTTGATTGTTTTTCAATATATGTGGAGAAAGTAAAAAATTTGATCTCACATACTCACTTTCTCTCTAAACCCCCTTGAAAGTGTTTAAGGGTGGAGTTCCCCAACATCCATTCTTGGAGCTTAGTAAGCAGTTGTCTGCAGAATATTTTGTGCAGATTGTTGATTAGGCTAATAAGGTGGAAATTAGCAGGATCCTCCTTGTTGCACATTTTGTAGATTGGACAAATTTTGCACCCATCCAACTGTCTGGTATGTCAGCTCCTGACACTATTGCACTTGAAACTTCATTCATGTATGGATCCATACCTTAGACTCAGAGTGGTAAAGATCCCCCGGAATTTTATCAGAGCCTGGGGCTTTGCCACACTTAACGGAGGCTATTGTTAAGAGGGGATCTAGCAAGGTGAACTCAAGCCCTTCCACTATATTTGTAACCTCAAATAGATTTTCTGTAGGCTTTGTTCTTTGCTTCAGTGAATATGGATCGCCAAAGTGTTTCATCCATGACTGAGGTTGGATGTGACAATCTAAGGCAGTTTGTGTTTGAATGCTTTCTTTGGCAATAATATGCCAAAAAGATCTATTGTCTTTAGCTTTTAGGGCTTCCATAGGGTTCAACCATTTTTTTCAAATTCCTAGACTATTCTTGTAACATGTCCTTGCTTCTTTAATGACCTCCCTCTTTTCTTTTTTAATGGCAGCTAGAAGGACACTTCTTGTCTTTCTGAATGTATTGGAGAACCAATGAGTATTCTAGTTGGACCTGGCCCTTTTACAGGGTCATTCCCCACACTTTTTGCTTTTTGCCTCCTTATTTTTCTGACTCTTGTTGGCTGACGTTTTGACTCTGAGCACTTTTTCACTGCTAACCAGTGCTAAAGTGCATGTGCTCTCCCTTACAAAATTGGTATGATTGGATTATACCTAATTGGCATATTTAATTTACCGATAAATCCCTTGTAAAGTGGTATCCCTATACCCAGGGCCTGTAAATTAAATGCTACTAGTAGGCCTGCAGCACCGCTTGTGCCACCCACTGAAGTAGCCTGTCAAACCTATCTAAGGCCTGCTGGCGCAGAGCCAGTGTGCGCAGTTTTCTGCCACAGGGACCTAGCATCTAAATTGACTTGCCAGGCCCAGAACTCCCCTTTTACTACATGTAAGTCACCCCTAAGGTACGCCCTAGCTAGCCCTTTGGGCAGGGTGCCATGTATGTAGAAGGCAGGACATGTGCCATGTTGCGTGGCCTGCCTGGTAGTGACAAACAGCCTAACTTGGTGTCTCACTGCTGGGAGTGCTGCCATCTCATAGGATTGCATTGGAAATGCCCTGCCCTATGTGTAAAGGGTATGGTCTGATTTATGAGGGGTAGCGTAGGCATGTTTGGTATGGTTGTGATAGTGGTGAGAAATGCTGCTTACTGGTGTAGGTGTATTTTGTATTACTATCACAGAAATGCCACTTCTAGAAAGTGCGCATCTATCTGTGGTTATGACTTTGGTGTTTTTCAGCTTGCCTCCAATCCACGTCTGGGCAGACTGACAGTTGGGGCTTTGTGCATACTTCTCAGACAGCCTGAACACAGGGAGGGTGGAGGTGTCACAGAGGTGCATCTACATATTTTAAAGCCTTCCTGGGCTGAGAGAAGGGAGAGACGGGCACACCTACATTTGTAAAGGCTGTGCCCTGGCCTCACACAATAGTTGTTTACCCCCCACTGATGTTTGGAGCCTGTGCTGGAGGAGAGAAAGGGCACTCCCAGAACCAGTTGCAACTGGTTGGAATCCCCTCTCCTGGCCATTGTAAAACACACTGTAAACCTAGTATAAGTACAGGGGAATTTTCCCCACAATTTAGACATCATTTGGACATTCTTGGGAATCCAGGAACCTTACCTGGAGCTGGACAGGACGCTGTTGAAAGGACTCACCAGGACCACCTTGGACTGCTGCTGCTGTGCTGACCGGTGACTTGCCTGGTCACAAGGAGGAACTGCCACTGCGGGTAAACCCTTGTTGTTCTGCCCTGCTGCTGGGTTCTCCAGCCCTGCACCCCCCTTCTTTACTTGTTGTCTCTAGAGGCAGGGTGCTGTGGCCCCTGACCTCTGTCAAACTTTCCTCAGCACACGGAGTGCTGCATGGCTGCCCTCGCGCTGCTTTGAGCGCTCTTTTGTGCCTAAAAAGACATCACTGCCGCAGCCCGGGCTTATAATAACCTCCTTACGCTTCATCAAGCGCTCCCCCTGCTGCTCCGGATCACCGCTGCAGCCCAGGGGTGGAGTTCTCATTGAGCGCGAGGTTCGCCTGGTTTCAGTGCCCCCGGGGCACAAGAAGACGTCCGGAGGAGCAAGCGTGCTCCTGCCGGCACCCCCAGGGCACCAGCTGCCTCTGATCCCAAAAGAAATCACTGCGGCGGCCCGGGAACAACTTGGGACACTCGCGCACCACATCGGGTGCAGGCGAGTGCCTTCTTGGGCTCCCAGAGGGGTCCAAGCTCCAGAGAAACTGCATTGCAGGGCGCGGAGAAGGCACAGGGAGCACCCCCTCCCCCGGTCTCTGCACTAGGAGCAGAACACTCCTCTTTTTCAAACCGGGCAGCATTTTGTTTAGAATGGGGAAGGGAGACCTCGACAGAGCCCCCTTCCTCTGGCCCCCATATCGGTTTGTTGGGCCTCGCCCGGACGGCAACCCCTAGGACAGGGTGTGAGGAGGCTGAGGCAGGCCCCATCTAAATCGCGGGCCCCCGGAGAGGCCCGTTTTCTACGAGGAGAGGTGCCAATCACCCCTCTCTACCCAGGAGCCCCACGTGGCCCCCGTTTCGCGCATAGGAGGGCCGGGGGCCCCTCATTCCTATTTTAGGCACTAGGAGTGCCTCTTCTACACTAGGAATCCAGGTACTTTTAGAGATGTAGTGGCTCAGTCAGACAAGTATTGACCTAGGGGATTCTATATGATCTATCTGCTTTTCCTGCCAGTACATATATGTATTAATGTTCCTTTTATGGGCATGATTTGCTGATATGTATTTTTATGACTTGTGAGATGTTTTCTAATGTTCCTTCTATGGGTATTTAGGAGTTATTCATTGCAAGTGCATAGGATTCTTACTGTAATTCCTGACTACTGCTTATGTTGCAGGATCCTGAGTACTTACATGCTCTAATGTGAGAACTGCTTATTCTTGCAGAGTATCAGTAACTTGTGTAACGTTCTGACAACTGCTAAGGTAGCAGGGTATTACTTAAGTGTAATGTTGGTCTAATTATGTTTTGTGCAATACAGTTTATTTTTACATAGCTCAGTGCTGTGTTTACTTTGTGGTGTACATTTTGCGTCACGTGTGTTGTGCAAACGCTTTACACATTGCCTCTGGGATAGGCCTGACTGCTCGTACCAAGCTACCAAGGGGGTGACCAGGGGTTATCTTGGATGTGTAACGCCCTTGCCCTGACTAGAGTGGGTAGGTTCTGCCTGGCTGAGGTGCATACCCTAGCCAACCAGAAACCCCATTTCTAACAATTCTCATCCGCCAACCCACCTTGTTTCTGTTCCTTGGAACAGTATGCCTGTAGAGAAGCAAACTTCTTACTATGGAGCAAGATAACTTTGGGCCCACATGAGTCTTCATGACACTGTACTTAAAGCTTTAACATAGCAACTGCAACCTACCTATAAATAGAAACTGTGATGCCCTGGTGTGTGGCTAGGTATTCCCAGGATATGGACTTTTTGCTATTTTTCACAGTTATCCTACTGTTGTATAGTTGACTTAGAGATCACTTGATAGGATCAAGTAAACCTTTTAGTGACGTGTAGAGCGTATTGATTACTATCCATGTGTTCAATAATTTACATATCTTCCACAGCCAGCCATAAATTGGTGGATACCATGATGTAATCTATTCTTGACCCACAGCCAACTATGTTAAAAGTGGGGGTTCCTACACTGTTGGGACTATTCCGACCATTACATGCTTTTAGCCCATGTGTGAATGTTGTTGCTAATAGATGTAATGCTGTGTCAGACCAATTTTATAATCAGTTGGAGGTCCAACGCAGGTACGCCCCAATTCTCACACTCCGCATCTATTAAAGGGAGAGTGGGGTGAAGTGGTTCAAATGTTGTATTAAAGCCACCTGTTAGAATTAGTGAAAAGATTTTAATGTTTGTCTCTAGAACAATCTCCGGTTTTTGTGGGGTCTCTGATGTAGAATGATTGTGAGTGGAGCGGTTTTAGATGCGAAAGAGTTTAATTTCTTCTCCTACATCAGTGAATAATGACAAATTCATGACACCTCGAGTCCAAGTTAATTTGCTTAGTTGTTCAAGGCAGGGAAACATTCAACCAAATAGTTAATCGCACAAAGAGCCGGCCTACTACCTTGTGAGATATTTCCAGACTAAAATGTATGACTTGACTCTGCTTATATATATACCGGAAACAAAAGCTAGGTTTCCTGAAAGAGGCATATTTCAAACTGATAAAAAATTCCCACCAATCTGGAGCAATCATTTGGGGATTCATACCGGCTCCGTTTCATGACATGATTTTAATATTGGTATTATCAATCAAGCCCCATTTTCTTTGAGTACCAGCCATAAGTTAATTCATACTATCGGCTGAGGTATTTTTTTTTTTAATTGGGCCTGAAATTGGAGGGGTTACTACATTGCTCATCATTTTCTATACTTACAAAGTTGATTAATACTTTAAAGTATACCTTCACCTTTGGCTTACACGGCAGTTTAAATCATTTTGTTTAATTTTTAACATTTGTTAACAATAAGCATTGTGATGTATCAGGTTCAAACTTCAATGACTTATCTCACATTGTAGTTAGTTTATTATGGATGGGAACCCGGAATGGCCTGTGAACTGTGAATACATGATTCCTTTTAGACATAGCTGGTTGTGTAATCCTATGCAATAAATCTATAGATACTTGCCATAGGTTTAATGATTTCATGTTTCATTGATGGCAATCTTTCTCCAAAAGTGTTGAGAATAGGATCCATTCCTGGTTGTTTATGCCCTATGTCACTAATAGTTTCCTATACCATATACCAGAAGTCACTTCATCAGATGCTGTCACCAAATTGTAGTAGGTCTTCCTGAGTGTTCATTATCCTGAGACAGGTAGTCAATTGCAAATATTTAAATCTTGATAGGCATCTGGAGGAGGCCTCATATAACTTCTCTCAAGATTGAACCTTCTCCAGAATGAATAGATGACCAGCTAACTCAGTTCCTCCTTTAACTAATTCCATTCATCTTGTTTTGAGAAATAGTGGAGCAGAAAATTGATTTAATATATAGTTTACCTCTCCCCTTACAGCCGATAGTGCTTGACTCTGCTTGATAAGGTAGGCTAAATAATACAGATGGAGTTTTGAAAAGCTCACATGTTGTTCTTAAGGGACCTACACAGCTTTTTCTAAGCTAAATGTTGATCTTCTTTCCTCCTCAACACAGCTACCTGCCACGGCCTTTAATTTAATCACACCTTCTGTTCCAATCTGTGAGGGACGTTATTGAATGCCAAGGTCAATTATGGGATGGAGGACAGATACTTTTATCAAGTTGTCTTTCTTTCTTGACACGTTTTCCTACACTGGACTTTTCATTTTGCTTTGATGCGTCCATTTTCCTTAATTTTATATTTGGCGACCTTTGTTTGCAGATCTAAACCATTGCCTCAGATCTGCTATAGTTGCCTTTGTGAGCTAACTCCGTAGTATCTCAATCTGTGCTCAACTAAGCACTGGGTTGAAAGAGTAGATAATGAAATAATTTGTTTACAAGGCAAATTTCTTTACATAACATTCGTTTATACTGACTCACCAGTCACCCCCCTCCTTTTAGTTCACAGGCTAAAATCTCTATAAAAATATCTAGCATCCTGAGGAATAAGGGCACCAATGTAGGGTGCAATGTTCGAGACTAAGGGGGTGATTCCTAGCTTGGCGGGCGGCGGGAGCCGCCCGCCAAGCGGGAACCGCCAGAAGACCGTACCGCGGTCAAAAGACCGCGGCGGTCATTCTGGGTTTCCCACAGGGCTGGCGGGCGACGGCCAAAAGGCCGCCCGCCAGCCCAGTGGGAAACACCCTTCCACGAGGAAGCCGGCTCCGAATGGAGCCGGCGGAGTGGAAGGGGTGCGACGGGTGCAGTTGCACCCGTCGCGAATTTCAGTGTCTGCTATGCAGACACTGAAATTCAAAGTGGGGCCATCTTACGGGGGCCCCTGCAGTGCCCATGCCATTAGCATGGGCACTGCAGGAGCCCCCAGGGGCCCCACGACACCCCTCACTGCCATCCTGTTCCTGGCGGTCGAAACCGCCAGGAACAGGATGGCGGTGAGGGGGTCGGAATCCCCCATGGCGGTGCAGCTTGCTGCGCCGCCATGGGGGATTCCTCAGGGCAGCGGAAAACCGGCGGGACACCGCCGGTTTTCCCTTTCTGACCGCGGCCATACCGCCGCAGTCAGAATGCCCTTAGGAGCACCGCCAGCCTGTTGGCGGTGCTCCCGCGGTCCCCTACCCTGGCGGTCTCGGACCGCCAGGGTAGGAATGACCCCCTAAATCCTTCAGTAAATTATTCATTGAATAATACCTTTTAAGTAGGATCAGAGTTTCATCGTTTGACTGCCACAATCAAATGGTCCTTGAACCTCAATCTCTGATGAGCTTTCTGTAAATAGCCATGCGTAACTCAGGCAAAAGCCACCATGTCAACTATGTCACTAGCCAGTGTTAGCTTAGAGGATTGTATTCAATCTGACATGCCATACACATAGGTGATGTGATTCCTTTCAGATCGATATGTATCAGGTCAGTGATTACAGTGCCTGAACTGTTTGTGATAACTAAAGTAAAGATCTCACTGTCAGTAATCAGCAATGATATAGGCCTATAGATCTTGTGCACTGTTTGGCATTAAACTAAAGGTTGCCTCAGATGGCGTGATGGTGCATTTGTCATCTTTTCCAGAAATTAATAAATATGGATGTGAGATATGAAACAAAACCCCACGATATATGTATTTCAAACGTCATGCTATCCCTGAGGGTCCAATAAGAAATTAGGAACTACTGGGTGATACAGTATTTCCGGTTTGGATCCCCATGGTAAGGCCTCATTTTGGGCCAGGCATTTACCTGAAGATTTTGGCTGCTTTTAATCAGCACAGTATTTGTGTGGAAGTTACCAGGTCTGCAGTGTTTCTGTGGATCTCATACTTCAGATGGCACAGGTAACTCTTGTTCCCGGCATCTTTTGAATTAGGAAGCTGAGAGTAAGGAGCGCTTGTGTAATGTAGCTCTTTTAATTGATGCCCTTAACACCTTTCTGTGATATCACTCTCTGACATTCTGTATTGTCTAGAAAATACATGTACTGCAACCATTTCTTTTGCCTTTAATGATTTATCGCGGAATAAAATAGGTGAAAAAGAACTCCATTCTTTCTTTTTCATCCCCAGAATCCTCGCCAGTATGTGAAATAACTATTTCTTGTCTATGGTTCCATGATGTATCTGTCTTTACCTTAAACTTTATCATAGCATTCTCAAAACCCCAGGCCTTTCTGCTCTCTAACTTGATTCTAGTTATTACATCAATTTTAAATTACAGCTCTGCTTTCTAGTTTGCAGTAATCCTAAACTTGATGTTGTAGCTTGGTTGTCTTTATTTGTTATAGTACGATAGTTTTCATACGCTTTACTTTCTATTTCAAATTGCCAAAACTCCATTCATCTCTTTTTGTACCTTTTAACTGAAAATCTACCACCATTCCTCTCAAAGTAATCCTTATTAGTCTAAATTTTATCTCAGGAAGTTAAATCTATGTTGAAGTAAAAGTAACAGTGTGTCTTTTGCAACATCGAGGCCCTCAATACGAGTGGGCTGATAGTTTCAGATGTGTGTAGCAACTCCGGTTGCTGCACATATCAGACTAGTGAGTTTTGTGACAAATATCGTCTGGTCAAACCTGCTGATATTTATCTGGGGAAAAATACTGGTTCATTTTAGGCTGCTATGCGCCAACGCACACGCTCGCACCATAGTACTAGGGTGTGTACTTTGTCAAGCATAGGTTTTGAACTCTAAGAGGACTTTTACAGGACAAAATATATCTTTTACTATTTTTCCTACTTTCCATGTGTGCTATAGAGCGAAGAATACATGCACGTTTTGAAAATGTGAAGCGTTTAAGTGTTGTTCCACTGTTGCGCCTGTTTCAAGGAGGTGTAACTTGTTAGCACAAATCCCTGTCTACATATTCTTGTAAATAGGAATTTGTGCCAAAACACATGAGTGGCTGCAGGGAAAAGCCCATGTGCCACCCATGGGATGCCCCTTTGATACAAAGTAGCAAAAAATTGCATTACATTAGGCAACTTTCAAATGCAATCCTGACATGCATTTGTGAGTAAATTCCATCACAAAACTTTGTGCTGGGTTTCTGGTACTTTTGTGACCCCAAGCCCGGTACAAAGCGTTAGTAAATCTAGACCCAACCATACACTATGGACATGATTCAGAAAGATTTTGCTGTGGTAGGTATGACTCCTGGCGTACTCCTGAATTTCAGGAATAATCTAGGAGGACAATAACGAATAAGTCACAGCAATAGGTTCGTATATGTATGAACCTGTATTGGAGGTTCTAGAAAAGACCCACAAAAACCTACATCTATGGGTGTGTACAAATGATTGTGTTCAATCTTAGCCCAGCTTTGCTCTGAGCTTTCACCAGGCTATATTTAACCATCAGCCTGCAAATCTGTCAAGGGATCCTATGTGCCTAACAATCTGCATGTGTACAGTTTCAGGTATGCCCATACTTCCCTGTGTGGCTTTGTGCAAAAATTTAATACAATTATATTTTTTTTTTAAATGACTTACCTTTTAGGTGCAGTCCAGTGCTGTGCTCCTCTTCCCTGCTGGTTGCATGCAGGCACAGGCTCCCAGCCTGCCCTTTGGCCAATCCTGATGCTGCTCAAAGTAGATTCAAGTTTGCCTGTGCAGGCTCTTTCCAGCAGCCGGGTTGGAGAGAGCCTACCACACATGTGTGTTTGGCTGGCCCAAGCCGGCCGGCCAAATATACATGTGCAGTGAGGGGGAGTGTTGAGTACTCCCCCTCACAGCTCCTCACCCCAGATGCCCCACCCCTTTCACAACAAGGTGATACATAGTTTATTATCCCCTAGTTGTGAAAATGTTGCTGTTTCTGCTGCTGGCGGGGGGGGGGGGGGGGTGATGCTCCTCTGCCCTAACGGAGGAGCCACCCTTGTATATTCATACAGGACACATTACCATAAAACGAAATGCCTTCCATCAATAGTCTCTCAAAGGTTTCATTGACATGATCCCTTTCTCATTAATCCTTGTTATCCTGCACAAAAACAGAATGTAAGTGATACTACCGTGCCTAGCAATGAGAGGAGTGAACCCTCTTCACAGGTTAAAAAGCTGGATAATCGCGTGCGTTAAGTGAATGAGTACAATTTAGATCACTTCAGTTATGGTACACGCAAAATGCCAAATGAACACTTTTATATACACAGTGGGAACCAAATCTGATTTTCTAATGTGCTCATTATGTCTGACAGACAAGCAGATGAAACACCGTAATAACATCAAAGGGAATTGCATTTCATTTCATATTTCTGTGGGATATTTTTGAAGGAGGAAATTATAATTAGCCAAGAAAAGAGGCAGGTGAGATGGAAATTGTGCCTGTTATGAGCTTGCCCTTTTAAAATTGGCAACGCCTGCATTTGTCTGTGCCTAATATGAGTAACAAATGAATTGTGGCAGCACGTTGCTTGTGGGCCGTGAACAAAACAGTGTGGTCCTTTATACATTACCTCTTTCCAATGTCTACATGATTCGCAATTCAAACGAATGTTGGTAATTTCAGGAGCACACATGATAGGGTGGCCCTCAATATGACTGAGGAGACAACCACACCAGGAAAGAAGGTGGCTGTCGGAGGAGAGTGACAGGTTAATCTGTTGCCCTTCTGCTGCCAGGAATGCCAGTAGAAGGGCAACTGCCAGTCCTGGTACTGGAAGTGTAGCAGAAATGTCTACAGACATGCGAGGTGGGCAACTTCAGTTTTGCTTGAAACTCCCGGACAGTGAGTATCTGACAGGCAGCGATGAGAGCAGATAATTGCTACCAAATGCAACACTTTTTCCAGGGCTGCAGGCAAGCAGATAGCTCGTCCGGGAGGGGCTTAGGGAGTCCTCTGCTTCATCCTATTGGCTGACCCTTGAAACACTTTGCCAATGAGAGGAGGAGGCGGATAACGCATGGATACAGAGGCCCATATTTATACTTTTTGACGCAAAACTGCGCCAAAAATATTACCACCGGCTAACGCCATTTCTTTGCGCCGTGCGGGCGTCAAATTTATACTTTGACGCACGGCGGCGCAAACCACAGGTGTGAGTCATTTTCTCTGACACACACCACAGCGTCACATCGTAAAGGAAAACTACGTTAACGTGGCGGAAATGACTGTGAGCCGGTTTACGACACCGCAAATCGGATATGCAGCGTTTTTTGATGCAATTGTGTCAAAACTCGCCACAAACACAGCACTTTTTGCAGAGGAGAGCCAAAATGGATCCCAGATGCTTGCACAGGCCCCAGGAAGATGACAACAGAGCAGGAACCAACCAGGAGGACCCACACAAGACCCAGGACAGGGAGAAGAAGAAAAGAAAGGAAAATTCTGGTGAAAGAGGTGACGGAACACTAGCACCAACTGTTTGTCACCTCAAAGTTGCCAATCGGTAGGAGGGAGGCAATATGGCAACAAATTGTTGCCAAGATTAACAGTGTGGCAGAAGTACGCAGAACAGTCATCGAGTGCAAGAAACGCTGGCATGACTGCAAGCGCAGGAACAAGGAAAAGATGGCCAGGAACAGGAAGGCAGCACTGCAGACTGGAGGTGGGAGTCCAGCACACCAGGAGGCCCTGGACCACATGGAGGAGATGGTGGCAGCCGTCATCCCTGAGGAGATCGTCACAGGGCTTCAAGGACAGGACAGCGCAGACTACCAGGAGACTACACACATGCAGGGTAAGTCTCATGGGGAATTCAAATGAACTAATGTCATCTGCAACAGGGAGGGTGGACATACACAATGCATGTAAGTCATGATATTCAGGGAGTGGCATGGGTAAAGGGGCACGGCACGGGGCATGGCCCGTTCAGAGGAAACCTGGGGCACACCACAACACAACACCAACAACCTTTGCATGGGGGTATGCTGCCATGCCAAGGATGTTGCAAAGGTAAAGCCAGGCCAGGAGGGCAGGGCACAACTTCAAACTGGCATCCCATCACACATCAGCCACTATGCTCCCTACATTAACTAGGGCCCAATTAACAACCTCTGGCCATACCCACAAGTGGAATGTAACATTGACAACAGTTGCCACTACCACCTCCGCTGTGTGTGCAGGTCAAGTAGCTAATGGCAGTAATGTCCCCATGGATCTAAAACACCCAAATTAGAGGGTTCAGGATGACAACGTTAACAATCCCCTGAAACAAGACAAATGTTCCAGTCCTGTAAAATGTGAATGTCCATAGTTGCCGCAAACATCAGCCAATGTCATCAACATTAGGAGGTACACAGCACTAATGTCATACCCATGCTGTATATGTCAGGGTTCACCCTGTGCCAGGGTCACAATGCAACATCCCAAATGTCATACTGCTCAGACAACAGCATTGAGGTGGAGGACACATGTAACTGGTCATTGAAATACACCTGCACAGTCAGAAGAGGAAATAGGACACTGCTACAACTATCAGGGCAATCCAATGTACCACACATTTCCCAACATCAGCAGTACACATTACCAATGCTGACATCCATATTGTGCCATTACAATGCTATACATAGTATATGCTACATTTCAACTACATATAGGTGGATGTGAAAGATCAGAGACTGGGGCAGGTCCAGATTGTTAAGTGTGGTGCTAGTGCCATCAGAGCACCCACAGCCAGTGAAAGACCTCACCATGAGAATGGAAGTAGACGGAGGGTTGTGTAGGACAAGAAGGTGGCAAGAACCAACACCTAGAGGATATGATGCTGACAAGTCTACAAACTGACCAAAATACATGTGACATGCAGGTGGGGCATAGGCCTGGGAAAATGCCAGTCTGAAAGACAGTAACAATGAACAGAAACCAAGATCACAATGTGAAAATAGTCGCAAGGCAGGCATGTCACATTACAAAGCCCACAACACAGACACACTAATTGTACCGTGTTTCATTACAGAGGACGATGGATCTCCTGCGACGGATATGCTTTTCCAGGACTACCCTGATGGCATGGATGATGACCTGACAAACATCAGCCAGCAGACCCTCCAAGAGGTCCTTGAAACCCTCCAGGCCCCACCTTCAGTCACAAGGAGGAGCACAGAACTAGCAACCATCACAGAGGACCCACCCACAACCCCAATTGTACGACCAGCCAGCTCCAACACAGCTGAGGACTCTGACGACACTGACACCAGCTTTGAGCGAACTGTGGTTGGAGTACAGCGGGGGCTGGCCAAGGAGGTGCGGTTGGGGATGCAAACTATGGCAGCCAGCCTAGAGGGGGTGCGTTCGTGCATGATGTCAATTGAAGAACAGGCAGCAGCTATGCAAGGGCGAACAATTAACTTGCAGGAAGTAGAAAAAAGGCTGAAGGACATCAGCATGGCCGTAATACAGTGTGACCCAACACCTACAACAGCAATCCAGTCAACGTATACACGAAAACAACATTGAACCCCCTCAGGGCCGACCTGGCTGCCTACCACCGTGATGTGGCTTCTATTCTTAAGAACCAGCAGATCCTCTTTGCTGCAGTACTGCCCTTAAGACCCCCACAGTTAGCAGCTACCGGGATGTCTGACTCCACGTCTTCACACACTGAGGTGTGTGTTGCCCCTTCACAACCACCACCACCAAAGGCAGAGGAGACAACTCACACATCAGAAGATGAAGACCAAGAACGGATCAACTTCACACGTAAGAGTACCCAGTAGCACTAGTCCCTGCCACATGGCCACCTATTACCAAGGTCCTGTGCTTTGTAACATGCCAGTCTTGCAACAACTGTACTCAAGCACTGTTCTGCAACCCACTGTTTATCTTGTCACCCTGCCCTGTGATTGTCTCTCACTAACTCGTTGGCAAATCCTGTCCCTCTGCACTGTCTGACACTTCACCCCAGCATGTCCAATGACATGTCCTTTTGCACTTGTGTAGGATCACAATGGAAGATGTCACTATAATGGACTCACAATCATGGACAATGTACATATAACACTACAGCACCTTTAAATAAATAGCACTTACACAACCACTTTGTCTCTGTGTAATGTGACACATCAACCATGCAGTAGATCAGTGGAGTTTGCCTCCTGTCAATTATTATAAATTGTCAATACAACTGTCCTGGAATAATGTGGGCTGATAACTATGCACAGTGGCCTGGATTGTACCATCATCTGCCCTTCCTGAGGGTTATTTCTGAGGAAAATAGAAACTATACACAATAATGCTGTGTTGGACAGAATAACGCTTCCTCAAGGGATGTCTAAGCCAGAAAATAGTGACTTCAAATTGTTGCTTCAATGCAAAACTAACGTAGGTGACATTTGCCACAAATTTAAGCTAACACACACCAAACTGCATGAATGGAGGTGTATGAGTTTACATCCAAATAAGTAACCATGCTGAACAGTGTAACAAATGATCGATGTGAGTTGTGTACACTATACTACAAGAGAGCATACTATCACTCACCTTATAAGGATTTCCTTGGACATCAGACTGCAGTCAGACTGAACACAGTGTGTCCCCAATACTAAATCTTGGAGCACAGTATGTGATATACAAAACATACATCATGAAATAACCACGCTTTGGGATCCATAGTAACCGTGATTGGTGGTTGCAATGAATGGCCGAATCTTAGCTAAGTAGCTATGGGGTAGCTGCCAATGTAACTGCTCAGTTTGGGTATGGTTGCAGCATAGGACACAAATTCTAATACAAAAGAGACACTGTTCACTCATGCCAAAGCCCTGATCTACAAGCATTTGACACCTACTGTAAAGGGTTACCTAGATATTTATTAAACCGTAAAAACAGAAGTGAAAACTAGGGGAAACACCTTACCTAACCTAATCTACTCTAACTACTCATTACCCACAACTGTCCCTAACTAACCAAAGCTAAACTTACTTATCACATTGAAGGAAACGATCTAAACATCAACCCCACAACCCCCTTATAAGACGGGACACATGGAGGACAAC
Organism: Pleurodeles waltl; assembly: GCF_031143425.1. NCBI lineage: Eukaryota > Metazoa > Chordata > Amphibia > Caudata > Salamandridae > Pleurodeles > Pleurodeles waltl. Next base: position 832,595,014 of record NC_090436.1, on the reverse strand, counting down.
AGATACTAACCTAAACACATACTATCTTATACTAAACAAATATATATATTTTTTTTATTTTTTCTTTTGTATTTTTTTTAAATATTTTGTATTTATTTTTATTTTTTGAAAAACACAAAAACACCAACATTGCCCACCCACCCACACACATAATAATAAACAGTAGAAATATTCCGAAACCCCTATCCCCCATCCACTACCACTAACTAAACTAACAGCCTATACTAACCTAACACTAAGCCCCCATAACCCACAAAGTGTAAGAACCAGGAAAGAGGAGGGAGGGGAGGGAATCATGTCCGTGTAAATGCCTACAGGTTGGCCCTCCTCAGGGTCTGCTTTATGGAACGCACCTGCTGGTTGACCTGTGCCACCTCGTGCTGCAGTCTGGTCATCTTACGTAGGACACAGTCCAAGTTCCTTTGTATCCCAGCAAAAGCAGCATGGTCAATGGCTGCAGCAGGGGTGGTCTGGGTGCCAGCCGAGGAACTATGGGCCTGTGTTGTTGCAATGGCTGTATGCTGCCATGCAGGTGGTGCTGTGACTGGTCCTGGAGCAGTTGCAGTTGATGGTCCCGCAAAGGTCCCAGCTGCCACCTGGGTAGTAATGGTGGTGCTGCTGGTGGTGGCTGTGGTAGACACAGAAGCGACCCCTTGTGCAAATGCCTTCCAAGCTCCGGAGGCTCGTTCATGGCGATATCTTCGGGCCATGTTGCGGTACCCAGACTCAACATCAAGTATGTGGCGGTATCGCATCGCCCGGCATTCAAACTCCCTAACCTGGATGGGAGTCATATTTGCAGCTGTTAAGACAAATAGAAAATCAAACAGTAGGTACTGCATTGTGTGAAATGGCACAAGAAGGAAATCAGACAATACATCTAATGTACTTGTAACAGCCCATACCATCATACAGATCATTGATTGTCCCTGAGGAAGTACATGGCAAGCCAGCCTACAAAGGTCCTATCACACATAGCACATCCAAACCCTACAAGAATGGTAACAACTGGAATTAATTTGGCATCATAGTTCTGACAGTTGTCAGCTAAAAATCATGCTGCATATCCTCCACCACTGCCAGGGCAACAAATGTCTTTGCACTGTATGGCAATCTAGGGCCACAAGATCTGCCAGTTGTAAATGGACTTGCCAGTATGGAAAGCATGTGCTAATCATGAGTGGGTATACTAGGTTCAGACAAGTGATTTACTGATTTACATGTGTGTGTACCAAACTTGTATCATTAGTCCTAGGTACACTATTCACAACCCTACGCCTGTGTCTGGGGCGGGCGGTGGACAATCAACTAATAATTTCTAACCACAAGGACACCCAGGAAGCATTGGAAAGATGGACATGGGTTTGGCCCAGCACACACACCACAGGTAAGGAGGAACTCCAAATAGGAGACAGCCAACCCTTGGACAATCCCATCAACACTTATCTTTGGAAATGCAGACCTTTGTCCACATCATTTACTACCAGTAAGCCATGACTTACAACAAACAAAGAGATGCAAGAACACCTCTGGCCATGAGTTGCATGCACACCTAGGCCATTGGACTCAAGTGCCACATACTCGTAGCACTACATGTGGAGCTACATGCTGCTAGGAAGTTTAACATACAGTTCAACATGTTCATTAGTGAATAGGGAAGCAGAAGTCTGTGGGTAAGACTTTGGCATCCCTATTCTGGGAGAATTCGGGTCTGACTGGCTGACTAATTCACTAATATGGTCCACTGCTACTTTTTCTGACTCAAGTTTTATCCACATGACTCATCCCCATTCACATTGCCATGCCTACAGGACTGACCTAGAATACCAAAATATGACAATACGATAAGGATTGGGCAACTCAAAGATTGTGATAAAATGATATTCAACTCATGGAACAAAACAAATGATTGCCCAGCGCATCACACCTTGCTATGTGTCCAACACAAAGGAGTCCATCACACATCACCAGCAAACACAACACATAACAGAAATATCAACACTTACTGGAGATGTCTGGGTCCTCAAATCGAGCCACCTCACCAATAGTGTAGGGTGCCAGTCCACCTGTAAGGCATGGAAGGGAGAAATGTGCTCAATGTCCGTGCACTGTAGAACAATTCCAAAGACAAATACTATGTGTAAGATTAAATCAGAAAGTAAAGCCTCTCAAACATGATGATACTGCATCCTACATACCACGGCAAACATGTACAGACCCAGAGACTCCAGTGAGTGATACACACATATCTGCACACATGCAGTGGCCCTAACTATCATGTGGTGGCAAACATGCTCCTTCATTAGTGAGCAGACAAAATCATGGAGTGTATTTGTCTCATCATGTGTATCCATGAGAGACATCCAAAGCCACTTTCCGTGAGGACTGCATTACCAGTCAACCAGCCATTGTGACTATGACCAATTTCAGACATGCAGGTACAATGTACAGAGGGCCAGGGACAGTTGTTAGCCCTCAATTTGTATCAGTTTCTTCATTTGATGTGACACAGCTATGATGAGTAGCACCAACCATGGAGATATAAACCCATGTGCATACCTTTTGCCTGCCATTCCTAATTGAAATGTGGCACTACAAACTCCAAATATCAGTCTAAGATATTAGCTGAGCGCAGCTAGAGCTTGTTACGTATGTGTCCAAATCCAGATCAGACATTTATCTGAAAAGAATGGAGGGGCACAATAATTCCAAATATTTTCGGGATTTCCATGATCGGTTTCCTGACACACTCACCGAACACACATGAAACATATGTTTGCGCCACATTGCTATCATCAATTGACGTGAAGCCTGCACTAATTTTCAGGCTCCTGTTGTGTTTATAAAGCTGTTGCATCAACAAATGACAGTAATGTGTCGGAAATTTCTATACCTAACAGGCAACTGTGGCCTATATCTATTCATATATCTATTATAGCAAATATGCTTGTATGCATGTGGAGTCGATGTGTCCAACCCTCAGATGCAAAGTCAGTGTGGAAATGAGAGAGGACATGTGTTAGTCATCCATGTAGCAAGAACTGCTGTGTGCACTTTCTAGTTTTTGGGTAACTTTAACACCACAAATGACAAAGCATGCACTGGATAGATAGCAGACGGTTGTTCATGTCAATGGTCCATAACTTGGCCATCACATGTCCTGGAATGTTGGATACTACTTCTTAGGCACTTGTTGGTGAACCCACCATGCGTCAGACATGGGTACATACTAAGTGGGTATCGTGTTTGTGACACGGAGACCAAAAGATAAATCACATTTGTAGTGTTACGCCACAGTTGAGGTCATATAACTGAGCCACAACTCTCCTGTGGCAGTGGAGGACCAGCAGACCAAGCAGCACGTGGCCACATATTTCCAGTGGTCGAATGCACAGAGGTGTCTGGTTCATGTGTGTGGGCCAATGTTTACCCTGTATATTTTTGGGGATCTATGTTGTCACAGTTACGTCCAGGTCTAGTCATGAGTCTGTAGCGGCTATTCCTGTATCTGCTGAGTATCCTTCGGAGATCAGTAGAAGTAAAGCCAATGAGGATTTGAGAACCCACATGGGGATGGTCCAACCCTGTCACTACAGACGTGTTATGAGACTGTCAACAGGGCAACCTTGGTGTGCTGAGTAAGTTAATATCTCAGGATTCTTGTACCGGCAGGTGTCAACCAACACTTGTACACAGGTTGGCCTCTAAAAAATTCCCACTGCATCTGGGAACATCATAGCCTCTGTGCTGATTATTTTCGCAGCTATTCACCATGCACGGCACATCAATATGTTGTGAGCAATGTGAATCAGTGTGTGGACTGTCAGGGTCCTAACATGTATGGACATTTCATTCACATTATCTGATGTTGCTGGTTCTGCTGGAGGCACCATACCCAATCCCTGCATACGTCCATGGTACACTGTCACAATTTGTCACTCATGCATACATGAGACCCAGACAAGGGATAGGCCATGATTTGGGTATTTGGAGACAGGTTCCCAACAATGGTTCGATAAATATACAGATTATGCTATGCAATGTATTTGAGTATGCATTGTAGACCCACCTGACAAAAATACCCCAGGAGGAATGTGAGGGTTGGAAAACCAACTATGATACAAATGTAGCCACAAGGAACTTTTAGGGTAACGCATAGACAGGAGCCAGTCATGCTAACAGGATGCAGGGTCAATCAGGATCCAGACATTTCACAAGGTAAATACACTGTGGTCTGACTGAGACTGGTCAGTGGAGGAACAAGACAGTTGAAATTAAAAACTGTGTTTGTCCTGTGTTTTGGAAGGTGGCACATTAACCCCAGGGCTGTGTTACACAGCTGAGTTACACGGAAATGCATCACACTGTTATCAATAAAATGGCAGCTTCTATGCTGTTCCAAGCATCTGCAAGGGCAGTGCATGTTCAAATGGCTGGTCTTCATGGAGGTGCTCACAGGTGTGTGCAGCATCAGTCTTTCCCAAGTCCTGCATATGAGATTCAAGTTCAAAGGGCCAACAGTACCGTTCACATGGGAATCACTGTACAGGTGATAACAGGTCTTATAAACTACAAGCCAGTGCATTATTCAACGTGATGTCCATGTAGACAGAAGTACAATGACTATGGCATACCATACTAAAGGGGGAAGCACACTGGATTAACATTGTGAGTCTGGGAGTGTGTAGAGGAGGGATTATCTGGGTACACATATTACCATTCCTGGGACCTCTGAAGATGGGTGGGGTGAGACCGGGAACATGGGTGTGTCAGGACTTAGGACCTGGGCTGACATGTACATGGGATGTAATGTGCGCAATGCTTGTCATAGCTGTGGCACTTGTGCTATCTATTTGCTGCTTATATGGAAATCTAGTCACACATAGTCCTTGCAAAGATAGGTGATGTAACAGTTACTGCTGTCAAGGGTCTGGCATACATTCATGTTACTAATGCAAGAGCACATCCACTGCCTCATGTATGATGCTTTTTGTTCCATTATTGATTGATGGTGTCTTAGTTGTGTGCCATATGCTGCAATGAACCATGTTGCCAACATGTATGTGTGAAATAGGTGTGGTCATCTGCTATTTCCCTTCAAATGTGATATGTACAGGATATATGTCATTTACAGTGTGTGTGAATGTGACTGTAGATTCATACGCACCACAATAGCTTTGGAATTTTCTGTGTCCTGATCGGTATATCAGCAATGCTCCATGAGGCTACACTCTTATTCTGATAGTTAGAGATAATGTTCTGCAAAAATGATTACCCAGGCCATGATATGGTGATTATTATATGTGTTTATTTACATATGTTAAAACAGTGGTGATGGTGATTTGAGTCAAAAGAAATTGTTGACAATATGTTGGTGCCTACGCAACCTGCAGCTGTTTTTGGTTGGTCCCCCTCATGTTGATGGCCAGCATCCTCCTCTTCCTCCTCTTCAGGCATTTGTGGCTCTGGTTCTAATAGGGGAATGTTCCTTCGTACACATATGTTGTGCAGGATGGCACAGGTCAAAATGATCTTGCAGACCATTTCTGGTGAGTATAGGAGGCTGCCTCCAGTGATGTCGAGGCACCTGAATCTTGACTTCAGGATGCCAAAGGTCCTCTCGACTATGGTGCGTGTCCTCCTATGTGCCTCATTATAGGCACGCTCTGCTGCAGTGCTTGGGTTGGCAAATGGGGTCATAATCCATGGCTGGATCCCATACCCCTGATCAGCTGAAAGAGAAAATGATTGAGATCAAGTTGATGCAGCTTGCCCCATTAATATCACCTTGCATGGCAGTGGTTCTCTTGTGTTGTCTGTGACTCATTGGTGTTTGTGTTATTGTGTCGATTCCTAGGCTTCTAGGATGTACCATCAGCATTGGGTTGTTACCTTAGCTGAACGAGTGTTTGGCTGCTGACCGGATATCAGCAGTATTTTTTGAGAGTTGCAGTAGAGTGGGTACTCCCTTGCATTGTGACTTGTGATACCGGTGTCCCTGTGTCTTCACTGGGGGTGAGATGATAGTTCCATACACAGAATCAAATCAACAGTGATGGTAACACGTTTGCATCTATGTACCCTGGACATCCCATACATTTTGACATATGCAATAGATTAATTTAGCCATCAGTGAGACCCTTAGATTTTGCAAGGTGACAATTAGCCATACTTCTCCGTACGTTGTGATCACTGACGTGTTAACATTTGACTGTACACTAATTTCCCATGTGTGACAAGTTCACTGCAGACCTATTTCTCTGCCCTTGCCAAGTTGACTCAGGTTGTAACGTGTACCTAGACTACTGCACATGGTCTAGTTCAGCTGGCTAACTTGGTTGTGAGGTTGTCATTTTGAGTTTCAGAAGGTACGTATGGCTGTACATCTGTTGTGTGTGTGTTAATTTGTCACAATGCTTATGTGGAGGAATGTACACTTTCCATATTATCCCATCAAGATGTGTTCTTCGCACAGCCCACTTGCCTCTTGGTTGTGGGCAATGTGAGAGCATGAGTGATGTGAGATATTGGAACTGCGTCAATTATTGCATGTGACCTTTATTATAGTCATCATAATGCTATGTGTGTCATGGTGTTTGACCTGCAGCAACAAACATTCCACACCCCTTACACTTACACAGTACGTATTGATTTGAAGGGTGTTTGATTGAGTGATATTGATGTGTTATTGAAGTTTAATCTTCGCAGATGTAATGCCAGTTGGGGCCATGTGTTTTTCATTGTGTTGTTTTACATTTTCCCCTTGTGTCTGTGGAGTGGCATCAGTTGTTATTTGGAACGGTCTTTTGTCCCTAGGTGTGTCTCACATTGGGTGAAGATGTGAAGCAAGCCTAGCGGTGTCACAACCTCAGTGTGTTCATGTCCACATGTCGATGTCGTGGTGTATGTGTTTTGTGTCCTAGAGGGTTGCTGTGCAGCGTGTACATAAGTAGGTTTCTGTACTTACCAACAAGTAGTCCATTTCCATATCGTCCATCCTGGAAGTGTTGATTGATGGTGCAGTGACGGAAGATGAATGAATCATGCATACTCCCAGGATACTTTGCCAAGATGTTGGTGATCAATCCCTGGTGATCCACAATGGCCTGCACACTGATGGAGTGTGTGTGCTTCCTGTTGCGTTATAGATGTTCAGTTGCAGCAGGTGGCACAATGCGTACATGTGTGCAGTCAATGGCACCTAGGACGTGTGGGAATCCATTAATTAGGTAAAACCCCCTGTTTTGTCTCCTGCTGTTTCTGCTATGTGTTGGGGAAGCAGATGTGGCGGGGTGTGAGTGAGATGATGGCATCGAGTACCTTGGGCAGGAAGGCGGAGAATGATGGCTGTGAGATCCCAGCAACCAGGGCGCCATTGGTTTGAAAGGAGCCACTTGCCAACATGTGTAGTACAGCTAGCAGCTTGGTTTCTGGTGGGATGGTGCGGGCGTCTGCAAGCTGGGTGCTAAGTGTGGCTCAATGTTGCGCAGCAGCTGCTGAATGGCTTGCCAGTTCAGCCTGTACCTCTGGATGATGTCATGTTCCCTGAGGCCATGAAGGGTTGTCCTGGTGTGGAATATCCTCTCCTGCCTTCTGCGTTGCCTTTGGGGTCCCTGCTGGTGTTGTGGAAGCTGCTGTTGCTGGTCCTGGGCTCTGCGTCTGCGTGCACGCTGGATGAGAAGCACCTCCATGTCTTCCTTTTGGAGCTCTGCTGTTGCTTCTGTGTGTTTTCATTATATACAGGTGTGTTGGCCCAATTTTAATGCCTGCCCTTACCCAGGCGTTAATTTTTGACGCAAATCGGGATATGCGCCATTTTCCGCATCCGCCTCCCGGCTGTGGTTTTTTTTGCACGGTAGCATAAATAAGGCGCTTGGGTGTTTGAGTCATTTTTTGGACGTGAACGCCTACCCTGCATGTCATTACCGTAAGGTGGTTTCCTCATCCAGGAAATGACGCACACGGAGGGATTTGGGCGTTTGCGGGCTCGTGCGTCAAATTTTAATATGGTGCACGGTTTGCACTGAATGTGCGTCAAATATTTTGACGCACATTCGGCGCAAACAAAGTATAAATATGCCCCAGAATGTGAGACAGCCGTTACTGCCTATGCTGCTCATGTTAGCTCTGTCTCCCTTCGTGACAGGCTTCCCCTATGAGCCCTAGCTGTGCCCTTGGCATGGTGCTTGGCTTCCGGGAATAAGCCAATGAAGTGTAGCCATCAGCCGCCCCTCTTAGGAGCCCTGAGGTGTCTTAGCACTCTGCGGCTGGGAGCTCTGGGCTTCCATCTCACCCTTGCTATGACCCAAACATTTCTGCTCGCCTCAATCGCACGTACAGCAGCACCCTTCTCCCACCAGCGCTGCCACTCTGAAGGAGCCAATGAAAGAGGAAAAACACTGCAGATAAGAAATTGACACCGCCAATCAAATACCTTGGGAAGAAGGAATAGGATGGGAAAATGGGACAACAGCAGTGATAGTGAATATTTGGGTCTATTGGTGCTTTTCCCGTTTTAGGAATATACATCAATATAGGGAACCAAGTCACCAAATGAGAAAACAAATGCAACTTTACAATATGCGTACTTTCAAAGGGAGCCAATCGAAGAATTTGTTTTTTCACAAGGTCTTAGTTCACACACCATTAATTTTGATACTTCTATTTTGAAAAAAAATTATTGTACTTTTTGGAGAAACTGAGACACAAATACTATCCACTTGCCCAACTTATAAACAATTATGAACACACATGAGAAGCTATAGTGAAATTCATTCATGTACTTTACTCCTTACTTACAGTACAAAAAATTAAATTGTTTTGTTTCTTTCACAGAAAAGAGATTTACATTATTTACAGTATATATCAAATGCTAAACATGGAGTGTAATTTATAGGTTGAAGACAGATATTATATTGTTTCCTTTATGAATCAAATTAAGTCCTCTGATTTTTTTTAACTTTATTATTATATGCCTCCTTAAAAGATGTTCGAGCGTTTCAGCCTTTCAGACATTTAATGGTGCCCTCAAGACAAGCCTAACAAGGATCTATGGTCAAACCATCAAAATTCTAATAAATTATAATTTCAATACTTTCATTTTTGTGAGTATACATATGTATATAAAATATAGTTTACCTCTGATGTTACTTTCAATGAAATTGCAGCATGTCTTTTTATTGGATTACAATTACCCCTACTACATGATTTATATCTTCTTACTGCTCTATACAATAATAAAACATGGATATATTTATAAGGATTTGCCTGCCAGCTGTTACACATTACTGTTCTACGTGTGGAGAATATTTGAAGTTGCAGAGGGTATCAAAGAAAATTATATTGTGGGTGCTGTTAATTAAATTCACTCAGAACTATTTAACTGGTCTCCAGTATCGTTTATCACTTTTTAACAACATTTTTAGAGGAGTGTTAGACCGGTCAGCCTTAGGGTTGCCTTCCCCCAAACGTTGTGCATAAGTCCCCCTATCTTTGCTGAACTCGTTTTTGTTGACCTTAGACAGACTTTACCACTGCTAATCAGTGCTAAAGTACCTATGCTCTCTCGTTTAAACATGGTAAGATTGTCTTACGCCCAAATTGCACATTTAATATATTTGTAACTCCCTATTAAAGTAGTACTATGTGTACCCAGGGCCTGTAAGTTAAATGCTGCTAGTGAGCCTGCATCACTTATTCTGTCACCCACTTTTGTAGCCTTTTTAAACATTTCTAAAGCCTGCCATTGCAGCTTTTATGTTTTAAACTGCCATTTTGACATGGCAAAATAAATCTTTTGCCAGGGCTAAAGCTTCCTTTTCAATACATATAAGACACTCCTAGAGTAGGTCTTAAACATCTCTTAGGGCATGGTGCATCGTATTGAAAAGGATTGATATGTACTTTTAGGTTTTACATGTCTCTTGCAAGGCCTTCCTCTCCTATAGGATAACATTGGGTTACCGTACTACATTTAACAGATTATAACTTCCAATTGGGTGCAGGTGAGAAAGTCATGTTTGGTGTCTGAGGAATTTAAAACCCTATTTAATAGTACAGTCGATGTTAAGTCACAATTCCGAAAATGGCACTTTTAGAAAGTTTGCATGTTCTTGTCCCAATCATTTGGTGCTTGCAGCCTGTTTCTAGTTCACATGACTAGGTGTAGTTGGCACTTGGCCTTTGTGCATTACTCTCAGATGCATCACAATAGGAAGTCTGTGTTACACCTGTTGTTGGCTAAACAGACTATTATTCTAATATCAATCCTCTTTTAACTAAAAATACGCTTTTTGTGCTGTAATTTATTATGTTTCTGGACACTGTTGTTTTCTGATTAGTGGCAAACATTTTGAACTCTCCAATCACTTTCTGAACTTTGTCTAGTAATCGTTTACTATCTGTTATGGTTGAGTTCTCAGCTACTTGTTTGTCAAGGGCCTTAAACAGAAAACAGCAAAAGTGGCCAGAGACATCAAAAATGACAGCAATGAAAAAACAACGAAAAACTAATCCATATTTAAAAGAAGGTTGCTATCAGAATAATAATCAGTACAGTCAACAAATTGCCAGGGAGATCTAGGAGAAGGTTTATTACCTTCCTGGAGACATCTTCTGATTCCAGCCAGAGATCTACAGACATCTCAGGTCCTAATTTTACCCACACAAGTAATAAGTATTTTTTGGTGAGAGGCAACAAACGTGGCAGAGGGGGAGGAAGAGGAAGATCACAAGGTAGTGAAGAGGTCAGAACAAGGAGGAGAGTGTTCAGATAGTAACATCAGATAATATTGATGCCTTCAGAGCAATGCCTTTTTGCAATCTTTCTAATTCACAACTATCCACACTTGAAATTTAAGTACTAAGCAAGGGTCTATCATTCGTACCAGTATAAGTACAGGACCCAATAGACACTAAAAAATAGGTGCTAGCCTTTTTTACACAAGGTCCCCCTTTGAATATATTGTGGAGACTCTGAAAGACAATTGGAGCATATTTAACAGGCCTTCACAGCAAATCAACATTCTGTCCATCTGCTACAGATACGTCTCAACACGGTATAGCATTCGAAAATGTGATTCTCAACCAGTTAGAAGCACTCTATGATATAAGAACGGGCTGTAATAGCAATATGTCCTTTGAGAGAGAATGTCTGAAACAATTGTTGACTGATCCAGCAATTACAATCAAACCAGCTGGCAAGAGAGGCAGCATCATCATTTGAAACAAACAGAAATATGAGGAGGGAGTACACAGACAACTGCAAGATAGGAAAAACTACCGCAAAATTGCCTTGTCCCTTATCAAGAGTCTTTGTCAAGAAATTAGTCAGATAACCAAAAAAAGCCCACGAAGAAGGTTGAATCTGTACTAAAGATTACAAGGTTCTGATCAAAGAGTACCTGCATGCCGGGGATGCATATAATCATGAAGGTTCATAAAAACATGCCCAATCCACCTGGGAAAGCGATCATATTGGCTTTGTGTTCCTTGTTAGAACCCCTTGCCCAATATGACAATGTTTTCCTTAAACCCTTTGTGGTTGAGATAAGGGCATATTTAAGAGGTTCAGTGGATTTTAGTGATAAAATCAAGGACAAAAATGTTATCAGCACCACACAATTCCTTGGCACATGCAACATTACACCAAGAAAAATCATACAGAGAATAACATAGAATGGTCAGTGCTATTTGTAGCCAAACAGGGGCAAAGAGTAGAACGGATAGCTACCATTTGTATACAAAGGAATCTGGGATGATAGAAAAGTTAAAAACAGCATCAAGAGGTCTAAATGATGCAGATTAAATATAGGCCTTGATCACTTAAGTCTCCACTGTGTTGTTTTATCATAGGTTTCAAGAACCAAGCCGGCACTCTGAATTTTTTTCAGTGCCAACATAATGTTGAGCCCCTGTTGCAAAATATATCCAGAGGTTGTCTCCAGGTGCCCTCCAGAATACATAAGACACTATGGCCCTCATTTCAACTTTGCGGTCTCCTCCGCGGTACCACCGGGCCGAAGACCGCCAGTGTTGCCGGTCTTCCGCCAACCATATTATGACTGCTGGCAACCCTCTGCCCTTTTTTGGACGGAGAGCCGCCAGCAGCCATACTGGCAGTCGGCGATGTGCGTGCAAGGGGGTGTGAGTGTGTAGAGGGGTTGTGTGAGTTTGTGTATGCATGCGGGGGTGTAATGTGTGTGGTGGAAATGTAACTTGTATGTATATGTGCATGTATGTGTGCATGTATGTGCGCGTGTTTGTGTGTGAGTAGTGTGAGCGTGCATGTAGGGGAGTGTGGGGGGTATGTGTCTTCATTGATGGCATCACACTTAGATTCTTTTCATCCTAGCCATTGTTTTGCCCAACATGAGCATGGACAAGTCTTTTGACTAGTAAACACATGCACTGCCTTATAACATAGTCCATTTCACTGGTTTATTTTGATACCTATAGTGCGGTCGTGGTTACAGATTGGAATGAAGCTGGTTCCCCCCTTTGGTTACCAGTGAGCACTGAGCATTCTCTTTACTTAAGTAAGTGCAATATTTACATCCATTTGGAATAACATGTTCCCCTGTCGAGTCAGGTTCAAACAAGCCGATTTTAATATCAAGCTGCCGTCATTACATCTAGAGCTGAGGTCGTCTTAATTATAAACTACTATGGGTAAAACTTTTAATGTCCTCAAGGCGCAGTCACAATGACAGCATTTATTGATGGCTCACAATCACCTGCAACAGGCACATTTGTTACTACAGATTACCAGGCAAGCACTATATAGAATAGGATTGTGAGGGTTGTCGAGTATTTTTAAACAATAACATTTGAAGACTTGGCATACTGCTTGTAAGTCTTTAACACTTTACTAAGGTAGGACATATGTGTGCTAATTCAAGCATGTACCCAGTGCATTTTGATTTCTTTCACATACGTTGGTGCGCATTATATTCCATCACTGGTTTGCACTCTATTTTGGGCTTCATGACAACTGTAAGTTCATGCTGCAAATGCCACTGATGTAACATTTGGGAGGTGTATTACATTGTTTGAGCAAATTGCTGTTATGAGTGGCGTTTCTTTTGGGTAATAATGTGGTTGACCACCTTATACATTAAGGAATTATCACTTTTTTATGAGTACACAAAGTAGTGATTACATATTTAGACTTTGTGAGTGCATTCAAACAGCACTGTCTGTCTTCCTTCAGCATCAATGCTTGGTTCTACTTACATCTTCACATTTAGTAGTAGATTAAGTATGTCATATACAGTATATTTTTTGATTTTAGAGTTATTGGTCACCTATGTACTGCTGACCCTGATGAGGCCTGAAATTGAATAAAGGCCGAAACGTGTCAACCAACTATTCTTTGGAGCAGCTGACAAAGGACACATTTTGTTAATTTTCTACATTGGGAAAGTGCATGGATTAGAACAAAACGAAGCCATTTGATGTTTTCTCAGGCAACCTCATGGTGGATTATGGACTCTTTGAAGGACAATTATGATCACCAAATACTATTATGATTTGATAGGTTGGTTGGGAAAGACAAGCAGTACCTACAGGATGCGTTCTTTGTAATTAGATGTAAATATGTTTGCACATATTTGTCATGTTTGTTATGAAGCATATATATGCATTATTTTAAAATAATTTGTTATTATTGTTATATCCTCAAGCACATTATAAAGAAAATAAATAACTCCTAAAATTGAGCACAAAGATGTTTCCATTGAGGTAATGCAATTTGATTGTTGTGCTGCACAAACACATATTTGTTGTTTGGCAGATAATTCCTTATGGCAAAATAAAAAATTCATATGCTCTTCTACACTTTTTCAGAGCTGTTGTTAGCCAAACATTTTCTAAGTCCTAAATATTGGATTTGGCTATCTAGGCACCTTCAGTGCCACTTGCCAGGTCCCAGGACTGGGAAGGCACCACTTGGAGGGTTACAATTCACTTAGACTGGGTCAAGGAGCAGGTTCAAGATGGTTGAAGCCATTTCTTTCCCGAGGTTTTGATCAGAAGTCCAGCCAACTAGCCCTTGGAGTCACTCTGGTAATCCTGGGTTCAAGAGGTAGAATAGGACTCAAGTAGGAGGGCAGACCACTGAGGGTTCAAGGCAGGCTGTAGGCAGCCAAGCAATCCTTCAAAGTGCAGCAAAACAGTCATCCGAATAACACAGCAGGCCAGAGCTGCAGGCAGTCCTCTGAAAGTCATATAGGAGGTCTAGAATGTGAACTGAAGAGTGGGTCTGAGGATTCTATTTTTATACCTGGTGCCTTCTTTGAAGGTAGGGAGGCCATTCTAGAGATTTCCTTTGAAATCCTTGGAATGCCATGTCTTCCCTGCTCTGGTTCCAGTATGGCAGCAGGCACAATGCACTGGTGTCAAGCACTTTGTGTAAACACAGAGCAGAGTCTATTGACATTCCTTTGACTTGCAAGTAGGGCTAATCCCACTTCTGCCTCCCCATCCAGTCAGTGATGGCCCTAAATTGTGTATTTGTGTCGGAGGAATAAACAGTGCCCAACTGCCAACTGCACCCAGTCATGTGACCCAGGAACAGGCTGCAAGCATGAAATAGGGCATTCTAAAAGTGGCATTTTCTAAATTGTAATTTAATATCCGACTTTAGCATTAAAGAGGATTTTAAATTGCAGTTTCAAAGACACCACACATGAACTCCTTACCTGCTCCTAATCAAATGTTAACTGTAAAAATGCAACCCAATGTTATCTTATGGGAGAGGTAGGCCTCACAATAGTGAAAATGAATTTAGGAGTTTTTCACTACCAGGACATGTAAAACTTAAACATACATGTCCAACCTTTAAATTACAATGCATTCTGCCTAATGGGCTTAGGGTCTACTTTGTGGTGACATATGTACTAAAGGGGGAGTTTAAAGCGGTTATTTTGCCCAATAAATTGATAGTTTAAAAATGCATACAGGCTGCATTGACAGACCTGGACATGTTTTAAACGGGTGAGTGGCACAATGAGTGCTGCAAACCCAGTAGTAGCATTTATTTACAGGCCTTGGGTATATGTTACACCAGTTTATAACAGATTCATAAGTACATTGAATGTGCCAAGTAGGTGTAAGGTAATTTTACCATGTTTAAAGGACAAAGCACAAGCACTTTAGCACTTGTTAGTACTGGTAAAGGTCACAGAGCCCTAAGGCCATAAAAAAAGTTTGTGGGTGACTCTACAGAGAGGGCCGGGTCCAACAGAGACACATTGAAAGACCTACCTGCAGATCTATATTACATGCTTCCATGTATGATGCTGAGGCTCATCTTACAGTGTACATGTAATATGCTGACTGGTACCTGCTTTTATCAATTGATACAAGGACAATATTGAATTATCAACAATAGAAACACTTCCTGGCTTCAATGTGTGGGAGCATGTCTGAAATTGCTGCAAAAATGTCATTATTTCAGGCATATATTGAAAGAACTACATGATCCTGAAACATATTTTTACAATCAGATATTACAGACCTCAAGTGTTTTTTGGGGACAAAGAAATAAATATATTTATTTAATTTTTTTAATTAATGCACTGAACAAGTGTATTAGGTATAAAGCAATACAAGTTAGATCGTGCTGGATTACTGCGGGTTGGCAAATTCAGAGACAAGATACTAAGGGCCAGATGTAGGTAGGTAAAAAATTGCGAGTCTTTGTGTCTCGCAATTTCCGACTCGCAAACAGGTATCCAACAAGAAAAAGCGACTTCATTTTGCGACTCGCAAATGAAGTCGCACCGCAGATTGCGAGTCCGCTGTTTGCGAGGTCGCTGTTTGCGACCTCGCTAAAAACGAACACGCAATTTGCGAGTGGGTGTCGCAAATTGCGACTGTGCGTCGCAAATTACGACTGTGCCGCAAATTGCATGCAGGTGCAGAAAAACACTCTGGAAAATGCTTCCTGGCTCCTGCTGATGACATCACAGCCAGGAAGTTTACAAATACACCTGAGAGGAGGGAGGACCACACCCATTTCCAACTGCTGAACAACCACCAGGAGGAACAGCAGCAACAATGGAGGACTCAGGCAGGAAGAGGAAACTCAAATTTTCAGAGAAGGACCTGGAGGTGCTGACAGATGAATGCTGCCAGCACCATGATCAACTATTTGGAAAGGGTTGCCCTCAGTGTGCCTGAGTCTGACAAAAGGAGGATTTGGACGTACATCCAGGAGAAGGTGAATGCAATCGGGGTGAGCCACAGGAGCATAGATGAACTGAAAAAGAGATGGTACGACCTGCGCTCCAGGACCAAGGAGAGGGTGGCAGAGCGCCTCCGGGAGATGAGGGGCACAGGAGGAGGCCCATCTACCGTCCCACCACCCACACCCATGGAGGAATGAGTGCAAGAGACCCTGGAGCCAGAGGCAGTGGCTGGAATAGGAGAGCTGGACATGTCAGCGCCAGGACCATCAACCAGTGAGTACCATGGAACATGCATGTACACCCATATCTGCCATACCCCCACCCGCCCAGTACACAGCAGCATACACAACCAAATTAGCTCCATTTCAGAGTAGCAACCACCAGAATGGTGCATTATGGGCAATGTAGTCCAGTAGCAGCTGATAGGCAACAGTTTATTAGGAAGCATACAACAGATGTTAGATACTGACAGTGTGTTCCCTATGTCCCACAGGTCTCCCACAAGACACCCCCACCAGCCACACTGTCCAGGGTGCAGAGGTCAGCCAACAGGAAGCACAGGACCCAGGAGCAGCCACCACAGGGCCCTGCACCACCCGACCACAGTCCCCTCCAGATGCACCAGTGGACATAGTGGAGATTGACCCAGCACCCGGTCCCAGCCACAGTGCCAGCCAACAGGACCCTGATGCTCCACCGCGTCGCAGACGATGTGTCCATGTCCTTGCAGTGTCCCAGTGAGATGTAGGGGACTCCTCCATGTCCGCCGCCGAGGCAGCTCTCATAAGAGGTCAGCGCCTGCAAACAAGGCAAATGAGAGTGATATCAGGGGCCATGCGGCGAATGGAGAGAAATTACACAACAGAGCTGGCGCAGGTCCACACAGACTTTCAAAACTTGAACAGTCATGTAGGTGACCTTGCACTCTCCTTCAGGCAACTAGTGGCTGAACTTGTTACAAAGAGAGAGAGTGCAAGGCGCTGTGAACGCCAACTTATCCACCGTTTGGACTGCATGGCTGCCTCAATCGTCCGCCTGGCTGTGAATACTACAGGGCTGTCACGCCGGACAGTCAGTTTACAAGTCGACATGGGCCACTTTGCAGGCGATGTGGCTCGCGGCCTGGGACGGATAAGCCACACTGTGGACATGATGGAGGCAAGACCGGTGGCTAAGGGCGCGGCAGACACGCCTCAAGATAGTGAGGAGGGCTCCACTATCAGCAGTGCATCTGCCACAGACACCAGGGTCTTGAGGAGTGGCAGTGCACGGCAGGGATCTGCAGACACTTCAGGCACTAGCCATGATGGGCATCCCAGGCGTAGGATTTGAGCTACACACTTACGAACAATTGAGGCACATGAGGTTAATGTGTCCTCATAGCAGGTGAACATTTACAGCCCCTGACCAATAGTTCAGTTCTATAGTTTTTTGGTTCACTTAATTAAAGTTCTTGTTTTTTCCACTTCACACCTGGGCTCTTTGTGTGGGACATTCGTGTGTGTGGTGACAGGCAGCACATACCTTCCAAAGTATTGGTTTGCAATGTGGTCCCGTCTCTGTCTGCCTTGATTTGCAATGCTTCTATCCCCATGATGGCGATGTGGTAGCTCTTGCTCGTCATCCTCCGAATCTGGGTCTTCAGGGGTGAGATGTAGCCCACGTCTGGTGGCAATGTTCTGCAGTATAGCGCATGCGGCAACGATCTTGAATGCTGTTATTGGGGAATACTGGAGGGCACCTCCACTTCTGTGGAGGCATCTGAATCTTGCCTTCAACAGTCCAAAGGTCCTCTCTATAACATTTCGGGTCCTCCTATGTGCACTGTTGTATCGCCTCTCAGTCTCATTGCTGGGTGTTAAGTATGGGGTAAGTATCCATGGTCATAGCGCATATATCACCTGTTTAGCAAAAATGAACAATGTTAGCAGGGCATGGATGGGTTCCACATTGACCTGTGTGTATGTCTTCAAGGTGTATTCAGCTATACCTAGGAGATATCTGTCTCCAAACTCCCCACGTTCTAAGCGTTGGTGTATCCCACTGTGCCTGAAAATGTAAGAGTCATGTGTACTCCCTGGAAATTTGGCTACCATGTCAGTGATAACATAATGGGCGTCACATACCACCTGGATGTTCAGTGAGTGGGTACACTTCCGGTTGCGGAACAGATATTCCAGATTTGCAGGAGGGCATATTTGTATATGTGTCCCTTCTACACACCCTATTACATGAGGGAAGTTGGCAATCCTGTAGAATTCCAACTTGGTGCTGTTGATTTCTGCCTCATTCCTGGGTAGGTATATGTATCTGGACATGTGTGTGAGTATGGCATCTAGGAATGATCTGAAGAACCGTGAGAGTGCACTTTGGGATACCCCACCTGCCACAGCAATGACCCCCTGATAGCTACCCGAGGCCAAGAGGTGCAGTGAGCATAGCACTTTCACATGTGTGGGGATGGCGCTGCCGCGCACAGTCTGGCGTTGAAGCTGCGGATTGAGTAGATCTATTAATTCTAATATTGCTGCACTGCTGAGTCTGTATTTATCATATATCTCCTCCTCAGTTTGTTGGAAAAGTGTCTGCCTGGTTCTGTATATCCTCTCCTGTCTCTGGCTCCTCCTCCTCATCTGCTGTGCGGCGTGGGCTCTCCTTCTCCTTGCTATCACATATATCTCCGCCATCTTGAGTAACCCAGGTGCCTTCTGGGTCTCCTTTTATACTTTGGTTCTGGTTACCACCTGCTCTGATTAGTGGTAAATTGGGTGTGCAAAATGGGCTTTTTGCGACTAGTCGCAATTTGCAAGTGGCTTTTTCATATGGTTTGCGACTCGCAAATTGCGACTTACTATTTGCGGGTAGCACTATGGGGTTGCAATTTTTGCGAGTCGGTAACGGTTCGCGTGGCAATTTGCGATTTGGAAATGGGGTTTTTGCATCCCATTTCCGATTTTGCGGGGTCGCAAATTGCGATTTGGGCCATATGCGACTCGCTAAATTTTGCTACATCTGGCCCATAATTTCCTGCGTGGCATTTTCTCAAATATTTTGTATTTCTACATGGCATAACTCATCAGACTACATGCTTTGGTCTCACTAATACTGAACACTTGTCAACACCATCATCACAAAAACTAAATAATTCCTACTTTTCAAATGGAAATGAAATGTATCTACTCAATCGAAAGGATTTTGTATTTGGAATTTACCTAGAAATGAATGTCATCAAAGATTTGCTAAAGGAAAAGCATAATATATGTGCACATTATACAAGAATATGAAAATATATGTTTTTCTTAAAGGTCCAAAACAAAGAAGAAACATAGAGATGAGATGTCATCGGTGATGTCATAATGATGTCATAGAACAGGTAAATGAATGATGTAATATGTTAGGTCATAAGCAGTGCATGGCAGGGACGCAAGTTATAGTAAGCCAGTCTAATTATAATTGGTGAGTTTCAGTGTCTTTTTAAGTTCAAAACATCAGTGTCATTGACATGTTCACCTAACTATAATATTGCATTAGCATTGTTTTTTTGTGAATTTCTAAGGTTTTTGTGAAACAAAAACAGTTCTTTTTTATCACATGACTATAATGCTGCTTACATTTTGGGTTTTGTCTAGTGAATACTCAACACTACAGCTGCATAAAGGACCAAGAGGTAATGTCTCCAAGGGCACTTCCTCTTAATTACATGAAGTAAGTGCTTGTTTGTTTGGTGGGGATGTCCTCACAGTCCACTGTATCAAGAAGGCACCATCAAAATTGATGGGAAACTGCTGGGAACAACATTATTTTATTTTAAAGGCGAAGGGAGTCGGGGTCCCCCTTTGAGTCTCATTAGGGCTTGGGAACCCCATACCCAATAGTTGTATATTTCTTTAAAGGGGAGGGGAGTCACATGGATCTCCTTCACTAGTCTAATTAGGGCCTGGGGTCCCCATCCCCCCAGTCTGTGATTATATAGTGTGGGCTTCGTGTGGCTCCCCTCCCTGAGCCTCATCAGGCCCCAGGGACCCCATCCCCCCAGGGCATATCTAATTTAAAGGGAAGGAGGCATATGGCTCCTCTCTCCAAGCCTATTGTGCTCCAGACACCCATACCTCTGCACCTATATTTTAAGTTGGTGGGTGCCCTGGTGCCCACCCAGGGCACACACCATACACAGATTAGGGGGTGCAAGGGAGCCCCAGGGCCCCCCTGCCCCCAGCCAGCTCCCTGAATTCTGTGGGAGCCAATATTGCCCTGCCAAGAGGGAGCAGTTATTTGTGTTGCTTCCTCCGGGCACGAACCATCTGTTTATCTATTTCCCTGCCCACATTAGAGCGGGCAGTGAAACAGATCGCAAGTCTTCTCCCAGAATGCTCCTGCCTGCTGGGAGCAGACTTTGCTTTTGCTTCTGTTTGGCAGGAGTTTTAACTCTACACAGTTTTAAGTCTATACAGCTATGGTGCATTAGGAGCACATATGTTTTGCAAACACTTACACCTATCAGCTGCATCCAAGCTCTACAATATTAGGTAGGATTATTATGAAAGTTATTTGCTGCTATGTAAATTATTAGAACAAAATAGCACGCTAATTGGATGATGCTTGCCGCCATGTAAACTGTAAAACAAAATAGCAAACTAACTGGATGATGTCCTCAGTGATGTCATCAATGACGTAATTTGAGATGTCATTAGTGATGTCATAAATGATATCATAGAACATGCCATGAGTGATGTCATTTGTGAGCTCATAAGCAGTGGATGACAGGGGTGCAAGTTATAGTCAGCTCTGCTAACTAAAACTGCTGAATTTCTGTGTTCTATCAGTTAAAAACATTAATGGTGTCACTGAAAAATTTACCTAACTATAATGTTACTTTAACCTTTTGGTTTCTTCAGTGAATTGCTAATTTATTTTTGATTGAAAACTCATATTTTTATTACACTTAACTATAACGTTACTTTAACCTGTTTTTTTCAGTGAGTTTAAGAGTGAATATCTATCTATCTATCTATCTATCTATCTATCTATCTATCTATCTATCTATCTATCTATCTATCTACTTATCTAGCTATCTATCAACATATATATACACATATATATTCACCAAAAAAAACAAAGGTTACAGGGACGTTATAGTTAGGCTCACATTTCACACATACAAAACCAGTGAAATTCAGCAGTCATAGTTTCCTCAGCTAACTATAACTTTCATCCCCTTTCTGCCTTTGAAGTAGGCAAACTTCAAAGGAAAGTCTCTCTTGTTTGTAAGATCTTGCCTTGGCCAGGCCCCAGTCACACACCAGGGGGTTAGAGACTGCATTTTGTGAGGGAAGGCACAGCCCGTTGAAGTGTAAGTGGCCATTCCTCCCCCCTAGCCCAGATGGCTCATCAGGATATGCAGGCTACACCCCAACTCCCTTTGTGTCACTGTCTAGAGGAGAAGTGCAAACACCCCAACTGTCAAACTGACCCAGACAGGGAATCCACAAACAGGCAGAGCCACAGAATGGTTTAAGCAAGAAAATGCCTACTTTCTAAAAGTAGCATTTTCAAACTAACAATCTAAAAACCAACTTCTCTAAAAGATGTATTTTTAATTTGGGAGTTCAGAGACAGCAAACTCTAGATTTCTATCTGCTCCCGAAGTGAATCTGCACTTTAAAGTTATTTAAAAGCAACCCCCATGTTAACCTATGAGAGGGATAGGCCTTGCACAGTGAAAAACAAATTTAGCAGTGCTTCACTGTTAGGACATGTAAAACACATCATAACATGTCCCACCTTTAATATGCGCTGCACCCTGCCCATGGGGCTACCTAGGGTCTACCATAAGGGTGCCTTACATGTATAAAAAGAGAAGGTTTAGGCCTGGCAAGTGGGTACACTTGTCATGTCGAATTAGCAGTGCAAGACTGCGCACACAGACACTGCAGTGGCAGGTCTGAGCCATGTTTACAGGACTACTAATGTTGGTGACACAACAGTGCTGCAGGCCCACTAGTAGCATTTGATTTATAGGCCCTGGGCACCTCTGAAGTAGTTTTGTAGGTTGTTAGTTTGAAAATGCCACTTTTAGACGGTGACACAAAGGGAGCTGGGGTGTAGCCTGCATATGCTGTTGACCCATCTGAGCTTGAGTGGAGAGGGGAGTGGCCACTTACACCTGAATTGGCTGTGCCTGCCCTCTCAAAATGCAGTCTCCAACCCATGGTTTGTGTCTGGGGCCTGACCTGGGCAAGGTAGGATCTTGTGAACAACAGAGACTTTCCTTTGAAGTTTGCCTACTTCAAAGGCAGAAAGGGGGTATAAGTAGAGGACCCAAAACCCCTGAAAATTAGATCACTTCTGGAATCAGGAAGAACCTCTGCCAAGGAGAAGAGCTGAGGAGAAGTGCTGCCTGTGACTGTGCCCTATTGGGCTATCCTGCAGTTGCTGCTTCTGCCTATGAAAGGGAACAAAGACTGGACTTTGTTGTGCATTCCTGCTTAAAGAAGAATCTCCAAGGGCTTGAACTGAGTTTGCCTCCTGTTTTGAAGTCTCAGCACCATCAAAGAGTTCCTCTGCCAGCACCTGGACTCTGCTGAGACTCCTGCCCTGCCAAGTGTTGACCCGTCCAGTCCCTGGGCCCTTGAAAGGTGAAGTTGGCAGAACAAGGACTGAAATCCACGAGCAGAATGCAGTGCGGGATAATTTTTGATGCATCAGCTGCAATACAGCTGATAAACTGCGCGCCACCTTCTTAGCGATTAAAATCGATTAAAATCGATGCTCCACTTGCATTGCGGCTGGGAGATCACCGCATCACGGCTGGAGAAATGACTCAACATCCGCTTGAGGCTGCTGATAATGACACAAAGCCCACACAGCATGGTTTTCTAAGACCGTGCGACAGGATTTGTCATGCATCGACCCTGGACATCAAAGTCATAATGAATTGGCACGGATCCAAGGTGCCCTGTCCGAAAAGCGACGCATCGCTCTCTTGCAGGGGAGAAAACCGACTCATCGCCTACCCGACCGGAGAAGAAACAATGCACTACCTCACTTGTGAGTAAGGAATTGGCACATCACTGACTTTTCTGATGCATGCTCGCCCATGCAACTTTATTTTGGACACAAACCAGGTACTTTGTGTAAAATCAAAGTTTTCATTGTTTTCTATGGAGTAAGACTCTTATTCTTCTAAAAATTCATATATTGACTTGTGTATGTTGGATTTTTGTCATTTTGATTTTGTTTGATTTAGAAAAATATTACCTGTTTACCACTGGTGTGGTGCCCATTTTGTAGTGTTTTCACTGTATTACTGTGTGTGTTGGTAGAAATACTTTACACATTGCTTCTGTGATAGGCCTGGCTGCTTGTACCAAGGTACAAAGGGGGTAAGCAGGGGTTATCTGAGTGAATTTCTCCATTGTGCTGACTAGAGTGAGGGTCCCTGCTTGGACAGAGTGCAAACTGACTGCCAGACTGAGAGCCCATTTCTAACAGACCCCGTTCATTATTTTATTTCAGCCCCAGGGAAGTGGTGGTCCCCAGGGCTGTGTGGGGTGCATCCGTCCCCCTGCATTGTATTTTATTAAAGCCCTAAGGAGGTTGCAGTCCCCAGGGCTGCAAAAGGGTGGGTGGTCTCCCCATATTACATTTACTTAGTTACCCCGGGAAGGTGGTGTTCCCCGGGGCTGTGTGGGGGCCTGGTGCCCCCGCAATGTATTTATTTGAAGCCCTTGGGTGGTGGCAGTCCCAGGAGCTGTGAGGGGGCGTGAGGCCCCCGCATTGTATTTACTTGAAACCCAGCAGAGGTAGCAGTCTCCGGGGCTGTGGGAGAGCCACACGGACCCCTACATTGTTTTTATTTGAAGCCCCCGGGAAGTGCCAGTCCTAATGGCTACGGGGGGCTGGGCAGCATTTTGACCTGCCTACATCTTTAGCACCGTTTGACAAATCTTCACTACATTTTTCAAAACAAGTGCCCCAGTAGTTCTTGTTCCACACTGAATATTTTGGGGTGATCCGTCAAGCAGGGGCCGACAAAAAGGGGAAGTAAAAAAAACATGCATTTCCTATGTTAATTTCTTAGGACCTTTGAACATGACTACAGCCTAAGCCACTGAATGGAATTACACCACATTTTGCAGAAAGCTAGCGTTCGGTAAGCAGATTACACTTTCGCATATTTGGTGTAAATCCGTTCAGGAGTTTAAGAGAAATTATAAGGAAAATATGTTTGTATATCTAGGGCCCCGGATCCTCCCCAACGACTTTGCGATTAATGATGAGCACATGCAAGGAAATGCACAGCTCTGATTGGCTGCCAATACTTCAACCAGGAAGTCTTAGCAGCCATATTGGTACTCAGTTTTAGCCAAGTCCCTCAAAACTAAATGAAAAAAAAGAAAAGAGTCCTGGGTAGGGATACCCTGACCCCCCCATCTTTTTTCTTGTGGTCTCAGAGGGACCCCAGAAAGGCACAAAAAAGTCTTTTTTTAAATACATTTTTGCGGCAAATTCGCAAAATTCACAGATCCAACAACACAAGGGTGTCTGTTTTGGCACTAAGCATCAGTTTGCATGCTAGCATTGACAGGGCATTTCGGCCCTTTCCTTTTGACACAGGGCACCACAGCAAGATGCCTTGTGGCGCTGCCCTGTGCCATAAAGTTGTAAATGAGGCACCCAGTTCATGGGCACACAACAAGCAACAACCAGTAATAAATTGTCTGGTCAGTGCTTTTACTTACCCCAGTAATAAAGCTGAAATATGTCATCATAAAGAAATGTCACACCATTAAAATGACTAAGGGTGGTACCATTTTACAAGGACACTCATTAAGAAATGTTGTCATATAGACTCTATTGCCTAACTTCATTTTGTTTAAATTAGGACTCCATTTTGTTTTAGACCTATGGGAAAATGGCAACCTTTTAATTCCTAGAGTCTGAAATATGGCGGTCTTTACTTTCCTGGGGAAAATAGATATGTCACATCCCTTTGTCCCATAATTGCATAATATACTTCTGACCCTAAAGTTAATGTGTTATATCCTCATGGTAGTAACATGTGAAAGATGTTATATCCTCATGGTTGGGATTTACAAAAGGTGTCATATCCTCCTGAATAGAAGTTCCTCTTGCAACAGCAGTTAGGGCAAGTGCCTTTTCTAAGATCAAGAAACAGCTTTAACCAAAACGGTGTAGTCTGTGTTGACCAATTTTTACCTATCAGTACATGCAACTGATGAAAATGATTATGGTAATACAGTCCTCAAAGAAGGAAACAGGGGTTGATTTACCACAAAACCCTCTGTAAGTACTATCAAATCATATTATTACATCAGATACTACCCGAAATTCTGCTAGCATATTCTGCCAGTTCGACATGTTACTGTAACTTCCAGTCCCATGTTGAATGCTCACAATGGTCCACGAGGAGAAGAGTAAGCCCAGCTGTTGTGTGTTTCCTTCCAAGAGAACACACACTTTCATCCCTCTTGATATCCACAGTACTTTGTTGTAAACAGATAGGCGGTAGATTGGAGCCAAAGAGATTCTAGAAGCAAATTAATGTACTCCATGCTCTCATAGTGTAGTGCATCAAAGTAGGTGTTAGGTTGCTAAGTTGATAAATTCCTATCCTCACTATGTTGGAAATGTCCATATTATTCTCACTGTTGGTCACATGCCTCAGTGCGGATTTAATCATTTTCTATGTGGTTACTTTTGAAGTGTTAAGCAACAGAATCAGATTGTTGAAATAAACATAACTTAACCATGAATTGCCTCTAACTTAGTGCAGTGCTTGTGTGTGATATTGGGTTTGAATTACTACTGCATCCCTGAAACCTTTAAGGACTGTTAGTGAATTTGTAAATGCTGACACCACATCAGCAAGAGAGTTAGGTGGAGTTGGCTGGGGCTACAACAACCTGGACTTTGACACTCAAGCTTTGGTGCACTGAAGTGTCTTTAGGCATTTGTGGGTGGGAAAGTCATACCTTGTAGAAGTAAGCTTATAGACAGCTCATGCAACAATATAATAATTCACTGTTAATTTTTTTATTATTGTAAATAAAACATTTACATGATTGTCAGTAATAGGTACAATGAGTCAGTGTTCATTTGTAATTGTCAATAAAGCATTTCAATGGCCTGTAAGAATGCATAGGAGTTAGTGTTAACTCATTAAGCATTTCGATTTTCAAACTGTGTGCATGAATCTTTCTTCTACTTTTAAACATGCTGCAATGCAGCCTTTTGATCTACCTTCAGAGGTCCCCACATTCCAGAGATTTTGAACTAAAAGCCCTAGCTCTAAGAGTGTATGACACTAAGGGGGTTATTCTAACTTTGGAGGAGTGTTAATCCGTCCCAAAAGTGACGGTAAAGTGACGGATATACCACCAGCCGTATTACGAGTTCCATAGGATATAATGGACTCGTAATACGGCTGGTGGTAAATCCGTCACTTTTCCGTCACTTTTGGGACGGATTAACACCTCCTCCAAAGTTAGAATAACCCCCTAAGTATCACTAAGCAGATCTTTTCCCTGGGTCAATAATTTGGCCCCATGGGAGACTTAGGCCCTCATTACGACCTTGGCGGGTGGCTGAAGCCGCCCGCCAAGATCGGACTGCCGGGCGGCCGCCAATGCAGCCGCACCCCCGCCACGGACATTTGGAGATCCCCGCTGGCCCGCAACACAGGAGCCGGCTCCAAATGAAGCCGGCGGTGTTGCGGCAGTGCGATGGGTGCAGTTGCACCCGTCGCGCTTTTCACTGTCTGCATAGCAGACAGTGAAAAGCTGCACGGGGCCCTGTCAGGGGGCCCCTGCACTGCCCATGCCTATGGCATGGGCAGTGCAGGGGCCCCCAGGGGCCCGCTACTCCCCGTACCACCAGCCTTTTCCTGGCGGTTCAAACCGCCAGGAAAATGCTGGCGGTGGCGGATTACTCCCGCCACAATGGCCCTGCCGGTGCGACCGCAGCGATTCTGCCGCGTCGTAATGACCTGCGAAGCACCGCCAGCCTGTTGGCGGTGCTTCCCTCATAACAGCCCTGGCGGTCTTGTACCGCCAGGGTTGTAATGACCCCCTTAGTCATGTTTTTAGGAAGTTTTGATGCCCATTTCTGTTATGTTATTATAGTGGATTTGTAGACCGCAGCTTATCAGCTGAGGGTAACGAGATGATAGGCAAGTAGAAATTTGTTTAGCAGCGGTTTTGAGGGGCTAGAGCGCTAGTCAAAGAGCCAGGTCTTCAGCTTATTTCAGAATTCCAGTACCAACATGGAGGTCCTGTAGCAGCCCCCAGAACAGTTTAACTTGTGGAAGGGCTTATGGGGGTGCACCAGCTGAGTGGTCCCATGGAAGCCCTTTGATGCGGCCACCACAGGGAAACCTGCCTTCATTTTTTTTCCGCTTTTTTAATGGGTGCTTAGGTTCCAATTGGGGCACCACATCCTTTATTTTTGTTATGGGCTGAGAGGGCAACCCAAAGCCCCCATGGCCCCTGTTCACTTAAATGGGCCCGGCCTGACTGAAGAGGGCCTGTGCAGGAGTGAACAGTTCTCTCCTCTCCTAAAGGAGCAATGAGCGGTAGTGCCTGCCCCCTCCACACTGGCACTGAGGTGCAGGGAGCATGTGGCTCTGCTCCCTCCACAGGCTCTAGCCTTTCCCGGGAGCCTCAAGACCTTCTATTTTGGTCTCCCAGATGGGTCTCCCTGGTGACATTCCAAGAAAAGAGTACAGCTATGCTCATTGTTTTTTGTTATCATCAGCGTAATTTCCCGGAAACTGAGGGCTTTCAGGAATAAATGCCTCATTGGGAGGGAGCCCCATACATGCCCCCTTTCACCCTCCAGATTTCTTTTCTGGCACTGATCCACAGGGTCTATGGCCCTCCCCATGGGTATCTTAAGAACTGAGATGTTGATCATACTTCAGTCTTAGCTGGAGTCAGTCGCCTGGGAGGACTGCACTTCATCCTCTGTTTTCTTAGGCTCCGTTGGGCTGATTTACATGATTCTTTTCTAAGTTTAGTCCTGATTTACATGATTCTTTTCTAAGTTTAGTCCTGATTGCAGGTTCTAGCTATCAAGAGAGATTTCCTCAGGCGTCCTTTACTCTAAATTAAAATTTTATTTCTGGAGCATGCTTTCCTCACTGCTTACCCCCCAATGAGGGAAAGCTCAGGGCCTGCCCTCCTGCCCTCTAGATCCCTGCCCAAAACCTATCTTTTGTCAAGCACCTGGGGTTCTCCTGAGTCTAGGGCCACCTGCGGTAGCACCCACAGTCCCTAAGGCAGAATAACCTGCATTCTTCAAATGTTATAGTCTACTTAGCCTCTTAAAGGACACCAATGTGTTAGTAGAAGATAGGGGGCTATCTTCTGAAGAGGGGTATCCAGTCACGGAAATCTCAGGAAAGCCCTTCTCAATCAGGGTTGCCAGCAGGTCCATCTCTCTACTGTCCCTCAGAGGTTGTAAGGGAAGGTGCCACTGGCCCTGGAGAGGTGAAGCCACAGGGTCCCATTCAGTCTAAGTCCAGAGTGCTCTAGTGCCGAAGATTAGGGTTTAGCCTTCTTTGGAGCCCAAAGAAATACATCTTGTCTTTCTTTTTTTCTCCCCTGTGCAGAGTTTGTTAAGTGAGAGAAAAAGTTCCAGAAAGTAGGCACCTCTCTCCAATCCTAGAAAGAGACATCATGACTCCACCCCTGTGCCAATCCTCCTGCACAGCATTTTGGGAAGTTTCAAGATGGCAACTTGAGGTAGATCTTCCATGAGAGCCTAAGCCTGCTCTCTAACTGCCACATCTGCCTGCTCACTTTTTTCTAAAATTTAAAAGAGGAGCTACTCAAGTGATTGGCTCCAGTGGTCTTGCTTTCCCCCTTTTTCCTCCTGGGATGAGCCTTCCTAAGTCTGGTGCAGTGTAAAAAAGTACTAAGCACATGTAGATTATTCTCCACCCTTTCCTTTCTCAGGGACAGGCCCAAGCACATGAACATGGTTCTATTATGTGGGGAGGCATTTGAACCTCCTGGTGGCCAGCAGAGTAATTAACTTGGGCGGCAGGAGGAAGAAGATGCTCGAATCTACTTAGGAGCTGAGTCAGGAAATATGGCAAATCCTCAAGTGCCAGGAGAGCAGCTATGACAAAAGTGACATTGAGTCTCCACTTAAGATCCATTTTTACTGTATAATCAGTTATTTTGGTGCACATTTTGGTCATAATGCATAATAAATTAAGCAAATTATCTTTTCAAATAAGCACTACGGACTTACACTATCAGTGTTCACTCACATTATGAGACCTACACCAGTTCAGCCCTAATCCCTGAAGGGTGCATTCTACAACAGACTACCTGTACACACATATCAGGTTGAGTTGGGTTGGTAGTTCCACTCACTCAGTCTGCACACGTTCTCACACGTGTGCACACATGTTCATTTGCAGCCCTCCCAGAGCCTTTCACACTAGGTGTGCGGTAGCGGGCCTTGTTTTAAAAGTTGGACACTGGCAGCAAGCACTCCCAATCCATTTTAACAGAGTTTTTAGGTTGTTTTCAAATAACCTGCTACAGCAGCCTAATTAACAAGAATTTTCATTGTATTGTTTCTATCTGCATGGCAGTCTAGAAAGGATAAGCACGTATAAAGGGACCAAGTTTATAGGGAATATTTTTAAATAGCTCATGAGAAAAGTGAGTATAAGGCATTTTAAATCTACCTGTCACCACTGGCATACAGATGGACAAAGAGAAAGGTTAAATCATTCCCATAAACTATATTTATGATGCTTTCTTCACAAAACTGCCTTGCACGGGGGTTCCTTTTGAAGAGTTAGCAAGTTACAACTCATTATACTCATCACTGGGATCACTTTGCTTCTTTTGATCATTTAGGTATTATTCTCAGATGTTACCACAGAAAATCATAATATCCACTGTTCCCTCTGTAAAGACCTAAAATCATCCAAATACAGCTAATAAACACCCACATATACCTCTTTTGCAGATAGGCCCCAAACTAAGACATTTAACCATCAGCAAGTGGGTAAACATTAGTATTAACTAACCATTCCCAGCTCACAATCCTTATTTATATGCCCTTCCACAGAAAGGTGGGAAATTCAGTCATACAAATTGGCACTACCCCCACAATGGCACATACAGCCAATATTTTATGTACCTTAAGTCAAGAATGCTATTTCAGATGTAGTTAGTAAACACCATCAGTTTAAATAGATGGCTCTCCAGAGTATGAGGTGGGGGAAATCATTGACATACATATCAATCAATGCCAACTGCAATATCTGGTGGCCTGGAAGGGGTAGAATAAGTCTGAAAGGTCCTGGGAGATTACAGCTTGCCCCCAGTTAGTGAAAAGGTTCCATAAACATCATTCCTGAAAACTTGAGCCAACAATACTTCCGGGGGTAGAGCGTACAGGGAGAATTCAGCCAAAGCACATACACACAATCAGGCTTAAGCTGTGGAAGACAGGTCACAAGAACTAAATGAAGACAGGTCACAAGAACTAAATGAAGAGGCACACTAGATCACCAGTTACCAGTAAGTTAACTTATTCACATCTGACTTTAGAGCACTTCCAGCTGACTTGTGACATAGCAGTATTTAAGACCTTTCATGGCACACAGCCCTTGCCTGGCAAAATGTCAGCAGTTCACACTCATTACCTCTCTCTCACATTTTTTATTTTTCTCCTTTTTGGTTATTCTTGGTTGTTTCTTTTTGCCCCCCCCCCACTCCTTGTTGATGTGTTTGTGTACTTCCTCTCTCACTTGACTTCTTGTTTATGTCCGAAGAGTTTGCTGTGACATCCTGTGGTTCTCAGCTAAAATCCAGATTTGTTCAAGGCTAGTCAAAGCAACATCCACTGCTGAAAGTGGTAAACCTTACAAATTCCTCTGTATTTATAACCATTAGACGACATCTTTGGGTGGTAGTCCCCCAAACGTTTTGCCTTCACCCCTTTTTTTTGCTGAATTTGTTTTTGGTTGGACTTAAGACGCTGTGCACTTTACTACTGTTAACCAGTGCTAAACTGCTGGTGCTCTCTTCTTTAACCATGGTAAAATTGGCTTACGTGCAATTGGCTATTTTAATTCACTTGTAAGCCCCTTATAAAATGGTACAAAATGTACCCACAGACTGTACGTTTGATGCTACAAATGGGCCTGTAGCACTTACTGTGCCTACATAGTCGTTTTAAACATGTCTCAGGAGTGCCATTGCAGCCTGTATGCACAGTTTTAAACTGCTGTTGTGACCTGGCAAAATAAACCTTTTGCCAGACCTCAATTTTCCTTTTTAAAACATATGTCACCCCCAGGGTAGGCCCTAAGCAGCCCATAGGACAGGGTGCATTGTTTTTAAAAAGATAGACGTTTACGTTTTACATGTCTTGGTAGCGCCAAAACTTCTGAATTCCTTTTTCATTACTGCATGGCCTACCTCTCCCATTGGATAACATTGGGCTACTTTATTACATTTAATAAGTGATAGCATTTGTGTGAGAGCAGGCAGGAATATAAGGTTTGGTGTTTGAGCAATTGTAATTTTAAACCTTCTTTAATAGCAAAGTCAGGTTTTAAGTCACTATTCTGATAATGCCCCTTTTAGAAAGTTGGCATTAACTTATCCCAACCATTTGGTGCCTGCAGCCTTTTCCGGGTCACATGACTAAGTAGAGCTGACAGTTGGGCTATTAAATATTCCTCTCAGTCAGTATTACAATAGAGGATCTAGATATTGGAAGGATGGGCTAGCCTGGCTTTTTGGAGGAGGGTGAGCGGTCACACTTGCATTTCAAAGGCACTGAGCCAGCTCACACAAAGGACTTCACCCCAGCCTATTGTGCCTGCTGACAAACTGGGACTAGGGCAGGGAAGCAATAAATTCCAGGCACTTCTGTAGGGGGAAAACCTCCAGAAGTTTATTCCACTTTAAAGTGATCACAAGGTATCACAAGGGTACCCTCAGACCCACTATTTACTACACTCCTGGACCTGTGGATACAACATAAGAAGGTCTGTCCTACTAGCCTTCTGCTTGAGACATGTACTGCTGTCTGAGAAGGAAGAATGGACCTGCACCCTTCATCCCAGGCTGAAGTCACTCTAGGGGTCAGCTGACTGACCTCCTGGTCTGAGCTCCAGAAACACAACAAGGTCAACAAGTCCCTTCTGCAACTGCCCAACTGACCTGCTGCAACTGGTCCTGTCTGGATCTGCAACTGGACCTGCCTGAGCCCTGCTGGCTTCTGCTGGAGTGAGTTCCTGATCCCCAAGAGGTTCCTCCCAGGTTTTGGGTCCTTGCTGTGGCATCAGTTGACTTACTCCTTAAAGAAAAGGAGGAATCCTGACATCTTTGGTCCTTCACAACCTCAAATGGGCCCACTGGAGCCAAGATCTTGCTGACCGCCAGCATGAAGCCACGGTGGACCTGACTCTGTGCTACAGCGACTCCCATTAACCACCGGCAATGTGAGATCTGCACTTCGCACAAGAGGATTGGCAGCCCACAATGATCACCAGTGTGAATCTTCAGCAACGGGCCTTTGTGATGCTGGACAGGATCTTTGTACTACAGAGATGATTTTCTTCAGCAACAATCCTGCTCTTTGTGCTACAAAGACAAACATTCATTTTCTGCTCCCTGGGGGTCTCTTCCACAATAAATGGAACTCTTCGCCCTGCACTTTAGAAAGTAACTATTTCAGCAGCACCAACCTGGTCCCTGTATTCAACCGATGCTTCATCATGGTTGGCCTGAACTTGTGACTCACCTGGTCTCACACAGTCAGATAAATGCAAGTGGCTCTGTGTGCTTTTAGGGACTATATTTACCTTACATTTTTTAAATTGCATATCCATGGTTCTACTGAATGGATTGTTGTTGTTTTGGTGCCAAATAATGTATTGAATTTTACTTTATTTTGTTAAATTGGTGTGAGATTTGTCCTTTGTTGTGTTTTCACTTTATTACTGTTTATGTGCTACAGAAATATTTCACCCATTACCTCTAAGATAAACCTGACTGTTTTTGTGCCAAGATGCCAGAGAGTTTAGCACAGGTTAATTTAGTGACTTTTGTGGCTCACCCTGACAAGGATTATGACTGAGATGAGCTCACACCCCACCCCAACCAACTACAATGTTTCTCACAGTGGTGTTCAACCTGGCTGGTACCCCTTCCTTACCTACTTACCTGTTGTCTTTGGTGTTTTATGCAGCCGGTTCTATAAAAACCTCACTCTCCAACATCAAAATAAGGTTGTGCCATCCCTTGTCTGGAATGAATCCCTTGTCAACTCCATTTTTTCTTCTTTGGTTTTATCTAATTTATGCAGTGATGGGGAATTCTCAGCACTTGACAGAACATAAAACATAACCAGTTTACTATGGCAAAGATGTCAATTGCAACACAGACAAACTTGCCCATCGTTCAATGACAGGCACCTATACTTGTACGATGAAATTGCTGTATACCACTCAACCGCTAAGGAATCTTTTTAACAAAATCCATGAATACAGCGAGCTGAAATTAATCTTTTAATTTGGCACCGAAAGCGACTCTCCAGATGTCCCTACAAAATTGCTTACTGCTAGGAACTGTAGGAGGACCTCTAGCATAGCACCACTACATGGCCAAAGCCCTCATATTAACATTTTGTGAGAGGGCAGAATCAGAGGACTATACTGAACCACCCCCTCTTCCTGCACAGGCTGGTGGGTAAATCGAGTCGCTGCGCTTAGTGGCGCCTTCTTGCAGCTTTTTGACAAAAAGGGCTGCAGGAGAACCACAATGGCCATAGTCTGGAGATTAGAACCGCTTTCCTCTGGAACCCAACTTAAAAACAAGTCCTCATATTGTGATACCTCCGATGGTTGAAATGTAATTCATAAGATGTTAGAGAATATGGGACTGGTGGTAGCAATGCTTACGGGTAGACAATATGGTGGCCAATGAGACATAAGCAACAAGGTTAAGAATGTCATTAACAGCTAGCAAATCCCTATTAATTCTGCAGTCATTTTGAGAAAAACTTGTTGGTTCCGAATTGCGAGTAGGATATAACATTTTCCCCCAATCCGTTGAACTGCACAGTACCCCTTACAGAATGTGTTGAATTAGTTTCAAAGTAACATTACATTACTATTCATTTTATTAAACGAAATGCACTCGTTGGCTTTTTTAGATCTATTTTCTTAGATTGTATTTTTTATGTGCGTGGGTGTAATTAATTAAATTTTTTATTAATTGCTTTGCGAATAGTTCTTTTGCCACGGTACAAAATTAAAAAAAGGTTATAAAACATGCTGGGAATACATTGTGAATAAGCATATGGTTATACGGAAAACGGTTATCATTTACAAGATGATCCCAAGACTATCAGAACTGAAGTTACATTTAGTGATATTTTAACGCGGCAATGTTTTCTAATTAAAACGAATAAGAATTATGTACCTAAATAATTAAAGAGTTTCTGAGCTCCCTGAGGTGCGTTACCATTGGCAATCTGACCACCTGCTGTTCAGTCTACCAAGCAAGTTTAATGTCAGCAGTGCAATGTAAGAGCCTTTTCTGTAAAAGACACGGTGCTGATATGTTGTGCGCCACAAATAAGAATATTTTTAAATAAAAAGATGTACAAAATTATTTTGTCACACAATAGCTGCCTACTAGCATCTTCTCAAGTGTGATGATTTCACATATTGATATTATTTTTATACTGGTACGGGTGGTAAAGGTAAATGCGCGAGCTGCGTTTCTTCTGTCTCTGCTTGGGCACGTCTCACACAGCATTGTCTACCAACAATGGCCGATTGTGTGGTGGCTTTGTCCAGTGCTCAAATGTGTTTCTGAGGCAATACTTTGAAGTGGGGGGTGTGGTTAGTCTTTGCACGATGCACAAAAGATGATGAGTTAAATAGCTCCACACATCAGGTTTTCACCATCACTCCTGCAGTTCAGAAAGAATTTGCTCTTCCAAGAACAACCAAAGCTCATAGACTAGTGCTTAATTTGTATTAAAAAAAAGTGTCAGGGCTCTCGACAGGATGCCACCACAGCTTGTACCACAGATTACCCCTGCCAGGGCTGCCAATGACAGTACCTATACACCTAGTAACCATCACACTGCTACAAGTGTGACAATTCAGACTCTTCGAGGCCCCCAAACCTATACGAATGGCTTGGGTGGCAGATATTAGTTGTGTTTAATGTAGCTTTAATTAATTGTGTTAAAGCATTAACACTTCAAAGATCACGGAGACACACTTCAAACTATGTTTGACCAGCATTGCTAACTGCATTAAAGAAAACTGCCTCAAGCTCAACACCAACAAAACTGAAGTTCTGATCTTTGGAAAACCAGAGCTCACCTTGGGACACCACCTGGTAGCCCACCGAACCCAGACCCATACCCACCGCAACCGACCATGCTAGCAACCCAGGCTTCATCCTGCACACCAGCTTCACCATGAAGTCCCTGGTCAACGCCATCACCTCCTCATGCTGCCACATCCACTGCATGTTACGTAAAATCTTCAAGTGGCTCCCACCGGACAACTGGCGCACCATCACGCAGGTCCTAATCAGAAGCAGATTTAACTATGGAAACTCACTCACCGCCGGCATCCCAGCCCATCTTCTTCATAGTCTTTGAACCATCCAAAATGCCACCTCCAGACTTGTCCTCAACCTCACAATATGAAAGCACAGCATTTCTCATGGAGGTTCACTGCCCCCCCATCCCGAAGAACTGTCAGTTAGTTTAAACTCCATACACACACTTTTACACACAGGACCCGCATACCTAAATCACCAGTTTCACTTACACCAACCCACCAGACAGCTTCGCATCCACAGAAGCAGAACAGGAAGTTGATCATTGTCATACCAAGCCACAAAATTTGTGGAAAGACCTTGCCCAACCCAGGACCTCTTAAATCTTGAATTCAGCAAGAGATGAAGACCTGGCTTTTCAATTAGTCTTCTTGTGGGACCATTGAGACTTCCTGTACTTAGGCTCAGTCTCACTACACACCTTCTCTCACCTACTCAGCACCTCGATACCCTCATAGATGCCAAGCAGTGCTCTACAAATCCACCTTACTTTTCATTGAATAATAACTGTTCATCTCTAAATTACACAAACAGCTCCACCATGTGGCAGCTGTCATATGTGGTGGCGCTGACAAATTAAGTGCCTGTGCCTGGCACCTGAGACCTCTGGCTCAAATTAAGTACTACACCCGCCCTCCTCCAGCCTTCAGCTCCTACACAAAATCCCTCCTCTCACCTTCTTGTCATTCATTATATGTGTACATGATGTTAAATCGTTCTCTTTCTTGCTAGAACATTATTGTGAATGTCAGTACTTTTTATGTGTACAGCTCTTCAGCTCAGAATATGTTCTATAAATGTTGTTACACCCATGCATACATATTACATAAGAACACAGCTGACTGTCAGATCTATTCTGTTGATGTTTAATTAATAGATTTGATACCAATCCATGCCTCTTTCTCCCACCACACTATCGTACCAGTTTCCTCGTAGCACCCATGCAGGATTTCTTTCTGAAAAGTGTGAATGTTGTTAAAATTTGTATAAATCAAACCTTGACTTACTTCAGTATTACAAATAACTGTTTTTACTTCTAATATGAATTCTAACAATATATTTTTAAGATGCAAAAGATAAATATGTGTAAAATGTACATCAGACTGTGTCACATGTTTTGCTTTTCACATCAACCTAAAGTTAAGTGTCACAACAAACAATTTATAAAGTACCAAGCCACACAGCAAGCGCATCTATCACTGCAGGAAAAAGTCAGTTCAACCCGGTGGTGCACTGCACCAGGAGGTCAGTCCTTCTCACCTCCCAACTGGGACACAAAGCCCTGATTTATACTTTTTGGGGGAAAACTGCACTAATGCAGCAGCTTGCACCATTTCTGTGCACCAGCCGGGCACCATATTTATGGAACGGTGCAAGCCGGTGCAAAGGGTAGGCTAGTGTATGACGTTAGTCGGGTGGGGCTGGCAGTATGGAAGAAGGGGGTTTAGCACCAAAAAATGACGTTAGGCATGTTAGAGAAAAATAAATGACTCTAACCTGCCTAGAGACATTTTCTGATGCAAAGCCATCCATACCACATGACTCCTGTCTTAGAAAAGACAGGAGTCATGCCCACCACCCCAATGGCCAGCACATGGGACCAAGGTCCACTGGGCATGGCCATTGCACCCTGTGCCATGTATGGGGGCCTATCTCAGGACCCCCTATTGCACTTAAAAAATACTTACCCATACTTACCTGTACTTACCTGGGATGGGGTCCCCCATCCTCCACTGCCCCTCTGGTGTGGGTGGGGGTTTCACTGGGGCCTGGGGAGGGCACCTGTGGGCTTATTCCATGGTGTTCCACCATGGAAATAGGCCCACAGGTCCCCTAACACCTGCCCTGACCCAGACGTCAAAAAATGGGGCAAAGCAAGCTTTGCACCATTTTTTGACGCCTCCTCCCTCCCATACATCATTTTTGCACAGGAGTATAAATATGACGTTAAGGCCATAGAGTCATGTTTTGCACGGGAACGCCTACCTTGCATCTCATTAAGGCATGGTAGGTTTCCGCGTCCAAAAAATGACTTTAACTCCATAAATTTGGCGCTAGACTGGTTTAGCACCAAAGTATAAATATGGAGTTAGTTTTGCACCGAATTTGCATTTAAAAAAGTTATGCAAAGTCGGTGTAAACAGAGTATAAATATGCCCCATAGTTCCCTTCAACAACATAAACAAAAAGTACCCAAGCACCAACTCCAGCAAAAGCTATACAATTGAGCACAATTGTCTTCAACACAAACACCTATTCCATGGAACATCAAAGCTATCATCAATCTTCCTGACAACAGAAAAAGTCCGACTTGAATCATATGGAAAGACAAGATCTTCAAAAAGGTTTTTCGTTTCTTTAAGAATTCTTTATTCCTTATTCAAATTTCATTTTCGATAAACATTCTTCATCAAGTAGTCAATGCAGTTCATCCTATTCAATGACTTCTTCAGGGCTACAAAACAAAAAGACATTAAAATAGAATCTGTAACCATCACCCTACAGTATAACATTTAAGGCGAGAGAGTTCGTCACTGTTATGTGAAGACCTTAAATAAGGAAAATGACTGGAGGAGAATGAAATCAAATAATTATAGATGGTCATTAACCATATTACAATAATATTACACTCCTAATGCAGGTTACCTCTTCTGCATTATGGACAGGACAGAATACTCCGATGTCCCATGTTCAGATATAACATGAACAGAATTGAATCACTATATGCCATGTGGTCCCTAGTTCCTCATTCCCCATCATTTCCATTATAAACGTATCCCATTGTTTCAGTAAAGCAACATTTAGGCAGGAAAGAATGCAAGCTAAAACAATCAGGGCACATCCTCATATAGAGCAATGCTTGCAATATATGCATGTAATCAGCTCACTGAGAAATAGCATTAGAAATTCGGAATGGTAATGTTACTCTTGCATATTATTTTCCATATCACAAAACATGACACAAAATCCAACATCAAAACAATTCATTATTACAAAAATCGAGCATATATTAATAAAGTAGATGGGGTCTCATACAATTTCAAAATATGTCCTCATCTAGTGCCATACTCACAGTCCACCCAAGTGAATCTCGCATACAAATACATACTGTACTTGTGAATAGTGCAAAATAATTACTACAAGTATACCTTCATATATATGGGCATCTTCGTAACAGTCATATATGCAATCTTTATTACACTTTAATTCGAGTATGGACGTCTTATGGAGTTTTGTCCTGTCCCTGAGCTACAGGGACCAATCTGTTAAGCCTCAAACAATTACAGACCTCTTTTATAATCTATTCCAATCTATGCCCCATGTGGAGACATCAGTCCCAGCAGCATTTGTCAAAAAAGCTTTATGTTGTGCCTCCATCAAATGCCTCATGAGCGGTATATTCCCACCATAGGCCCCTGGTGCAAGTCCAAATAATCGTCTGCCTCCAATTTAATCAGTCACAATGTTTCGCATGGGATACTGGTTTATCCTACAACGCAACAGCATTTTTACTGCTGGATCCATTTCAAAGTGTGGGCTGTGACGGATCTATCATAAACCCATCATTGACGTAGCAGAAAAGACCTAGGGCCTGATTACAACTTTGGAGGAGGGTGTTAATCCGTCTCAAATGTGACGGATATACCACCAGCTGTATTACGAGTTCCATAGGATATAATGGACTCGTAATACGCCTGGTGGTATATCCGTCACATTTGGGACTCATTAACATCCTCCTCCAAAGTTGTAATCAGGCCCCTAGTCTTCAAAACAATAAACATGTAAAATTATACTCCTAAACACACCATAATTGTACACCATTAACAAAGGCCGTCAACTCAGTGGCACAAAAGCAGTTGTAGGTTTGTGAGTTGCAGTGGTGTCAGGAAAGGTACTTGCTGGAAATAAGACTGTCTGTAGGACAGACAATGCAGTGTGAATGCCATCCAGAGTGTTGCTATCGTTTGTAAGTTGATTATTAACACTGAATGGCAGTCAGAACTACAGCCTGACCATCTGAGAGGTTTATTTAAAGGCTGACGGGGTCATTATGAGTTTGGCAGATTGAAAATGCTGTCCGCCAAGTTCCCTTGGTCAGATTACCGCCAGGGCGGCCGCCTTTCCGCAGGTCCCACCGGCCCCATTAGGAGTTTCCAGCTGGGTCAGAGGGCGAAAACAGTGTTTCTGCCCACTGGCCCAGTGGGAGAAAAGCCTACAACATTGACACCAGCTCATAATTGAGCCTGGCGGCAATGTTGCAGTGTGTAGGGTGCACTAGCACCCATTGCGCAGCTCATTGTCTGCAAAGCAGACAGTGAACAGCACAACGGGGCTGGCCATGGAGGTCCCTGGCACTGCACATGCCAGGTGCATGGGCAGTGCAGTGTCTCCCTTGGGGCCCCCTGCACCTTGCCTCCACCAGTCTTTACAAGGCGGCACTACCACCATGTAAAAGCTGGCGGAGAGAGGTGTCGTAATCCTCAGGGTGGTGCTTTATGCAGCGCTCCTCCAGCAGATTAGGACCACCAGCACTGTCACTCCCTCCTGTGGAGGAAAACTGGTGGTGCTGGTGGTCTGACCATGGCGCAGCCGCCACGGTCATATTGCGTTGGTCAGACCGCAGCCAAAACGGTGGGACCACCACTATGGCAGTGGTCAGACCACCACTGCGACCCTGGTAGTCTCAAGACCGCCAGGGACATAAAGAGACCCTAAGTGTCTCTTTGGACACTAGTGCTGTAGGAATGGGTGCAAAGGGAGAGGTGCCAGGGACAAAGAAAACACCAGCCCATCTACGGACTAGGTGTTGACATGCTATAGGGATACAGTACTGTGGGTGGAGATAGGACTGGTGGTGGCAGATGCCGTAGCAGTCCTTTGTCCTGATAAGTCCTGCTTTGCCCCCAAGAGGGGCTGGTCAGTGTTGGAGGCCTCTGCGTCACTGTAGGGTGGGGGCCTCCGTGCTGGGTCCCTGACCTTCGGCGGTACTGGGTCATTTGTTATCTATGATGTTAATATCAGATTCCTATTGTCTGTCCACGTCATCCCCAGAAGTTTGGCCAATGCCTTCTTTGCCTACTCCTGAAGTAGCTACAAAAACAGACAAGATGCCTTACTTTAGTTTTAAAATGAAATATTTTAAAGTAACTATTTCCTAACTTTTAATATCAACATGATAAAACTACCACCTATTTAAGAAAACTCAACATTTGATACCATTTCACATTAGTTATGTCTCTGAATACACATCATATGAACAAATTGTTAAGGAGCCAAAATACTTAAACATGCAGTGATGTATACATTTAATAGCTCAATTTCTACCAAGATTTAGGGACACTGAATACAAATTGTAATAATTGTAAACACTGATTGTGAGCTTTCTGTCACAGGAGTATTTTTTAACTCAATAATATTTACCCATTATTCTTTTAAAGTCTGAAGTGTCAACGTTTGGTACACATATGTTTAACTTCAATTGTTACATTCCTGCAAAAAACTAAAACCCGCACTTTATTTTCAATTTGATTGGTCAGAACACACCTGCCAAATACATTGTATATTAAATAAGAGTCCAACATTGACATGTATATTTCTTTATATTAATGCACATTTGCACCATATCATCAGACAGAAGATAAACATTGGCTTTCATTAGTCACTAAATGTGGCAGTTTTTACTCTAGCTTATTTTTAGTCAATCTTTTAATATGATATCCCAGGGTAATAATAATAATAATAATAATAATAATAATAATAATAATAATAATAATAATAATAATAATAACAATAATAATAATGCCATACTTAGCTCAAAATGTTTAAATTAAATGTGAGTACAATTATTTCCTCATGGAAAATTAGTTGTGGTTAGGGCATCTGTGTAGAAAGTATTTTGCAATATAAACACTTCGAAAGAATATTAGTAAATGACATAAACAAAACTATAAAGAGCATATTTGTAGTGCTAATATTATTGTACCTAGGTCATCACCCAATTTAACAATATATTTGAACCACAAAACACATGTACACATTAGATTATGTACTTCAAAATACTCCGTTTTTAAAGAGAATGCTACCATAGTGAATAAATGCGAATAGCAGTGGCATCACTTACATATGTTGCTAGAACATAAATGTTGACGAAAAATACTTTAAATTCATAAATACTCCCCAAAAATGTTTGTGGTTATTGAAGGGACATTGGTTAAAGGTGTATCGTCTACAAATTGAATAATCCATATTTTAATATGCCACTGTTTCTATAAAAACATACCACATACGTATTAAAATAATGTTATCTGTATGACACAACAATCACTACAACTTGTCACTTTAACCCTTGCTGTTGCTCCATTGCATTCAGGTCCCTCGCTACATCAGGGTAAGTCACTGCCAGAACACGCAGCATTGAGGGGTGGGTATGGCAGTGCTTAATTTGTAAAATAAGAAATGTCAGTGCCCAAAGCGCTGCTCAGATACTGCAGTCAGCGCTATTAAATGTCAAAACGCCAAGTGACAAGGTTGCCTTAGTCTTGAATCCATCTCTAGCCTCTTTAATTTTCTGCAACTCCCTGCATGCTTCTGCTTTCTCTCTTAGTGACTGATTTTCTGTCTTTCTCTTGTTCATTCGTTCCCCTTTGTGGGTTTTCCCTCTCTTATGCTGGGGTAAGGCTGTCACCAGGTACCACTGGCTCACATTAAGCACTGGGGTCAGGGAACTGCTAACTCTCCTTTTTTTAGGGTTTACCTTCCAAGCTTCTGTAATGCTGTTAGTCTTGCCCAGCAATGACGTTCCTCCCATTTCTTGTAGGCATTATAGGCTTCGATGTCTATAGAACACCAGCTATCAGACGTCTTTGGCAATAGCCTGCCGGATAAACAACTCATGAATGGCGGACTAGCTAAACACAACACATTGATAATTTTTGTCCCTCTACAGTTACTGACACTTTAGGGATTGCCCAGGATGTAGATTTGCTATCTAGTCATTATTTTTTATGCCTGAGAATAGGACACACACAATAAGAGTGTTATTTTAAGAAAAAAACCTGCATTTACTTTCTCCTAAATTAATTGCTCTGCAAAGTAATACAATATATATATATTTCATGTTTTATAAGCCCTACATTATGTCAAGCTGTGACACAGACAAACTGTTTTAGTTTTAAAGTGAATGTGTATAGATATGTCCATAGTGGGATATAATTAAAAAAATGGAATATGTGTGAATGTTAGGAAAATTGTTGTAACATATGTTTACAAATGATACAGCAATGTGGACTACAAATAATGCTGTTAAATAATCCAATCAAATATGTACATATTATTATAATCTTTTATACATACAGTATGTTAAAAGAGAACTTCAATGGATACCTATACAATTAAGAGAAAAAGCCTCCAAAGCTCTTCTTGATCTTCAAACCATGCAAGAAAGGCATATGATGAAGAAATTTAGATAAAATAAAGTGGCAATTGAATATTTATGACAACAATTGGAAGGCATGTTAGGTCCAGTCAAAGTTTCCAATAATTTAAATCTGAACTCAACCCCTGGTAGGTATGGGGCAGAGCAGACACACTTTGCTTAGAGAAAATGTGTAAAGCATATAGAAATATCAGTTAAAAAGTCAAAGGCACAACAAAATTAAAATCGCATTTTAATGTATAAAAATTAAAAACAAAACTAACATGCAAAATGACACCAAAACAACAAAAATCTAATAAGGGGAATGAAAGGTGCACATTTTTAAATAAAGATTTAGTTGAAAATAGTGCCAGAAAGCGCAAAGTGCCAGTGTTAGTCAATAGTTGCTTCAGATTAGGACATAGGCATGATTTGAGGCTGACTGCTAGGGATTCTGGGCCAGATACACAGAGTGGATTGGTTCTGATGAAAGTCTGAAAGTTAAAAGTTTGAAAACTTTAGAAAGCAACGTTGTCACTTTTTAAAGAAAAATCCTCCCTGAGTGGGTTGCCCCTGAATTTGAAGCCTCCAGTATTGAAATGAAAATGAGCCTGCACTGACTACCACCCATTTAGTCAGTAAGCGTAGTTACACATTTTAAACAAGCTATGAACATTTGCGGGGAACCGTACATTTAAACCAATCTCAGTCTACATTCATGAGATACAAGGAAGATTATTTTTATAATGTTATTCATTCACAAACCATTTACATCTTCTATAGTTTATCCAAAAACACCATACATTTTTAACATAAATACACTGTTCAGGCAGAAAATTCTACAGGAAGCCATCCAAACACCGATCTTACATCATATACAATAATTCAATCATGAGAAATAAAAGATTTTTGTTATGTTCAACCAAATGATCTTTCTTAGAAAGCCTTTCCAGTGTGATAAAAAGATTCCTTATTCCTGTAATGGGACACCTTCTGGAGTACTCCTTGTAGTTTTTTCAGATTTAAACGTTCTGCTAACTCCTCTCGCTTTTTTATAACTTGTCTTATTTGTACACTATTTTTACAATTATCAGCCGAAGGCCAGATACTGGAAGCAGATTGATCCCACTGGATCTTTGGAGATTTATCACTGGAAATGTTCTAAGTCTCAATGCAGAATGAGGCTTGTTTTTTTTGGATATGCCTGGAGCCTTGAGTAGGATGAAATTGAAATTCAATCCGATGTCTTGGAACTACCAGTTGGATACCTTTTCTGGTGGGTCTTGCTGGGG
Organism: Pleurodeles waltl; assembly: GCF_031143425.1. Classification (NCBI taxonomy): domain Eukaryota; kingdom Metazoa; phylum Chordata; class Amphibia; order Caudata; family Salamandridae; genus Pleurodeles; species Pleurodeles waltl. Next base: position 832,550,472 of record NC_090436.1, on the reverse strand, counting down.
CTCCAGAGCAAAGGTTTTCAAAAGCTTCCAGATTTTCTTCTAGTGCTAAAATAACCATAGAGGTACACTTCTAAGGCCTGCAGGACCTTATGGGAGGTACTTAGAGACTCTCCAGGTGCCAAGCTGAGGCCTAGAGCAAAGTCTAGTCCAAGTCCATTTGCCACTGGACAGCTGGGTTCTGAAGGGCAAAAGACTCTTGCAGCTTGTTGTGTCCCTGTAGGCATATGGGAGGTCAGGCTACTGCCCCCTGAAGTCCACTCCTTTGTTGTGGGCATAAGAAGGAGCAGGTCCTGCCCTTCAAGACTCCTCCCAGGTCACAAATAGATAGTCCAGTCCTCCTCTGATCCTCTACAGGTCCAGAAAGTGTTTTTAGGAGGTGCTTTGGAGTGTCAAATTTATACCTGGCACAGCTAGTGGGTGTGAGTCACTCCTCTGCACTTCCTAACAAATGGGTTAAAAGATCCTGTGGACAACCATACCCACTTTTTCAGAAGTTCCTGTTTCCCCTTCTGAAACTATCCCATAGTGCACCTCACACTCAAAGTCCAAGATAGGGACACCCTTTTCACCTTGTGCAGAGCCTGTGTGCCACCGTGAGGGGTACCCAGATTAATGAGCAGTCTCCTCCTGTGAGGTCACTCAAAATCGGTTCTGTGGTTAGCTTTCCTCCCACTGGGTTTGGTGCCAGCCTGCCCATGAGGACAAAGGGGGGACCTTTACAGGTGTCATATAACATTTACTTGCAACAAGGAATGCCCCTTTGAAGTAAACTGAGTTCCAGGGCATACCCCTACTTGCCTTTCTGCTAGGAAAAAAACACTTTGCCATTCTCAGGCCATAGTCTGCTCTGGGAGCATTTTTCCACACCTTTTCAATACCTAATTCAGACTAAGTACACGCTAAATGCTAGGCAGTTTCTGAAGTGCTAATGCAAATTAACCTTGAGTAGCTTCAAGCACAGGAAAGTTACATTTCTAAAATTTACAGTTCCCATATATTTAAGAAACATCTACCTTTAACATTTGATTGAATGTTTATTAAATATAAACTTACGTTTTTTAAGTTATATGTTGAAGTGCATGATCTATATTTTGGCCTTTCCTCTGTGCCTGTTATAGCCTGACCAGTGACAATGTTGTTTTGATCGTAGTCACTGGAAAAACAGGCAGCAAGGTGCGCTTATGCGTGACATTTAATATTTAAAATCAGATTTTCCCACAGAGCAAAAGAGCAATTTTGACACGTTTGGACAGCAGGGTACACATGTTAAGCATGAAGTCATGAATTTCTTGTCAATCTGCTGGATGGCACAATAAGTAATGCAGTCCACAGCCGACATTTAACTTTCCATGCCAATGGGTGCAGTTTCTACATCATACTATGGCCTTCCTGGAGAGTTAAATAGGCCCATCAGGAATTAGCAATTTTTTACATGTTTTAGGGGTCAGAGCACATACCCCAGGCAATGGACAGCAGTGCCCCAGTATGCAGACTATAAACACCTACAATAAAGTTAAACAACAAATGGGAGTGAGCATGCAAAAGGGGAATTTTCTTACAAAGGGAATCTACTCAACAACAGTCTCCAAAACTACAAATCTAGCTGACAGACTGTGCATGAATCCGTGATAAAAGTACTGTGTAAGAGCACCCCTTAAAGCACTCTTCTACCAGGAACTGTGCCAGAAGTGCATCCTAAGAAACCATGGGGCATATTTACAAGAAAGTGTTTCATCAGTCCTGACGCACCACTTTTCTTGCGTCTCCTTGCGCCCCCGTAACAACATCATGAGTATGCCGTATTTACAATACGGTGCACCATTGCACACGTTAGGGCAATAGCGTCAAAAGTTTTGATGCTATGGTGGCCTTTTGCAGGATTAGTGCCAAAAATTATAGTGCTAATCTTGAAAAGTCAAGGAAGAACCATTGAAAACAATGGCAGCATCACTTTAACACCTGCCTCAGGCAAATGTTTAAAATGACGCTAAAAATGGCGCAGTGAAAGCTTGTTAATTTCACTGCACCATTTTTATGGGCCTCCCTGAAGGAGAATGCACCCCATGCATACATTATGCCTGGCACAGGTTTAATGTTGGTCAAGAGGTTACAAAGTGGCGCAATGTATGCATTGCACCACATTGTAAATATGGCGCAGGGAAATGGGCTCCTTAACGGCACATTAGCGTAAAAAAACAGGACACTAGTGTGGCGCAAGGGGCTTGTACATATGCCCATATGGTTTATTCATAAGGCCTACTGAATAAAGGTCCATACTACCTCTAAGGACATGCCCATCCCTATACACTAATCAGGAACCTTTGGTGGGCCACGTCTCACTTGTTGAACAAATGAAGGTTCAAGTGAGAAAAATGGAGAACAAATCAGTGCGAGTCTTGAACTCCAGGTTTGTGAATGCACTACAACTTAAAAACAAAGATATTCAGACTCGTATTTGACTTAGAATGCAAAAATGCTAAAATTGCATCTCAGGAGTATCAAAAAGTGCTTCAACCTTTACATCTGATGGATTCTTAGTGACTTTTCTTTTTTCTCAGTAGAAATTCTGCATTCCTATTACATATAGGGTGTATTGTCTTTGTTTGTGCCATGATTCACTTTTAAGCAGTGAACTATGGCAGTTTTAATGCAATGTCCCCGGGCAGCAAAGAAATCGCGCTGCCCTAAGGCCCTAAGTGCAATGCATTCACTGAAATACAGAGCAGCAGCTTGAAAGGTGCTCCATGTTTCTCTGTGGATGTGAGATACCCCGGATGTGAGTGAGTTTACTCACCTTCAGGGGAATTCCTAGAGGGTTCCATGAGGACCTCTTTCCCCCTCCAGGTGCTGCCCTCATGGGTGCACTGACAGCATGCCACCTTTTTGTGGTGCACTTTCAGTGCACCTCTGTTAGAAATGGGGTCTTTGGTTGACAGTCAGGTTACCCCCTGTTCAAGCAAGGACCCTCAGTCTAGTTAGGGTAAAAGAGAATCATCCACAGCTAAGCCCTGCTTAACCCCTTGGTAGCTTGGCAGAGCAGTAGGCTTAACTTCAGAGTGCTAGGTGTAAAGTATTTGTACAAACACACACAGTAGCCTAAGGAAAACACTACAAAATGACACAACACCAGTTTAGAAAAATAGGAAATATTTATCTAAATAGAACAAGACCAAAATGACAAAAATCCACAATACACAAGTCAAGTTATCAATTAAAAATCAGAAAGAGTCTTTAAGTAGTTTTAAACACACACTAACGCTGTCACGTGAAAAAGTACCTTGGGCGCGCCACAAATAACCTTGCACGGGTGAGTGCGGGTCAAAAAGGGCTTGCGAGGCGTTGATTCCACTCAAGAGCGTGACCGTGCGTCGTTTCTCCTTTCGCCGGGTCGGGCGCTTCGTTTCCTCTCTCCGCAGGAGAGCGATGCGTCGATCCGGTCACCTCGGGTCCGGGCAGGCCTTGCGTTGTTTTTCCACGCACAGCGATACTTGAGTCGGAAATCCAGCCGCACGATGATCCGAAAACCCCACAGCACGGGTTGTGATCTCCCAGCCTCCATCAGTGATGCTGCGTGTCATTTCTCCTACTCCGTGTGTCGATTCTTCGGTCGCGTTTCCTGCAAGCGTCGTTTCTCAGTTGCGGAGCCAGCGCCGCGGCTTTTATTCAGCCACAGATCGGAGTCGCATCGATCTTTTCCCCGCACAGCGCTCTGTGAGTGGATTTCCTTGTCTTTAGGCTGCCATCTTCTCTTTTCAGGGTCCCAGGAACTGGATGGGCACCACAGGGCAGAGTAGGATTCTCTCCAGAGACTCCAGGTGCTGGCAGAGAGAAGTCTTTGCTGTCCCTGAGACTTCAAACAATAGGAGGCAAGCTCTAAATCAAGCTCTTGGAGATTTCTTCTCAAGATGGAAGGCACACAAAGTCGAGCCTTTGAATTCTTACTCTGCCAGAAGCAGCAACTGCAGGATAGCTCCACAAAGCACAGTCACAGGCAGGGCAGCTCTTCTTCCTCAGCTCTTCTCCAGGAAGAGTTTCCTCTTGTTTCCAGAAGGGTTTATTAAGTCTGTGGTTTTGGGTGCCCTTCTTATACCCAATTTCTCCTTTGAAGTAGGCCTACTTCAAAGTAAAGTCTCTTTTGAATGTGAAATCCTGCCTTACCCAGGCCAGGCCCCAGACACTCACCAGGGGGTTGAAGATTGCATTGTGTGAGGGCAGGCACAGCCCTTTCAGGTGTGAGTGACTATTCCTCCCCTCCCTCCTAGCACAGATGGCTCATCGGATTATGCAGGCCACACCCCAGCTCCCTTTGTGTCACTGTCTAGTGTGAGGTGCAACCAGCCCAACTGTCAAACTGACCCAGACAGGGAATCCACAAACAGGCAGAGTCACAGAATGGCATAAGCAAGAAAATGCTCACTTTCTAAAAGTGGCATTTTCAAACACACAATCTTAAAATCAACTTTACTAAAAGATGTATTTTTAAATTGTGAGCTCAGAGACCCCAAACTCCACATGTCTATCCACTCCCAAAGGGAATCTACACCTTAATCAGATTTAAAGGTACCCCCCCCCATGTTAAGCTATGAGAGGGACAGGCCTTGCAACAGTGAAAAACGAATTTAGCAATATTTCACTGTCAGGACATATAAAACACATTACTATATGTCCTACCTTAACCATACACTGCACCCTGACCTTGGGGCTACATAGGGCCTACCTTAGGGGTGTCTGACAGGTTTAGGCCTGGCAAGTGGGTACACTTGCCAAGTCGAATTTACATTTAAAACTGCACACACAGACACTGCAATGGCAGGTCTGAGACATGATGACAGAGCTACTTATGTGGGTGGCACAACCAGTACTGCTGGCCCACTAGTAGCATTTGATTTACAGGCCTTGGCACCTCTAGTGCACTTACTAGGGACTTACTAATAAACCAAATATGCCAATCATGGATAAGCCAATTACATACACATTTTGTAAAGGAGCACTTGCACTTTAGCACTGGTTAGCAGTGGTAAAGTGCCCAGAGTAATAAAAACAGTAAAATCAGAGTCCAGCACACATCAAAAACCTGGGGAACAGAGGAATAAAGTTAAGGGGGACCACGCCAAGGATGAAAAGTCTAACAACCTCCTAAAAGAATGTTTGCCTGTGTCAGTGACATGGCACAGGGGCAGAGGGAAACTGAGTCCCTAATTTGCAAGGGTCCACGTCCCCATGCAAATGAGGAAAAATCCTCTGAAGTTAGTTCTGGCACTACATGTATGCCACCACTATCAGTATTACAGAAGGGGCCGATTACAGAAGGGGCCAGTCAAGTGTCTGCAGACCCTACTGTAATACCATGGTCCCTCGGGGTGCAAAAAATGGGTGCACACTCCCATTTCGCCCTCCTGGGCACTGTGTTTCATAGGACCCTGTTGTGCTCTTTAGGAGGCTGTGTGTAGTAGCAGATTCCTGGAATGTAGCATCTGCACATTTCTCACCGAGTTCTACACGCATCATAAAGTAAGCCAGTTGCTTTGTTACGATTTGACTACAAGAGCCCTCACACATGGGGACAGAGGCCTGGAGGTTCTCCGTTTTCAGCGTATATGCCCAAATTACACTGTTGAGCAATATTGACAGCTGATGTCCTTATAAGCCTGCTGAAGCAGATATGCAAATTAGAAAATTATTAATGATGTTTACATGTTTTGAATTATAAAAAAGTTATAGAGAAACTAATCATAGAGAAATAATGTGCACATTTGAAATTGTGCCCTCTGGCATGTCAGACATTTATGCGATATTGTATTAAAATAACAAAAACTGTGAGGCATAATGAAAATGTATAAGAATAATGTAGTAATATGTCATATCGAAATGTATAACCTATGTTTTGTATTAACTTGTAGTGCTAACTTAACTGAATTAAGGCCTAGTCTTCCTAGGCCTCGCACACAGAGAACTGAAATATTAACCGCGTTGCAAGAGCTGGATGTATGACCCGTCCTTGATCCACCCGATGGTAGAGTTGCTTAGCTAGAATTTTCTGCAATGTATCGGCGGACAGGAGATGATGAAGACAATTTGATACAATTATGTGTAGAGTAGGCTAAATGTACTTTCCCAGGACTTGAACAATAAAGGCACTGACTGAAAATGAACATGCAACAATTTTGATACCTGAAGTGCCGGATGATGAGGACATCGTTTAGTGAACCAATCCACATGTTGTGAAAGGACTGATATTAAAATTTATAGATTTGGTAAACAAATATTATAGGTTAAAGTCATATCTGCTGACTGACTGACCAACTGGGAATTAGGGGAATGGACTGGGAGACCCTAATAAAAAGTAATGACAAAGGGCTAAAACTTCAGATGCGGGAGAATTTAGATGGATGTGAGGGGAGAGTTGATGACGTCAGGAGACACTGTTCGAGATTCCGTCGTTGGGCCTTTAACTCTTGAGAGCCTGATGCGTAACTGATCGATTAATGACCTGAAGACGAAGACTGACTTTGTTGCTGATTCATTCCGTGGATAGGTAGCTATGAAAATGTGACTGACTAACTTCTGCCTTTTCTTCCAAGTACCAACTGCGCTGTTTTGAAAGATTGTCACTTAGAACGATGTTTTTCCAAATTCATGTTTTCTATATTGTTTCACATGAAGTCCCACATGCTATTGCTAATCTTGGTTAGGTAGGATTCTTAGGGGTGACATTGACGGTGACAAATGACTGACGAACTAACTGCTGAACCCTGCTATTTGATAATGGAAATCTTTTATTAGCTTATGTAGGAGTATTCAAGCATATGCTTCTTCAAGTTCTGATTTGATTATGTTATTGATGTCCATTAATGAATTAATACTGAGATGATTGAATAACGTTTGGTATAACACGATGATTTAGTATTGGGAAATAAAATTGTTAACTTTTCACCGTGTTGTGGTTATTCATGAATAGATGGTATAGTTGTTGTTAATATTATATTGAAGATTGGTTAGGTTGATTTATGATTTTAGCAGTCACTACATGATTAGGATACTCCGTGCGATACAAAATGTTCATCGACCTATACGCGTCCCCTTGTAAGTTTACTTACTAAGGACCAGGCAAGCTAGCAAGTCTCAAGTGCTTCTGTGCTAAGAATTAAATTCCCATCAATAGGTTAGGGGTGGAAATGTAAATCTGTACTTATTGCATTGTGCCTTGCCCCGCCGCTGCCCTGTGCTGGATCAGGACTGACAGAGGAGAACAGGCGGTGAGTCAGGCACCCTCTCTAAGTAATTTGGGTGCATTCAAATTCATTTTATGTATTTGTCTGTGTGTGCAAAATGCATCCTTTTCCCCAAATACACTCAACCATATTCAGATTAGTGTCAAATACTATTTCGAGAGTAATTTATTCGGTATCATTGTGTTAACAGGCCCTGATGTGAGGAAGTCAAGGTAGAGCAGGCAGAAACGGACAAGTCGTTTTGAAAGTGAACAATGGATCTCTGGAAAAATTGCCACAGTACAGTGAAACAACTGAGAATGCAATCTTTTGTGTGGGTGGAGAATGATAATTCAGACCAGCAGGGGAAGGAACACATCAAGTGAAAAAGCAAATAAAAATCACTGTTTTGAATGGCAACTGATGGCAGATCAATAAATTGTGCTACTCCTCAATTATGCTTGTTGGGCTATACGTATAGAATTTAAACAATATTAAGAAAATCCAAAAGGGTTAAGTAGGATGTATCATGAAAAAGTGCAAGAACCGCACTGTGTGAAAAAGCCCTAATGCAGTGGTTCCCAACCTTTTGATTTTTATGGAACCCCCCTTTATCATTACTGGAACCCATGGACCCCATAATCATTATTAGATTCTGGAAACTCACCCCTGAGTCAATAGTGGAAGTCGGGGACCCAGGCCTAAACACTGTTGATGATTTCAAAGGTAAAACAGTACACAAAAATACAGAAACAAATATCCATAAAAGACATACACAAATGATACCATTTTATTTAATTTGCAAACAAATATAAATTAAAACAAATTTAGTTTTAATTGGAAGGTTGGAGCTTTTCTAAATTTAATTCAAGCCACACATCGTCCATACTATATTTTGTTTGATACACCTACTCACACAAATCAACTTGAGGATACAAATTTAATTTTTAGCCTCCAATTTCAAATCCCATGACTTTAACAGTACGTTTTAAAATGTTCAATTGTACATTTAGCCACTTTATTTATATGCCCTTAATCTGTTGATTTTATTTAATTTTCCAAGCAGTCGCGGACCCCCTGAGGAGGCTTTGCGGGCCACCAAGTGTCCCCGGACCAGAGGTTGGGAACCACTACCCTAATGCAATGAACTCGTAAACCAGGGAAATTATCTCCTGTATACACTGTATGTTTTTTGTGTGTGATCCCTATATCTGCCAAAATAGTACCTCCGGAAAAACCCAGTGGGAAAAAACACAGGAAATAATAAAGCTAGAATATCAAGTATTATAGTCACATGAAAGTAATCACTCTAATTATTTCTAAGCCCCTCATACAGGCGCAGTTATGGACTTGTTTTTCCATCTTCTTTCTGCAGTATAGGAAATTAGGAGCTTGAGATGTAAAGACCAGTGGGTCTAGAAGGATTTGCCACATACAGGGGCATATTTATACTCTGTTTGCGCTGAATTTGCCTCAAAAATGTTGACGCAAATTTGGCGCAAACCTAACACCATATTTATGCTATGACAACCGATCCCGCGAACATCAAAATTCCTCCGTGTGCATTATTTTCTAGATGCGGGAAACCCCCTTGCGTTAATGACATGCAAGGTAGGCGTTCCCGTTCAAAAAATGACTTCAAGGCCTCTGCGCCTTATTTATACTCCTGCGTCATTTTGACGCACAGGAGGGGGCGGGCCTTAAAAAATAGCACACAGCCTGATGTGCGACGTTTTTTAATGCCTGGGTGAGGGCAGGCGTTAAGGGGCCTGCGGGCTCACTTCCATGGTCCAGAAGTCCCCTGGGCATGGCCATTGGCCAAGGGGGCGTGACTCCTGTCTTTGCTGAGACAGGAGTCATTTCAATGGGGGTTGTGCGTCAAACAATGGCGCAAGTCTGGTTAGAGCCATGATTTTTTACTCTAACCTGACCACCATTTTTTGACGCACAACCCCCATTTTTCACTACGCCGGCACTGCCTGGTTAGAGTAATTTTTTTTACTCCGACCAGCCCGCAGCGCCGGCTAACGTCAATCCTTAAATAAGGCGCCCGCCTGGCGCATAGGAATGGCATTAGCCGATGGTAAAAAAAAATTCGCAAACCAGTGCTGGCGCTGGTTTGTGTCAAAAAGTATAAATATGGGCCACAGTACCTTTCAGGGACATTGTAGAAGGCGTATTTAGGCCCATATTTATACTTTTTTACGCTGCATCTGTGGCATTTTTCGTCGCAAAAGCGACGCAAACTTGAAAAATGCAGTTATATTTTGAAAGTTTGCGCCGTTTTTGCATCAGAAAATTACGCAAAAGCTGCGCTGAAAAAAAGTATAAATATTGGCCTTACTGTTTTCACTTTAGTACCGCAGTTCGCAAATAATTAGCAGGAACATTAAATCATGGAACCATTTATACTTCACAAGCCTCCAATGCCTACAAAAATGGGAAGTAAGTAAAAGAATAATGCATGTGATATCATGACAAATAATGACCACTGTCATTTGCAACAGCAGACATACAGTAGTTACAAGGAAATCCTATTCACCAACCAGCTGGCCATCAGAGCGTGTAATAAATGCTGCAGACAATATAAATAAAGGTTGTAGACAACAAATGGACTCCATTAATAGACTGAGACCATCATTAATTGAAATGACCAATCATTACATGTTACTAACAGTGGTACTATTCACCAAAGGCGGCATGGGCTGATAGAAGATCTACTGTCACCTTTGCAATGAAGAGCAATAACGCATGATGAGGAATGTAGAAATAGTCTGCTGTGAAATCTGTCACACCATCTCACAACATTAATTGACAAAAATGATAGTTCTCTCTTATTAGTGAAAGTGGTTGTTAAGAATGGCCGAGTTTGTGTGTGTGCTTGGGCTTGTGTATAAGGCTGAGCCACAACAGTGTGGATAATTATGGCTGGGTAGATAAATGAGTGATGTATGTGAGAAAATTCAATTTTGTGTGGTTGTCCCCTTTTTTGTCTGGCAAATATGTGCTCTAACCCCTAGAAGATGTAGAAAAGGGCTAATCCCTGATTAGCATATTTAATTCTCCTATAAGGCTATAGTATGTAGTGTGAAAACAGCACCATGACATGTAATGTTAAATGTCCCTTGTAGACTTCGGCACTCATTGTGCTATTCAATAGTATGAAAAAAGGAAAACATGGCTACCGGCCTACTGTAATAGCCTGGCTGATGCAGTATAAAACCTGCAGGATAACATTTTAAAATAACCCTTTTTAATAGGAAAAAATCTCCCCTTTAAATAGAAGTAACTCACCCATATGTAAGTCTTGTAGTCCACAAGGTACGGCATGTGATATTTAAATGCGGAAGTGTGAAAAAATAATTTTACCACACTCATACAGTGACAAAGCTCTAAAAGCTATTTTCACTGTGGTAGGTCTAGCTGGCCTTTGTAGAAAGCCAGAGTTCATATTAAAATACTAATACTGTATCTCAGAAATTAGACAAGCTTCAAAAATAATTAAACTTCAATTTGTAATTGTTATTTAAAAATACAATTCAATGCTGAAGTTGGATTTGTAATGAACATTAAGAAAAAACAACTTTTAGAAAGTCACCCTTTACCTTCCTGAGCTTTCAGGAGGCTAATGTGCATTAGCCTGACCACCCACACCTGGGTAAGATATACCAGCAAGCCACAAAGCTGGTCTGGTGTAGTACAGGCTATTGCCCTTTGCAGGAGGGATGTCAGCAGCGCTGCATCTCGGTCACAGTGCACTGCTTTTCAGGATAATCCCACCTTCTCGCAGACAGACCTCATCCTTAAATGACATGTGAAAGGGGAGTAAAATTCCTCACAGGAGTACATAATAGACTGACCAGAATGGGCAGAGATGATACGTCTGAGCTAAATGAAATATACAGAGAGGGCGGTGCTGTACCCCTCCTGTTAACACTGCAGTGTCAAATCCTGTATAACATATCTATCTGCAGCACATGTAGAAGTGTTGCACCATTCAAAGGAAACACACAAGATGCCAGGACAATTTGTGTGTGTCTACTGTCTCGTTGCTGAAGAACCCTGCTTTTGTCTTATCAGACTTCTGCCTCTAAGTTTGTTGTAGGTACAATGCCTGCTTCAAATTGGATTTTAGTTTCAGGTGTGTTAGAACACTATTTTTACCATAGTACACTCCCCACGCACAACCCCAGCCCTGAGAGCCCAGGTTTAATGTGGCTGTGGAGTTTCACCATTTTGAAAATGTCCTACCACATAGCATTTTGAGCCTGTTATTGCTTAAAAAATCTATACCCCGCCTTTTTGGTCTTTTGTCATTTTGACATAATTTTATTTATTACATTTTACTCTATTTTTCTAAATTGGAATTGGGAATTTTTTTGTGTTGTGTTTTCAACTTTATAACTGTTTTGGTACTTCTAAATAATTTACACGTTTTCTAAGTTAAGTCTGTCTGCTCTGTACCACAGCTACCAAGGTTTGAGATCAGGTTTACATTACTGAAACCATTGACTGGATCTAGTAGGATAGTGACAATATTATTTATGGTAGACACCAATTTACCCTAACTAAAAAAAAAAAAATTCTCACAAGGTGTATGTAAGTTGAAGGGTGAATGATGTAATTCAAGATGTCATAAGTGATGTCATCAATTATTTCATTAAGTATGTCATGAGTGATGCAAGATGTGAGGTCCTAAGCAGTGCAATGGAGGGGGTGAAAGTTTCAGTTAGCTCCGTAAACTATAACTGGGGAAGCTTGGTTTTTAAAAAAAATGATAGCTTTTATATCTTTAGAAGGTCTAACTATAATGTAACTTTAACCTATGTTTTTTTCAGTGTTTTTAAACATAATGTTAGAAATCATTACCATACTCAACTAAAACTTCACTTTAACAATGTTTTTCTTCAAGTGAATTTCTGGGGGTTTGAATCACATTCCCTACTGAGCATGTCTTTTGACCATGTGTAGTTGAGGGTTGGGCAGACTAATTCATGCACCCTAACCACAGTGGGAGGCCAACTTCCAGCTGAGTACAGCCTTTGGCTGTGTATGGTGTGCAGTAGGCCACTGGGCCTGGCCTGCGGTCAAACTTGGTTCCAAACACCACAAGAGAGCCAAGCCATCACTGCACATGGCCTTTGGCCATGTTCAGTGTGGGTTTAGCTCCTAAGCCTGGCCTCTGGCCAGGGCCTGCGCCCAACACCCAAAAGGCTACATACACACACTAGGCACAGACTAAGGGCATGTACAGCCTGGTGTTGGCCACACAGGCTGGCTGCAGCTCATGCCCCAGTACTTGCCAAACCCTCAAATGAACACTTACCTTTAATTTAAACTTTTTTTTTCATTACTGTGGTGCTTTCTCAGGACCAGATGGGAGTACTGTGCTGGGTTCTGTGGCATCTCATGTGGGCTCTCTGGGTCCTGCAAGAAAACTGTGAGACTCACGGCGTGAAAATGCTTTTTTTTCATTTGGCCTTCAGACAGGATTCGACTAGAACCGCCCAGGGTGTCAGGGACTGAGTTTCTAAAACCTGTATGGTAGCTGCAACATTTCTGTTGGTGTGCGGCCTAACAATCACTTTGCTTGGTATATTAGGACAGATACCAGTCCTGCTATACTGAAGTGGCCAATGAGGGAAAAAACCTCTCTGCCAATCACAATGCTCTATTTTTTTAATTTGCAGTACTACAGGACTCTAGATAGACCAACCGTCCAGCTGTGAATAATCTTTGAACCTTAATTTCTCAGAAACAGCTAAACAGATCAACGCTAAATCATAAAATGCACACTTTCTGAGAGAAGATCTAGCTTTCAGCCAAATTTGATGTAATTTTTTTCATCTGTTTTTTCTAAAGTAGTTTCTAAATTTTCTATGGGAAAATTCTTGAGATGATTATGTTTTGGGACCCCTTTTGTCTCAGCTCCCGCTTAACGGATTACCTTGAAACTGTCCAGGAAGGAGCTGAGGTAGATGACCTTTATTTGGAAAGATTCAAAGTTTTGTGGAGATTTTTTAAACAGCGCCAAAGTTGTTAGCAAAACAAATAATGCTCTCCTTGAGGAAACCTAACTATAGGTACATAGCAGCGACTGCGTGCCTGCCATTGTGTAAAATATATCTGTGTGTATAGATATATATATATATATCTATATATACATACATACATATATATATATACATATATATATATGTATCACTGAGAAAAACAAAAGTTAAAGTAATGTCATAGTTAGGTGGAATGCTCAGTAACAAAGTAACCTTTTAATCTCTGAAAAACACAGAACTTCACCAGTAATACTTATCTTACGGAATTGAAGCTTGTGCCCTCAGGTAACTATAACTTGTGCCCCCGCTGTGCACAGTTTTCTCATCAATAATTTGCATAATGTTGCAGCAGTATTATCAAGGATGTAATGAGTGATGTAATATATGTAGTAACTACCAATGCACGGTGAGCCGGCCCCGGATCTCCTCTCGTTTATTGAAGTTACAGGCAACAAGGAATAGGGTCCCCAGGGCCATTTTATAACTTAGGGAGGGGCGTCATGCTGCCCCACTCCCCTTTGTTTAAAATACTGCCCCAGAGGAAGGGTATCCCCAGGACCTGTTGGAGGCTCAAGGAGGGGGGCTGCTCACCCCTCACTCCATAAAACATAAGCCATACCTCATCCCTCTCAGGCCTGGCCCACCCCAGGAGTTTAGAAGAAGCGGACAGGAGCTTGCGCGTTGAAAAAAAAACAAAAAAACACTTCACTGTGAATTTGCAGATCCCACCACCAGGTCTATAGGGCCAGAGTATCCCTGTCTGGCCTCCATGTCTTTTTTTTAATTTTGTTGGACGTGGGACCAATTCCCGAGTCTTAAGATGGCTGCCACCACTTCCTGGTTGAGGTTGTGGCAGTCAATCAGTTCTTAGGTTGAGATCTGTTGGCTCCGTGGTACCTCCATGGTATAATATATACTAATTGTTTTGAATATTCTCCAAAACCCGTAAATAGATTTACACCAAAAGCAATTTTAAGGACCAAGAACTAGCTTTCTGCCAAGTTGGTGTAAATTCATTCCGCGAATTAGGTTGTAGCTGAGTCTGAAATTCCTATGGAAAAATGAATGGGGAAAACATGTTTTTGGACACCTCCCTTTTTCTTGGTCCCCCCACTTGACGGATCACCCCAAAAATGTCCATGCACAAACTAGTCGAAAAGTGGAACTTTTTGGAAAGTTTAGTGGAGATTTGTCAACCGCCACCAAAGGTATTTGCAACAATAAAATGTATATATATATATACATATATATATATATATATATATATATATATATATACACTTTCTCCTCACATCAGTTTTAAGGAGGACAGCACACCCCGGATGCAAAAATAAAGCTTTTATTCCAAGAGCAATATACAGGAACGCGTTTCGGCACTAATGCCCTCATTCCAACCCTGGCGGTCTCTGACCACCAGGGCGGAGGGCAGCGGAAGCACCACCAACAGGCTGGCGGTGCTTCCAGGGCTATTCTGACCGCGGCGGTAAAGCCGCGGTCAGAAAAGGGGAACCGGCGGTTTCCCGCCGGTTTTCCCCTGGCCCAGGGAATCCTCCATGGCGGCGCTGCTTGCAGCGCCGCCATGGGGATTCCGACCCCCTTCCCGCCAGCCTGTTTCTGGCGGTTTTCACTGCCAGGAAGAGGCTGGCGGGAACAGGTGTCGTGGGGCCCCTGGGGGCCCCTGCACTGCCCATGCCACTGGCATGGGCAGTGCAGGGGCCCCCTAACAGGGCCCTATACAGATTTTCACTGTCTGCTTTGCAGACAGTAAAAATCGCGATGTGTGCCACTGCACTCCATTCGGAGCCGGCTTCCTTGTTGCAGGGTCTTTCCTGCTGGGCCGGCCGCCTGCCCTATTCAGAGTAAGGGCCTAAATGCCTTCCTCAACCTATGAGACGCCATATTGCCTCTCCCCTTTATTTTACACGTATTCACAATCTCCACCAATCACCTCCGTGTTAACAGAATTCATGGATTAAAATGTCTGTAACAACCATTACCTAGTTTGTTCAGCAAAGGTCAGATGTTTTCAAAAAATAGAAAAAAATACTATATTATCTTTGTGTGTCACAAATCAAACACAAATCAAGGTATTAATCAAAAACATTTCCTCAAACCATGATTCCCTTCTGTATGCCTCTAAAAAGGAGCTCTCCTAAAAAATACAACTTTACACAATAAAATGTAATGGAATCAAAATACGATACAAAATGCATTTTACAGTTTCTTCAACTGGCCCTATGGGCTCATACTCTATTCTTTGGGCCCACTAATTTAGTAAAAATCAAAAGGAATTTGATTAAGTCCGCCTGCGATCACACCCCAGTGGGCAAGATACCTTAGCTTCTTTGCTTCTCCGACCCAACTCTTCTTTATGCCAATCTGTAAAAAACATACACAAGAATTACCCAAAAAAAATTAAAAACTATTCTCGCTTTTAAAATCTCTTCAAAACTGCTCTTCAGATATAACTTCAAAAACTGTACTTTTTTTGTTCTTAAGGTCTATCTGAGTCACTCCAGTGTCATATATGTACATGCATTTCTTCTCTTGCGTTCATACCTCCCGGTTCTTTACTATCAAGTAATATGATATATCTAGGTTCTATTTTCCTGAGATCTCTTTCTCTACTACCTCCTCTTGTGTCTTTTTTGATCCCATCAGTCACAAAATATCTTAGATCTTCTAATCTTCCTCCATGTATCTCATTCATATACCTTACTACCGGGTAGGTGAAGGCTCTATTTTTGATCGCACTTAGATATTGCAAAACCCATTTGTGGAGTTGATGAGTAGTGCTTCCAACATATAGTTTCTGACAAGTACATCTCAAAAAATACACCACATGGTCACTTTTACAACTGAATGCACCACGGATCCCATGTGCAATCTTCCCCTCTATTAATACTTCTTTAACACTCTCCCCATTTTTGCTGGCTTTACACCTAGTACATATCTGGAATCCATCTCCTTTTGTCAACCAAGTCCCTCTTTTTGGCATTCTGTCATCACTTCTGACCAAATTGTCTCTAGTGGATACTCCTTTTCTATATGTAATCATGGGTCTCCGTGATAATTCGTTCCCTATTACAGGAACACTAATCAATAGCTGCAAGTGTTTTTGAGAATGGCTCTTATCCTCAAATGTGCTACATTGTATGTGGTAATAAACATCTAGCTATTGGGCTTTTTCACCTTTTTTAGAGGGTTTCTTAAAAATTAAATCCTCTCTCTTCATGATCTCTACTTTCTCACAAGCATTTTTCAATGCCTCCTCTCTATACCCTCTGGCTCTCAATCTTACCACTACTTTATCCTTCTCCATTGTAAAGTTTTCATGTGTACTGCATGTTCGCTTTGTACTCAATAGTTCACCAAATGAGATACTATCTACTAGGGGTGTTGGGTGGAAACTTGAGGCATGCAGAATACTGTTGCCTGCTGTAGGTTTCCTATACATTCCTGTTTCCAGCTTATGTCCCACCACCGTCACTTTCACATCAAGGAACTCCATTTCACATTCACTCACGTTGCTAGTAAATTTTAGATTAAAATTGTGATTCTGATCTGTCAGAAATTCATCCACACTCTTTCTGTCACCCTTCCAAATGACAAAAATGTCATCTGTGTATCGGAGCCAAAGAATAATATGTGGCTGCCATGTGTCAAAAGGCGGACAGCTGAGAGCCTGCTCCTCTCACCAGCCTATATGCAGATTTGAATAGCTGGCGGAGAAGCAGGTCCCCACCGCTGTCCCTTGTCTCTGTTCATAAATGCAATTGTAAAAAAAAAAAATGTTGTGCTTCAGGCACCATTTCATCATAGTCAATATCATTTTGGTGTGCTTAAAGAACCTAATCGATCTGGTTCTTAAAAAATCAGCCCATCATCTTGTCTAATGTTCGTATAGAGGGATACCACATCTAAGGTGAGGAGGAGGCACCCCTCCTCCCATGGCACAGCAAAAATGCATTTTAGAAAAGCAGTGCTATCTTTTAAGTATAATGGAAGTGTCTACACATATGGTCTAATAAAAGAATCTATAAACTTTGACACATTTTCAAAAAAGCTTTCTTGCGCAGCAATTATTGGTCTACCTGGTGGCCTGGTAGCATCCTTGTGTATTTCAGGAATAAGGTAAAAAACTGGTAATTTTGGAGTGTGGTTCCTGAGAAAACTATATTCTTCAGAGCTCAACAAACCAGTCTTCATACAACTTGTCAGCAAAAAAATAAACTCTATCAGCAGGTTGTTCACTGGCCGCCTGCTCGGCCATTCTTGCAGGTGTTGCTTTTTTGGTCAATTTGTGAAATTTCATCAATTTGAGCTTCCTGCTAAATAGGAACACATCAATTTGACTGTGCACATAATCAAATTCATTCCTATTGCAATATGAACAAATTTGATTATGTGCAAAGTCAAATTGATGTGTTCCTATTTTCAATGCTTTGCTTTCTGCCAGTCGGGATTGAGCTGCTCCTTCTGAGGGACTGGACCAGCACTAGCTCTATTTTCAGGCATCTGTCCTTTCACTGTCCTCAGAAGCCCAAGACCAGGGAGCAGAGGGAGGCAGAGAGCCAGGCCACTGACAATGGGGACCTTGAACCCAGATAGCATTCAGACTCTTGTCTCGGTTTCTCTTCTATTAACACGTGGGGGGGTTATTGGTCCTGGACATAATTTGCATGTGAGGGGGATGTGTACTTGGAGAAAAGGAAAGTTGCAGTCAGAGCTCCACGGAAAAGAACCTGTCTCCCCAGACTCCCTGAGAAAAGAAGTGGTGTTCTGGAGTGAGGAGCTGAGGCCAGCAGGGACAGCTGGAGATTGGGTGAGCATCTGCTGCTGAGTGGTAGTCCTGCAGTCCCTGCCATATAGAGATGTGTGTGGCCTGAGAGAGTGCCTTAGATCTCAGTGGGAAGCAAGGCTAGGCACTTTGTGGAAATGGCAAGCTGCTGATATTGAGCTGGTTTGCTGCTTGCTGCTAGTGCTAGGCCCTAAAGAAAGGGCGGTCTGAGGCTGTGTGTAAGTGCAAAAGAAGCAAGTGCAAGGCTTGGCCATCCGCAGCATGTTTGTGAAGGTGGGCCAAGTAGGACCAGGCGGCATTCAGTCCCACACGTAACTCTGCAGAATTTCACTGAGTTCTTAGATAACTCAGCGGAATTCCGCTGAGTATAACACTACAAGCTCTGCCCAGGCTTATTTATTTTCATTTTTTGTGATTTTGTTAATTGCTGTTTATGTGATTTTCATTATTTGTTATGCTATTCCTCAGAAACATTGTTACTCTGGTTGATATTTGGATTTCAATATCACATTGACCAGTGTTACCTACTTTTTGACTGGGTTTGTTTACTTGAACATTATACAATTTTCGGTTGGCTATTTTCATGTATTTGTATTGTTACAGCAGATGTGCTAGTGTTGTATTTCAAAACTATAATGGTACAAAATGGTGGGAACATTTGTGGTCCAAACCAGAGGCACTGTATGCACTTGTCTATCTTTTCTGGTCATGTAAGGATTGTCCCATTTCACTGCGTACAATGCTTCTCTCACACGACCTGTGTGACAGACTTTACACCGAAATGCATCAGAAGAAGCTGTATGAGAAACAAACTTCAACTTTTGAACATCACAAGTGTGTCTGGGCGTATCTTTGGGTAATCGGGGCTCTGGTAAACAACAGTTACAGGGAAATATTTTACTGTAAATATTGCAGTGATATTATCGATGATGTTATCAAAGATGTTATGACTGTTGCAATATGTGGCGTAATTAGCCTTGTATGATGAGGGAGGGATTTATAGTTACCATAGGGCATGAGTTATAGTTACTGGAAATAGCTTTAACTATAACTGCTGAATTTCTATGGAAACTAGGTCCTAACTATAACTACCCAGTGGTAATATATTTAGAGCTATCACAAATAAATATAACTCTTGCCCTGAGGCATTTACAAATTGTGCCCCCACCATGCACTGCTAATTACCCTACCTATTACATCATTCACCTTCTTTGAGATCATTGATAATATCACTGTTAATGGCGGGGGCGCTAGCTATTGTTACCTTAGTGACATGAGTTATAGTTTTCTTGAAATAATTCTATCTATAACGGGTGAATTTCTGTGTTTTTTTAGTGTTTAAAACTGAGCATTTCACCTAACTATAACATTACTTTAATGGTTGTTTGTTTTAGTGAATTTCTTGGTTTTTTTTTACATAAAGTTATATTTCATTACCATATGTTAATCCAACCCAGCCCCCGATTGTGCACAGCCTTAACGAGTGGTGGTCGTTGTGCTGATTTTACAGCACGGGACAAGCTCCCAGCACTAAAAAACAGCAAGAGCAGGGTGACTTACCGAAATTCTGCCTCTCGTAGAACTCCTCAGAATCTCACAGAATTTTTAGGTTTTCCATGGAATTTCCTTGAGTTTTGCCCAGGCCTAGTGTTTTGTGATTTGGGCCCTCATTACAACCCTGGCGGTCGTTGATAAAGCGGCGGTAATACCGCCAACAGGCTGTCGGTAAAAAAAATGGAATTATGATCATGGCAGAAACCGCCAACACATACAGCCACTTTAACACTCCAACCACCAATGAGGTAGCAACAAACACCGCAGCAGTAACCACCAACAGCCAGGCAGAAGACAAAGTACCGTCCACACTATTATGACACACCAATCCGCCACCTTTTCTGGGGCGGTACCAACGCCATCAAAAGCACGGCGGAAACAGTACACAGAAGGCAAATGACACACAAGGAAGAACCACAACGTCATGGAGCCCGAACTGCACATATTTCCAATGCTGGTCCACCTTCTCCTACACCAGGAACACGAACGGCGGCAAAGACGACCTCGGTGAGTACTGCACCTAGCACACAGGGGAGGGGGGAAAGAAAAAGAGAGTGACACACACACGCAACACGCAACACCCCCACCCCCAACACCATACACACAAACAGATGCAACAGCATCACATATACACCCCGTAACCCTCAGGAATAATGCAAGGACAAAAGGAATGGATTAAAGTGAGTGTAACATTACATATTTAGATATATATGTCCTTAAAGCAATAAACAGTATGTACAAAATATACAGATGGAGGGACAATGCCCACTCCAAAATGTCCGTGGCCCACAGGGCCATAACACATAGGCCAAGGCCACACTTGACTCCTGGCTCAATATGGAGAGAACACTGCAGGGGCATCAGGTCGCAAACACACAGGCATCTCAGGGGAATGGGAAATGGGGGGCACCTCAGCCGGAAGATGGTACAATGCCACTGCTCCTGGAGGGGACTACATGCCCTCTGCTTGGTCCTGGGGAGTGCAAAGCCACAGTTCCTCTAGTGGGTGGTTTGGCCACTGCTTGGTCCTGGGGAGTGCAAAGCCACAGTCTCTCAAGTGGGTGGTTTGCCCACTGCTTGGTCCTGGGAGTGCAAAGCCACAGTCTCTCAAGTGGGTGGTTTGTCTACTGCTTGGTCCTGCTGAGTGCAAAGCCACAGTCTCTCTAGTGGGTGGCTTCTCCACTGGTTATGGAGGGGGCTTTTTGCCCATTGTGCTTCATCCTGGCAAGGAGGGGTGAGTGGATGCCTTCTTCTACTGGTTCTGGAGGGGGCTTTGTGCTCAGTGTGCTTCATCCTGCCAAGGAGGGGGTGAGTGGATGCCTTCTTCAACTGGTTCTGGTCGGGGCTTTGTGCCCACTGTGCCTCATCCTGCCAAGGAGGGGGTGAGTGGACGTCTTCTTCCACTGCTTCTGGAGGAGGCTTTGTGCCCTGTGATGCTGATCCTGGACGGTGCAAGGTCACAGTCTCTCGCCTGGGTGTCACACCTACAGGTGTTGCAAGGGCCAGGACACACAACAGCCCATGTAGGCACGACTACACACTGCTCGCCGGCGGTGACGGCTGCTCAGTGGATGGCAGTTGCGCTGCAGGTGGTGGTGCTGTCAATGGTGGGGGGAGGATCCAGCCCTTCCCCTGCAGCCTCGGACAGCTGCCCACTTGGGCTGCTGCTGCTGGCAGTGGTGCTGCTGGCAGTGCAGGTGGCAGTGCTGCTGGCGGTGCAGGTGGCGGTGTGCCGGCAGTGGGGTGAGGCTCCAGCCCTTCCCCTGCAGCCTCGGACGGCTGCCCACTGGGGCTGCTGCTGCTGGCAGTTGTGCTGCTGGCTGTGGGGTGAGGCTCCAGCCCTTCCCCTGCAACCTCGGAAGGACGGGGGGGAGGGGCAGGGAAGAGGTCAATGGTGGAGAGGAAAAGCCTTTTACAGACACTGGGGCTGGAAGAGGGGGAAGGTTTGGAGTGGAGGAAGAGGGAGTGGTGGTAGGAGGAGTCAGTCTGGTGTGTTTGGGTGCAGGTGCATGGGCTGGATGCTGTTGTGAGATGGATAGCTGTTGGGTGTCTGAGTGCTTGTGTTTGTGTACTTTGGGAGGAGCAGGCACAGACACAGTGGGAGAGGACACAGGGGATGTGTGCATGGATGTGGGGGTGGTGACTGACAGTGAGGGGTGTGTTGTGATAGGTGTTTTGGCGATGGAGGTAGTGGAAGAGGATGTAGTGCATGCAGGTGTGAGTGGAGAAGTGACTGGGAAGGAGGTGGACGACAAGGAGGAGGGGGACAAAGTGGGGGTAGCGGATGTTGGTGTGTCTGCACCTGGATGGTGCTTGTGTGAGTGCCTATGGGATGAAGTGTGGTGCTTGTGTTTGCCTGAGCGACGTCTGTGCGTTGATTTGGGTGCATGCAGGTCTGAAGATGTGCTTGGGATAGGCTGGGGTTGAGGGGAATGGGACTGGGTAGAGGAAGTTGGAGGGGGGAGGCTAGAGACATGGACAATGGCTGCCATCAGTGAGTTGGCCAGAGCTTGGAATGCTCTCTGTTGGGCCACCACGCCAGAGTGAATGCCCTCCAGGTATGCATTTGTTTGTTGCAAATGCCCTGACAGAGCCTGGATGGCATTCAGTATGGTTGACTGCCCAATGGGGAGAGATCACCGGAGGTCAATAGCCTCCTCACTGAGGGCAGCAGGGCTGATTGGGGCAGGGCTTGAGGTGTATGGGGTGAATGAGATGCCCACCCTTCTGGATGAGCGGGCACGGGAAACTTGTTGAGGGGCTGCAGGGAGGGTGGTGCTGGTACGGGGGATGGTGGCTGTACCTGTAGTTGGGGTGGGCACAGAGGTATCCGCCACCGCCAGGGAGCTTGCATCGGAGGAGGTGTCACTGTCAGAACTGTCCCCTCCTGTGTACATGGTGGTGCTCCCCTCGCCCTCCGTCCCACTGGTGCCTTCAATGTCGGTGGATTCAGCCTCCAGGCCCATGTGGGAGGCAGCTCCCTCTGTCGCCGGTGACTCTGCTTCTCTGGCAGATGATGCTAAAAATGCACACAAGGACAGGGTGACAAAACAAAAAGGGGGGGAAGAGACAGAGGATACACTTGGCCAATGCCAGCAACAGCACTACAGTTGGCGTACACAACTCACAGGGAACAGCCCTATGCACTAGGCCATGCACTACCAGTTACAATGCTAGTCACCAGGCCATGGGGTACAATGCCTAACGCCATTAGCTGCGCACCTGGAACTCACAGGACCCTGCCCAGTAGTAGATGCCCACTAGCTTGATTGGGGTTGGAGTGCATCTGAGCTTGCCCATCATAGAACTTACCCTGCCATGTTCGCCCTGGCCTAGGAGCACCCACAGACCCACATCCCCCACCCAGGTAACACCTTAACACGCGGAAAGTCATGATTCTGAATCTGTACTCACCCCCTTGTAGCTGCTGTGATGACTTCAAACGCCCAATCAACTCCGGATAGGCCACTGCCAGGATGCAGAACATCAGGGGGGTCAGGGTACGACGGGCACCCCTTCCCCGTTGGGAGGCCAGACCCAGCTGGGCCTCCGCCATCTTCCTTGCCCAGCGGCGGAGGTCCTCCCACCGTTTTTGACAGTGGGTGCTCCGCCTGTCAAAGACCCCCAGGGTCTGCACCTCCTTGGCGATGGCACGCCAAATACCCTTTTTCTGATGGGTGCTGACCTGCAGAAAAAGATACAGCAGAAAAGGTATAATTCATACCGTCCAGACTGTTATACTCATGGCCCACAATATCCCTCCCATCCCCTTACGCACAGACATTGCCCATTGAACATGCAGCACTCTGCCCAGGACCCCTCAGCCCCCCTACACGAGGCTTACACACACAGTACTCCATACATTCATGCCCCACGCATTCTGCTCACAGTGTACTCACCTGTTTGTCTGGCGGACCATAAAGTAATGGGTACTGGGGTAGGACCCCATCCACTAGCCTCTCCAACTCCTCGGAAGTGAAGGCAGGGGCCCTTTCCCTAGACACTCGAGCCATGGTCGCTTCCAGACACAGGTCACAGCAGCACTTGCAGTGTAAGTCTTCTCCTGCTGAAGGTCAGGTAGCAAGTGAGTGAACAGATAGAAAATGGCAGTCACGTCCACGGCAGTGGGTACCGTCATCGCCAGCATACATCACCATTGGCTCCTGGAACCCGTAGGCCCCAGTAATAACCAATGATGTGTTGCAAGGTGGTCGTCGACCGCCTCCCGCAACAGTGCACAACGCCAGCGGAATTACCTCATTTCCACTTGTCCCTCCTCACAGGTCAGGTGGCCGCCATTTCAGGGAGGCACAGGCCATGGCACCTAACTGTGTCACAGCAGACATAGGCACATCAACAGACCTACACATTCACCTTCTGTTTCTGTAAAAAAAAAAAAGGCATATTAATCTGAGTTTATGTTTTAATATGACCATATGCTCACCGTTTTTCACCCTAGAGTTCAACCGCTGAGGATGAATAGGAGATGGAGACATACCCCCAACAAATAATTCAACAGTACTTCCAGTGACACACAGGTAAGACACTGTAACTTCACCTTCCTTTGGCAGTTTGGTGTTGGATATTGTACGTGGCAGCCTGATTTTCCTATTTCTATGGCCACTTACTGTACCCTTTGGCATCTCTATTTTGAGATATCTGTGCCCCACTCTGGCTGCCCACTACAGGTCATAACTATGTATATATAACTGTACATTTGAATTGCAATGTTTACAGCTTGTTAAACTAATACATATTTCAATCAATTGACAGACTCCATACTTGTATTTGTTCCAAGGGTGTTTATTTCTGTGATAATAAGTGTAGGGGGTATTGCAATGGGCTGGGTTGATGGTGGAGGAATGTCCAGGATAGAGTCCAGTCTATTGGTATCACAGATGCATTGTCCAAGGGGGCATAGGGAGTAGGGCAATGGCAGTTCAAGGTGGACAGGGTGACAGAGTGGGACACAAGGGTGACATTCAGGGGAGTCTTATTTCCTGGCAGGGTTCTTGGCAATGTTCTCTGGCTTCTGCCTGGATCGCAGGGACCTTTTGCGTGGTGGTTCTCCTTCTGCAGGGGGAGGGGTGCTGGTGGCCTGCTGTTCCAGTGGCTGGACCTCCTGTGCACTAGCGTCAGCGGAGGTGGAGGGCTGTTCATCGGTGTGGCTAGTGTCAGGGGCCTTTTGGTGAGCCACTGCCTCCCTCATGGTGTTGGCCATGTCTGCCAGCACACCTGCAATGGTGACCAGGGTGGTGTGGTTGTCTCTCAGGTCCTCCCTGATCCCCAGGTACTGTCCCTACCGCAACCGCTGGGTCTCCTGCAGTTTGGCCAGTATCTGGCCCATGATCTCCTGGGAATGGTGGTATGCTCCCAGGATGTTGGTGAGTACCTCGTGGAGAGTCGGTTCCCTTGACCTGTCCTCCCCCATCACACAGCAGTCCTCCCAGCTTTCCTGTTGTCCTGTCCCTCTATCCCCTGAACCGTGTGCCCACTACCACTGACCCCAGGTCCCTGATCGTCCTGTGTTTGTGGGGTTGCCTGGGGTCCCTGTAGTGGTGGGCACACTGCTGATTGGCGTGTCCTGGGGACAGAGGGATGGGCCCACTGGGTGGGTGCTGTGCTGGTGTTTCCTGAGGGGGGAGGCTCTGTGGTGGTTTGGGACTGTGGCTGGGTCACCGACTGTCCAGAGGTCCCTGATGGGCCAGGTTGGTCATCCTGGTCCAGGCGTGCAGAGCTGCTGTCATCCCTGTGGGCCTCTTCTGGGGGGGGCTGGATGTTTCTGGCACCTCCTCTCCGGTGACGTTGTGTGGGGGTCCTGCGTGTGACATCTTGTGCATGGGTATGTTCCCCTCTATGATTGTTATTACCAAGGCAGCTTTGGCTTGTGTGAGATGTGATTTGGTTGGCTAAGTGATTGTCACTAGTGTGCATGCTGTGGTGATGTGTGTACATGCAGGTCTGTGATAGAGGTCGATGCATTGGTGTTGCATGCAGGGATTGGTATTGGGATAGGTGGGTTGTGATGGTGGGGTATATGTGAGGTGGTGGAGTGATGGGGTGAGGGTAGGGATAGGAGTTTGTGATGGCATGCCGGTAGTAGTAAAGATTTGACTTACCAGAGTCCAGTCCTCCTGCTACTCCTGACAGGCCATCAGGATGCATGATTGCCAAGACTTGCTCCTCCCATGTTGTTAGTTGTGGGGGAGGATGTGGGTCGTTCCACCTCTTCCTAATGTCATTCCTTGTACAGGGGTGCTGTCCCACGGCATTGACCCTGTCCACGACTCTCCGCCATAGCTCCATCTTCAAGGCAATGGACGTCTGCTCCACCTGTGACCCGAATAGCTGTGGCTCTACCCGGATGATTTCCTTCACCATGCCCCTTAGCTCCTCCTCTGAGAACCTGGGGTGTCTTTGTGGTGCCATGGGTGTAGTGTGTGTGGTGTGTGTGAGGGTGTGTGGAGTGATATGTTGGGGTGTGTGCTGTGAGGTGCGTGGATGGTGTATGGGTGATGGTGTTCTGTGGCTCTGATTCAGTGCTCCTGGCGTGTCTCTCTCTCAGTTGTAAAAAAAAAATTCGTGAAGGGTTGTGGGTAGTGTGTGTGTGTGTGTGTGTTTTATAGTGGTGTGGGAGTGTGGGTGTGGTGTGTGTAGTTTGAATTGTCCAATGTGGTGTTGTATTGTTACATTGTGTGTATTTTGAGTGCGGTGGTCTGTACCGCCAATGGTTTACCATGGTTGAATGACCGCCGCGGTGATTCATGGGTCATAATGCTGTGGGCGTATTTCTGTTGGCGTAACAGTGTGAGTTTTGGTACCGCCATTTTATCAATGAGGGTTGGGCTGGCGGACTTGTGTGTGTGTCTGTATAGTGGCGGATTTCTAGTTGTGGGTCATAATACGCACAGGGGTATACCGCCGCAGTCGCGGTAAGTTGGCGGCAGTCAGCCTGGCGGTAAGCGGCACTTACTGCCAATGTAATAATGAGGGCCTTCGTGTCTGTTTCAGGAGGTTTTTGAGAAATTAAAGTTTTTAAATAATTGTATATCTGGCAGCTGGGTCCGAGAGAGGCTCAAGAGAATCTCGCAGGAGCACCAATTTAAAATTAGAGCACTCTGATTAGCCCAGGAAGCTTTTTTTTCCCTTAGGTCATCTCACTCATGTGGGAGTCAGACTCCTGTGGGAGCGAATGCTATGACGGGCTCCTAGAAACGTGAGAAAACTTTTGCTGGTGGCCATTTTAGGACTCAGGGACGAAGGCCCATATTTAAGAAAAGTTAGCGCCACCTTTGTGCCTATTTTGACGCAAAGGCGGAGCCAACCTAGCGACATATTTATATTTTGTCGTTAGACCTGTCCAGCAAAACAATGTCAGAGTTAGCATCATTTTTTGGGAGTGCCACCTTGCGTCATTTAGCGTTCCCTTCCAAAAAATGACGCTAGCCATCCAGCTCTATATTTACTGCCCAACGCAAAAACAACGTGCATTAAGGAACCGGTCCCAAAAAATGGCGCAAATTCCAAATAGCTGCAAATTTTAGCACCTGGTCAGACCAGTCGTTAAAATGATGCCCACATAGTAATACTTAAGGAAAACACACAAAAGCAACATTGGCAACCCCTTGGACAACCTGGATCTGTTAATGCTCCAGTTTGGCACACGCCACAGACAACACTGATGACAACAGGACCCACTAGCACCACCCCAGCAACCTCAAACACTACCACAGCAGCCACAAAGGCAGGGCAGAAGGCGGGAGAGGATATTCCGAAAGCGCACAACCATCCTTGTGCTCAGGGAACAATATGTAATCAGAACCTACCATCTGAAGCAGGAGTTCATTGTACACCTGCTGCACCACATTGTGCCAGACATCACAGGCAAGGATGGAAACTCAAACAACTATTCTACCCATGCCCAAACTCCTGGCTGTCCTCCATGTGCTGGCATCAGGATCATTCCAGACAATGGGCGCACAAGTGGGTAGTATCTCCCAGCCATCAATCTCGACCTTCCTACCCATAGTTCTGGACACAGTCATCTGCCTCACACCCCACCACATCTGCTTTCCCAACACCCAGCAAATGCAGCATGAGGCCAAGCAAGGTTTCTACCAAATTGCTTGGCTCCTGCATGTGCTGGGTGCAATGAACTGCACCCATGTCCAACTTATGCCACCTGCTGCAATGGAACACCTCTACAGGAACCACAAACACCCATTCTTTAAATGTGCAGGCCATTGTGGACCTCTGTGGGCTTTTCACAAACATCCTAGCCAAATATCCCAGCAGAGTCCATGATGCCTACATATTCCGGCACTCCACCATCAATGAGCGGTTCGAGGATGGGCAATATTGCAATGGGCTACTCGTATGTAAGCCACTATACCAATCATTACACAGACAACACGCAACCCTTGTAGGACAAACAATATATAGAGCACACTAAACACACATGGACAGGGGGACACAGATGTAGAGACAACAACACATATG
Organism: Pleurodeles waltl; assembly: GCF_031143425.1. Lineage (NCBI taxonomy): Eukaryota > Metazoa > Chordata > Amphibia > Caudata > Salamandridae > Pleurodeles > Pleurodeles waltl. Next base: position 832,522,354 of record NC_090436.1, on the reverse strand, counting down.
CCACATGCCACACTACCGAACATTCATTGCTAGTCACACACACATACATCCATATGTACCTTTTAGAGCCACAACCTGATTGGCACACCATGTGAAGGATAGGTGGATCTATGTCCTCTTTGCATAGAGAAGCTGGGTCCAAACCACTACAAGTGTCCACTGCTTGACAACTAAGTACAGATCCCACACACATAACACCTAACAACAAATAGCTCAGCTATGTGAATGGCATTGGCCATGTCAATGTAAAGAAAGTCACATATAGGCAAATCGCCACATTTGTCATGGTATCAAAGCCTCTGGTGGCACCAATATCAAATGCCATCCAAGTGTTGCCATCACCAACTACATATCAACTAAACATACCAGATGTACCCATTGTGTACACCTTCACCCGTCTGGTACATTGTGCCACACACACAGAAATACAACATCACCAGTCATAATAGACCATGGTGCAGATTTATGTAAAGTGGCACTGCACCTAGTCCAGCGCCACTTTTCTTGCGCCCTTTAGCAACCCCCAGTGCCACCATGTGTGCTCCATATACAATTATTTGGCCACTGTGGTGCAGAGTAGGTGTAATAGTGTCAAGATAATGGATGCCATAGTAGGACTCTGCAGGAGTATTGAGAACATACCTGCCTATTTCATGCACAGTACATAGGGACCTATTTAAATAATGGGTGTGCTCCCTCCTAATGCCAGGTGCAGGTGTTGAAAGTGTTTCTGATAAATCATGTCTAGGAACCTTGGAGATTCCTCTGCACCAATTTTGCTACTCATCCTATTATGTGAATCTCACCCTTGTACACATGATGGCTAGCACAGGCATAATCTGTCACAAAGGGTCACTAAGTGTTGCTCTGCATGTGTAGTGCCACATGGTAAAATGGAGGCCTGAGTTTGGCAACTGACACTATTGTGGTGCAAGGCGGTGGTAGGTTGCACTAACATTAGGACATAGCCTCAAATATGGACAGCACAACACATATTTTGCATGGTCAAACTGTCAGTCCAGATTTAAATTGACAATCACCAGGACCCTGAGCCACATCCCATGATAGTAATGTCCACCACCACCCTCTAATGCAACCATTCAACAAAACAGGAACACACACCAGAAGCAAGCTTGAGTCACCACTCCACCTAAAACTAACATCTGCCATGGCACATACGAAACCACCAATATGCATGACTGACACATGTTTTCTCATTCCTTAGCAGCCGACCAAGGTTATGGGCATAAAGCCATGACTCTTTTTGGCAACCTGACAACTGTGGAAGAGCGGGCACACAATGAAGGGCACAGAAGGACACGAAATGTGGTGGAGAGGAAATGTGGGCTCCTGAAGTCAAGGTTTAGGTGCCGGACAGGACGTTTTGTGTCTTAAGCAAACAGCATGTAAGAGAGCTTGGCTATCCCCTGGATGCAGACTACTTGTACATTCATTGTGTATCACATATCCCCCATAAAGTGTCAATTATCAGACACACATGTGCTGATTTTGTAACACAGGCCTGTCCCCTTTTACCGAGAGTGCAGGGCAGGCACATAATTCAGCAGCCTGCGTTGGCACATAATTCAGCAGCCTGCGTCAACACAACTATACCTGGACAATAGTGCAAGTGTGTCTGTGTTGAGGAGCGTGTCTATGTGCAGGTTGGTATCCCATCCTGGACATAGACAGTCTACATTGGTGACAATGGCTGCCCACATAGTAGAATTGTAATGTTTGGCAGTTGTTCAGTCCTACCATAAAGTCGACTTGCTTACTCAGCTTAACAAGTTGAATGTGTAACAGTTGTCCATGCACATAAATGTCCAAACTTCATTAAGCTGTGTGTTCCTGTCATGTCTTGCAGGTGGGCCTCCACCCTACACTATTGGAGAAATGTCCTAGTTTGAAGACTCCTATGCAGCCAGTAAGTGTCACCTTGTGCGTCACGTGCCATTCCAGGATTTTGTGTGAGAGGGTATGATGTGTGCAATGCAATGTTGAAATGTAATGTGTGACTAATGAGATGACATCATCTGAGTTAGGATAAGGACATCATGCCTGATGCTATGTTGTGGATGGAGAATAAGTTGATTGCTGCACAAGTGCCAACATGTGCTGCTATGGAATTGTGGGTCTTACGAACAGGAAAGCATGCCCACATACACAGTTATGTCAGTCAAGATATGTGTCAGAGGTGCTGTTTATCTGATTAGCATGCCTGTTGCCAACATATTAGTCAGCACTTTTTATAGCACTGTGTGCCACACGTTGCTTCAAGTTACTCAGGAAATGGTACAAATGATGTCAATGTGTTGAGCTCTCTATGGGGCTCTCTCTACTTGCACCACCAGAGCCCTGCTACTCTTCAGAATTTATGAGAGGCAGCGACGGTGCAAGGAGCCTTATTGTGCTGGGCAACAGTCAGTTGAGTACACAATGAGAATACAACTCTGCTTCAGATGGATGTGGGACATGTCTACGGATTGTAGCAAACTAGATGTGTGCAGATTTACCAACATGATCAACCCATCATGATAATTGTGAGTGAGCTTGGTCACATCACGTGTGTATAGAATGTGAATGGTGAGTGTATATCTGGTACTTAGGAGATTTCAGACATGCATGTGCACATGTAGTTCAGTAAGAAGGAATACTGTAGCTGCACCAAGTGCAGTGCCACTCTCCCTGTGCCCTTTAGGGCACCCATACAGCCACCATCTGTGCGCTGCATTAGAATTGTTGCACACCATACCATAGAGTAGGGGGCGATAGGTACAAAATATGTGGACAATACACATGTATGGTTCAGGCTTAGAGCCAACTATATGGGCACTAACCCTGAACTGTACCTAGGGGCCCATTGTAAGCAATGGTGTGCCCCCTTGTATATAATGTGTGCTCTGAGCAGGTGTTAATCCAAGGACACATGAATGATGCATTAGAATTCCCAGTGCCTTTTTTCCTGTCCCCCTACCGGGTGAACCCCACATTGCATCGATGATGCCTGGCCAAGGCCTGATGTAGCACAAGGAGTGACAAGTGGTAGAATGCATGCATTGTGCCACTTTTTGACAATGGCACAGCGATTTTGGACTTGTTGTGCCATTTGATCCTCATTAGTATGATGACACAAATGTTGCACAAGGAGGCAGTAGTCCACTTACCTCTGGGCTCGAATGGTCAACAATGGATAGCCGTTAGCCCAGTGCCATGTACATATTTAGTCTTGGTTTGGAGATTGACATTGCTGCGGAATGTCTGGTGGGCAGCATGTGTCATCTAAGGATGTTACACACATTGCATGTTTGTTCCACCTCTACCCAATGCAGTATTTGATGCCATATTCTCCTAATGTTTTAGCTGCCACTATGACCCCAGCAAAGAGGCGTGCTTTTGAAAAGAAAGTAGAACGTTTCCGACACATCATGGAGGTCCAGGCTGGGTACCAAAAGATGGTCAGGAGGCATCACCTTGAGAAATCATCAGATGCCCGTCTTGCATTTCAACATAGGGCACCTCCGCCACAGGCTGCAACTGTGCAGGGCACATCGGGCACAACATCTGAGGTCGGGGGGGCCTCAGCTGGTCCAAACCCATCCACATTATATGTACCTATGCCTAGTCAGCCACCGCAACAGCCACCTGCAGCAGCCACATCCTCAAACTTTGAGGAGGACATGAGGAGGGACATGGCAGTCATAATAGGAAGGTTGTGCCAACTTGAGAAGGACATGCCAGAAACTACAAGTTGCTTACGTTTTGTAAAAAAAAAACTGAATAAGCTCTAAACATGAAGGTGCATAGCCTCCCATTTCATTCACTTCTCCCTTTGTGTATTGTTATCTTTTTTAGTGGGTTTTAGGTGGGTAGTGATAGATTAGTTAATTAGATTAGGTTAATTGTAGGATAGAATAAGTATGGTTGGGGGAGGGTTTTAGTTTTGTTTTTGTTTGGGGGCATTAGGTGGGAGGTTATGTATGGGGTTCTCTGTTTATAAAAAAAATTAAACCAAAAAAAGTATTAAAAATGCCCCCCCCCCCAAATTTAAAAATATATAAATATTTATTTAGGCTATAGGTTAAGTTAGTATTTGTGTAGCCTTAGTTTATGTTGTCCTACTCGTATCTTGTCTCTTATGGGGGGTGGGGGGACAATGTTTAGTGTGTGGCATTATACGTTTAAGATAAGTTTAGATTAGGATCGCTAGCTAAGTTTCGATACATTAGTATAGGTTAGTTTAGTGTAGGATAGTGTCTAGGTTACATTTTCATATGGTGTTGTTTTAATGTTACAATAAATCCTGTTTGCTTTAGACACTTAGGTCTCCATGTTGATTGAGTATCTGGGTGTTTTCATGTGTGCAGTGGCCAAATTAGAGGAATACCTTAGGCTATGCTTTCTGTATTGATTCACATGTATGACTATGTGTATCCCCTATGACCAAGGAGCCGGCAGATGGCTGCAATGTGACATCTGCTACTCAAAACATTTTCCATCCCCAGTTCCTGACATTCCCATTACGTATGTATATCGATTCTTTGACAGGTAAGTATGGAGTTTCAACTGTCATTGGTGAGGTCTGTCAGAGGACATCCTGTAAAGGGTGGCACATATTTCTAAAATGCATTTGGGGTATGTAACCTGGCACACTGACAGCTACCGATCACTGATTACAATTGCCTCTTCTGTTCTACACATATTAGTAGTACTGGTGCTCTCATCAGGGAAAAATCCAGACACTTGGTTCTAACCCAATAATGTCATATGTCAACTTGAATGCATATCTGTTCATTACATGCTTTTAAGGCTACGTAAGTTGGTTGTAGCCCACTACACCATCAGTCACCTTTTTCATCTTAGAGTCCTAGTGTGTGGCATTGTGTCTGACAGTAAGCCACATATGTAATTAGGTTCTGTCCTCATTGACATAGCTTCACATAATGCATACATTTAGATGAGTTGATGGATCACAGCAAACGTTAACATGAGGCATGTGTATTTGGAGATTTATTTACATGTGCAAGTGTATTTTCCAAAGCAAGACAATATCCAGTTCACAGACCCCATGAGAGATCCTGAGCCATTTGTTGTACATTGCGAGTCCAGGGATGTGGGACATGTCATGAGACTTGATTAGGCGAAGTGTGCATTAGTGAGGAGGTGTCCAAATCGACTATAGGTTGAAATTGAGATGATGACAGTCTATAGCAAATAAGTCAACAGAGGTTGAGTGAAGAGGGGACATTGCCAGCTGTCACAACACTTGCATGATCTTAAGCACAGAACTAAGGAGATACTGTCCATGTGGCACAGACTGGTGCTACTGGGTTGTTTTCAGTGTGAATGTTGTTCCTTCCACATCTTCATCCTCTGATCTGTGTGGTGTCTCCTGTGCCATGGGTGGTGCCGTTGTAGAAGTTGAGGGGGCCACACACATATCAGGGGATAGCGATGTGGAGTCAAAGGTACCGGCAGCTGCCATTTGTGGGAGCACATAAGGCATCACTGCAGCAAGGAGGAACTGTTGATTTCTCAACATCACAGCAACACCACATTGATAGGCAGCCATGTTTAACCGAAAGGCAGCACTGCAGACTGGAGGTGGAAGTCCTGCACACCAGGAGGACCTGGATGAGCTGGAGGAAATGGTAGCAGCAGTCATACCTGAGGAAGGCCACTTTCCACAGTATGGACTCCAGGGTATTTTTGTTGAAGCCTCTGCCTCATGACAGCAGCTGTGTCGGCCAGGGTCTGCTGGAGTCCACGTAGAGGAGAGTGGGTGCCTCTGATGGCAGCTGAGTTGTCCTTATTTGGACTGAGGCATCTCTGCACTCCCTCTAGGCTGCCTGCCATGGTCTCTATCCCCAGCCGCACATGCTTGGCCAGCTCCCACTAGACTCCTACGACTGTCCTCTGAAAGGTGATGTCTGGGTCCTCAGAGTTCAGGGTTGTGGCAGGACTTGTTGGTGCTCTGTGTTGGTAGCTGGGTGGTTCATGAGGAGACCCTGCAATGCTGTGTGTCCTCCTTGTGACTGGAGGTGGTATCTGGAGGGAACCTAGAACACCCTGGAGTGTTTCTTCATTGTGGTTGGTAGCTGGTCATCCATGTCATCTGTAAAGTCCAGGACAGGCAGGCCGGCAGGAGGTAAGACATCATCCTCTGCAATGAGATAGTGAAATGTCAATCTTTGGCTGTAGTGGCTGTTGACATGGCTAATCATTTATTTGCAACTGGAGGCTCAGTGACATGTTACAGACCCCAGGCTGTAGTTGTAAATTATGTGTTGCATTGTGCATCACACATGGGGCAACCTTTCAAGGTATTTGGTGCATTGATCCCATACCACCATCTTCCTTGCAGGCCCCTTGCCCCTGCCACTGACACCATGGTAGCATGTCATTCACCTTGCTATTCACCATGGTGGGCATTCCCACAGTAGTGTAATGTGTGTTATCACTTTTTTGGTGTTTTACTGCATTGGCACCAGTGCAGCAAAGCAGAGATAGGTCCATTGCTTACAATGCTTGTGTTACTTTGTTCTCTGGTTTTAGAAGTCCCCACACGTGCTAATTGGATGGGACAGTGCATCTATTATGGATTGTCTGCCCCATCAATTCATGCCTCCCTACATTTGGGACAGTTCCTTGCTTACAGCATGTCTAGCAGAGGCATATGTTGGTGTAAGGATGTACAATGTGGATCAATGCATGTATTTTGAGACGTTGTTGATGTGGCACAGTGGAAATGGGCAGCTTGGATCCACATGGGCAACTATTTGTATGATGGTACAGTTGCATTACGGGCTAATGACATTGTGATTGCAGTGCAATATTGATGCCACTTGTGCCAGTTCATACGCATGTAGATGTCCCTTTATGCAGAACACCTACCATTCACACAACACAAACAACCTTGTTACATGGTGACATTGAAGCTGCTTGTACAGCGGGACAAATGATGATTGCAGACATGCCCCATGTGTTGTATGAGTTCACTTTTGTGCCCATTCCCAAATGGCACATGGAAGTGTGTGGGAGTTGTTGTTGGGCCCCCCTGTGTGGGTTGTATTCCCCATCTTGCACACTAAGGTCCTTATTATGACTAAAGCCATGGGTACCAGAAGACCGCTACGACCTGCACCGCCGCGCCAGTAGGACGCTGCCAGCTGTATTTTGACCATTCAGATGGCCTGGCGATGTCCTGCTGGCAGGGCGCTGCTTGCGGTTGCAGCGCCCCTTCCCATTCCTTGCCAGATGACCTCCTCGCTGGATAAGGTAAGTTGGTCGTCTGACAAGGGAGGGAGGTTGTGTGTGAGTGTTGTAGTGTATGCGTGGTTGTATGCATGTGAGTGAATGCGTGTATGCATGTTACAGTGAGTGTGTATCTGTATGACAGTGTTTATGCGTGAGTATGTGTGAGTGAATGTGTGTGGGTATGTGTGAGTGAATGCGTGTATGGATGAGTGAAAGCATTTATGGACGTGGTGGTGCATGGGTGTATGCATGGTGTGTGTGGGTGTATGTGTGCATGATTGCGGGAAGGGAGTTGGGGAGTTTGGTGATTGCTGAGGGGCGTAGGGGAGCCTTCTTCCGGTGACAGGGAAGGAGTTCCCTGTCACCGGTAGCCCTACCGCCATGGTTTTTGTGGTGGTGGAACCACCGCAAAAACCAAGGCGGTAGGCTGGCTCATTATACCGCTGGCGGTCATGTGTGGACCACCAGGTCGGAGATGTACATTTCTGGCCCGGCGGTTCATACCACCATGGCGGTATGAGTGGTGATGTGGCGGGTTAGCTGCGGCCAACCCACCACCCTCATAATGTGGTGGTATACACTGCCAGCCTTTTGGCGGTGTTACCACCACAATAACCCTGGTGGTCAAAAGACCGCCAGGCTCAAAATGATGGCCATATGGCCCTGATGTTTTCTCAAGTGGCACAGCTCGGTGCAGAAGCAATATTAGTTGCACAGCGCTGCTGCACTTTTGAAACGCAGGCATGCACAGTGTTTACTGGAACACCCCTGTGTTTCCCCCAGCACCTGTGCAATTTGTTCTCCATGCACCAACGCAGGCATCCTTGCACCATAGTGAAAGAGTGCCTTCATTGAGGGAATAGATCGTCCCTTCCTGCACATAAACAATCTATAATGGCAATGTGGCATTTCTATGTGTGCTGCAAGATGCAGCACACATGAAAAGGGCAATGACACAAGGAGGATGGAAAGCATTTTGCCTAGCTGCGCCATCCTGACACCACCCGTGGGGTGGTGTTGACTTCAGTCATAGTCTGTGGTTAACATGTTGGCTTGGATCTGGGACAATAACAGTATGCAATGGGTGTTGTTGTGGCACAGTCACACTAATTGCCCGTCCCTTACAGGCAATGTGCTGCATATTTACATGGTGGTGTAAAGCCACAGTAAGTGGCTTGAGAGACCACGTTGTGTATTTGTTGGAGTGCATTGCGCCACCAGAGCTTCACTAAAAGTGAGATTTGGGTGGCAATGGGCCCTTCTGATTCAGGCCCTCTGTGTCCTGATGCGACCCTATAGCATGCATTTAGTGTGTCCTATGTGCCTACCCCTTCTGCCATTTGTGAGATCCCTGAAACTTACCATGCATTTGTTGTAGTTCTTCTTAGTCTGCGCTGTCCTACAATTTCAATAACTGGCCCCTCCGGGATGACTGCTGCTACCATTTCCTCCAGCTCATCCAGGTCCTCCTGGGGTGCAGGACTTCCACCTCCAGTCTGCAGTGCTGCCTTTCGGTTCCTGGACAGTTTCTCCTTAGTTCTGCGGTTGCAATCGTGCCAGCACTTCATGCAATCAGTGACAGTCCTCTTCACCTCTGCCACGCTGTTGACTTTATCTACTATTGCCTGCCATATAGCCTCTCTCCTACCTATCGGCAATTTGGAGGTGACCAAGAGCTGGTGTTAGTGCTCTGTCATGACCAAGATGTCATGCTCCTCCTCACTAAAGCAACACTTTTGGTTGCTCATCTCCTTCTCCTTGAACTTTGCTGAACCGTCCTGGCTGGTACTTGGCTGAATGTGATCTCCCACGGGTCTCTCCTGGGCTGCATTCTCCACCTTGTTTCCTCCAATGTTTTTTTCTTGCTTGCATGTTTTTTTTTACATTAGTGCTTTTAAATATGGCACTCACTCGTTTTGCGTTAAAAAAATGTGTCACAGAATTTTCTAATGCCACTTTTGCAGCATTAGCATAATTGTTTCTGATGTAATGTCACAGTGGTTAGGGTTATTTTTTTTATGCTAACCATTCCTTAACTCCATCATGCGTCATTTTACAAATATGGCACACAGATAACGCTAGGAAATGGCGTTAGCTCACTGTAATTTTTTTGATGCACAACTGCGCCAGCGCAGTTGTGCGACATTTTTTTTAAATATGGACCTTAGTTTTCACCTTCCCATAGGTATATTTTTAATAGAATACAACAAAAATATGTTTTAAATGTTTTAGTTAACTCTGCAAAATGTTTCTAGTAGTAGAAAGACTTAGGGCCTCATTAGAAGTCTGTCAGTCCAAGGACCGCCAGGTTCATTGTGACAGTTGGGCCCCCGCACTCCATGATGTCCGATCGCCACATTACAGCCCTGGCAGTCAGACCATCAGAGGACCGCCACCTCTCCTGGGAACAAGATTCCCAATTAGCTGACAGCGGTCGGACGTGTGGTCAGCCACTGTGGCACTTAACTGAGAGCCACTGTGCTGATCAGGACTCCTGTTTCCGCTAGCATTTCCATGGTGGGGCCCCCTGCCTGCACCCTCTGCTTTCTTTCTGCAGCACATATCGAAAGAGCAAAATGTCATGAATGATTGTTTAGAAGGTGTCCCTTCCTAGACATAAATAATTAGTCCCCTCAATGCAGATACCCTTGCACTACGATGCAAGGTTGTCTGCTTTGGCACTGGCAGCTAAATTTAGTGCAGGGGCAGGGGGAAACACAGGGACATGTCTACTCATACAGTTATGTCCTCACATGTATTATAATGCACCCTGATCTTAAGGCCTGCTATAGGGGTGACTTACATATAATGCATGCAGTGAAATTGGCATGGCACACAATGTGTGTGTCATGTCGTGTTTTTACTCAGGGTTTGCATCCTGGCACAAAATCTGCAATGGCAGGCAGTGTGCAATTTGTGTGTGGGTCCTTTATGGTGGCATAGTTTATGCTGCAGGCCTTAGGGACCCTTTTTAGTATCCATGCCCTCGGTACCAAGGGTACCACTTACAGGGGTGCTAAAGTCATGTGCCAATTGTAAAACAACTAGACATACCTTTTTTTTAAGGAAAGGGCACTGGCACTGAGGTCTGATTAGCAGGCCTTGGTGCACTGTCAGAGTCGAAAACCAGCATCCACTAGTTCTAGAAGGGGACAAAAAGAGGGGGGCATCTGCAACATACCCCCATTTCCTACAACAGTTCAAACCACTTAGCTTATTCTAGAATGTGTCCTTCTTTAAAACAACATTCTAGCTCCTGTGGCATAATGGGTCACTTTTCTAAAGTGTGTAGGGGGAAGAGAGCAAAATTAAATTCTGTAACTAGTGAGGGTTCATCAACTGATGATAATACACATGCAACTGATGGAAAAGAAAAGTATAATTCTCAATATCAGGGATGAAATGACTTGCAGGAAGAAACCAATTTGGAATCAGTTCATTGTTGTGTGAGAATTGATGTGGTGGCAGATTCTGGGTCACCTTACACGAGTGTGGAGGAGAGACTGTGGAAGGAAAGGTTTATAAATACATTTGGAGAGAGACTGTGTGAATTAGATATTCATCCTGATGGGTGATGTGGTGAACCAATAGAGATGGTGATCCAATAGAGGTGTTGGTGTATTGCACACTGGTTGTCCAATTTAAAGAGAGCAAGACCACTGAGGAGTAGTACGTGGCTAGGAAAGGGCCTTCTGTGTGGGTTGGTTTCATCAGGGCAATATATAGATAGTTTTGGACCCAAAACGTCCAGAGCATGTATTGTTGGTGGATGACTGAGAAACTACATGGAAGGAAGTGTTAAAGAAGTTTCCAATGTTTTCAGTGGAAGCTTTGAAAATTTGAATGGATTTGAACATCAAATTGTTTTGAAGGAAAATGCTCAATCAAACATGCATAAAGTATGGAATATACCTATCATATTAAGAGGTAAAATAACTAGAGAACTTTGGAAGGTGGTTGAGGCTGACATTATTGAACCAGTTGAGTCATATGATTAGATTGCTCCAGTGGAGGTAAAAGGAAATCTAATGGGAAGATCAGCCTATTCATAAACCTTGGGCACCTGAATAGCAACATGATTGTGGATCACTTAACTCTACTGAAAACTGGTGAAAAGTTAACTATGTTGAAAGGGATGCAGTATTTTTCCACAATTGTCATCGGCTTGTTACCAGATCCCCTTGGGCAAAACAGGTAGGCAACTTACTGGTTTTATTATCCTGATGGGTGTTTCCAGTTTCAGGGAATATCTTTTTGGTTACCATCCAGGTCTGCAGATTTTCAAAGGCTCATGTTTCATTTATTTGTGAAATTCCAAGGAATACATTTTTTCGAAGATGACAATTGTGAAAAAGTACTTTGAAAATAGAGGATTGACGGTGGAGTCTCAGAAGTGCAAGGGTGCAATGGAGAGTATTACACATCTTGGGAAATTAGTGGTGAATGAGTTAAACCTTGTCCTCACATGGTGGAAGCAATTAAGTTAACACCAGCAGCCAAATGTATAGAGGATGTCAGGACTTTTGTAGGGATGCTGAATTTATTCTAAACTTGTTCGCATTTTTTCTATGAAGTAATTTCACACAAAGCCATTGAAAAAGGAAAATGAGTTTGAATTGAGTCAACAATGCCAAAAAGAATTTGAGAGGATCAACAGTAATTTGGTAAAGGTTCCAGCACTTCAGGCATTTAATCTCAGTACACAAAGCACAATAACTACTGATGCCAGTAACGTTTGTGTGCTGTGTTAAGCCAGAGAGCAAAAAATGATAGTGAATGGATGATTGCTTTTGCATTGTGTTCGTGATCTCCAGTGGAAGAAAAAGATTCAGTTCTTGAATGCAAAACGTTAGAGTGTATGGTCATTGGATCATTTCTGAGCGTATGTGTGGGGTAATGGAGTAGAAATAAGGAATGATGATAAGACACTTGTCCGGTTGTTTGTGTCTGATGGGTTAGTACATGCGTGATTGAGACATGTCAATTTATATGCAGGGTTATGTATACAATATGGTATATGTTACTGGGAAAACAATGTAGAGGCAACTTGTTTTATCTAGAATGCAGATACAAATTGTGAAGCGTGAATGTGGTAAATGAGAGTATTATCAGATTTCCTTGGTGTGTGATGGGAACAAGCCTGCTAATAAGGAAACCTAACAGAGTGATGGATATGGGAATGACAAACCTTTGTGTGACGTGAACAAATAAATAATGCCTGGTTGGTCAAGGAAGTAAACCTTGGGTAGGGAAAAAAGTGTTGTGAGAGCTAAGGGAAAAACTTTCTGTGGGAGAAGACTACATTTTCCATGATGGAAGGGCAGTACCACCCAGTAACTTGAGAACATTTATTATGGAACATATGCATGAGGGACATTTTGGGATTGCGAGAACAAAGCAGGACATAAAACGTCTATATTGGTGGCTTAGTATGAATGTGGCAATTGAACAAGTAGTGAGACAATGTGTAAAATGTGCTAATTTCAGATGAATCATTGATAACATTGAGACCATCCATGTTTGATGTGCAGTGTCCAGAGGAACTGTGGGAGTGTATTGCTAAGGATATTATGGGTCCACTGAAACGCAATGTAAATTTGTCTTGGTTGATATAGATTTATTTTCCAAGTGGCTGGTGGTGGAGGTGGTGGAGAATGCAGATACTGATGCTGTTTTGGAATTTTTTTGAAGAGATATTTTTGTGCCAACGAGTGCCTGTTAGCTTATTGATGGACAATGGAGTACAATTTATGTCTGGAAAGGCTACAATGTTTTGGGGAGAATTATGGTGTTGTGCATTGTGTAATCCTAGCAGAATTATGCTGGTGGAGAGATTTAAAGGTTGTTTAAAGGGATTATTCAATTGTCAGAAAGGAGCGCTTCTATTTGGCAGGTGCAAATGAGTAAAACTGTGTGGTCTTACAGTTCAGCAGTGTGTCACAGGCGTTAGTACCTTAGAATTAATGTGGGGTTGTTTTCTGAGGTTTAAGTGCAATCCTAGTTGGTTGTTCCATAAGAGCCCACAGAAAGAGTGGTCATTGAAAAAGATAAAAGAGAGGAAGGGTAAGATTTGTGCCACTTACGAGGTGTGATAAGAAAGGGAGGTGTAAAGTGCCAATTATTGAGACTGGACAAATGGTGAGAGTGAAAAATCCTGGTATGGTACCTAAAGGTGTTAATAAGTTTTATAAGCCAATGAAGAAAGCCAAAATCCCAAAATTGTTGGCAAAAAAGTGCTCTGAAAACCAAGAGGACACCAGGACCTACCTGCACATTTATCCATGCAAGATACGTCACCAGTTGGCTTGACTTCGCAGCATCTTCTACTACTTTGTTCTCTGCAGCAGCAAATCCTGTTCAGTGGCTCCTCCAAGAACAGGTACCCCTCCTCATGGAGACCTAATTGGCTACAGCCTGCAGCTTCATCCAGCAGGAGATTTTCTACTTCCAGTCTGAACACAGAAATCCTCAACGTGACTTTGTCCAGCAGCTCCCCAATGGAGATGCCTCCTCCACAGACACTGCCTGCAGTCTTGCACTGCTGAACTTTACCTTCTCAGACAATTTTCCACAAGATTTCTTCTAAGTCCTAAGGGAAGCACAGACCGTGCCTAATCCACTCCTTGTATCCGGCCCGGTCTCCATCACGGTCGGCCATAACTTTCGACTTTGCCCAAGTGTTGTGTGACTAGATGTCTGCAGTTGGCACTTTGATCTTGTAGGTGCTAGTTTTTACCTTAAAATTTAAAAATTCATAACTCTGGTTCTATTGGTTGGATTTTTGTCATTTTGGTGGTAAATAATTTATTAAAATCTATTCTATTTGTCTAAGTTAAAAATAGTGGTATTTTGCTTCTGTTGTGTCATCACTTTTTTACGCATAAATACTTCACACTTTTGCCTCTAAGTTAAGCCTGGCTGCTTTGTGCCAAGCTACCTGAAGGAAAATGGGTTCATTTAGTGACTTTAGTAGTTCATCCTACAGGGATTATGGCTGTTGCTTAAACAGGTTTTTCACCCCACTCAACCAACAACCCAATTTTTCAAAAGGGCCCTGTAGTGATAAAAATTGTATCATGTCACATGCTCATGGTGGAATTGCTGCCACGTACGTTTCTCTCTGGGATGGCACCCACTATAATGACAGCAACTGCCTTGCATAAATGCACCTACTACAAACGTTAACTCTCTTCAAGTATGGTGAACTCTCCGTCTGCGTTGGATTGCAAGGCCACGGAAGATACTTTAAATAGGCCCTGTGTCATGAGAACTCGCATCTAAATGATCAAATCACCAACTGTGGACTCCTGAACTCTATATTTATACAGCCCTCCGATTTTCTTTTTCTTCATAGTATGTGGTGTGAAGATTGAGGGCCTGATTGACGAGAGGGTCCCTTAAATTCCGACCCATGAGTAAACCTATGTTTACGCACAGATCTGAATTACGCGGTAAAGGGTATTCAACACATTTGATAAATTACTGGAAGCATTAAATACCTCAAGATTCTTCAATATTGGCAGGTCAAACCTATCGAAATGTAACATTGGAAATATGTGCAGTAAACACCAAACTCCGCGTGTTATTCCCCATAAGATAGTAATATGAGTTGTTTATTGCACCCAATAAATAAAGTACCCCGTGGTATTATTATTTATCAGGTGCGCTAAATAGCACCAACACTCGTAATCAGGGCCTGAGTAGTTCCTGTTTTATGTAAGGGGTGTAATCTGTGGTCTCATTTATCGATATATAAATAATCTAATAGAAATGATTAAAGTATAAAACCCCCAAAGGCATCAGTTGGCTTATATGCATCTTTGCAATTGATAGCACATAATACCATTTAGATGGCAACAAATATGGCCTTTGCACGGAGCAGTAAGTTGACCTCATGGTGTTCAATGAGTGTGGACAAATATGGAGAAAATTCAGACTGTTTCATGAATTCCAGAGGGTTTAGTCGAATGAGAAGTACCAAGAATTGTATGTTCTGGAGCAGCTTTCTCGCATTTCCGTGGCATAGTTTCTCCATCCATTCTGTACTAATACTGACTTCAACTGTCTTGGTAAAGTATTGATATATTATCTCCTGGTCTCTCTGGTTGCTCATTTGGGCCGGTAGAACACTCTATAATGAGCCAGATCTCGGCTGTTGGCATTTTCAGCTTCAGATTGAAGCTCCGATGTTTGCAGTTTCCTGTGAGATGTTTCCTCTGTCGATACGTTTCTAATTTGTGTACATTGGAAGTTTCTTAATAAGTTACTCTATTGCCTGGGGCATGTCTCTTTCCTCGCGAATCTGATGCATGCGCTCTTCTCACTGTGATTAAAGCACTGTATAGGATGATGTGTTGGAAGCAGGATTGGGTGTAATATGGGAAAGTAATAAAACAACTAGGATGACCTAGTGCTCGGAAGCGGCCAGCGCACCCTGAAGCTCTGAATAGAACGATTAATATGTAAATAAGGCGATTAATATGTCAATAAGTAAACAAGAACATGACCAGCAGACACCGCTGCGTGACTCTGTGTAGGATGATGAAGAGCGAGGTAGAAATGATGCTAAATAGGTGGCAATAAATCCTCCCCTTCTCCTTCGGAAGCACAGGTGAAACAATTAGGTTTAACGATTACACCCTGTGATTGTGTAACAGAAAAATATACACTTAAACTGCAAAAAGAGAAATATTACCGTGCATGTGTTCGCTCAACCACTGTGCTAGGCGTGCCAGTCCGGAGGGCACCCAGGGCGCCAAACAGCCTTCACTTCGCCGGGGATATTTCTCATAATTAAGTTATTATTACTTAAATGGTAGACTGCTGCACTTGTTTTTGCAACTGTGACAATATTGAAATGAAATACGCTCAATTTCAAGGTCAGCTCATTAGAGGTGTTCATCCTGTAAAATATTTTTAAAAATGTAACGACCTCTGGTTCCAAATGAGTTCTAAAGAAGGAACATACTGGCGCCGTTTATTTCATTTCACCTATATTGAACGTTTCCCAACGGGCCTTATCAAATGCATTTTTGCACCAGTACTTCATCATTAAGCGAAAAAGATGATAAATTAAAGAGCTATTGGGATTACGGTATTGGGAACCATTAAGGAAAAACAAAACTTAAATGATCATTTGTTAAAGTCCAACGAAAGCAAGAGACAGTAGAAGCAAACGGGATAGAACGTGACAAGGTATTTCAATATTCGTGTGAATTTAGAGACAAACAACTAACGTGATTGGGTGGATGCAGAAGGATCAGTTTTTCGAATTTACGAAGCTGTCCGAGCTGTCCGTAATCGTCCAGGTGGAAAATAAACAGTTAACAACAAAAATAAAAAATATCGGAGCAATACCATGTAAACTTATACTGTGTGATCACAATGATGAAGGCTTCACTAGAAAGGAAAACAGTGCAGGTAGCAAAAATTACACAAATAGCAAAAGTAAAATGTGATTGTTAGGGTGAAGAAGACTACACTTGGAGGCAGAAAGAGAATCATAATAATAATAATAATAATAATAATAATGAAAATAATAATATAAAAACACAAAGTAAGAACCAGAGTTCTGCAGTGAAAATGTGCGATAAGTGCTAGTTTTCTGAGTATTTAAGAACTCTTAGTGGTAAGGTCCGTTTAGTGGTGCAAATGTGAGGTTAAAAGGACAAGAAGTAAGATACACATTTGTGAGGTGCTTCTGAGGTGTTGCAGTGTTGGTTATGTGAGAAATAACACAATTTGTTCATACTTGATGCCTGCCTCAGAGGCCCTTTGCAAATGGTTTCTGCTGGTGCCGGCCCACATATCTCTGGCTCCTAAGCACCCTCCTGTGGCTCCACTGAGACCACTTTAAGCTAGAGTCATGAACTATAGAGACAGAGATGCAATACTTTGGGAAGCCCAAAAGCTCCACAACCTATCATATGAGACATCTAGGATCATTATCTGTTTGGAAATACACTGCATGTTGATATTCCCCGAAGGTGATAAAGGAGGCCTGACTGCACATCTTTGATTCCTCTAAGGAAGTCTGAGATTGTGCAGCAGAGACGCAGGCCCTTTCTTACAGGGCTCATGAGGTCTCACCGCTGCATGATCGAAGAGACTCATCTTGACGAACCCCAAAGGCTGCTCGAGCAAATAAACAAACTCGTTCTTGGAAAGGAGGTTGGTGCCGGACTCAGTCTTCAGACACTTAGGCTATGGTGGTATGCTCTCCGCCTCCTGCAGGCAAACCAGCAGAGGTGCCAGGGGGCATGCCTGGGGATCAAGTGGCACCACAGACAAGCCCAACCATTGAAACAGACGTGGGTTCTGACAGTCCAGAGTAGATATGCAAGGAATGGTCATGCGCCAGCTGTTCGAGGATTACCACAGTTTTGAGGCTCGTACTGTTTTGTTTCGTCACTGGTTGGATGGGTCAATGGAAACCCTCAGAGACAGTTCCTACATTAACCAGGAGGGTTGTTGAAGGTGACAGACGCTTCTGGGAAGGGCGCATGGGGTGGGGATATTTTGGAGGTATGGGAAAGGCAAGTTTACATTTAACTGTTGTTACTGTGTTCTTATTTCAGCATGTATACACACTTTCAATAAGACCAGACACGTCCTTTTCGTGAATCATATGTACACCCCATAACATGACTTATTTAAGGGTAGTCCGGGACACCGTCCGATGCCCTTGTGCTTACTCCCTGACAGGCTTGATCGTATCGAGCAAATAGCAGTCCTCCCTACATGAACTGTATGGCCTGACAGGACTCATGCTTCAGGCAACCCACCTAATGGTTACCCAATGTTCCTTTATGGGTTGCTATGGATAGTTTCCGGGTATGAGAGAGCCTGCACAGGCTCCCAGTCTGCCTGGCAGCACCCTGGCTGGGTGCTCCCAGCCAATCCTGATGCTAAGGAGCATCAGGATTGGCGCAGGCCAGGCTAGGAGCCTGTGCCTGCAGCATCCAGCGATGGAGAGGAGCAGCGCGGCGGTGAGGAAAGGTAAGTGTTTTTATTAAATAAAATAAATGTTTATTCACTCCCTCCCAATTTCCCTCCTTATCCCCGCACCTGCCGCCCCACCCCTTCAGCGCCCCCCCAGCCACTACTGCTTCTACAGCAGTGCTACTGCTCTGGTTATCAGATAGGTTATGCCAATTTTACAGGCTATTTATGCTTGGACATTCAATAGTTCAGCTTCTCAGTTTATGAAAATATATGTTGCTATCAATGCAAGCTTTCTAGCTTGGAAAAATATCTCAGTGATCCAAATAACCTTTTCAGTCTGAAATACCAGATTTCATTTTCACCTAATACATGTTAGCTTTCAAATAGTTTGCCATTTTCATCAACTACTCCCACCTAAGTACAGATTCTGCCCTCCATGCCGATGTGTCAGAACCACTTGTCACTGATGCCCAAAATGTAACAAGAATTCCTACTATCAGGGCAGGATTGACAGTTTACAAATTGTGGGCATCCTCATGCCATAAATGCTGTCAATGTGTGAAGAACTGCCTTCATTATATATGAGTCAATGTTATAACAGCGATGGCACTGTTGGAAAATGGCCCTTTCTGAAGGTTCATCCCAAACTTTTTACCTTCCTCCACCTCTTTTTCTGACCTCATTTTTGTTGGCTTTAGGACTGTGGACAATTTACCACTGCTAACCAGTGCTAAAGTGCATGAGCTCTCTCCCTGAAACATAGTAGCATTGGCTCATACCCAATTAGCATATGTAATTTACTTGTATGTCCCTAGTAAAGTGCTCTACATGTGCCCGGGGTAGGAAAATTAAATGCTACCGGGCGACCTGCAGCACTGATTGTGCCACCCACATATGTAGCCCCTTAACCATGTCTCAGGCCTGCCATTGCAGACCCTGCGTGTGCAGCTTCACTGCCACTCGAACTTGGCATTTAAAACTACTTGCCAAGCTTTAAACTCTTCTTTAATTACATATGTCACCCCTAAGGTAGGCTTTAGGTAGCCAATAGGGCTTGGTGCTATGTAAGTAAAAGACAGGACATGTACTGGTAAGTTCTACATGTCCTGGTATTAAAAAACTCCCAAAGTAATTTTTTACTATTGTGAAGCCTGCTCATGTCATGGGCCAGCATTGCAAATTCCCTTATATACCTTTAAGTGATAATTTCTGATCTGAAAGGTTTGGTGTTGTCATTTTTGGTATGTTTGGAAGGGTAGTGAGAAATCCTGCTTACTGGTAAAGTTGGATTAATATTACTATTTCAGAAATGCCACTTTTAGAAAGTAGGCACTTCTCTGCTCTTACTGCTCTCTGTGCCTTACAGACTGTCTCCAATCCATGTCTGGTTTGTGCTGGTTTACAGTTCCCCTTAATACAGGACACTCAGATTCATCTGCATTCATCTGCATACTGATGGGTCTTCCAGGGCAGGAAGGGTTAAGGAGCCCGCGCTTACACTTCAAAGGGTAGTGGCTTGACCCCACACAAAGGACTGATAATCCCCCACAGATCTCCTGGCAGACAGGACTGGGTGGAAACAGGAACTGGTGTACTTCAAAACCACTGTTCGAAGTCTCTTCCACTTCAAAGGCAGATTTGGGTGTATATTTACTAGGGCCCTGATTTATACTTTTTGGTGCAAAACTGCACTAACGCAGTTTTACACCAAAAAGTTTAGCACGGCTTGCACCATTTCTGTGCACCAGTCGGGCACCATATTTATGGAATGGTGCAAGCCGGTGCATAGGGTGGGCTAGCGTAAACAAAATGACGTTAGTCGGGTGGGGCTGGCGGTATGGTAGAAGGGGAATTTGCACCAAAAAATGACGTTTGGCAGGTTAGAGTAAAAAAAGTTATTCTAACCTGCCTAGCCTCATTTTCTGATGCAAAACCATCCATACCTCATGACTCCTGTCCTAGAAAAGACAGGAGTCATGCCCACCACCCCAATGGCCAGCACCAGGAACCAGGGTCCCCTGGGCATGGCCATTGCACCCAGTGCCATGTAAGGGGGGAGAGGCATTTCAGGGCCCCTAATGGCACTTAAAAAGGAAAATACTTACCTGTACTTACCTATACTTACCTGGGATGGGGTCCCCCATACTCCGTTGTGTCTCTGGTATGGGTGGGGGTGTCCCTGGGGCTTGGGGATGGCACCTGTGGGCTTATTCCATGGTGTTCCACCAAGGAAATAGGCCCACAGATACCCTAACGCCTGCCCTGACCCAGGTGTTAAAAGATGGTGCAAAGCAAGCTTTGCACCATTTTTGACCCCTCCTCCCACCCATGCATGATTTTAGCACAGGGGCAGAAATAAGGCCATTGAGTCATTTTTTGCACAGGAACACCTACTTTGCATCTCATTTACGCAAAGTAGGTTTCCACGTCCAAAAAATGACTTAAACTCCATAAATTTGGCGCTAGACAGGTCTAGCGCCAAAGTATAAATATAGAGTTAGTTTTGCACCGAATTTGCGTTAAAAAAAATGACGCAAATTCGGTGCAAAACAAGTATAAAAATGTCTCTAGGTCTGTGACTCCCTAAAAATGAGACACTTCTGGACTTACAAATGGATTCTGTCAGAAGAACTGCAGTGCTGCCCAAAGGACCCAACCTGGTTGCTTTTCAGGAAGGACTGCTCTTCTATGTGTTGCCCTGCTGCCCGCTGCTCCCTGACTCTCCTGGAAGGACTTTGCTTTCCCATCACAAGTAATCTCCAGTGGCTTTTTCAGCTTGCCTACTGTTAAGAAGATCTCAGGGCCATCAAAGACTTCACCTAAAAAGGGAAAATCCATGCCTCAACGTGCCACGCCAGAAAAATCGATGAAACGCCTGTCTAACGGCTGTAAAATTGATGCAATACCTGCAGAATCAAGGCACCACCTGTCTTGCAGCTGAAAAATCAAAGCAGCACCTGCAGAATCGATGCAGCACCTATTTCACTATGGTTTCATCATCACAGCACGGCTAGATTTTACATGCATCCTCCCTAGGCATCAATTTTTATCAACCAAGAACCACAGCCTGCGTGTCCGGATATCAAAGCATCATCTCACCTGCGAGGAAAGAACCAACACATCGCCTCCCCTGCTCAGTAAGCAACCAATGCATTGCTTTGCTTTTTTGGTGCCTCATGTCCCCTGTGGCCAGCATCGTCTTTGTTTTTGACACATCTTTGTGCTTTGTGCTAAAGCGATACATCCATTGATTCCTATGAATTAAGACTTACTTACACCTCTAAAATGTGATATCTTGATCTGTGTGTATTGGACCCATGTTGTTTTGGCCATGTTTTCTTCAGATAAATATTATTTATTTTTCTAGACAGGTATAGAATACTTTTTGTGTTTTTCTTTCACCGTGTTACTGTATGAGGTTTTGCATAAATACTTTACACACTGCTTTCTAAGTTAAGCCTGCCTGCTCTGTGACCAAGCTACCGAAGGGTGAGCACAGGATATTTTAGGTTGTGTTGTGAGTTACTGTTAGAAATGGGTTCTTTGGTTGGCAGTCAGGTTACCCCCTGTTAAAGCAAGGACCCTTACTCTAGTCAGGGTAAAGGAGAAACACCCTCAGTTAACCCCTGCTCACCCTCTTGGTAGCTTGGCACGAGCAGGCAGGCTTAACTTCAGAAGCAAGGTGTAAAGTATTTGTACCAACACACACAGTAACTCAGTGAAATCACTACAAAATGACACAACACAGGTTTAGAAAAATAGATAAAATTTATCCAAACAAAACAAGTCCAAAACAACAAAAATCCAAAAGAGTCTTAAATCCTTTAGAAAACAGTGAGAACGTTGATAGCATACAAAAGTACCTGGGTTGCGTCAAAATAACACCGTACAGACCAGTGTGTATCAGAAAAGTCCAGCGATGCGTCGATTTCTCACTCGCAAGCGAGACCGTATGCCGTTTCTCCTCTGGTCAGGTCGACGTGTGTTGTTTTTCCTCTCCCACAAGAGAGCGATGCGTTGATCCAGACACGCACCTCGAGTCCGGGCAGGCTTTGTGTTGCTTTTCCGCACCCAGCGAGATTGCTTTGAAAATCTGGTTGCACGGTATCACAAAACCGTGCTGCGTGGGGTTTGCGTCATTGTCAGCCTCTGTTAGTGGACATTGCACGTCGTTTTTCCAGCCGCGTTGCATCGATCTTCCAGCCGCGATGCACATGGACGTTGATTTCAGCTGCGAAGCCGGCGGCGTATCGTTTTTCAGCTGCGTCATGGAAGGTCGTCGAAAAGTTCCCGCATGGCGGTCTGCGTGGATTTTCAGTCTTGGTCTGCCAGCTTCACCTTTCAAGGGCCCAGGATCTGAATAGGGCACCACTTGGCAGGAGTCTCAGCAGAGAGACAATGTGCTGGCAGGGGAAGTCTTTGATGGGCCTGAGACTTAAACAAAAGGAGTTAAGCTCTGATCAAGCCCTTGGAGATACTTCACAAGCAGGAATGCACAACAAAGTCCAGTCTTTGTCCCATTTCACAGGCAGAAGCAGCAACTGCAGGATAGCTCCACAAATCACAGTCACAGGCAGGACAGCACTTTTTTTCAGATCTTCAGCTCTTCTCCTTGGCAGAGGTTCCTCTTGAATCCAGAAGTGATCTAATTTTCAGGGGTTTGTGTGCTCTTCTTATACCCCTTTCTGCCTTTGAAGAGGGCCTACTTCAAAAGAAAGTCTCTCTTGTTTGTGAGATCCTGCCTTGCCCAGGCCAGGCATCAGATACTCACCAAGGAGTTAGAGACTGCATTGTGTGAGGGCAGGCACAGCCCTTCAGTTGTAAGTGACCACTCCTCCCCTCCCTCCTAGCACAGATGGCTCATCAGGGTATGCAGGCTACATTCCCTTGGTGTTACTGTCTAGAGAGAGGTGCAAACAGTCCAACTGTCACACTAACCCAGACAGGGAATCCAAAAACAGGCAGAGTCGTCACAGAATGATATAAGGAGGGAATATGCCCGCTTTCTAAAAGTGACATTTTCAAACACTCAATCTCAAAACCAACTTCACTAAAAGATGTATTTTTAAATTGTGAGTTCAGAGACCCCAAACTCCACATGTCCATCTACTCCCAAAGGGAACCTGCACTTTAATAATATTTAAAGGAAGCCCCCATGTTAACCTATGAGAGAGACAGCCCTTGCACAGTGAAAACCAAATTTGGCAGTATTTCACTGTCTGGACATATAAAACACATTAGTATCTGTCCTACCTTAAACATACACTGTAGCCTGCCCATGGGGCTACCTAGGACCTACCTTAAGGATGTCTTACATATAAGAAAAGGGAAGGTTTAGGCTTGGCAAGTGGGTACACTTGCCATGTCGAATTAGCAGTTTAAAACTGCACACACAAACACTACAGTGGCATGTCTGAGCCATGTTTACAGGGCTACTAATATGGGTAGCACAATCAGTGCTGCAGGCCCACTTGTAGCATTTGATTTACAGGCCCTGTGCACCTCTAGTGCACTGTACTAGGGACTTACCAGTAACTCAAATAGGCCAATCATAGAAATCGAATTACAGATACACTTTACATAGGAGCACTGGATAGCAATGGTAAAGTGCCCAGAGTAAGAGAAACAGTAAAAACAGAGTGTAGCACACATCAACAGCCAGGGAACAGAGGCAAAAAGTTAGTGGAGACCACGCTAAGGATGCCAAGTCAAACATGTGTTCCCCCAAGCGGCAAATGGGAGCAACTACCCAACCTCATGGCAGTTCTCATCACTAAGGTGGACGAATCTGGACAGACCATCAGCATTGGCGTGTTCTGTACCAGGTC
Organism: Pleurodeles waltl; assembly: GCF_031143425.1. Taxonomy (NCBI): domain Eukaryota; kingdom Metazoa; phylum Chordata; class Amphibia; order Caudata; family Salamandridae; genus Pleurodeles; species Pleurodeles waltl. The sequence goes on along the minus strand of NC_090436.1, from coordinate 832,498,325 downwards.
CATCCCCTGTAGGTAAATGAACCACCTCAACTGTTTGGGATTCTTACCCCTAATCTGCATTAACCATCTGAGAGGCCTGTGGCCAGTCTGAGCCTGGAAGTGAGTCCCAAACAAGTAGGGTCTCAGCTTCTTCGGCGCCCAGACCATAGCAAAAGCTTTATGTTCTATTGGCACTCCACCTACGTTCCCTGGGAAGCAACCTCCTGCTAATGAAGGCTACAGGTTGATCAACGCGCTCTTCATTAAGCTGTGAGAGTACAGCTCCTATACCATGCTCTGATGCGTCTGTTTGCACAACAAACTCCTTGGAATAGTCAGGTGCCTTCAGAACAGGTGCTGTGCACATTGCAGCCTTTAGGGCATCAAAAGCGGCCTGGCAATCCTCGGTCCAGATCATCTTCTTTGGTTGCTTCTTGGAAGTCAACTCAGTCACGGCGGTAACAATGGTGCTATACCCCTTGACAAACCTCCTGTAATAGCCAGTGAGGCCTAAAAAGAATCTCACCTCAGTCTGGGTCTTGGGAGGCTCCCAAGCCAGAATGTGTCAATCTTTGGCTGTAGAGGTGCCACCTGGGCACTCCGCACCTGGTGTCCCAAAAACACCACAGAACCCTGCCCTCTTTCGCACTTGCTTGCCTTAATAATGAGGCCTGCCTTTTGCTGGGCATCCAACATTTTGCAGAGGTGTTGCAAATGTTCCTCCCATGTGGAACTAAAGACAGCAATGTTATCCAGGTAGGCGGCACTGAACTCATCCAGTCCAGCCGATACCTGGTTGAGCAACCTCTAAAAGGTGGCAGGGGCATTCTTTATCCCAAAGGACATCACCCTAAACTGGTAGTGCCCATCAGGTGTGTAGCTATGGAGGTGTGCTGCACCTGTGATCTGAATAGCTGTGGCTCTACACAGATGATTTCCTCCACCATGACCCTGAGCTCCTCCTCAGAAAACCTGGGGTGTCATTGCGGTGCCATAGGGTGGTGTGGGTGATGTGTGAGGTGGTGTGTGTTGTGATGTGTGAGGGGATGTGTTTGTGTGTGTTGTGCGAGGTGCGTTGATGTTGTGTGAGTGATGGTGTTGAGTGCCTGTGGATGCTAGTTTGTTGATGGTGGTGCCTCTCTCTGGCCTTCTGTCGCAATTCTGCGTTGTAAGGGTTTGTGGGTGATGTGGGTGTGTGTTTTACATTTTATTGAGTGTGTGGGAGTGGTGTGTGTCTGTGTATCAGGTGTGTGTATTTCGAATTGTCCAATGTAGTTGTGTTTTGTAAATGTGTGTGTATTTTGAGCGCAGTGGTGTGTACCCCCAATGGTTTACTGCGGTTGAAAGACCGCCGCGTGGATTCGTGGGTCATGAAAGTGTGGGCGTATTCCTGTTGGCGTGACTGTGGAGGTTTTGTTATCACCAGTTTATCACTGACCTTTGGTGTGGCAGACTTGTGTAGGTGTCTGGATTTTGGCGGATTCCGAGCTGTGGGTCGTAATAGCTGTAGCGGAATTCTGCTGCCACGGCGGTGTGTTGGCGGTCTTCTGCATGGCGGTAAGCCAAGGTTGTAATGATGGCCTATGTCTTTGTAGTATTTGAATGTCAAAACCATTTGTATCACCCTTTGATTAACTTAGGTAGTAGTGTTCATGTTGCACAATAAAAAACCCATTTTAGACTCACCTTTAAAGAGGGAAGGCTTTCTTGGCTCATGGCCCACATCTAAGGAAGACTCACCCTATCGAAATAAGGCACTGCATTGCCCTTCATCTCTAAAAATGGACAGATGCCTGATTACTGTCTCCTTCCTTGGACGCACGTAGGGAGACCTCAGGTTTGGATAAGGCGAGTCAGTTTCAGTCTCAAGTACTCACTGATTGACCATTTGTGGGTACAAGTGTTTGCACATTCTGAATCTAGCAGTGAGCATCAGGAAATGTACATGTACAATTCAATTACTGTGTGAACCCAACTTCACTTTAGTGGAGCAAAAAAGTTTATGAAAAAGGCACACAAATTTTAGATCTGTACTGAAATAGGTTAAATCATGCAAATTGCACCACTGCCAACAGTGATTCTAGGTCAACATGTCAAGCTAACAATTGGGGCCTGATTTAGATCTTGACCGCATCAGTCCGACCCTCTGTTTTCCGTCAGAAATCCTGCCTATCGCATTGGTGGTCACCCTGCTGTATTTAAATGCTGGTGGGACATTAGGTGAAAGACCAGCCAAGTCCTGCTGACTCCACCAGAAATGTACACCTGCGTTGATAGCACCATTGAACATAATGGCTATTGTTCCTGCTGAGACAATCACAATGTGCCTTGCTGCCAAAGCAACTGTGGTGGGAAAAACTCCACAACTGAGTTGGTGGATTGGAAAGGAAATGAGGTAAAAACCTACCTTCTTTACCTTTTCCACTTCTGTTGTTGACTGGACCCAACCGTGCAAGTTCTGCCATTGCTGATGCCACTGAACCAAGAAGGAAACATGACCCCGTTGTCTCTGGACTCAAAGCCATGTTACTAGTGAACATTGAGTGGCTCCTTAACATTAGCTCAGAACCAGTACATTAGGATACATGTCACAATGATATTATTAAAAAACAACTAATGACATGCATATGTCTGTAAAACATTTGTGTTAGACATTAATGGAGACATACCTGTATAAAAAATAACGATGACATACACAATTCTTATTTTGGTGTAAGCATTTATTACTAAACGAATGCTTGCACCAAAATAAAAAGAACCTCACAATTGTAAAGTATGTCCATATGTGCCCTGTGCAAGGGGACCTGTAAGTGAAGTGTTGTGCTTCCAGTTGTGATTGTGAGTCTGTACATATATCTCACTGGAACAACAATTCCATTCCAATGCACCAATGAATTGTACTGCAATACACAATGTAGGACACACTGTGTGAAAGTTGGACTCAGCTCATCAGACATGCACTCCTACTGTCATGTATGTTATTGTGGCAATGTTACTCATATGTGACAGTGAACAATGTTTGGGTGATACAATTTCGCCTGGCTCTGTTGCCCTTCACTTGTCTCGTGCCTATAGTCCAGGGGTGCCCTCCTTATGATTGGGCATCTATTGGACACATATCTGGTACCTCAAAGCTTTTACTTGGGAGGGTGGGAGTGGAATAGCTGGTTGTGGCAGAGGGAGCTGCAGTGGGTGATGTGGCTCTGTCTGTCTGCGTGCCACTTGCATGTAGGCCTGGTGTTTGTATATGCTTGGTTGTGTGATATTTTTTCTGTGTGCAATATTCAGGAGAGTATGGTTGTTTGGTTGTTGTGATGTGTGTAGTTTTGATTTTGTGTGAGTGTGTTCGTGTAGATGAGTGTGTAATTGTGTTGGTAGTTGTGGGCCTGTTGCATGTGGGTATAGTATCAATAGTGTGTGCATGTTGTGTTTTGGGATGTATTGCAGTGTGTGTTTTCTGCATGTGGAATGGCAAGGGATCATGGTGTGTATGTAGTGTGTTGTGAAGTGTGGTTTGCAGGAGGACACATATATATTATGTACATAGGGTGTGTGTTACTTGCAACCTTCCCATAGCCACTGCCATTGTACAATATATGTTGCCTCCCGAGATGGTCTCCCTCGGCCACTGATCTGCCACCAGAACGACGCCTGCAGAACTGTAACATCTAAATAAGACAGCAGAACCGCCACCGTGGTGGGATGGCGGCAGTCCTGTCAGGATCTAAATCAGACCCATGCTGTCTGTAAATAAATGAGATTTATTTGCAGACTATTGTCAATGATCAAAATCAATGCAGAGAGAAATTTTGGATGAATGTATTATAATCTGCAAATTGGTGTTTTATAAAATTAGTTTGGAGCAAAGCTAATATAACTACGCTTTTAATTTTTGGACAACCTCAGTTCAAAGGGGGTACCTGTGGTGCTCTGAGCCTTACAGAGATGGTGTTTGTCAGGGTTTAACACACACCCCCAACCCCCCCACACACATACACACCCACATGCTCACACAAACACACACACACGGGATTAGGAGTGATTGACTGTACTGCAGATGACATAGAATAATATTTGTTATTTTGCTGCCTGCTACAAAAATTGAAGAAAATGTGTCCATTAATATTTTTACTTGTTTACTTAGCAATAGTAGAATTTCAAACAGAAACTCAATATGAACATGATACAAAACACAATACTCTGTTTGGTAGTTAACATACATCTACGTAGTTGTGCAAAACTGAAGAAGAATGATTGATTCCTGACAACAAAATTTGTATAGTACATAAAACAGTCAATATACATTATTTTACATATAGCTAACAATGAGCTGATCAAGAAGAATGTTTTCACTTGTTTGAGTTGGAGATGCTCATGTGCTAGGAAGTAGAACATATTGAACATATTGAAGGTAGAAATGGTGTAAACATGCTTGAGCATAAGTGATGGAGTGTTCCGGTGGGAAGGGTTACCTAGACAGAGTGAACTAAAGCACAATTCAGGGTTAGGGTTTGTGTATGGTGAGAAAGTGAAGTTTGGTAGACCACAAGGATCAAGGTAAATTCTTGTGGGAAAGAAATTTGGCAATGTACGTGAAGACCATAACTTAAAAGGTTAAGGTTAAGGTTTGAATGCTACCATGTTCTACCATGTTCTCTACTGATGGCAAGAGCTACTCGTCATTGAGAAGACAGGAAGAGATGGATTCACAGTCTTCGATGTGGGTTCACAGTATGTCATGTGGGATATGATCTGGGTATCATAGCTGAGGACTTTGCCAATGAAAGAAAGGCTTATTTAGGATGCTTGACAGGCAGAATATTAAAGTAGACAGTCTTGCTGGTGACAAGTGGTTTAGGGCCAGATGTACATTGCTTTTTCTTGGTCGCAAACTGCCCGACTAGCAGAATTGGGCTGTTTGCAACCGATAAAAGCATTTTCCAATGTACAAACACATTTTTGTGATTCGGTAATCTATGTACTGAGTCGCAAAATGGGTTTGTGAGTCGCTATTAGTAAGGGGTGTGCCAAGGGCATCCCTTCCTAATAGAGAGTCGAAGTGGTATGTATGATTGTTTTGCAACCGTGAATGCGGTTGTAAAACAATCACAGTTATACCAATTTTACATTGGTGGTAACCCATTCGCAAACAAATATGGACTCCAACATTTGTGAATGGGGGCACCAACATTTTTTCAGACCACTGCCTACTCTGAAAATATGAAAAGGAAAGTTTTTTTTTTTTTTTTTGTAACACATCCCTTTTCCTTTAAGGAGAACTGGCTGCATTTACAAAAAAAAAAAAAACTGCTTCATTTAAAAAGCAGTCATGGACATGGTGGTCTGCTGACCCCAGCATGCCACATTCCTTGTGAGTGCACCCATTCCCAAATGGTTTGCAAATTGCGACCTGCCTCATGATTAATAATGAGGCAGGTCCTTTGCGACCCATTTAGGAATTGCTAGCAGTGTCTGGGACACTGTTGTACATCAGGTTTTGTGACTCGCAAATTGCGAGTGGCTAAATTTAGTAATTTGCGAGTTGAAAAACCGGACGTTCATACATCTGGCTCTTATTGAACTTTTTATCTGTGAAGAAAGATAGATTGGGATTTTTTAGAGTACAAGCTAGTAGGTTATGGCTGAATAAGTAAAGATATCAAGAATATAATTCAATTGGAAGAGAGATAATTTTGGGAATAAAGATATGTGTTGGTTGTGAAGTGGACAGTGGGGGGAGAGGGCGAAGTGTAGGATTTTAGTCTTGCAAGACTTCAGCATGAAGTGTACATCCATTCCTTGTCAAATGTCTGAAGAGATATGACATTTCAATTTATGTTTTTACAACCATGGAATGAAAATAACCAAGGATTGGGTGTCTTCAGCATACCTGTAAAAAAAAAAAAAAACAAGAAGAAATAAGTGCATTGAGCAGTGGCTAATTTGTCAATTAAAAAGTGCCGGTGCCCAAAGCTCACCTCTGAGTGGTTGTGTGTGAGCACAAAATACTGAGGCAGCATAATCCTAAAGCCATCTCGGGCCTCTTTAATTCGCTCACAGCCACTCCCTGCTCCTCCAACTCACTCTTGCAGCTTTCGGCTTTCTTACTTTATAACGCTTTTCTACCTTTCTTTGCTCCATCTTACCCATATGTGTCTTTTGCTCACAGTAATTCCCTGATGCAGAAAAATAAGTGCTGGCCTAAAAAATAAGTGCTGGTGCCGCCCACCGGCAACCACTGGCTCACATTAAGGACTACCATGGAGAGAGGAGTTATAAAATGAGAACAGCAGGAAACTGAGGCAGAACCATAGTGGACTCCCAAAGAGAGAGGAGTACACATATATTGGTCAGAGTGACAAGAGGTTCAGAAAGTATAGCTGGAGAGGCAGGAGGTGAACACTAATTAGCAGAACCTAGGATAAAAAATGGAGAGTATGGTTGGGTGACTGACAATGTTGAATGCCTCAAGCTGAACCCACTGATTCCTTCTGCATGGACATTGGAGAATAAGGAGAATGGGAATGGAAGACACTTAGGGCCTGATTCTAACTTTGGAGGACGGTGTTAAACCGTCCCAAAAGTGGCGGATATACCACCTACCGTATTACGAGTTCCATAGGATATAATGGACTCGTAATACGGTAGGTGGTATATCCGCCACTTTTGGGACGGTTTAACACCGTCCTCCAAAGTTAGAATCAGGCCCTTAGTTATGTTGAGTTGTACTAATGAAGTTGGAGACATTAGCAAGTACTGCCTCTGTGGAGAGGATTTACAGAATTCAGCTCCTTAACAAAGAATAGCCTAAATAAAGGTAGCATGGAAGGGTGTCAAATTTGCTAACACAACAGCAATTCTCTTGAAGTTGTGCCAGTGGATAGCACAGAAACCTGACTGCATAGGGTCGAGTAAGTTATTAGCAACTATATAGTGGGCAAGCCTGTTGAATTCTACATGTAGCAGGGAGAGTGGTCCATTTAAGGATGGGTAGTTAGGGGCCAGTTGATGGTTTTTGAAGGTGCATCCCAATGAGAAATTAGAGATTTGGAAGGTGGGTATAATGAAGTAAATGTGCAAGAATTACAAGGAAGCTTGACAGGTTGGAGGCAGAAGGGGTGAAAGAGAACTTGGCTCTGTTAGAATCAGAGTGGGTTGCTGTGGTGGGCTGTGGGAAGAGCTGTAAAGATAATTGGCCTGATTTAGAGTTTGGTGGACGGGCTACCCCGCCACAAACATTATGAATATCCCATCCGCTGTACTGCGATTCCCATAGGCAAGAATGGGATCATAATACAGCAGACAGGATATCCATCACATTTGGGATGGAGTAACTCCCTCTGCCAAACTCTAAATCAGGCCCATGTCTTTAACTGTCAAAGCAAGTGGAATGACAGAGGGGTGAGGTTTCCGCATAGGGAGGTCAGAGTAGTTCTGATATAGTGGATTTTGGAGTGGAAATATTCCTCAAATCTATTAGCTGTCAGAGTGGTAGAAGTGATAGTGATATTGTATTGTGTTGTATTGTAATAGTATTTATATTGCGCTTACTAGCCCTGACGAGGCGTCAAAGCGCTTTTCGGCGAGTAGCACGCTACTCCGGAACCCAACAAGAATTAGTGATGGATTAGTATCGGGAAACATGAGTACAGTTTTAGTATTATTATGAGTTACTTTGAGCCGAGGATATGAGAGTTTGTTAGTTAGATTGACTGGAGTAATGGAGGGGTGGAGGAGGAAAGTATCCAGAATTGTTAGTTGGGAGTATATGGTAATAGGATTTAGGCTTGGGATGAATAAAGGAGGATGGAGGAGTGAAGAGTCTGTGGAAGGGGTTAGGGAGATCATAGTAGCAGGGTGAGATAAATGAGGGCGAATTTAGTAGGGTTGTTTGGGAGGTCATGGTAGTAAAGTGAGGTTTGGTGAGTTAGATGTGGAAGCGGAGGAAAGAGCTTTGGCAGAGTTATTTAGGATATGTAAGCAGTAGAATGGATTTGGGATGAGTCAGAGTGGGAATGGAGGATAGATTGATAGCGACATGACATATGATGATGGGTAGATAAGTGTGATATAAGATGAGAGCAGGGATTCATTGATATCTAGTATAACAACCCACCCAGGGCCCATGCAATGACCCATGAACATGCCAAGCACAGAACAACATACATATATATATATATATATATATATATATATATATATATATATATATACACACACACACACACACACACATACATACACACATGAATACACACACATATGCACACATATATGTACATACAATGCATATTTAAAACCATGGGTAAATATACTTAGTTAAATAGGTTCTAAAGAACTGGAAATAACTAGAAATATACACATAATCAGAAAAAATATTTATCAACATAGGCATATGCAGTCCATAGTTGTTTGAATATGGTGGTTATGAAGCAAAGAGCCAACTCTTGAGTAGTTTTCTGAAGACAAGAAAGTTATCTGTGGTTCTTATAGCTGGGGGTATTGAATTCCATAGTTTGGCTGCTTGAACGGAGAAGGATGTACCACCTATAGTCTTTTTCTTGTATGGTGATGTTCTAAAGTGGGGTGCCAATCTGAGCGGAGGTTTATTCGTTGAATGCACTTGGTTATTTTGTTTCTGATAAAAAGTGGTCCTGTTCCATGTATAGCTTTGTGGGTGATACAAAGCAGCTTGAAAGTGCATCTTCTGGCAACGGGTAACCAGTGTAGTGCTCTCAAGGCAGGGGAGATGTGGGCTTGTGGCTTTACATGTAATAGTAGCCTGGCTGCGGAGTTCTGAATATGTTGTAGTTTTTTCATAATAGATAGAGATGATCCATTGTAGAGGCCATTGGCATAGTCCAGTTTGGATAGTACAAGCGAAATAGTAGCTTGCACCTTGTGTTGAAATCCGAGGTGGGGGAAGATGCATCGTAGAGTCTTCAAGGTGATGAAGCTTGTTCGTGCTAATTTGTCCACTTGAGCATTCACAGTTAACTCGGAGTCCATGGTGATTCCAAGGTTTTTAACTTCCTTGGATAATTGAGGAGGTGGTCCGAGATCAGCAGGCCAGGCGCACAGTGGGTCATAACTTTTCCAGTCACCTCATGTGAGTATTCTGTTTTGGAGGTATTTAGTTTGAGATGGCTCCAGGTCATTCACTGATCAACTGCTCTGAGGCAACTGAAGATTTCTGAGTTTTCAATGTTTTTAGGGTATTCTAATTTAAGTAGTGTTTGTGTGTCATCTGCATAGTTGTAGCATGTGAGATGAAAATCATTGATCAGTTCTGGTAATGATATCATGTAGATGTTGAAAAGCAAAGGTGAGATGATTGATCCTTGGGGGACCCCTGCTTTTATGAGGTAGGGTTTGGACAAGAAGGGGGCGAGTAGATGATATTAGATCTTTTTTGAAGATAGGAAGTAATCCAGTCGAGAGCAGTCCCTTCTATGCCGGCTTCGTGGAGTCTTTGAATTAGGGTGTCATGGTCAACCGTATCAAAGGCAGCTGAGAGGTCCACGAGAAGTACGGGAGCAACTCCATTGCGGTTGGCTGTGTTTTTAAGATGATCCCAGATTGCTATGAGTGCCGATTAAGTGCCTCTTCCTGGGTGGAATCCAGTTTGGAAGTCTGAAAGTATAGAATTGTCTTCAATGAATTGTGACATTTGGGCAAATGCTGCTCTTTCTATCAGTTTGCCTAGGAAAGGTCCATTTATGATTGGTCTGTAGTTGTTGGGGTCCTGCGGGTCTAGGTTTCTTTTCTTTAATAACGGTCGTATGTATGCCTTTTTCAGGTCTACAGGAAAAGTTCCTGTAGTTAAAGAGTTGTTGATGATTCTTCTTACAGGTGTGGCAGCAGAAGTAGATAAAAGAACATTCTTGAAGATTTGTGGTGGACAAGGTCAGTAGGGCAACCAGAAGGCCTGCTTGCTTTGACCAAATCCATAAATTCACCTTGGGAAATTTGTTGGAAGGACTGTAGAGGCTGGGTTGGTTTATTCTTAGAGGGTATTTTAGGAAAGGGATTGGTGCTGATGGTTTTCTTCTATTTTGAATAGGAGTCCAATGTGTCTGCCTTGGTTGTGTAATGAGTTGCCAGTTTGTTAGTGAAATCTTGAGAAGTGGGATGACTTGCTTCCATGCATGTAGGTTTTCGAAATTAATTGAAAATTAAAATATAAAATTCCTTGGTTATAGATTTAGCATTTGGAATTCTGTCTGAGTAGTACCTTTTTTTAGCTTTTTTAATTGATGATTTATATATTCTGTTACGTTTGTGTAGCTGCAGTTTGTCTTGACTGTTGTTTGGTTTGAGCCAGGTCCGCTGCAACTTTCTGATTTGTTGCTTTATCTTTTTAAGTTCTGTGTTTCTCCAAGGTGTTGGTTTTCTTTTGTTGGGTTTAGTTTTTCTGAGTGGTATTAGTATATCAAAAGCTTCCTGTAGCCACTCATAAAGTTTTGGAACTGAATTAATTGTATCTAGATCTGTGTTGGCTTTTAGTTGTGTTTCTAAGTCATCAAAATTGAGTTTGCTCTATGGTTGATAGGTGCATGTATGTAAGTAGTTGTGGGGTGTGTTGATTTGTGGAGTTTTATGTCGGAAAGTTATCAAATGGGGGTCTGACCATGTGATTGGCGTGATGCTATGATCGGTAACTAGTTCAAGCTTAGCAAAATTGACATCTAGGATGTGTCCAGCGATGTGTGTAGGATTGTGTACAATCTGATGTAGGTTCAATGCGACTAGGCCAGTGGTGATAGCTTTTGGATGGGGCATATTGGGTTTGTCAAACCAAATGTTTAGATCCCCAAGAATGCATAGCTTGGAGTATAGTGTAATAAGGTTTGAGACTGTATCTAGAAAAGTATCTGGGAATGTTGAGTTGTTAGGTGGAGGTCTGTTAAGGAGGAGAAAGTTACAGGAGGAAGTTGTAGTAGGGTGGCATCTGGTGAGGAGGGCTTCACAACCTTGTATAGAAATGTTGTCTGTTTTACTGAGATTTATTGCCAGTTTGAATATAATTGCTAGTCCATCTCCTTTCTTGCCTATACGGTTTTGTGTGATGGTTTGATAGCCCGGAGGAAGGGCTTCGTGCAACACTGGGGCCATGTCATCTCCCAACCAAGATTCTGTCATGAATAGCAAGTCAAGTTGTGTGTCTGTGAGCAGGTCGTAGATGTGGTGATTGTTTTTTGAGAATGATCAAACATTTATGAGCTGGCAGTTTAGAAAAGGTGTGTTAGTGGCAGTGTTGTTTTGTTTAGGAGAAGGGTAAGCAGTATAATTCGAGCTTGAAGCAGGTGTGTTGTTAGTTGTGAGAACTGTGTGAGGCTCACAATAGTCTTGCTTTTCAATATAGTGTTCCTCTTCCATTAGGTTAAGGAGGCATTTTGTTGGGTCTGTGTGTGTGGGTGGTGGACTTGGTGGCTGAGAGAGACATGAAGAGTGTACTGTATTTTGTAGGGTAGTCTTATTATGTAATAGACAAGGTGATGCAAGGTTATTAAGAGTAGCATGTTGTTTATTTTGTTTGCGTCTGTTTAGTGTGGATGCAGTATGGGTTAGGAGTGGTGGAGGACCATGTGGATCATGATGTAAAGCTCTAAATTGTGCAATGGAGGAGAGGTGAGTGAATGAAAGTTGCTGGGTTGGGGTGCCTGTAGTAGGTGTTTGTGAAGAGTGAGAAAGTAGGGGTAAAGATAGGATGGGACTTGTATTCTTTGTGTGGTCCTGAGGGTGGGAGTGGGTGTGAAGATAAGTATAATGAAAGTTTGTGTTGATTTGATGTGCTGGTGTGTGGTCTGTATTGTTTTTGTGGAATAATGAGAGGGGATATTGATGTAGTTGTTTTTGGTGAGGTATTTGTATGTGAGTTAGTGCTGGTGAGTGGAATTAGAGAGTTACAGGGGGTGTTGATGTGTTTTGGAGATAAGTGTATGAGGTGTGTAAAAGGGGATGGATGTGTGTCAGGGGAGTTAGTGTTAGTTGTGATGACTGGAAGAGGTAATATGTGTGGTGGAGTGGAGTGTGGGGATTGTATAGTTGTGTGTAATTGGTGAAGAGAGGGGAGGGGTGTTTGTAGATGGTGTGTTGGAAGGCTGCATTTGGGCATTATTAAGATGAAAGGTGGTCTGTGTGGAGCAAACAGAGGATAGTGTTGTTGGTTAGTATGAACAGGGAGTGTGTATCTGAAAGGCTGAGAGAAATGTATAGTGTGGTTTTATGTTGTGTGGGTGATGGCAGGTTGTGTTAGTGGGAGTGGACAGAGTAGTGTTTGTTGTGAGAATTCAGGTGTTTGTTGTAGTTGTGGAGGATATGTGTATATGTGTTCTATAATGGGTATTGTGTTGGATGATGGGACATTGCAATCTGTCTGCGGTCAATTTGTGATGCATGAGTTGGATGTCTTTGCAGATAATGTGTTTGCATGTTGATGGATGTGTAGGGACTGAAATCAATCCTGGTCAATTGAGAATTGGACAGCATTTCTGGCCCTACCCCCGCTCAGTCTCGAACAGTCCCAAACAGGCAACTGCCCTTGTCCTCGATGCCCGGGCTGAGACACCCTGAGTCCTGGGCTTAAATAGCCCTACTAGCCTATAGAAACCTAGTCCTAACCCTAACCAATCAGATTAGTAACCCTGATTCAAACAACTAATGGGAGACCCAGCCCTAATCACCATTCATACCCCTAATCCTGACCACCAATCACAGCCCCAGCCCCAGAGCCAGCAACCAATCAGATTTCCAGCGCTATCCACCAATCACTGCCCTAGAACCAGCAACCAATCAGAATCTCAGCCCTATCCACCAATCACAGCACCAGAACCAGCAACCAATCAGATTCTCAGCCCTATCCACCAATCCCAGCCCTAGAACCAGCAACCAATCAGATTCTCATCCCTATCCACCCTATCCACCAATCACAGCACCAGAACCAGCAACCAATCAGATTCTCAGCCCTATCCACCAATCCCAGCCCTAGAACCAGCAACAAATCAGATTCTCATCCCGATCCACCAATCACAGCCCCAGCTCTAGAACCAGTAACCATTCAGAATATCAGCCCTATCCACCAACCACAGCCCCAGCCCTGGAACCAGTAACTAATGGAAAGACCAGCCTCCAACAACCCACCACAACAACATATGCAACAACCAATAGGAACTTATATAAGGAGCAAGTTGACTGAAGTCCAGTCCCTGTAGGCAGGGAAGAGGCAGCTGCTGCTCTATTCAGAATCTCCATGGATACAGACAGGCTGAATCCACACTACCAAGCTAGCAGAGTCTGCTTTCCAGGTAAGGGACAGATTGTTTAAAAACAAACAATGAAATACTGCTTGTTGCGCACTCTGAAATGTGGCTTTTTTTAAGGCAAAAAACAGGGGAAGCAGACAATTTCTAAACACAATTTAAATCACAGAAACAGATTAAACAATCTCCTAAACACACTCTGCAAGATGTATGTAGCCACTTAGAAAAGAGTGGGGCGGGGTTATGAAGTCATGTGCCACAAACTAGAAAGGTAATTCACACAGTCATGGCAAAAAAAACACTTTAAAACGTCAAGCTGCCTGAAACACAGAGAGTCTACAGTAAAACAGGCACGGGTAGTTGAAAAAAAGACTTTTGAACAAATAATACTGTTTCCCAGAAAAGTCTGGGGCTCCTTACCTAGGTCTTTTAGCAATCCTTGAACCTGGGCTGTATTAGGACACAGAGAAGATGCTGGGCTCACAAAATGGAGGTTGCTGTCTTGGGCTTGCCTCCACAAACTTAAGGGGCCAGAGCAGGTGTGGGGGGGAGGGGCCCAGGTTGCCAAGGACACAGAGAGCCAGTCAGCTAAGTCCAGTCCCTGTCGGCAGGGAGGAGGCAGCTGCTGCTCTATTCAGAATCTCCTTAGATACAGAGAGGCTGAATCCACACTTCCAAGCTAGCAGAGTCTACTTTCCAGGTAAGGAAGAGATTGTTTAAAAACAAACACTGAAATACTGCTTGTTGCGCACTCTGAAATGTGGCTTTTTTAAGGCAAAAAACAGGGGAAGCAGACAGTTTCTAAACACAATTTAAATCACAGAAACAGATTAAACAGTCTCCTAAACACACTCTGCAAGATGTATGCAGCCTTTTTACTCAGAAAAGAGGGGGGTTATGAAGTCATGTGCCACTAACTAGAAAGGTAATTCACACAGTCACGGAAAAAAACACCACTTTAGATGGTCAAGCTGCCTGAAACACAGAGAGTCTACAGTAAAACAGGCATGGGTAGCTGAAACTTGTGAACAAATAATACTATTTCCCAGAAAAGGCGGGGGCTCCTCACCTAGGTCTTTTAGCAGTCCTTGAACACTGGGCTGTATTAGGACACAGGGAAGATGCTGGGCTCACAGAATGGAGGTGGCTGTCTTGGGTTTCCCTCCACAACCTTAAGGGACCAGAGCAGGTGAGGGGAGCACTGATTGGTGGTTCTCGGAAAGACATTTACAGTGGACTTGAGTGAGCCGATGAGCATTGGCTAATAGTCAACTGTGTCTTTGTTAAGAGCATCATTTGGGGAGAAGAGAAGATATATCTAGTCTGTTGATGCTGTCTGGTTACAGATTTCTTCTAGCAGCATTGATGTGACTATGCTGGTTTTCAGACTTCAGTGCAGGGTATGGCCAGGTGTCTGCTCATAGTGTAAAAGGGGGGAAAACGCTAGGTACTTTTAGCAGCTTGAGGATGGTTGATGAGGTGCAAGACTAGTATGAGGTAAAGTGGGTTATTGTGAGAGTGAGTGCAAAACGTGTGTGCTTTGTTGAGGGTGTGGCCAGTGAGGAGCAGGGTGAAGAGTGTGTGCAAGATGAAGAGTGTGTTGCGTGTGAAAAAGTAACAATTAAGTTTCCTGAAGATATAGTGCAGCGCTGAGGTGTATAATGGGTTAAGAATTTGAGCAACATCCATGCAGAAGGAATCAGTGTGTTCAGCTTGAGGACCGAAAAGAGTGGATTAATGTAGGCTTTTCAGTGTGAGTGGGCTGTTGTCCCAGAGCAAGGTGGGTCAGGTTTCCTGTTTTCTCTTTATCAGAAGGACTACTATTGTGGCTTTATTGGAAGGGAAGCGTGGGTGGTAGAATGTGACATGGCCTTTGATAAGGTTTGACAACGTGCTGATTAATTGGGACCAATCCATAGTCCATTGACTGGGGTAAAGTGAAGTCAGGATGAGTAATAGTGGAAGCGGCCAGAAATGAAGGGTGCACCATTATCTTCCATTCTATAGGCAGAGTGAGAATTGGGGCAGAAGGCAGGGACTCACAAGTCTTTCTAGAGTTGGTGCAGCATAGGGACAGACCACAGTCCCTTACGTCGGACCACATGTTTACAGGAACCAGCATAATCTGCATTGGTGAAGCAAAATAAGGTAATCAGAAGGAAAACACAGATGCTGGTCAGCAACTTCAGCAAATCGAGGAATGCCGAAAAATTCAGTGGTCCGTAAAGAAATATATTTCTAACACTCAGGCCCTCATTATGACTTTGGCGGGTGGCAGGCTCCACCCGCCAAAGTCCTGCATCGTAAAGATGACCGCATATGTGGCCTTCCCTCCACGGTACCTACTACAAGTTTCATTGCGGCCCAGCAGGAAACACACCACAACATTGACGCAGGCTCATAATAGAGCAATGTTGCGGTGCGTCAAGTGTGACAGCACCCGTCACGCTTTTCACTACCCGTAAATCGGGCAGTAAAAAGCATGATGTGGCTGTCCATGGGGGACCACCATGCAAAGGGTGGTGGAAATGTGGGTCATAATCCAAATAGTGGATTGAGACCACCCGGCACTGCCAGGTCATCCCCTGGCGGTGCTGGTGGTCGGACCGTGGCAGCTCTGTCACGGTCATAATGTGGAGGTCAGACCACCCCTGGCGGCGGAGGTCCGAGCACCACTGTGAGTCTGGCGCTCCATGTTGACTGTGTTCCTAGCTAGCCTATCCACAGGTTCCAAAAATGAAATCAACACCTAAGATCTGTAAAAACCCTAATCGAGTAGAACCACATCTAATACAAGCACAACGCCCGATTTCATTTAACAAAAAGCTAGGGTCCATCTCAGGAGTGACAAATGAAAAGCATCTTGGGTGGTGGCACGTAATATTGGCCCCAGGAGGTGAAAAAGTGCCCACACACTTGCAGTGGCGGCTCCTCCGTTAGGGCGGAGGAGCGGCACGCCCTGCCAACAGCAGAAGCTGCAAAAAATTCACAACGAGGGGATAATAAAAATAGGGACATATTTATACTCTGTTTGTACTGGATTTGCATAATTGTTTTTATGCAAATCAGGCGCAAACTTAACTCTATGTTTATATTTTGGAGCTAGAAATGTCTAACACCAAAATATTGAAGTTAATGTAATTTTTTGCCTGCGGAAAACTACCTTGCATCAATGAGATGAGTAGGTGTTCCCGGGCAGAAAGTACTAAAAGGCCCTCATGCCTTATTTATCCTCCCATGAAAAAATCACGCACGTGGGTGGGGAGGTAGGAGGGGTAAAAAAATGGTGCAAAGCATGCTTTGCACCATTTTGTAATGCCTGGGTCAGGGCAGGCATTAGGGGACCTGAGAGCCTATTTCCATGGTGGAACACCATGGAATAAGCCCACAGGTGCCCTCCCCAGGCACCAGTGACACCCCTACCCACACCAGAGTGACAGCGGAAGATGAGGGACCACATCCCAAGTAAGTATAGGTAAGTATTTTTTTTTTAAGTGCCTTTTGGGGGCCCTGAAATGGGCCCCCTAAATGGCATTGGGTGCAATGGCCATGCCCAGGGGTCCCTGGTCCCCTGTGCTGGCCACTGGGGTGGTGGGCATGACTCCTGTCTTTTCTAAGACAGGAAGTATGTGGTATGGATGGTTTTGCAACAGAAAATGACTCTGGACAGGTTAGAGTAATTTGTTTTCACTCTAACCTGCCTAATGTCATTTTCTGGTGCAAAAACCCCCTTCTTCCATACCGCCAGCCCCACCCGGCTAACGTCTTTTTTTTTTTTACGCTAGCCTACCCTTTACACCGGCATGCACCATTCCATAAATATGGTGCCCGGCTGGTACACAGAAATGGTGCAAGCCGGTGCTAAACGTTTTGGTGCAAAACTGCATTAATGCAGTTTTGCACCAAAAAGTATAAATCAGGGCCATAGATTACTATCCCCTCATTATGAAAGGGGCGGGGCATCTGGGATGAGGAGCAGTGAGGGAGAGGGCCCAGCGTCAGGATTGGCCGCAGGGCAGGTTGGGAGCTGTGCCTGCGTGCAGCCAGCAGGGACGAGGAGCACAGCACAGGACGGCGTGGAAAAGGTAAGTGTTTTGTTTATTATTTAATTTTATTAAATTTTAGATCCCCCCCATGCGCTGCCCCCCTCCCGCTCCTTTTGAGTGAAGCGAGCCGCGACTGCACACTTGTGGCCAAGCTAAGCGGTGTCTCTAGAGAGTTCTAACACCTGCGTTTAGAAAGGACTGTGAGAGTGAGCAATAATCTCGTTTTACTGCTGAATCTTTGCATGCACCATCTAACACTTCATTCTTTGGTAGAAACACGATCTGTCAACACCCTTATGACATTTCGTACTGGTTGTTTTATGCCATTAGGACATTTAAGCAATGACAAGAAGTCTATTATTGATGCCATGAATAACCTCTCTCTTTTAAACTGTATCAATAAAATATGTAAGCTATATTTATAAGTAATGGCCATTGGAAATAAAAGTTCTTCGATGTCCCTTCCTCCTTGCCCTTTTGCCTTGTAGGAGAGTGGTCTCCAGAGTATGGGATAATTATAAAAAAGGGTACTGCTCGATGGTAGTGTACCCAGTCTCGACTGATATGTAAATTTCTAAATTTATCTTCCCTTTTTCATACTGTGAAGACAGGCCCCAACTGGTTTCCAATCTGTGACATTGTTTTTAATTGTTGCATTTGTGTGAATTTATCCCGCTGTGCTGAGAAAACGCACTGACTCATTTTCTTATTACACTATCAACCCCAAACTCGCAGGACCAGGGCACCATAGCAACCGCTGCTTCATTTCTTCAGGTGAAACGCTGTCAACGCTTTAAACATTATTTACTGCATGGACGTTATTTGAGTGGTCCTCGTGTGCCATAGAGCGTTTAATATGTTCCAACATCTCTAGCTAATTCATCATGTGTGTGCAAAAGGATGGCATTCTAAATACAAACATCTGATGAATTACATTAAATATGCAGTGCTTAAGTTTTTAAAAGTAAATAATAAAAAAAAAATAATGAATACATGCAGATGCACAAGGTCGTTCTTATGTGCTTTCAGGTGACACCGACGAACATAGTGGTTATAGACTGGCATAGCTGCCACTAAGGGCTTTGTTATCCATAGTGGGGCAGGTGCAGTATTACGATGGGCCAAGGGATTGGGGCTCACTGGACCTCAATTGTAGCTGTTTTTACTATCAAACCAAGGGGTAATTCCTCAACCCTATATCTTTATCTCACTCGTACAGGCTCTTTTTTTATCCAAGCTTTCTCCCTTTGTAACTGTTTTCCCATCTTTTTCTACTTCATGCCCTCTTTTTCTGCCCCTTTTCTCTTGTTCTAGCTTAAAGCCTGAGGTTGAAAATGAATTTCTGGTCGCCAAAAATTAATTCTGGTGGTCACCCCCTGCAACCAACAAGTGAGAAATTGAAATATTAATTGGGGTGGATGGTAGTTCACCATAAGGAATAAGATCCAGTTAAAGGTTTCAGTAAACCTCCAGTCTTCCTTATGCCTCCCCTACCCGGTTAGCGTCATTTATTTTGGCGCTAGCCGGGCCTTAGCGCCAGGGCCTAAGTGTCAAAAATAGAAGGCAGGCTCCCTCTAGCAGAAGCCACAAGCAGGGTCCAGGTCAGGTCCAGTTAGCACTGGTCAGCAGGCACCTCAGAAAAAGGTTCCTGGGGTAACCCTCCCCTCTTTTGCCCCGGTTCCTGTTTGCCCTACTGGAAATAGTCCCACAGTGCCCTATACTGACTAAATCCAGGATGGAGAAATCCTTCTCCCCTTGAGCAGAGTCTGTGTGCCCACCCAGAGGTGTAGTAGGGGTAGTAAGCTGCCCGTCCTCTATCGTCATGCCAAAGCAATTCTGGGGTCAGCTGTCACACTACTGGTTTTGGGGTCTGTCTGACTGGTCGACTAGAGGAATGGGCCAGTCAGGTGCCATCTGACAACTGTTTATGACAGCAAACACCAAATTGAAGTAAATTAAGTTACTGGGTAGAGCTCAACTCATCTTCCAGCCAGAGTAACAAAATCACCTCCCAAACCCAATCCATTGTCTCTGTTCTGGAAGAAGTTTTCACACATCATCAGGCTCTTGACCAGCTGGGTGACAGTTGGAGGCTGATGCAAGTTGGCTTCCAGGAGCTTCAGGTGGGGAAAAAGTAACTTTCATAAAGAAGCTATTTTTCCTTAATTTTTTATCAAGAATCAAACTTCACCACTAGGCTAGGCTTTTAATAAATATTAAAAATAATAATGTAAATGTTTTTCTATCTTGTCCCTAGTCTGAGTTAACAGAATTATTATTCAGTACTGCTTTCCAGTGTTTGTCTATAGGTCAGCCAGTCTTCCTACAGTTAAAATAGCTTACAGTGGAAATAGCTTTTGGGTGGTCGTCGCTGTAAGGACATGTTAACTTTACATTTTCACATGTCTTTCTTTTAAATGCCATGCACTCTACCTTCTGGCCTATAAGGCCTACATAGAAGGGGGTTTCTTTTGTGAAAAAGAGTCATTTTGATAGATTAGGCTGCTGTTTTAAAACTGCAGCAGTAAGATTACAGTGGTAGGCTTGGAGGCATGTTTGTCTTGTAACACTACTGGAAGGCACAGTGGTGCTGTAGTCCAAAAGTGACATTTAGCTTTCCATGCCACAGGTGTATTTTGAGACACCATATACTTTGACCTTGTAGGCAAGTAAAAAAGACCAAGTAGAAGTAAGCACATTTAGACATGATTTAGTGTTCTAGCACATGCACCGGGTCCTAGTTTGCATTGTTCCAGTGCACAGAGACAAAAAACAACACAATCAGTCCATTAAGTTGGGGGTGACCACGCAAATAGAGGCACTTTCTCACACAATGGCCCAAAATAAGCACTGGGCATAGATGCATGAGGCACGTTTCCTTCACATATATTAAGTGACTTGGTACGTAAGAATTTTTTTTCCATAAAGGTTTAGGGATGATAATGATCATTGCATGTGATACAGGTATTTGAATAAAAAATATGTGAGTCAATTACAGAATATAGTGCCTGAGTCACAAACACCATTGTTCACCACTGTGTCTCAAAAATTATTAGTTGTCATAATTGCCTAGCTTATAAACCTCAGAATCAGATCTGCTGAGATTCATTTCTGTATGTGGAACATCAGGCTGCAGAAAATCTCCTCGATTTGAAGTTCAGTGGAGAGTCATGGATGAAGGGTGTACAGAATGCATTCAGCACTCCCACATTCAGGACTCACTAGGTATTGAACAACATTTTGTATTTCCACCTTAAAGCCGTTCAAGGCTGGAAAAGTCAAACAAAACTCCCAAATCTTCAAGCTGTGGGGCATAGTGATTATTTTGTGGTGAACAAAAAATGTTAAAATACACTTACTCCTGCCCATTGTCCACTCTGCCCAATGTGCAGTAGTGAGTGTAGAGGAGTTCTCATGCAGTCCTGCTCAGTATGCGTAAAATATGCTCACTGCCATATAGGCGAAATACTGCCACGTGACAGCTACACACTTGATTCCCCACTGCTAGAAGTCCTGGTCTCTGAGGGGTGGGACTTCCAAGTGTGAACTACCACTGGTGTTTAATGCTGGGCATTATCTGTGATATGGAGAGTCTGAAATGTTGGAGGTAAATCGCTCCACTCTCCAGCCATTCTGTCCCTTTGATATGGTTCCCCGTGGTCAGATGTCCTCCCTCCACTGGGTGAGACATTCAACTGCCCATATTCATCACCTGGAGTTTGTCTTAGGTGAAGTTGTGAATCTTTTTAAGTCTTTGTAAAGGACATAGTTCCCTGGCTTCATCCTTCTTTGCAGGCCAAAGTTTAATGCTTCAACCAGCTCTAAAATAGATCTGTATAACTTGTCTATGGATTTCTGAGTAGCTACAGAAAGTAATAAATCTATTCAAATTCTAGAAGGAAAAGTACTATACAATGATTTTCAACTTTCAAATCTTTTTTTCGTACATCACGCCCTCAAGAAGCAAGAGCATTTATCCGTAGGTAGTAAGAAATAGGTTCCTTAATGAGTCTGATTCATTTATTTGCGTGGTTTAAAAACTAATAGAACACTTCGTTTGGCTTTGAATGAGGCTTTTAAAAATAGCACGGCTTTATGCTGAGAAATGTCCTATTATCAATATCTCTGTTTATCATGTAAATAATTGGGAGACAGTCTACCTATCTAAGCAAGCTTCAACTGTACAGCACATGGCTACATGTATGCCTAATCCCTCCTGACCTCCTCAAGGACTGCTTGTAAACAAAGAGTAGATGAGTGCATAGACAGGTTCATGCATGCTGGATATAAAAATACAACATAATTCAGGCATTAGCCTACTTTTGGTGATCAATTGTTTTAATGATTCTGATATCATTTGAGATGATACAATCCATGCAGAGTATTGCTAATCTTAAAGGGAAGGAAAAATGAGAGGTGGGTCTTCCAAAAAGAGGCATGACAAAAGAAGAGTAATTAGGAATCCATAACATGAAGCGTTCCATCTGCATAACCCACATCTCTTTTCTTTCCTCTTTATCACCCTTTTTTTCACTCTCTCCTGCATGTACGTCCTTGCATCTCCTTCAATTCTGCATCCTCCTCTCACAAAACAAATTCATTCATATCTAAGCAATGTTTTTTACTTTACTTCCTCCTGTCATTGTTTCAACATCTGTGTAACTACTCCACACGTTCCCACAATTACAACTAGCACATATGTGACCTTCACTGTGCCATCTGCAAAGAGGCCAAGGATTGAATGAGCAAGTATTCTGAACTCTTTCAGGGCTCACTGACAAAATTGCACTGCTTTCCACCTTAAATCCATACTCTCAATCGGGGACCTATCTGCAACATGAACACACCAAGACACTCGAGGTGACTCAGTTCAAAGTATGCACTACATAAGGGTAGTACGATGCAAAAATAAAAAACTACAGAAAGACAATATGCTGTAAAAAAAACTCTCTAAAGTAATGAAAAATTGATTAAAAAAAACACATATGAAATGTAAGCAGGAACTACATCACTGACATGGAGTACCTGAATGTTTTTTACAGTCATTATTCACAAATCAAGGAGTGTTTTTCCTGGTGAAGTTCAGAACATGAACATCGGGCCTGAAATGGAGCCATTTCAGTGCCAGTTTATAGTTTTTCAATAGTGTCACTTTTCGAGAAGGAAAATCCTATCCATGTGGGATGCTGCAGAAACTGTAAATGCTGCTGTGGAACCAAAGACTGCCCACCTGAAGCAGGTTGGTCCAGCTGCTGCTCTGGAGCTTTTGAGATTTCACATTGAAAAAAATGTTTAAGTACCATCACAGAATGGGACTTAGTTATGTTTTTCAGTGGTACAAAGATGTCCATGGATTTGCTGGTCAGATACTTTTTCTAGCAGGTTCCGTTGGACTTCTGAAGCTTTAGAGGAAATGTTTTTAGAAGTTTCCAAGCTTTCTTCTGGTGCCCAAGAACCACAAGAGTACACGTTTAAGGTCCCGATAATCTCAGGGGAAGCCACTAAGAGATTCTGACAGAAAAGTCGAGTCCCACTACAGTTGTCACTGGTCCTCTGGGATTCTTCGCACAAATGTCCTCTTCAGCTTTTTTATGTTCGTAGAACCACTCTGGGGATCAATCTTATGATACTTAGGGATCTTTCTGTATTTAAATTCAAGTGGAAGGGGGTCCAACCTCCTCAGGCTGTTCCCACAGGTCACAGACACCAAAGCCAGCAGGTTCGTTCCACCTGGTATCCTTTCACAAGTCCAGCAATGTTCTACGGAATACTGGGTGAGGGTCCAGTTTGTAGAGTTCACTGCCCTATGTGTGGGGGTACCCTGAGACCCTCCTAGTCCCTCTCTGGCCAGTGGATTAAATGGCCTACCTACATTTTCAGACGTTCCTCACTGTAAACAGGCCCACAAATCAATTTATCAGGGCAAATCTAAGATGGCAAAAGTGTTCAACCACAGAAAACTAGAGCTCTGAGAAATGGGGGTATGTAGTAGTGTACTATGGGAAATTACTTCTGTCATCATATATTCAACACTATCATCCACTTTGAAGCAGCCCTGGATCGAACCACAACCTAAAATGAGACAGAAGTCCAGTAAAACAAAGCAGAGTGTTTCAGTAGACAAACAGGGGCTGCACAAAAATTGTGCTTTAGGCCTGTTCTATTCCTTTCAAAGGTCTTAGGGGCATATTTAAGAGCCCCTAGTGCCATTCCTATGCCACGTTAGCATCATTTTTTTTGCACTAATCTGTGGTTAGCAGGCCAAAAAACGCTGCACCATATTTACAAAGTGACGCAATGCATGCAGTGCGCCACTTTGTAACCCTTTGATCTACATTATGCCTGCACCAGGCATAATGTATGCAAAGGGGGCATTCACCTATTAGGGGGCTGAAACAATGATGCAAGGAAATCTAACAGATTTCCTTGCAGCAGTTTTTTAGGCACTTTTAACGCCCGCTTAAAGCAGGCATTAAAAGAGGGTACACCAATATTTACAATGGGCCCTTATGTATTCTGCAGGAGTAGCATCGAAATTTGGCGCTACTTCTGCAGAGTACATCAATAGCATCATAAAAAAATGACACTATTGCCCCCTACCCTGCGCCATGGTGCGCCATATTTTAAATATGGGGCACACATGGTGGCGGTCGAAGGTGAATATCCTGCTGAGCTTGAATGAGCCATACCTGCTCATTCAGGTTGACCTATTGATCAAAATTGTCTACTTTGAGGCTTCTGGAAGGAAGTTCACAGCTCATTTCATGGAGGGCAGTCTGGTCAGGAGCTGCATACAAAGGCTAATTAGCTCACAGTGGCTTAGGCAAGTATATACAACTTTTCAGAAAATTAGAAAAAATACAACTTTACAATGAATTAGATTTTTTGAAACAGCTGAGAAATGTTTTTGTTCTACTGATATAATAGTTTAGTCTACTTTACTTGTAATTCCTAAGGGATAATAACGTTTGGTGATTTATTCATTGTAGCTACTGTCTAACAATAATTTAGGCAGTGTAAGAAATTGGGTTACCATTTGTGGGTGAAACTCTACTCAATCAGCAACCTTAATCCTTGTCACTGTGAAGTCCCAACCTCAGAAAGTCACAAGCTCAGGCCGACCCTGATGGAGCACCAGTCGGATACAGGGACTAGATTAGCCCAGCTAAAAAGGTACCTTCTAAGCCAGCACAAAGAGTCCTGTTAACGCAGGGGGCAGTGATGAGCCGGGTATTATAAAAAATGGTCTTCGATGTAGCACAAAGAATATGACTGGTGTCATTGAAGGGCTCCGCTGTAGAATGTAGATACTGTTTTCACAAATGATCATGCCAGTGCTTCACAAAGGCGTTCCCCATTAATGATTGATGCTGTTGCGTGAAGGGTGGGACTGACTGAGCTTCGCACTGGCAGGCTGAGTGAGTGACAAGAGTTTGTCACCAAAGGGCCAGTTCACAGTCTTGAAGAGTCCAAAAACTTCAATTCTGTCTCCCTGAGGCCACATCATGGGTTCAGGATATGAGGGACACCATGTGGTGCTCAGGGGGTTGCTCCAGCTGGATCTGGGTGCTGAATCAGGTGGGTGGGACCCTATTTTGTCCCTCTAGCTCTGAAAAGGAGACCAGCAGTTTAGCCCTTGGAGTCATTCTGAGACTCGTGGGTTCCGGTGCAGGTCCAATCCCTCTGACAGGAGGGCAGCCATCCAGCAAGGCAGCAGTCCAGTAGGGCAGCAGGCAAGCAGAGTGGCAGTCCTTTCAGCAGCACAGGAGCCTTTTTCCTGACAGAGTCTCCACAGGTCCAGAAGTGTACTGAAAAGATGCTGTCTGAGGTTTAATATTTATACCTGGTTCTTCCTTTAAAGTGGGAAAAGCTTTTAGAGGTTTTCTTTCAAAGTCTAGAAGCTTCCTGCATTCCCTGTTCTGGCTCCAGACTAACTACAAACCTTTATGAGGAGGTAGGACATAGTATATGCAAGTGCAAGTAGGGCTGCGCCCAGGTCCACCCTCCCATTCTGCCAGTGATGGATCATCCAGTCAAACTTAAGCTCTCTATTGTGTGTGGCTGTTTAGGAGGAATACAGAGCCCAACTGTCATCTATACCCAGTTATGTGACCCAACAACAGGATGCATCACCAAATGGCTAAGGCAGGAAAATGGCAACTTTCCAAAAGTGCAATTTTTCAAAATTGTAATTTAAATGCTGACTTTCCCATAAGATAGGGGTTTCGTTACAATTGCAAAAAACCCATACATGAACTGGCTACATGTTCCCATTTGGAAATTAGGGCTTAATAAATGTAATGAGGTAACTCCAATGTTGTCCTATGAAATAGGCAGGCCTGGATAGGCAGCCCTTGCATTAGTGAAAACTGAATTTGAAGAGTTTTTCACTACCTGCGCCCCGATGGCAACTGTGCCCACTGCAGAGTGGCAGAGTTAAATGTCCTCCACCTTGCATGGTTAGGTAGACCAATACAGACATACTGGAATGAGATTTCCGTGGCACTCTCTCTCATGATAGGACAAACTATAACCCTCATCCCACTCTAGCCAATTTTGGGAAACACTGGGGAAATAGAAGCGGGCTATAGGAAATATATAGCACCGAGCCTCCTCCTGGCAAAACACAGAGTTGCTTGCAGATGGGGATGGGGAACAGCACACAAATTCAAGGAATTGCTGCTAGATTTAATTTATTGTCAGGATCAATTGACCAGGCACACGTAACTGATGGCCCCCACGGTACCGGCCCAAAGACATATGAGACCCATTGCACACCTACCTACTAACCCAGGCGCCAGGGACAGCAGAGGAGAATGAGCCTATTTCACTGCGCTGAGCTGCCTCTTTAACCTACTAGCATATCATATCCATACTATGCAATATACTACATTATAATGTATTGTTGATGTACCAATGACACATCTCCCCCTTTCATGGGTCGGCGCTTGCCACAGGGATTTCATGAGCATAAACTGCAATATGGGGTAATACATGACTCACTGCAGAGGGCTTGTAAAACTTAAGGTACACGTCCAGCTTTTTAAATAGTATGCCCCCTGCCCTCTGGCCTGTCAAGGGCCTACCCTAGTGGTGACTTATATGTATCTAAAAGGAAGGGTTTGGCATGACAAAAGGGGGTATTTTGCCAGGTCAAAATGTCAGTTTAAAACTGCACACACATGCTGCAATGACAGGCCTGAGATGTTTAAACGGCTGCTTACATAGGTGGCACACTCAGGGGCATATTTATACTCTGTTTGCACCGAATTAGTGTCATTTTATTTTACTCTAATTCGGTGCAAAACTAACTCCATATTTATACTTTGGTGCTAGACCCCTCTAGCACCAAATGTATGGAGTTAAAGTCATTTTTTGAAAGTGGAGACCTACTTTGCCTTAATGAGATGCAAGGTAGGCGTTCCAGTGCAAAAAATGACTCTATGGCCTTAACGCCATATTTAGGGGCATATTTATACTCTGCGGCATATTTATACTCTGTTTGCACCGAATTAGTGTCATTTTTTTTTTACTCTAATTCGGTGCAAAACTAACTCCATATTTATACTTTGGTGCTAGACCCATCTAGCACCAAGGCCCTGATTTAAACTTTTTTTGCACTGCATTAACGTCATTTTATGACGCAAAAGTGGCGCAAACTTACAAAATATTGGCCCTTATTTATACTTTTTGCTGCAAAACTGCACTAACTCAGTTTTGCACCAAATTGTTTAGCACCGGCTTGCACCATTTCTGTGCACCAGCCGGGCACCATATTTATGGAATGGTGCAAGCCGGTGCAAAGGGTAGGCTAGAGTATTAAAAAATGACTTTAGTCGGGTGGGGCTGGCAGTATAGAAGAAGAGGGTTTAGCACCAAAAAATGGCTTTAGGCAGGTTAGAGTACAAAAAAATTACTCTAACCAGATTAGCGTCATTTTATGGTGCTAAACCTACCATGCCACATGACTCCTGCCTTAGAAAAGGCAGGAGTCATGCCCACCACCCCAGTGGCCAGCACAGAGGACAGGGGTCCCCTGGGCATGGCCATTGCACCCTGTGCCATGTATGGGGGCCCATTTCAGGGCCCCCTATGGCACTTTCAAAAATAAAATGCACTTACCTGTACTTACCTGGGATGGGGTCCCCCATCCTCGCAGTCCCTCTAGTGTGGGTGGGGGTGCCCCTAGGGCCTAGGGAGGGCACCTCTGGGATTATTCCATGGTGTTCCACCATGGAAATAGGGCCACAGGTCCCCTAACGCCTGCCCTGACCCTGGTCTTAAAAAATGGGGCAAAGCGAGCTTTGCCCCATTTTTTGACCCCTCCTCCCTCCCTTGCACCATTTTTACATGGGAGTATAAATATGGTGTTATGGCCATAGAGTCTTTTTTTGCACGGCAACGCCTACCTTGCATCTCATTAAGGCAAGTAGGTTTCCACTTCCAAAAAATGACTTTAACTCCATAAATTTGGTGCTAGACGGGTCTAGCACCAAAGTATAAATATGGAGTTAGTTTTGCACTGAATTAGAGTTTTTAAAAAAATGACGCTAATTTAGTGCAAACAGAGTATAAATATGCCCCTTAGCGTCAAAAAATGATGCTAATCTGGTCAGAATCATTTATTTTGACTCAAAACTGCCTAACGTCATTTTTTTTTAAGCTAGCCTACCCTTTGCACCGGCTTGCACCATTCCATAAATATGGTGCCCAGCTGGTGCTAAAAAATGGTGCAAGCCGGTGCAAAACTTTTTGGGGCAAAACTGCCTTAGTGCAGTTTTGCACCAAAAAGTATAAATAAGGCCCTCAGGGCCTTATTTATACTTTTTGGTGCAAAACTGCACTAACACAGTTTTGCACCAAAAAGTTTTGCACCGGCTTGCACCATTTTTTAGCACCAGCTGGGCACCATATTTATGGAATGGTGCAAGCCGGTGCAAAGGGTAGGTTAGCGTAAAAAAAATGACATTAGGCAGGTTAGAGTCAAAATACGCTAAGGGGCATATTTATACTCTGCTTGCACTGAATTAGCGTCATTTTATTTTTCTCTAATTCGGTCCAAAACTAACTCCATATTTATACTTTGGTGCTAGACCCGTCTAGCGCCAAATTTATGGAGTTAAAGTCATTATTTGGAAGTGGAAACCTACCTTGCCTTAATGAGATGCAAGGTAGGCGGTACCGTGCAAAAAATGACTCTATGGCCTTAATGCTATATTTATACTTCCATGCAAAAATGGTGCAAGGGAGGGAGGAGGCGTCAAAAAATGGTGCAAAGCTTGCTTTGCCCCATTTTTTAAAGCCTGGGTCAGGGCAGCGTTAGGGGGACCTGTGGGCCTATTTCCAGGGTGGAACACCATGGAATAAGCCCACAGGTGCCCTCCCCAGGCCCCAGGGGCACCCCCAACCACACCAGAGGGACTGCGGAGGATGGGGGACCCCATCCCAGGTAAGTACAGATAAGATTGCATTTTATTTTTGAAAGTGCCAAAGGGGCCCCTGAAATGGGCCCCCATACATGGCACAGGGTGCAATGGCAATGCCCAGGGGACCCTTGTCCTCTGTGCTGGCCATTGGGGTGATGGACATGACTCCTGACTTTTCTAAGGCAGGAGTCATGTGGCATGGTAGGTTTAGCACCATAAAATGACACTAAACTGGTTAGAGTAATTTTTTTTTACTTTAACCTGCCTAAAGTCATTTTTTGGTGCTAAATCCCCTTCTTCTATACCGCCAGCCCCACCCGACTAGAGTCATTTTTTTTTTACTCTAGCCTACCCTTTGCACCTTTTTGCATCATTCCATAAATATGGTGCCCGACTGGTGCATAGAAATGGTGCAAGCCGGTGCTAAACTTTTTGGTGCAAAACTGAGTTAGTGCAGTTTTGCACCAAAAGTATAAATAAGGGCCAATATTTTGTAAGTTTGTGCCACTTTTACATCAAAAAATGACGTTAATGCGGCGCATAAAAGTATAAATCAGGGCCTTGGTGCTAGATGGGTCTAGCACCAAAATATAAATCTGGAGTTAGTTTTGCACCGAATTAGAGTAAAAAAAATGATGCTAATTCAGTGCAAACAGAGTATAAACATGCTCCAGAGTATAAATATGCCCCTAAATATGGCGTTAAGGCCATAGAGTCATTTTTTGCACGGGAACGCCTACCTTGCATCTTATTAAGGCAACGTAGGTCTCCACTTCCCAAAAATGACTTTAACGCCATCAATTTGGCGCTAGACGGGTCTAGCACCAAAGTATAAATATGGAGTTAGTTTTGCACCGAATTAGAGTAAAAAAAAAATGACACTAATTCGGTGCAGAGTATAAATATGCCCCTCAGTACTGCAGGCTCACTAGTAGCATGTATTCTATAGGCCCTGGGTACACATAGTACTACTTTAGTAGGGTCTGATAAGTAAATTAAATATGCCATTTGGGGGTAAACCAATTCTACCATGTTTTATGGGGAGAGAGCACAAGCACATTAGCAATTGTTAGCAGTGGTAAAGTACACAGAGTCCTAAGCACCAACTAAAATGGGTTCAGAAAACAGGAGATTGAAGTCAAAAAGTTTGGGGATGACCCAGCATTATGGGTCCAGGCAAATGAGTGGTACAATAATAAATAGAACCTTGCAGTTTTCCCCTGAAAGATTCTGGTAGGTACATCCTGCCAAATTTAATGAGGTAAACGTCTCAGATCAAAAGCACCACAAGTAAAATTCTATTTGTTACAACTTGCTACAGCATGTTGTGCCTCATTGTTATGTTTAAAAGTTGGAATAGGAAGTACTTAATGCACATGACAAATACTCCACCCTGGGTAATGGTATTTTCCATGTGGTAAATACCACCATATTCTGCTCAACTTTTAATAGACCTTTTTTGTGACATCCCAACTGACCAGTCCCAGTTGATTCTGCCCTGCACCCTGCTGCTGGTCTCTGCTGGAGTCAATCTTGACCCCTTGGTGCTGTCCCCAAGGTTCTGGACACTTTGCCAATGTCAACATGTACTACTCCTAGCTTTTTCTGAAACTTGGCACATTTGTGGCCCCAAAGACCTCTGGAGGACTGGAACCAACCTGCCAAACTGATCTGATAAAGGTCTGTCACTAGCAGGCCAAAGTTTCAGATGGTTTCTGGTCTGAACCTTTCCACAGCAGCATATCTGATTCAGTGAGACCCTTGCGGCAAAGGTACCTGGTCTAGTGGGGCATTCTTTGGCTACAGCCTGCAACTTTGCCCCGTTGGAAGAGTCCATGCTCAAAACAAGTGACTGAGTGACTGATTTAGAGTTTGGCAGATGGGGTTTCTCCATTTCAAATGTGATGGATTTCTATTATAGACTATGGGAATTGTGATAAAGCAGACGGGTGCTCACGACGCTGTGTTAACACCACATCGACGCATTTTGTGTTTGTAAGCGCTATTTTTGAGTTTAATCTTTAAAAATTCATAACTTGACTTGCATATGTCGGATGTTTGTTGTTTTGGTCTTGTTTTGTTTAGATAAATATTTCCTATTTTTCTAAACTGGTGTTGTGTCATTTTGTAGTGCTTTCATTAAGTTACTGTGTATGTTGGTACAACTACTTTACACCTAGCACTTGGAGGTTAAGCCTACTGCTCTGCCAAGCTACCAAGGGGGTATTCAGGGGTTAGCTGAGGGTGATTCTCTTTTACACTGACTAGAGTGAGGGCCCTTGCTTGAACAGGGGTAACCTGACTGTCAACCAAAGACCCCATTTCTAACAATTATTTTCAGAGTGCATGTGCAGGCTTTTCACTCCATGGTGGCCAAACACAAAGTCACAATTTTGTGTTAGGCAAAATAATTTCAACTGTTAGTACATTTTATATTTTAAATCACACACAGAAATATATGTGTTAGACCTGACAGCCTTAGGGTAGTCACCCCTAACTTTTTGCCTGCCTCCCTCCACTTTGTTTGTAGACTCTGCGCACTTTACCACTGCTAACCAGTGCTAAAGTGCATATACTCTCTCCCTTAACACATGGTAACCTTGAATCATACCTGATTGGACTATTAATTTACTTATAAGTCCCTAGTAAGGTGCACT
The DNA here is from genome assembly GCF_031143425.1 of Pleurodeles waltl. Taxonomy (NCBI): domain Eukaryota; kingdom Metazoa; phylum Chordata; class Amphibia; order Caudata; family Salamandridae; genus Pleurodeles; species Pleurodeles waltl. The sequence continues at coordinate 832,466,955 of NC_090436.1, read as the reverse complement.
TTATGTGCATAGGGCTGGTGAATTAAATGCTACTAGTGGGCCAGCAGCACTGGTTGTGCCACCCACTTAAGTAGCCCCTTTTCCTTGTCTCAGGCCTGCCATTGCAAGGCCTGTGTGTGCAGTTTCACTGCCACCTCGACTTGGCATTTAAAAGTACTTGCCAAGCCTAGAACTCCCCTTTTTCTACATATAAGTCACCCTTAATGTGTGCCCTAGGTAACCCCTAGAGCAGGGTGCTGTGTAGGTAAAAAGGCAGGACATGTACCTGTGCAGTTATATGTCCTGGTAGTGTAAAACTCCTAAATTCGTTTTTACACTACTGTGAGGCCTGCTCCCTTCATAGGCTAACATTGGGGCTGCCCTCATACACTGTTGAAGTGGCAGCTGCTGATCTGAAAGGAGCAGGAAGGTCATATTTAGTATGGCCAGAATGGTAATACAAAATCCAGCTGACTGGTGAAGTCGGATTTAATATTCCTATTCTAGAAATCCCACTTTTAGAAAGTGAGCATTTCTTTGCACTTAAATCCTTCTGTGCCTTACAATCCACGTCTGGCTGGGCTTGGTTGACAGCTCCTTGTGCATTCACTCAGACACACCCCAAACACAGGGTACTCAGCCTCACTTGCATACATCTGCATTTTGAATGGGTCTTCCTGGGCTGGGAGGGTGGAGGGCCTGCTCTCACACAAAGGACTGCCACACCCCCTACTGGGACCCTGGCAGACAGGATTGAACTGAAAGGGGACCTGGTGCACTTCTTAGCCACTCTTTGAAGTCTCCCCCACTTCAAAGGCACATTTGGGTATAAAACAGGGCATCTGCCCTACCTCATGAGACACTTGCTGGAGAAGAAACCTGAACCAGAAACTACATCCTGCCAAGAAGAACTGCCTGGCTGCTCAAATGACTCACCTGTCTGCTTTCTACAAAGGACTGCTGCCTTGCTGTTGGCCTGCTGCCTTGCTGAACTCTTGTCTGGCTGTGAAAGTGCTCTCGAAGGGCTTGGATAGAGCTTGCCTCCTGTTCCCTGAAGTCTCAGGTCCAAAAAGACTTCTCTCTTTCACTTAGACGCTCCGTGCGCCGAAAATTTCGACGCACAGCTTGTTCCGCGGCGAGAAAAACGCCGCACACCGACGCTGATCAATGCAACGCTCTTGGGACGACCGAAAATCAGACGCACGGCTTCGCAAGGACAACGCCGCCCGACCTCTAGAGGAGAAATCGGCGCGACGCCTGTCGTGAGATCGTAATTTCGACGCGCAGCCCCGCAGAACGACACGCAGCCGGAAAACAAGCAGGAAAATCCACGCACAGAACCGGGACATCTGGTAATCCCCGCGACCCACGAAAAGAGACTCTCCGAGTGCCGGAAAACGTCGCACGACTTCCCCGCGTGGAAAATAACGACGCAAGTCCGTGTGTGCTGGGGAGAAATCGACGCACACACCCTTTTTCCACGCACCTCTTCTTTTGTGGCCCTCTGAGGAGATTTTTCCACTCCAAACCAGGTACTTGTGCTTGAAAGAGACTTTGTTTATATTCTAAAGACTTAAGACACTGTATATTACTTTTCAGTGATATCCCTACAATTTCCCATTGCATACTTTATTCTTTTTGACCTACAATTATCCAGATAAATATTATATATTTTTCTAAACACTGTGTGGTGTATTTTTGTGGTGCTATATGGTGGTATTGTATGATTTATTGCATAAATACTTTACACATTGCCTTCTAAGTTAAGCCTGACTGCTCGTGCCAAGCTACCAGAGGGTGGGCACAGGATAATCTTGGATTGTGTGTGACTTACCCTGACTAGAGTGAGGGCTTTTGCTTGGACAGGGGGTAACCTGACTGCCAACCAAAAACCCCATTTCTAACATTGGTGATCAGCGGTGAGGATAGGACTTGTATTTGTGCAGTGACATACAGTAGCTAAGTATTTCACTATCTACCCACAGTTGAAGGTCAACTTGGTTTTTATCTCTTTTTGCAAATCCGTTTTTTCTCCTGACAATTTTCAAAAACTAAATCCTCACTCAACATGTCTCAGACAGGGGACTTTGACCTAGTCCAGTTGGATACATATACGGTCAAACAACTAAGAGGATTCTGCAGGGCATTGAGGGTACCCACCCAAGGGGCCTCCAGAAAGGAGGACTTTCAAGTGGCACTGAGGGCCTGGGCAGAAGCCCATTTAGAGGATGATGAGGAAGAGGAGCCAGAAAATGGCCCCTCAGAGGAATTTTCACTATCAGTGGATGGTGTTACCACTGCAATTGTGCCCCCTTCCAGACCAGGGAGCAGTGTCTCTGTGCAAAGCCTGACCGCAGAGGAAAGGAGAGAAGAAAGGGAGTTCCAATTGCAAATGGCAAAACTGAAAATTGAGGCTCAACAGGAGGAGAGAAGGGCAGAAAGAGAAGCCAAGCAAGCTGAGGCTGAAAGAGCAGCCAAACAAATTGAAGCTGAAAGAGAAACCAAACAGGTGGAGGCTGAGAGAGCTTTGGCTGAAAATAAACTATTGTTGGCTCATGAACTGAGTCTCAAGGGGCTAGAGATCAAGGCAAGACAGTCTGAATCCAGCAATAATGGTGGCAGCATACTGACAGGACCTGCTGGAGAAAAGAAGGTTCGTATACCCAAAAATGTGGTGCCCAGTTTTGTGGTGGCAGATGACATAGATAAATGGTTAGCTGCTTATGAAGTTGCACTAAGGGCTCATGAGGTTCCTGAAGGGCAATGGGGGGTAGCTATGTGGGGTTATGTACCGCCATTGGAGAGGGATACACTCCTCACATTAGATCAACCTGATCAAAACACATACCCACTTCAGAAAGCCACTTTACTTGCCAAGTTTGGGCTGACCCCTGAGGGATACAGTCAGAGGTTCAGGGACAGCACCAAACAAACCACACAAACATGGGTAGATTTCTTTGACTTCTCCAGTAAGGCACTGAATGGATGGGAGCGGGGCAACAAAGTAGCTGATTATAAAGGTTTATATGACTTGATTCTAAGAGAGCATATGCTTAATACTACTTATACAGAGTTGCGCCAGCACTTAGTGGATAGCAAGCTGACTGATCCCAGGAAGCTTGCTGAGGAGGCGGACCTCTGGGTTAGCACCAGAGTGTCCAAGAAGGTACCTGGGGGGGACTCCCACAAAGGTGGTCAGGGTTCCCAACAGAAGAAAGAGGGGGGAGATTAACTTGCAGATAAGGAACTCTCCAAAGGCCCCCAAAAGAATTCCCAGGGAGGGGGTGGCAATCCTTCCTTTTCCAAATTTGGGAAAAAGCCAGGGACATATGACAGGTCAGGGAAATCTAACCCCAAATGCATGGAGTGTTACCAGTATGGTCACTATAAAGGCGATCCCCAGTGCCCCAAGAGGGCACCGTCCACTACCGGACAGGCACCTGGATTGACTAGTGTAGCGCTCGGGGGGGGGATGGACCCAGATAGCTTTGGGGAACAGGTAGAGATTTCCCTAGTGTCCCTGGGAGAAGGAGAAATTGTGCCCAAGGTCCACATGCCCAAAAATACTTCCAAGTACAGGCAGTGGGTCACCATTGATGGGCAGAAGGTGGAGGCTCTGCGTGACACAGGAGCCAGTATGACTACTATCAAGAGTCAGCTGGTGTCAGCAAAGCAGATAGTACCTAATACATTCCACCAGGTCATAGTCGCTGACAATTGCGAGAGTCACCTACCGGTGGCTCTGGTTCCCTTTGAGTGGGGGGGGGTCTCTGGTACTCTGAAAGTAGCTGTGAGTCCTGCCATGCCTGTAGATTGTCTGTTAGGCAATGATCTTGACCATACTGCTTGTAAAGAAGTGGAGCTCAAGTCTCACCTGGAGATGTTAGGGTTACCTGAGTGGGTCTGCATGACCACACGGTCCATGGCTGACCGAGAGGGAAGTCAAGGGCGTCTGGAGCCTGGAACGATGGCCCAGAGAGCTGCCAAGAGGAGGGACCAGGGGCGCGGGAAACCGGCCCCAGAAGTTCCCGCAGTGGCTGCCGGGGCTCCTGAGGAGGAGGCTCCCGAGCCAACTGGGGAAAACATTGCCACCCTAGGTGACTTACCTGAGCTTGCTGGCTGGCAAGTTGAGGGTGGACCCACCAGGGAGGAATTCTGCAAGGCGCAGAAAGAATGTCCCACTCTAGAAGGTCTGAGGAAACAAGCCTCAAACCAGGCGGCAGGTGACACCTCTAGCGATCACCACCTATTTTGGGAGAATGATCTCCTCTACAGTGAGCTTAAGGTTCCGGCCTTTGGGGCAGCACGTACGCTGGTGGTCCCCCAATGTTACCGAACCTTCCTACTGGGTCTGGCTCACGACATTCCCCTGGCAGGACACTTGGGGCAAGGCAAGACCTTTGACAGGCTTGTCACCCACTTTTATTGGCCCAAAATGAGGACACACTCAGATAAATTCTGCAGATCTTGTCCTACCTGCCAGGCCAGTGGTAAAGCAGGAAAAAGGGTTAAAAGCCCCCTGATTCCACTTCCTGTCGTTGGCACCCCCTTTGAAAGGGTGGGCATCGACATTGTTGGTCCCTTGGACCCCAAAACTGCCTTAGGCAACAGGTTCATCCTGGTTTTGGTGGACCATGCCACCCGTTACCCAGAGGCAATCCCTCTGAGGACCGTAACTGCACCGGTGGTGACCAGAACTCTGATGGGGATATTTACCCGTGTGGGATTCCCCAAGGAGATAGTGTCTGACAGGGGCACTAACTTCATGTCTGCATACATGAAGTCTCTGTGGGATGCGTGTGGTGTAACCTACAAGTTCACCACACCCTATCACCCCCAGTCTAATGGTGCTGGTGGAGAGATTCAACAAGAACCTGAAAGGCATGATTTGTGGCCTCCCTGAGGCCATGAGGCGTAAGTGGGATGTCCTCTTACCATGCCTTCTCTTTGCTTACAGAGAGGTCCCCCAGAGGGGGGTAGGGTTCAGTCCCTTTGAGCTTCTCTACGGGTACCCTGTCAGGGGACCCTTAAGCATTGTCAAGGAGGGATTGGAGAAAGCTCCAAAGGCACCCCCTCAGGACGTGGTCAGCTACATGTTGGCCCTCCGCAACCAGATGACCCGCTTCTGGAAAGAGGCCCAAAGTAACCTTGAGGCCAGTCAAGAGGTAATGAAAAACTGGTATGACCAGAAGGTCACCCTGGTAGAGTTTCAACCTGGAGACAAAGTGTGGGTAATGGAGCAAGGAGAGCCTAGAGCTCTCCAGGACCGCTGGTCTAGCCCATTTGAAATCAAGGAGCGGAAAGGGGAGGCCACTTACCTTGTGGACCTCCAAACCCCTAAGAATCCCCTAAGGGTGCTCCATGTGAACCAACTAAAGGCTCATTTTGAGAGGTCGGAGATCAACATGCTTCTGGTCACAGATGAAGGAATGGAAGAGGAGAGTGAACCTCTCCCCGACCTCCTCTCTGCCCAAGAAGGTGATGGGTCAGTAAGCGGGGTCATTCTTTCTGACTCCCTGACTCTAAACCAGAAAGGAGACTGCTATGAGCTGTTGGAGCAGTTCTCCCCCCTGTTCTCCCTTACTCCTGGACTGACCCACCTATGTGTTCATGATATTGACACCGGTGACAGTCTCCCTGTGAAGAACAAAATTTACAGGTTGTCAGATAAGGTGAAGGCCAGCATCAAGGAGGAGGTCTCCAAGATGTTGACTCTAGGGGTTATCGAGAAATCCAGTAGTCCCTGGGCCAGCCCAGTGGTGTTGGTCCCTAAGGCTACTGCCCCAGGTGCGAAGCCAGAACTCCGGTTCTGTGTGGACTACCGGGGTCTCAACTCAGTCACCCGGACTGATGCTCACCCCATCCCCCGAGCTGATGAGCTCGTTGACAGGCTGGGCGCTGCCAAGTTCCTGAGTACGTTTGATCTTACTTCAGGGTACTGGCAGATCGCCCTGACTGAGGGGGCTAAGGAAAGATCCGCATTTTCAACCCCTGATGGCCATTACCAGTTCCGGGTGATGCCGTTTGGATTGAAAAATGCCCCCGCTACCTTCCAACGGTTGGTTAACGGGGTCCTAGCTGGCAAGGATGCCTTCTGTGCAGCCTACCTGGATGACATAGCTGTCTACAGTTCCAGCTGGGAGGAACACCTGCTTCACCTCAAGGAGGTGCTTCAGGCCCTGCAACAGGCAGGCCTGACCATCAAGGCTAGTAAGTGCCAGATTGGGCAGGGTTCCGTGGTGTACTTGGGACACCTAGTGGGTGGTGGCAAGGTGCAGCCACTCCAGGCCAAGATTGAAACTATCAAGGCCTGGCAACCACAGCGAACGCAGACTGAGGTGAGAGCCTTTTTAGGCCTCACAGGATACTACCGCAGATTTGTCAAAGGCTATGGTACCATTGTATCACCCTTGACAGAACTCACTTCCAAGAAACAACCTAGGTTGGTGAATTGGACAGAGGCTTGTCAGAAAGCCTTTGACACCCTGAAGGAAGCCATGTGCACGGCCCCGGTGCTCAAGGCCCCTGACTACTCCCAGGAATTTATCGTGCAGACAGACGCTTCAGAGCATGGCATAGGGGCAGTCCTAGCACAGCTAAATGAGGAGGGCCGAGATCAACCGGTAGTCTTTATTAGCAGAAGGCTATTACCACGGGAACAGAGTTGGAGTGCTATTGAGAGAGAAGCTTTTGCTGTGGTCTGGGCACTGAAGAAGCTAAGACCCTACCTGTTTGGGACTCACTTCCGGGTTCAGACAGACCACAGGCCCCTCAGATGGCTCATGCAGATGAGGGGTGAGAATCCAAAACTCTTGAGGTGGTCCATTTCCCTACAGGGGATGGACTTTACGGTGGAACATCGCCCAGGGGTTGACCACGCCAATGCTGATGGTCTCCCCAGGTACTTCCGCCTTAGCGATGAGAGCTCCCAGGAGGTCGGGTAGCTCTCCCCACTTTCAGCTGGGGGGGACACATGTTAGACCTGACAGCCTTAGGGTAGTCACCCCTAACTTTTTGCCTGCCTCCCTCCACTTTGTGGACACTGTTTTTGCTGTTTTTTAGACTCTACGCACTTTACCACTGCTAACCAGTGCTAAAGTGCATACGCTCTCTCCCTTAACACATGGTAACCTTGAATCATACCTGATTGGACTATTAATTTACCTATAAGTCCCTAGTAAGGTGCACTTTATTTGCATAGGGCTGGTGAATTAAATGCTACTAGTGGGCCAGCAGCACTGGTTGTGCCACCCACTTAAGTAGCCCCTTTTCATTGTCTCAGGCCTGCCATTGCAAGGCCTGTGTGTGCAGTTTCACTGCCACCTCGACTTGGCATTTAAAAGTACTTGCCAAGCCTAGAACTCCCCTTTTTCTACATATAAGTCACCCTTAATGTGTGCCCTAGGTAACCCCTAGAGCAGGGTGCTGTGTAGGTAAAAAGGCAGGACATGTACCTGTGTAGTTATATGTCCTGGTAGTGTAAAACTCCTAAATTCGTTTTTACACTACTGTGAGGCCTGCTCCCTTCATAGGCTAACATTGGGGCTGCCCTCATACACTGTTGAAGTGGCAGCTGCTGATCTGAAAGGAGCAGGAAGGTCATATTTAGTATGGCCAGAATGGTAATACAAAATCCAGCTGACTGGTGAAGTCGGATTTAATATTCCTATTCTAGAAATGCCACTTTTAGAAAGTGAGCATTTCTTTGCCCTGAAATCCTTCTGTGCCTTACAATCCACGTCTGGCTGGGCTTGGTTGACAGCTCCTTGTGCATTCACTCAGACACACCCCAAACACAGGGTACTCAGCCTCACTTGCATACATCTGCATTTTGAATGGGTCTTCCTGGGCTGGGAGGGTGGAGGGCCTGCTCTCACACAAAGGACTGCCACACCCCCTACTGGGACCCTGGCAGACAGGATTGAACTGAAAGGGGACCTGGTGCACTTCTTAGCCACTCTTTGAAGTCTCCCCCACTTCAAAGGCACATTTGGGTATAAAACAGGGCATCTGCCCTACCTCATGAGACACTTGCTGGAGAAGAAACCTGAACCAGAAACTACATCCTGCCAAGAAGAACTGCCTGGCCGCTCAAAGGACTCACCTGTCTGCTTTCTACAAAGGACTGCTGCCTTGCTGTTGGCCTGCTGCCTTGCTGAACTCTTGTCTGGCTGTGAAAGTGCTCTCCAAGGGCTTGGATAGAGCTTGCCTCCTGTTCCCTGAAGTCTCAGGACCAAAAAGACTTCTCTCTTTCACTTGGACGCTCCGTGCGCCGAAAATTTCGACGCACAGCTTGTTCCGCGGTGAGAAAAACGCTGCACACCGACGCTGATCGACGTGACGCTCTTGGGACGACCGAAAATCCGACGCACGGCTTCGCAAGGACAACGCCGCCCGACCTCTAGAGGAGAAATCGACGCGACGCCTGCCGTGAGATCGTAATTTCGACGCGCAGCCCCGCAGAACGACGCGCAGCCGGAAAACAAGCAGGAAAATCCACGCACAGACCCGGGACATCTGGTAATCCCCGCGACCCACGAAAAGAGACTCTCCGCGCGCCGGAAAACAACGCACGACTTCCCCGCGTGGAAAATAACGACGCAAGTCCGTGTGTGCTGGGGAGAAATCGACGCACACACCCTTTTTCCACGCACCTCTTCTTTTGTGGCCCTCTGAGGAGATTTTTCCACTCCAAACCAGGCACTTGTGCTTGAAAGAGACTTTGTTTATATTCTAAAGACTTAAGACACTGTATATCACTTTTCAGTGATATCCCTACAATTTCCCATTGCATACTTTATTCTTTTTGACCTACAATTATCCAGATAAATATTATATATTTTTCGAAACACTGTGTGGTGTATTTTTGTGGTGCTATATGGTGGTATTGTATGATTTATTGCACAAATACTTTACACATTGCCTTCTAAGTTAGGCCTGACTGCTCGTGCCAAGCTACCAGAGGGTGGGCACAGGATAATCTTGGATTGTGTGTGACTTACCCTGACTAGAGTGAGGGCTTTTGCTTGGACAGGGGGTAACCTGACTGCCAACCAAAAACCCCATTTCTAACAATATGTAAGAATTATTATGGTAGATATCAGTGCTCACACCTGCATGATTGTGATGGAGTAACCTATCCACCGAGTTCTAAATCAGGCCCTAAGTCTATAGGTAAAACTTCCATCCGGGCGAGCCTGGTTTCTGGGGCTGGCTTGCTCTCCATTGTGGTCAGCCTTAACTCACACATAGGTACTGGCCAAGGACAACTAGATGACCCTGGTTTGTGCCTAATACTTTTTGGTGCTATTTTTATATTTAAGATGTAAAAATTCATAACTTCAGTTTCCCTTAATAAATTTTGCTGTTATGGTGTCCATTTATTTATTAAAATCTAGTCCATTTTTCTTCATTGTTTTGGCATTTTCCTTGTGTTCTGTTTTTTTTTCTTCTTTTTTTAGTGCTCATTCACCTCAGGCTCCAAGTCTTCTCTAAGCCATCTTAATACACACCTTATAACTTTCAGAGTCAGACCTTAACCAGGGGGGCCATTCCTCTCTCTCTCCATACCCCAGTTGGGGAGCCACTATACCAACACGTCTGCGAGAGCGTGGAAGAGTGCAATCACTCGACAAGGCGGCATCCTATGTACTGTGTTTTCCCATCCATTCCACCAAAGGAACCCATAATGTTTTGGCTTTCGACACCCCACTGGCTACATCCATTTTTGAAGCATAACAAAGTGCATCAAACCAATCTGTATATATAGGAGATGCTTCTCCTACCCATTTCCGACATATCTCACTTCTGGCCAACAGTTTAGCATAAAAAAGCTATTTCTGCATATCGCCCTTTAATACTCCAGCCCTCTTCATAATTCCAAAAACTATTAGAGAGAGACTTACCTTAATATCAACCCCCACAACTTATGAAGACATCTTACCCACTTCTTCCCAGAAAAGACATATTGCTGGGGATTCTATAAACATATGGATATCTGTAGCGTTTTCTGTGCCCTTTTTTCCACATTTAGCCACTCCTCCTTTCCTCATTGTTGCCAGTTTTTGCGGGGATAGGTAAACTCTATGGATAAAAAACAGGTGATTTCATCTATAGGAATCAGGTTTAACCACAGTAAATAAAGTATGCATTGAAGCCTGCCACAAATCCTGTAGTTGCACTTTCGGAAGGCAGTTTCCCCAGAGATCTTCTGCAACTTGAACTCCCCATCCATCAAATCCAAAATTTAGCAATATCAAATAGACACTTCCATTGCTGCAGAGGGGTCTTCACATTATCTTCTCCTCCACATGATTCTTCAAACCTAAATTAGCTCAGGTTCTCTGTGACCACCCTTTCACCTGGACATACTTTAGTCTTGACAGTTTACCACCACTCTCTTCAAATAGTTCATCCCAAGAAACTAGACTGCCATCTCTAAATAGATTTCTTCAATATTCCGTACCGTCCTTCCTAATTGGAAGAGCCAATATATCTTCAAAACACTCTGGAGTGCCTGGAGAAACCGAAATAAGAGCCCTGTGGCAATAGCATTCTGCCTTAATTGCTCACCTTATGCTATACCAGATCTTTGCCATGTCTTGCAACACTTTTAACTTTATTTTTTTGGGGGGAGTCACCAAACTTAAACAAAAAGTACTTTGCTGCCCCTTTTTCACCCTTTACCATAGCCTTAAACATAAACCTAACATCAGACGAGCTGGGGAGGAAAGCATCCTTGCATTCTTAAGTTGGAAAGCCCAAGCGTAATATTGTAGGTCTGGCAGTGCAAGTCCCAACTTCTCCCTCCTTCTACGCAACTCCTTCCAAGATATTCTGGCCCCTTTATATGCCCATATAAATTAGTTAATTGCTTGTTGAAGCTTTCTTAGATACACTTTGTTTATTTGCAAGGTAATTGTATTAAACAAAAAACTGACATTGGGTAGAATCACCATCTTTACCAAGCTTATTCTTCCTAATATCTTCAAAGGCAAGTATACCCACCCGCATCAGTTTATTACATTCTGTCAGAACTTTTTTAAGTTAACCACTGTATCTGCTGGATGTCCTGTACAATCTTGAGGCCCAGATATCTCATTTTGTTTTTAATTAACGGACTGTCCCTCTTCTGATTCCACACCATTACCTCTGTCATCCCGCATTAACATGATAACCTGACATTTTACCAAAATCTGCTGCAATGTCCAAAAGAGCTGGGAGGGCTGTTTGTAAGTCTGATGAATATAGCATCAAATCATCCGCATTTAAAGAAACTTCTTTCTCCCATCCACAACAGTAAAAAGAGGAAATCCTTTGACCCTGTCCTATCCTCCTGGCCAAAGGTTCAATGTACAGACTAAACAGTATTGGAGAAAGTGGGCTGTCTTGCTTTGTACCTCTAGTTATTTTAAAGGAGGAAGTTAAAGTCCCATTAACTAATACCCTTGCTGATGGAGCTTGATAAATCTGACCAATCATCCTGCTAAATTCTTCTCCAAATCCATAACATTTAAAAATTATATCCAGGTAGGCCCAGTTGACAGAAGGCCTTTATAGCAGCAAGGCTTGTAACTGCAAAAGGGTAGTTGTCCACATTGTGGACAGATCTACAGCCCCAATTAAATTAGAAGTTAGTTCATGAAGGTATCTACCCCTGGTAAACCCCTTCTGATCTTTCTGCAGGAGTCCTATCACCACCCCACCAGCACCTTAGCAAAAATGTTGTAATCGTTATTGGAGAGAGAAATAGGTCTGTATGACTCACAACACGATGCGCTCTTCTGGCTGCACGATCAAGGTAATTGTAGCATCATTCCATGATATTGGTAGTGCCAACCCCTCCTCAGAATATCCCCAAACAAAGTTGTCATAATTGGCACTATAGATTCTCCCAACATTTTATACAACTCCACTGGGTATCCAGTGTGGACTTGCAGCTTTGCCCCCATACTCACTTTAAGTACTGACCTAATTTCCCCCTGAGGTATTTGTTTATTTAACTGGACCTGCTCTTCAACCGTTAACCTATGTAGGTTGTCTGTACTCAACCAATTTCTCACCTCTTCATTGGATACTGCCTTATCCTCCGTATAAAGCTCTGAGAAGAAATCTTGAAAAGCCTCCCTTATATCGACGTTGCTCATCCGCCTCTCTCCAGTTTGCCCACAATAGATTTTTCTAATATTATTTCTAACCTACTCTGTTTTAGCTTTCCATGCTAGCAATTTTCCTGCACTTTCACCATATTCAAAGTGAGCTAGTTTACTCACTTGCCATTTCTTTCTCAGTCTGACTTGCAGTACTTTCTCAAACTGAATCTTCAGTTGTCTCAGCCTTCCCTTAAATTTACCTGATGGATCAACCCTGTATTTTATTTGCCTCTCACATTCAACCATTTCTGCTTCTAGGGAGCTTATTTCCATCCTGTATTTCTTATTTCTGAAACAAGTAAAACTGATTATTTTACCTCTTATAAACGCCTTATACGTATCACAAACCACTTTTATGGGGGCTGGTCCCAAATTAATTTTAAATAACTCTTCTGTCTCTATACGTAGTTGTGCTACCACATCACTATCCATGAGCAATGAAAGATCTAACGTCCACCTTCTCATCTCATTTTTAAAAGAGAACTTTATTGTTAATACCACTGCCTCATAGTCTGATAGGTGAGCTGCCTCCACCAGTGCTTGACCAACAAGAAAGTAATCAATCCGGGAAGCGTGACCATACTTTTGTTCTTAAATAAGAAAACATGCTGTTCCCCTACTCTCAATCTCCAGAGATCGCACAATCCAAATTCTTTCATCATCATCTTAAGATAGGTCTGTGATTTTGGCAAGCCTTTTGACCTAGCTCTCGACGACCTATCCATTTTATTATCCAATATCATATTGAAATCCCTGTAATTTGTACCATAAAACTCACTAACATTAATACAGTGCCAGATATTTGGAGTTTAGCTATAATCCACCTCCCTAATTTGTCAGAGATTGAGTCCAGTAATGCTGCTCTAATCTGATGTTTAATCACTATAACAACCCCCTTAGTGTTAAAATTATGGTCCAGGCGTATAAAGAATTGGACCCACTTTTGTGACTTAAATAATTCCGTGCATTCAATTCCAGTCAAATGAGTTTCCTGTAAAATTATTATTTGGGCTGGAGAATCCTTCAAGTACTGCAAAATTCTTATTCTTCTTCCATTAGTATGCAGCCCATTCACATTCCACGTCATAATTTGAATTGAACTACAATTTCCTCCTTGGTCTTTACAAACTTTACCCATTTATTTCCTAACAATTAAGCCATTGATCATATCTTAGGTGAATGAGTATTTTTGTATTTTTCTCCCTTATGCTCCACACCCTGTGCCCCCTTCCACTACCCCTTGTGACCCCAGAACCTCCCTCCCTTGGGGAACCCGTCCCTGCATCCACATGGGCTGCATGGGACACCCAATTTTAGAGCACCTCTGGGGGGACCCAGCCTAAAGAAAGTGAGCAAATCCTTCAAACCTCCGAATTTCTACCCTTGATTACATCTAACAATTTATCTGCTGGTTTTTGGTCTCTGACATTTTACATTTTATTATTGTACATCACTCTCAAGAGGGCTGGGAATTTGAGTTGAGCCTAGATGCCTAGGCTTTTAAACTCCTCTAAACGCCTCCCTAATTCCCACTGCTTGTTCAAAGTAGTCCTAGACAGATCTGACCTTAACTCAAAAGAAAAATCCTTCCCTCTTAATGATTTTAACTTTTAGGCCTTTAACAGAATCTTCTTCAGGGCGTAAAGCTGGAAGTTTACCAACATTTTTCGCGGGTTCTTTTTGCTAAGGTCGCTCCTAAAAGGATCTCTATGAATCCTTTGGATGTCTATTGCAAAATCATACTCACCTTCCTCTATCTGCAATATACTCATAATAAGAGAAGTGACATATGCTTTTAAATAATCTTCCTCCACGCCGTCAGGTACATTGAGAGATCTCAGATTGTTCCTTCTTGAAGAATTCTCCAGTCGTTTCAACTTATCCTGCATTTCCTGTTCACTGTCCTTCAACTGCCAAATTTCCTGATAGTTCTTTCTTAATTCCTCTTTCATAGCCCCTACTGATTCTTCTAATGCCTGAGTTCTTAGAGGCAACAAATCAAATTTCTTTTCCAACATTTCGTAGGCCTGTCTGCTATTTCTTTGATTTACCTCAGAGACTGCAAAACCCTTTTTAATCTCCTCAGACAGTGTTAAAATCATTGTCTCTAAAGAGGTGCTCGAATGAACAGCCCCAGGTTTAAGCTTTAACAAGTCTTTCATAGGCTCCTGTACCTCCGCTTGGCTTGTAATATTCTTTGTGGGGACCGCTACCTCGGGCCTCTTAGATTGCCTATCCAAAAGTATTCCACTAGTACCTTTGATAGAGTTCGTCACATTTTTCAACCCTCACACTTACTTCTTCCTCCACCACACTCTACCATTCCGTTTCCAGACTCCATTTTCGGTGAAGGAAAAATCTCCTTGTTCACTTCACCTTCCACTATATTATGAGGTCCTGAGGATCCACTAATATAACCTAAAGATGGGAGGACTCAAAAGTAGGATCCTAACAAATGGGTTACTTTCAAATTGCCAATGTGAGAGGACCTTTTTATTTAATTTTCCTTTTTTTCCCAACTTATTTTAAAGTAACTGTTGGCTAGCGTCGTTTAAATCAAGAAATTGTTGTGGCCGTCGTGCTTTTAATGTCCCCTGCCCTAACGGGATACCCTCCGCCGTACTTAGCTCTAAGGGGATTTGGCTGCCTCTACCCCCTGGCCCGTCAAATTACGATTATCACCTTTCGTAACACCCACCATTGAGGCAGGTTTCTCAGAGCCCTTAAGCCAGGAGCCTACCTCTCCTCGCCGCCCCTTTCTTTTCCAAACAATGCCCGCGATACTCCTGCCCCCCACTGTCGCTCCTGTTGTCTCAGAGAATACTTGCCAGCACCCTCTTCCCTCACTGCCAGCACACCCGCCCCTTCTGACTCGGACACCACGCCGCCTATGCTGACGCTGCCCCTGCTTTCCATAGGGGAATGCGAGCAACAGCTCTCTGGCTCCTCTGCAGCTCCAGGGCGGCTCACGACAACCCTACAGCCCAGTCCAACCGACTCCCACACTTCTCCAAATCGCCTGCAGGTGAGCCGACACATCTGCATCTTCAGTAACACTGCAGGGCTGCTCTGTGCTCTAGCAACCTGCCGTTACACCGGCCGCCATGTTGTCCCCAACAGTCTTTATGTTGTGTTTTGACTTTATTACTGTTTTGGTACTTCATAAATATTTTACACCTTTCCTGTAAGTTAAGCCTGTCTTCTCAGTGTCATAGATACCAGGGGCTTGAGCTCAGGGTAATATAGCGACTATAAGGTTTCACCCTGAGAAGAGTTGGAGTTATTAATTGAGGTAAATACTCACTCCCCCCATCATACCCCAATTTCTTACAGTAGCCAATTGATTGTTAGGTGTCCAGTCAGACTGGTTAAAACTCCAGTAAGGCATATGCTGTTTCAACCAATCTGAATAAGTAGTCAGAAAGAGGTGGTAAAATTGTGATAGCTTCTAACTGAGGCTGAGAGACTACAAATAGGTAGATATCATTCTGCTTCTTACAAATAAACAAGAACCCTGCCTCCTCGGCTTCCTTGACCTCTTAGAATCCTTTGGTACAATCAACCACCAGGCATTCATCAATATGCTCTGAAAACACATTAGATTCTCTAAAGTACTATTCCTATAGTTAATCTCATGTCTGTCCACACACATCTTACACCCAGTTACACTCACTACCATATAGGACATCATTTTTTCTCCCAGGTCATCTTTAATCTGTACATGGAGCACCTCAGAGACCTCCTCTCTAATTATAGGACTAGGAGTCACACGCATGCTGATAACACTAGTTTGTATCTTAAAGCCTCCACCAACATAGACCGAGAAACTTTCTAGTCATTATCCAAACTATGATGTTTAGTGTGTAGAAGACATTGAAACGCATCAAGAATTTATCCTCATTGCCAACATTGGCAAGCATATTGAAGTCTAGCTGGATCCTCCCCTAAACTCCAATAGCGTCAAAGTTGGACAGCCACAGAATATGCAACACATGACTAAGAATGCACAGACAGTAACGTACCTATCCTTCTGTGCAAGGTCTGCCCTACTTCCATAAATCAGATTTCAGAATCACCATGCAAGCCTTGGACATATTGGCAATGACAAACCCTTGCTCAAATGAGTTTCACATGCAATTCTATCCCTAACACAACATTCCTCATGCTGCTGCATGCCTCATGAAGTGAAATGTCCACATTGAAAGAAAGTCCTACATTGACAATTTGTCCTCCATCACTGGCTATATACATGATCTGAAATGACCTCCCCTTCTTGTGTTATATTCTTTTAAAATTATTTTTATTGGCATTTAAATTGAAAGAAGCACAATACAATTGTATCAACTGTGGGGGGGAGGAATACAAAATAGACAACGCAAAGAGGGAAAGAAAGGGGAAGGGGGAGGAGATAAGAAAGAAGCACGTTGATACATCAATACATGGTTTAACATCATTGAAAGAAGATACCCCAGCCACATGTAGTCCCAAACAATTTTAACAATAGAACGTGCCCATCCTCATTAGATCATGTACAACAACCTCAGGAGTAGATAATAAGAAAATAGCAAATTGGCTGTGTCAATCAACTATGGTGACTGAGGTGATTGGCCAGGGTAACTCACTGCATGCAGACGTGGTGAATCAGGATGGGAGGGGCAATCCCTGGAATCAGTTTCTTGTGTTGAAGGTAAGGAGGAGTTTCTATGGTGCAGACAAGTGTGAAGCAGTTCCCAAATATTTGTTGGGCTTGACCGTGCAGGCATCAGTTCCTAAAAATGTGCTAATTGCTCCTCATAATATGAGGCATCTTGCAACTAGGTTGAAATAGAGGGAGTGGGGTGGCGGCCTCAGTGCATGGCTACTCTGCATTTAGCTAAGCGGAGGAGCATAGTAATAGGTCAGAGATCATTTGTCGAGGAGTCCTTGACATATCCCAAGAGGGCTACCAGGGGAGTTTGAGGTAAGCAATGGCCAATGAATTCCTGAATAATCAAGAAGAAACTCTCCCAAAACTCCACCACCCTCAGACATCCCCACACCAAATGTAGAAAGGTAGCCTGGGGCGCAGCGCACCACAGACAATGTGCATCTCCGATAAGTCCCATTTTAAGTAGTTGCACGGGGGTATGGAATAGACCAGTGGTTCCCAACCTGTGGTCCGGGGACCCCTGGGGGTCCGCGAAGCCTTCTCAGTGTGTCCGTGAGAGCCTAGAAAATTAAAAAATATTAACAAATATTGACAAATTAGGTCACCAGCTTCCAGTAATGACTCAGGCGGGGGTCCCCGGATACCCATGATGATTCAGTGGGGGTCCCTGGGTTCCATTAATGTTAAAGTGGGGGTCCACAGAAATCAAAAGGTTGGGAACCACTGGAATAGACGATACAAGAAGTTGAAATGAATCAGTCTCAACCTATAATTGGATGAGAGAGTGGTCAGCAGGCCACAGCAGTAAGACCTTTGTGTGTTGGAGATAGGTGGGATAGTATCTGACATCCAGGCAAAATGCATGATCATGATGGCTACCTGAGCAGAGGTCTGCATGCTGGTGTAGAGGCAGAGGACTAACCTGCGCAGAGATTGGGTCATGAGTACATGCTCAAGAGCTGGAAGTGGCAGTAGAGGAGCCGAGAATGTGTTGTGTACGACAGGCAGGTCGAATTAGATGAATTTAGAATTATTTTTTGCATTGTAGGATTTGAGGCATCAGAGATCTTGAAAGACGGCATGCATTGGGCTCCCCGATAGAGGTCAGAAAATGTCATGAGGCCTAGTCCACGGGCATTCATGAAGGCACCTACATCTGACAGAATTATCAGCAGTAGGTTGTGGTTGAGCGGGATGGAGGGAGCATACAGGTAGTGGAGTATCCTACATTTCCTCAGTCCATCCCAGGCCCATCTCATGCATTCAACAGTGTCAACATCCATCCTGGCTGCCTTGCAAGTTAAGTAAAGAGCTGTGGAGAGAGGCCATGGTGCTGCCTGGTCTGCCTTGATAGCCACATGTGGTTGAAAAGACGTAGGATGAAGCCAGAAATGTAAGTATTGTACCTGGGTGCACAATGCATATTGGGTATGTCGAGTGTGCCCAGACCCCCGTCAAGGGAGGTAGCATGGGAATCTCCCAAGTAATTGTGGCTCTTTGCCCGCCCAGGTTAGTGTGATGAGGTTGGATCGCTGACCAGTGCAGAAATTGGAAGGTTAGAGGAAAGTGTATGTTGATAAAGAGGTATAGAAATTTCAGAAGGATGATCATTGGCTTTTGCTTTTCGCCCAGTGATGGAGAATGGCAGACGGGACCGGATTGGAATTTTGTCTTCAAGCCAAGACATGACTCGGCCATACTTAGCCTTCCATAGTTCATCCAAATTGCGACTTAGCCATAGCCCAATATAGTGATCCAGTTTCGACACCCATTTAAATTGTATTCCAAGGGGAAAGTTTGGGTGCAGTCCGTAAGGGTAAATAACACAGACTTGTACCAGTTGATCAAAATGCCAGAGAGGCTGGCAAATCGGATGATCTCGTGAGTCAGAGGGGCCACGTTTGTCTGTGGTTCACGAATATATAAAGTAATGTCATTGGTTTACATTGAAATCACTAACCCCCTGGTGGTGAAGCCGAGGCCTTGATGTGCATGACATTGCCTAAGTTGAGTCACCAATGGCTTCATGGCTATGGCAAACAGAATGGATGACAATGGGCACCCCTGTCTCATTCTGCAAGTAATTGGAAATGGACCGGACAACATACCATTGAGTCGTAGGCGAGCAGTGGGTAAAGTGTAAAGGAGCTTTATCTGTTGAAGGACACAGTGACTCAGGCCCATTAGCTCAAGTAAGAAAACCAGGTATGGCTTCTCATATAATAAATCAAATGCCTTGGTGGCATCAGGGAATGCAGCCACAGCAGGAACCTGCTGGTGTAAAGAGTGCATGACCGTAAAAAATGATGCCCAAAATATAGCCTGTGGCGGGACCAGGGATGAACCCAGATTGGCAAATATCTTGTTATCTACATTGATCATACACAATAGACAATAAGAATCACACTCTAGTGCAGGTTTATCCTGCTTAAGGAGTGTCACAATGTCTGCTTCAGGGAGAGATGGGGGCATCTTTTTCCAACGAATCCTCAAACATGCATAGCATAAGGCGTGCAAGGATAGATACATACTCCTTATTGAATGCTGTGGTCAGACCATCTAGGTCTGGTGCTTTAATACCCAGGAGACCGCAAATGACCTGGGTGATCTCTTCTATGGTAATGGGCAAAGTCATGGTAGTCATGATGGGCTCAGTTCAGACAAATGAGTTCAACCTCATCCAGGTATATCTTGGGTTTGGTTAGTGATGAGGCGGAGGTAACAGTGTGAAGTTTGTTGGTGCAGAAGGAAGTCATAGTATCAAGCAGGGCCCTGGAAGAGGACTGAAAGACTGTTGGTCATTTAGCAATTCCACCACATATGTGAAGGCTCGTGGCCCACACTACAGTCCTGCTAGGAACCTGCCTAGTCGATCATCCTCTTCATACCACCAAGATGTCGCTTTGCGATCAAGCTAGTGGGTTTACTGTGTGACTTCTCTGGAGAATTCAGTTAGTGTTTTTCTGATGCTTGAATAATTAGTGAGACTGAGGCACGGAGGCTCCCACAGGTGGACACAATGGTTAGTCACTGGTCAGCCAGTTGGGTTGCAGCAGAGGTACTTCGCCACACCAGCCACCGCACTGGCAAGGTAGCAAGCAGAAGTCCTCTTTATTATTCGTTGTCGCTAAGAGAACTGTCTGTCGAACGGTGTGGAGACCCTCTATGTGATAGCTTCTTAGAAGTGATCTATTTGGTGAACTTGAGGGCAGATTTGGTATAAGTGAACAAATGAGGCTCACCCTCCAATGGCATGCGCAGTTTGGCGGGGTTCATAGAAGAGTAGGCAATCTCTGCCTTTTGGAGGATTATTCTGTCTAGGATAAATTCTCGATGAGCTACCTGCACTGCCTGGGTGAAATCGGGGTATAAGGAGAGCCTCCATCGTTCTCATGCAAGTGCGCACTCCACTCTGTATACTGTGATAGAGGTCCCTGAACAGCTTGCAAAGCAAGGCTTCTATAAAGTCCTCCAGTTTATTGATGGCAGCGGATTCAGGAAGTCCCGTAATTTGAAGGTTATTCCGCCATGATCTGACCTCCAAGTCTTTGTTTTTGGCCTTGATAATGCTGAGTAACTTGTACATTCTGAGCAAATGTTCCTTAGAGATGGTCTGGGCATCATCTACATTTGAAACCCTGTTTTCTAAGAGGTCCAGCAATATGTAACTGCTTGTCAACACTTTGTTTCATCTGGTCGAGTAGGTTAGTTGAAATATCCAGCTTTGTGTTGGTAGCTTTAAGACTGGTTTTTACCTTGACTAGTATTTATTTAAGATCCAAGTCGGGCTGGGCGGCAACCCCGGTGCAATTAGAGGGGTCCTCCATTGATGATTCTTGGTCTGTCTGGTGGGTGGAGCCCCTTCTCTCAAAGGTAAGTTTCTGCTGACGTGCACTATGCATGCCTATGATATCTGAATGATGGACAGAGTCTGGGGTCAGTAGTGCAGACCAAAGCTGGCTCAGAAGAAGTTGCGCACATTGTGGTGCATGGCTCCAACTACTATGGGCCTGCAGAAGGTGGCAGCAATCTGATAAGATGGGGTATCACTAATTTTAACAAGCCCTGTCACACCCCAGGTGAATGGGGGACATGAGCAGACTTGAGGCCCAGGGCAGATCTTCAGTGATGGAGAAGCGACCAAGGCTGGGAGCAGTTCAGACCCACAAGGGCGAGGAGAGCAAGCTTGGACAATTCGAGTCCCCAAAAGGCAGTGTTGGGAGTTGTTACAAGTTCGATTTGGGACCTGGTGCGAGTGGGGAGGTAAGGCCAGCCCAGGAAGGGTCAGTGATAGAGTCCAAGGTCCCATGAGGAGATAAGTTCATATAGTCCCAAAGTTGGCGAGGGCCCCCTCCTTCCTACAGCCAATTGTGGGAGGAGGAACACGGGAGCAGATGTCTGGCACTTACCCTTCTCATCCGAGCATCAGGGTCTAATCAACTGCACACACCAGGCAGGTCCATCGGGATCAGTGGCCTGGACCAGCCCACAGCGGGCACTGAATCCCCCAGGCCAAGGTTATTGCTGGTGCCACAGCACACATGGGTTCCCCGGCGGTTTGTCTCCAGCTGCCTCCTTTCAGCCTGGCAGTGAGGCATGAGTTGACTGCAGCGGTCACAACCATAAAGGCACACACCAGCACCCCAGCCCAAAAGGCAGAGCAGTCACAGCCAGGAAGAGGGGCTTCCCACTCTCTGTAGGGCTACACTCACGGCACCGAGGGAATTAATGATGTAAGTCCCCCTCCAAGTGGCCCGAGTTCACCGCTGGACCTGAGCAGGCTGACCGCTAACAAGGGCCGCGCCTCTGAGCCGAACGCCCTCACCTCTGGGAGATACTCAAATCCCCTCAAATGCAGGTAGGGATAAGTGTCTGTCTGCTCAAGGAGATGCCTCTGCACCAGTTGTTGGCTGCAGGGAGTCCCCTGTAGTGAAGGATAATGATTCGGCGAGCAGAGCCCTTTCAGTGAGTGGCTATGTTATGGCCCGACTAGACTCCACCCCTGCTGATTATGAAATTTTAATGCAAAAAATGCTAGTGAGGACACTTCAGTGGGCTTTCCTACACATATAAAGATACAAACTGCAAAGCTCAAACATTTTAGAAGCTGTATACACTTTATTTAAAGTTTATAGTTGTTAAATGCATAGCGATCCAAAGGCATCCAATGCTGCAGCAAATAGAAACCATATGCTGAGTTGCAACACTGCCTCCCTAGATGAAACACTCACTGTGATGTTCCATTTACATTCAGTGGGAGGGTAAAAAGCAATTTAAAACATTTGAGTAGATGCCCCTGAAAGCACTTGACATTTGACATCATAGAAAACAAACAAACCATTGATTTTGATCACTTAATAAATGCTTGACTTCACACATCTGGCCATAAATGGAAAAACATTCCAGCAGCCCAACACCTGCGGTGGTGTTGTCATTTGATCACTTTTCATCTGTCTGATTTTTCATACGTGCAATCCATGCCGCAAATCAAAATCTATGTAAACAATAAATGAACATAGCATTTATTTCAAGAATACCTGCAAGCTAATACAACAGTTGGACCTAGCGTTGTCTGCAGAGTCACCCCAGATTTTTGCTTTCCTCTGCCTTTCTTTGCTGAACTCGTTGTTTTGGCTTTTAGGGTTTCCTGCACTTTCCCCCTTCTAACCAGTAACAACATGCTTGTGCTCTCCCTTTATAATATAGTAACATTGACCTACACCTGATCGGTACATTTCATTTACTTGTGAGCCCCTACTAACTGTTATCACGTGTGACCAGGGGCTGTAAATGAAATCCTACTAGTGGGCAGCAGCACTCATTGTGCCACTCATTGTGCCACTCATTGAAGTAGCCATTTAAAACATGGCTCTGTGCTGCCATTGGAGCCCTAGAGCAGTTTTAAACTACCACATCAACCTGACAAAATAAACCTCCTGCAAGGTCTAATCTCCCTTTTTAATACTTATAAGTCACCCCTAAGGAAGGCCCTAGTGGCCATGAGGAAGGGTGATTTGTATTCAAAAAGAAGGATGTATGAGTTTAGTTTTAAATGTCTTGGTAGTGAAAACTCCTTAAGTTGTTTTTCACTACTGTAAAACTATCTCTCCCATAGACTATCTCTGCATTACCTCATTACATTTAATCAGTGCTAACTTCATATTGAGAACAGATAGGGAAATATGTTTACAGTCACGTTAATTGAAATTTTAAATTCTCTTTAATGGTAAAATTAAATTTAAGATTATAGTTTTGAAATTGCCACTTTTAAAAACTTGCCATTTTCCTGCCTGAAGTTTTTGGAGATTTCTATGAGTTTTTAGCTGACTGGGCATGTTAAATGTTACCCCATCAGGAATGTGTATTGGGCCCAGTCAGTGAACAATGGGAATGGTATATAATTGGAGAGGGTCTTCCCAGCAGGATGGCTGTGGAGGAGCTGTACCCTGCCATAATTACATTTCAAAAGACCTTTCCCACAGCATGCACAAAGGGACCTAACTCCAGGCATGCCCTGCTTTTGTCACCTTAGACAGTTTGCAACAAGGAATAGGAGGAGGGGAAGAACTGACTAGAATCATTTTGAGGTAGGTCAGGGAATTCCCCCACGTGAAGGCTGGCACCAGGTATACACTGCTGGACATATGGAGAATTCAGAGGAAGGATTGCGCTGCCACCAGAAGGACTGTCCTGCAGCTTGAGGGACTGCCTTGCTCTCTGTAGAATGAAGGCTGGACTTACTTGTCGTGATACCAGCCCACCTCAATTACTCCAAGGGTTCATTGGACGATCTCCTGTGAGAGTTGCATGGACACAACAAGATTCCAGAGGCCTTTCTGCAACTACCTAGCTGGCCAGCACTAACTGGATCTGCCTTGATCTGTATGAGCCATGCTGCTGGCTTTTTTTAAATGAGTTCTGATTTCCCAAGATGTGCCCCAAGGTCCTTGGCCCTTGGCAGGCATCAGTGAGAGCTTCTCCTAATCGAAAAGGTGAAAATCCTGAAGTTTGGGCTCTGCTCAACTGTGAACAGGTCAGTTCATGCTGAAACTCTGCCACCTGCGACAACCACCAATGCGAAAATCTTTTGAGGCCTGATTTCTGCACCAATAGTGACTGTCCGTGACAACTGCCATTGTGAGCTCTAAACTTTGTGCTACAGCAAAGACATCTTGCTATGACCGTCAACATGAAGCTCCAGTGATGACCAGCTCTCTGTGCTACTGCTACAACTGTCCATTACATTGCCCTGCTCTTAGGACCAAAAGTCTCCTCCTTGTGGCCTCCTCCAACGTGAATGGAAATCTTTGCACAGGACTTGAGAAGGTAGCTCTTCAGTAGGATTCCCTTTACCTGACCTGCATACCATTGTGGTCAACCTAAACATGTGATGTTTCTCCAGTCGAGCGTGACCCTATAACGTCAAGACGCACTTTCTGTTTCTTGGTGCTATTTTCAATTAAAACTTTAAAATTAGAATTTAAAAAAATTTAAAATTCAATATCTCTTGTTCCCTGATTGGATTTTTCTTGTTCTGGTACCATTGTATTCATTACGCGTTACTCCAAGTTGTTCACTTAGTTAGGAATTTTTCTTATGTTGTGATTTCACTTTATAAATGTTTGAGTGCTGCAAAAATACGTTACACTTTGCCTCTGGGTTAAGCCTGACTGCTTTTGTGGGGGAAGTGCAGGCAGAGTTAGTGATTTTTGTGGTTCACTGAATGAAATTGGGTTAATGGTTGAGGGAGGTGGTAACCCACTCAGGCAACAACAACAATCCTTGGGAGGGTGAACACAAAAGTCGCTAAATGAACCTGTGCTTAAGCCTCTGGTAGCTTGGCAGAAAAGCAGTCAGGCCTAGCTTAGACACACTGTATAAGTATTTATGAAGTACACAGACAGCAATAAAGTTAAAACATAACACAATGAAAATATCAAACCTCCTTGAAAAACAGAGTACTGTGTGATAAGTAAAATTATTTTAGAACAAAAAGAATTAAAGCAGAAGAACGTGAGATATTGATTTTTCAAGGTTTAGATAAAAATAGTGCCAAGATGCAGAAAGCACCAACTGTGGGTATCTGGTTACAATGGACCTGACAAAGTCACAAGTTCAGGCTCATCATCATGGAGCGCAAGCAGGGCACAGGACCTAGTCTGGCCTACTAGGAGTCATACCTTCTGTCCTTGGTGGAAGGTTTGCGTGGTCTGCTTTTGCTGTGGCTTTCATTGTTTGCTGTTGGTTCCCATGAAGCCTTTAGCTGTGCGACAAGGCTTTGCAACACTGGCCATTGGTTTCAATAAAGCTTTCAGCTGTGTGGCGATGCTTTGCGTGACTTTTCTGCATCACTTGCTGTTGGTTCTGATGAGGCTCTCAGCTGTGCTTTGAGGCTTTGGGGTGCTTTGTGTTGCTTGGCATTGGGTCCGATGAAGCTCTCAGCTGTGAGGGGAGGATTTGTTGGGCTTTGCACTGCATTTGATGGAACCTTTAGTTAGAAAAGGAGGAGTTCTTTCTGATGCCAGGCAAAGGTCCAGGACCTGCGGAATCCCCTCTTGGGGATCAGGGACTCACTCTAGCAGAGTCCAGCAACAGTTTCAGGCAGTTCCATTTGCAGGTACTGGAAGATGCAGTGCAGCAAATCAGCTCAGCTGTTGCAGAGAGGCCTCTAGAGCTTGTTATGTCCCTGGAGCTCAGACAGGAAGTCAGCCAACTCACCCTTGACTCAGGTTGCCTGGGATGAAGGGAGCATGCCCAGTCTTTTTTATCAGAGAGTAGGGCCCTCTCAAACAGCAGGGCAGTCCTCTGGTAGCAGCAGGGTAGTCCTCAGGGGAACAAGGCAGGTCTCAAGCAGCAAGGCAGTCCTCCGGGGAGCAAGGAAATCATTCTTCCATAATGTCAACAGGTCCATGGGTGTACTGAAGAATGGTTCTGGAGGTCCAATATTTATATCTGGTACCAGCCTTTGTGTGTGGGGGCACTCCATGTCCTGTCTCCTCATCTGGTTCTGCAAAGATATTTCCTTCCTCTGCCAAGGCTCAAAAAAATCTAGGGTGACAAACGGCTGGAGTAAGGTTCATTTGTGTGTGCCGGAGGCAAACCCCTTTGCCATCCTCTTTGTGTCACCTTCTGGGAGGAATACACAAACGGTAACAGCAGAGCCATTCACAATCATGTGACCCAGAACAGCAGCCAAAGTCACAAATGGTAAAAACAAGAGAATGGCAAATTTCTAAAAGTGGCATTTTCTGAATTGTCACTTAAAATATGGCTTTATCATTAAAGGGAATTTTAAATCACACTTCATTTGACTCTAATTATGACATCTCTACCTGCTCCCAATGAAAGTGAGCAGATATTAAATTTAATAAGGTAACCCAGTGTTAGCCAATGAGGAGATTTGCCTTACAGTAGTGAAACACAACTTTAGGAGTTTTTCACAAACAGGACCTGTAAGCAGGACAGGACATGCAAAACGTAATCCCAGGCATCCTACTTTTTAAATACCATGCACCTTAGGGGTGACATATAAGCATTACAAACAAAGGTTTAGGCCTGACAAAAAAAAAATTCTGCCAGTTCTAAATGGCAGTTTAAAACTGCACCACAGGCTGCAATGGCAGGCCTGAAGAATGTTGTGAAGAACTACTTCAATGCGGGTCACAATACGTGCTGCAGGCTTACTAGTAACATCTCATTTATGGGCCCTAGGTACATGTAGTACCATATACTAGGGACTTATAAGTACATTAAAAGTGGCAATCAGGTGTAGGTCAATTTTACTGTGTGTTAGGGAGAGGGAACAAACACTTTAGTACTGTTTAGCAGTGGCAAAGGGGTAAAGTGCACAGAGTCCTAAAAGCCAATAAAACAGGATCAGTATAGATAGGGAGTAAAGGCAAAATGTTTGGAGAGACCCTGCAGTAAGGGCAGGTCCAACATTCACTCTGTCAAGGATTGTGGTCACTGCCTGAGTGGGGCTTCCACCTCTCTCAACCCAATTTCTCACACACCCTCAGTGGATGGAATGGCCACAAGGGTTACTGCCAAGTGTGTAACAGTGCAGCCCCAAGGCCCAGCAATCCTTGGTCACAGCAGTCATCCATCTGATCACTAGGAGTGACTGTCTCCTCTTCCAGTGATTTCTAGTCAACCACAGTTCAACTCCCAGCAGTGGTAGTGCACTGATTGTAGGATCAGTGGAGTTGGAACCTATGGGGAAAGTGGAGGCGTCCTCTTTGCAGCTCAGATATCAGCCCATGTTTTGAGAATTCTTCAAATTTTCATCCATCACGAATACATTTTCAACTTGCCCTCCAATGGGATCTCATTTTTTCATCCACGAAGTGTTGGGAGAGTAGGTATGAGGATTATTTTCTTTGGTGGATTGAGTTTCCTTAATTAGCTGCCATCTAGCTCCTCGTCCAACCCACACACCCACTGCTGTTCAACCTTGACAAAAAAATAGATTAAGCTAATTTGTCTCTTCCGGATTGTATTATGAATTCTTCTTGAAGCCTAAAATGGAAAGGTTCTCCTTAAGCTAGCAAGTTTATGTCTGCTCAAACTGTATGATTCTGTCCAGTATGACACCTAAAGATTTAGCGCCTATGATAAATTGTAGATGTGTAATCTCATAGCCATTACCTCACCAAGGTACGAGTGTCAGCCATCACATTACTTCATGAGATTGTGGTTGATACCAGAAAATATTCTTATGAGGGATCAAATTCTCAATGTCAATAAAGGAAAATTCACTAGAAACAAAAATAGTTGTAAACTGCATGTAAGTAATGCAATCCAGGAGAAAGCAGGAGCTGTAGTATGTATATTTGGTACTTCAGCAAGTGGCATGCTTAGGCATGAATAATATATCTCCTTAAAATGTCTCTCAAAAAGAAAAACAACTATCTCCCTAATTAAGTGGGAAATTATTCAGCAAATTATTTATGTAATCGGAATGTGACTAAGACATTGCTATATGTGTACATGCCCAGAGATAATACCTGTGTTTAAACATGTGGGATTAGCCCCAGAGTTCTGCCTATCAACTAATGATAATTTTGTGTATCATACAGTTTATTTATTTGTTTATTTGATTATTATTTTTTTTCTAATGGTGTAGTGCAAAACGAATATCCTGGAACAGGCGGCCCTAGTGCTAGTCCCAGTAACACTGAAAACGAGATTTCAGCAAGGCTTTAAATTTAAATGACAGATCTAGCGTGAGAAATAGAAGCTCACTGAGCCTACGATTAAAGTTCAGAGAAGACCATTCTAGGCTTTGCGCAGTAAGTAGAAAAAGGCGAGGATGCAAATTCTGCCCTTGTGTATACAAGGAATTGTTAGTCTCTGTGTTTTTTCTCTCATTTTTCTCTTTTGCACCTTCTTCCCCTCCATCCTCCCAGTTATTCATAACTTTCTCCTCATCCTCCCCAGATCAGTGATCTGTCACCACTGAGCATGCTACCCCACTCCGGTCCACCAACGCTGACTCAAAGATGTCAGCATACCAGAATTAAAGCGTCACATTCTTTTTTTGGCAAATGGCTCAGTGGGCATGGGCAATCAGAGCAAAAAAAGGTAGTAAAATTCAGTCAATTAATTCATAGACCGATTTCTTCATAAAGGTATGTTCCAAGTGTAACATTGAGATTAATGAACAATCTATGTGATGGAATAAAGTTATGCGGTGCAACTTAGTATTGCATTAGGGCTGAAATTAATTAGATAAATTGTGTTATATGTAGGTGTCCGAAATGCATGCATTTATACTGCACAGGATAAAAAGCCCTAAACAATGGTAATATTCCTGCTTTGGAGCATAGTACATGTCAGGCCCAGGATGTGAGAGGCAGGCAGTGAGCTACTGGTAGCTTGCGACCGCCCTGTTGAAAATCCCTGAATACCACATCAAAAGCAAAAAGAAAACAGCTCACCATGTGACTAAGACAATACTCCTATGCACATAATGCTACTATGCCATAGATGAGCTCCAAGGGTACAGTGCTCTTCCAGAGACTCATTGCTGACATACAGGCAGGTGCAAGGAGCGTAAGACCTTATCAGTGGAATTCTGGCTGTTGCCTCTAAAAGAATGGACAAAGCCATGTTCTCTCTGGACCCCTGGCCATCACAGGCCTGGCACTAGATCCAATGTGTGTACACTGTGCCTTGAATCGTATTTTCGTTGTTGAATCAATATGACCAGTGGTGTAATGAAACTGGAGGGGGACCTCTTGCAAAGACCATGAAGGGAGCCCTCTCCGCACTCACTCATGAGCTCTCAGGTCAGGGTGTGGTGCTGAGGGGGCCCCATGGAGCTCGGAGCCCTCCCCCCCCCCACACCGCAAGGACTGTGTGGGCCTTTGTTGCGCCACTGGATACAACCATGCACTCAAGGAATGCCTTGTCCTACACACTGCATTCTGAGTTGGTGTGTGACCTATCCACCAACCAGCTATGCATTACATACTCCAACAGAACATGAGCTCTCTACTGGAGTTGACTTGTTACTTAGGTTGCCAGTACTACATGCCCTAAAGACTCTGTGGTTGTGTTTCTCCTACACTCTGCCCATGAACACTGTTTCCTACTGTCATTGGTGCAGAAATAATCACATATCTTGTCCTGTATGTCTGTGTGCCTGTGCTTCACTTGTTCACTTTATTCACCTGTTTCTCTCCTTGCAACTACTCCAATTTTCCCTGGTGCTTTATTGTCATAGTAATTCACTATGCTGGAGTGGTGGGACATCCGGTTCACAATTATTAATTTTCTGGAAAGTCTTACCAACTCATCAATCTGACATCCCAGCATCTAGGCCACGTGGATTTTTATCGTTAGATTAGATTATCTGGGAGATGGACATCAATTAATTAATCATCACAGTTCAATCTTTCTCAGTCAATAATGAGAGTTTTATGTGAGTTTAAAAGCTTTATTATGAATCTTTTATATGCTGACCTTTATTAAGGCAGTATTAATTTAATCAATAGTCGATCAAATAATCAATAAGCAGAGTATATAATCAATATTTCATAGGCAAGTTAGGAGCACGTTCCAAAAGGAAAAAAATCCATATTCTAAGGCTGAGGGTGGTTTAAAAAGGGGAATTGGAGCATTAAGGGAAAAAGTGTCCGAGCCCATAAAGAGCAGAACTTCCCATAAAGAGAGGTTTGAGCAAAGTCAGAAGAGTTTCAGCCTGAGCTGTATAGATTCAGTCAGGGTAAAGGGCAAGTGAGGATGGTTAATTTCAAGTGTGAAGAGAGCACTTTGTGTGTGTGCTGATCTACTCTAGGTACACACATTTATATAAATATATTAATCTTAGGCTTTTGCAACATGTTTCTTCTTCCAGTCTCCGGTCATCTAATCAGCTTGTAAGGTTTCTTGAGAACAGAACACTCCTTAGGCTCGTCTCCAGGATACAATATCGCAATCAGGGACAATATGTGGCCACATTCATTTATCACCAAGGGACCCTATAATTATCATTATATGACTCCATTTCTAATAAAAAGAATATATTTTGCCTATGAGAACACTCTTGGCTGTTCTACTGAATAACTAGTCATTCATATTATCAATAGTTGTTATTGTCTGTTAGGATAATACACATTCTTTTCAATGCACTATATAACTTTGAGTCTGGTTCACATGATTCATTCTCTTCAGGAGTTTGCATGTTTGTGTTTAAGCTTTCAAGTCTACAATGCTTATTCCTTAGGAACATTTGCAAGGTTACTTGTCAACAACTGGCTCAAGTTAATGCATTTTATTAAAACATATGTACGCATAAAGGTCAGGAACATTACATTTCACATGCTTGAACTAAGTCAGATGTCAATGAAAAAAATAAATGGAGCTTTCAGCAAATCATACTTAATATGTGCAACTGTGGCTGCCCCATACACATTTTACAGTTTAAATGCATTTGCTTTCTTATTAGGCCTACTTATTAATTCTGCAAGTTAATGTTAATGCATTGTTTTGAAAATTATAAAATCTGCACCCTCAACTGTTTCTCTCTAAACTCTGTAGCACCTTTTACACACTATGGCGTCACCTTTTAGGCTCCATGTTTGTTCTATTATTCAGCACTACAAGCAGTGTACAAAATAGCAACTAAGGTACAGAAACCTGCGAGGGGGAGGGCTAAAAGGAGCATTAGTGGAACATTGTGTCATGCACATTTTATAAATACTATAGCATACAGTTTAACAGGAGCCGGTGGGGTGACAGATCGGAGAGCTGGGCTGTGCGTAAGAGGTACTACGTTTATGTGGCACTTATCCATTTCCATGCAGGAGGAGTGGCTGGTGCTTAGGGAATGATTCACCGAGCCCCACCACTCAGGGGTCCTTTATTTCATCAGCCCAGCAATAATCCTGGACTATCGAACACCACCATCAAGTTTAACTGTTCACCGTACATGTATGATCAGCATGTTGTAAAAGGTATGTTTTCAAGAGTTGCCATATGTTCCTTGGCATGGAGGCGGTGACAGCATGGTTGCATTTAATTCTAGTTGTTCATTCCAATATAACAGGACTGAAATCCATTGCTTGAACTTGATGGCTCATTTCCAGTCCCACTTGCAGGTAACAAAC
Organism: Pleurodeles waltl; assembly: GCF_031143425.1. Classification (NCBI taxonomy): domain Eukaryota; kingdom Metazoa; phylum Chordata; class Amphibia; order Caudata; family Salamandridae; genus Pleurodeles; species Pleurodeles waltl. The sequence continues at coordinate 832,435,564 of NC_090436.1, read as the reverse complement.
TATTTTGCTAGCAGCACATCTAGCGCTACAAATGACCTATGTGTCGCTTCCATGTCTTTTACATTCATACGAGACCAACACGCAGGTTTACGTTGATTACGCATTCAATAGTTGTTCATAGGGTTCCAAAGATCTCCTTCCAGTATTTATACACTGTCATGTCCAAGCCAGGTGAAGGTATCCAGCACCTAACCCCCGCACCTCAAATACTGATCATTCTGCCTTAGGCCATATCTGTGCAGTTACTTGGGGTTGCAATAGGCTTGCTGCAGGTAATTATAATGTATGATACAAAGTCTACTGCTGGATAATGCTTGTCCGGTGTGTATACAGCCAAATATCCAGACTACATCGGGGATTTCACAGCCTAATTCCGCTTCTTAACCTTTCTTTGCTGCTAGGGGTGGGGCTGTAGCCCCTTCTTTAGCTTTGTGATAAAGCATTGTGATCATGTGTCTCATAGACATAGCCTCAAGCAGGCTATCCAATGCAGTGAAGACTAGGGGTTCATCAGGGAATCTTGGGATCCCACTCCTACAGCTACTTCTAATACAATGGTATGTGTATACCTCCAGGGGAATACCCAGGCATCCCCAAGGAACTTCATCAGCGTCAGCATGTTTAGAAACAAAAAGATACAGGGGTGTCAGGAGCCCACTGTATTCTGTTTATGGCAGTATTTAACTACCCAACCTGGAGGTGGGGGTCACTGTGAGTGCTTGCATTATGGTTATTTACACTGTTGCTAAGCCACAGGTTGTCGTGGTTTTGTTCAGCTGAATTGAAGGTCTCAACATGGTTTTGTTTGTATTTTGTCACTGTTTGACATGATAAACATAAGCTGATGCGCTTCTAGCTCACATTCAGTGACTGACAGATAGGCTCAATGGTGTATGAAAATGGGTTTTTGGTTGAGAGGAGTGGAAGCCCCACTCAGGCAACAACCACAAACCTTGTCAGGGTGGACCAAAAAGTTACTTAATTAACATGTACCTAACCCTCTGATAGCTTGGCACAAATGCAGTCAAGCTTAACTTAGAGGCAATGTGTAAACGTATTTATGTAGCACACAAACAGTAAGAATCCAAGACCAACTTAGAAACATAGAAGAAGTTTGATACATAAAATATCAGACCAATATTCCAGTCACTAGAATTGAGACTACTGAATTTTAAAGTTTTTAATGAAAATAGCACCAAGAAGGAGAAAGTGCCACTTGTGGTCTCTGGTTACAATAGACCAGGGAAAAGTCACTTGTTTTTAGGTTGAAATCAATGCTAGCACGTTGGGTAAAGGGACCAGGCTAGTTCTACTCACAGATCTATTTTTTCCGGTCATAGTTGACAGTCGCTGTCGGTACAAAGAGCAGATCTCACTGGAGAGTTGCATTGTGGTCATGGGTGGCAGAATTTCACTGCAAACGGGGCCATTCACAGATGCAAGGAGCCTAAACTTCAAGGGTTTTACTTTTTCTTTCAGGAGGAGCTCTCACTGATGCCTGCCTAGGGTTCCAACACTGGGGTTACCTCTTGGGGACTAGGACTCACTCCACCGGAGGACAGCAGCAGGGTCTACGCAGGTCCAGGCAGGTCTAGTTAAGCAGCTCAGTTAGATGGTTGTAGGGAGGCCTGTTGAGTCTCTGTAGTTCACGCAGGAGCTGACCCTTGGTATCCCACTGGGCAGCCTGGGATGAAGGCAAGATGGTCCAATTTTCTTTTTCAGGGAGCAAGGCTCCCTTCAGGCAGCAGGCCAATACCTCTGGCAGCACAACGGTCCTTCTTCTGAATCTTCCATAGATCCAGGAGTCTTTTGGTGTGAGTTCTGAAAGTCATCTTTTTTATAACTGGGGTAAGCCTTTGTGTGGTCTATCTATACAACTGGTTCTTGTCACATCTCCCCTTCCCTGGATCACGCTTTGAACTGTCTAGGGTGACAAAAGGTAGGGCAGGCGTGGTATCAGGTTCCTTTGTGTGTGTTGTAGGCAAAGCCCTTTCAAGTGTCAGTCTGGGCACAGCCCTTTCCCAGTCAACCTGTCTGGATGGTCCATCCTCTCCGCACCTAAGCTTCCTTTGTCTCTGTTACAATGCTCCTATGCCCCATGCGGGCTTTTGTTATGGAATCTGATGTTTGTCAGATTCCAATTGCTTGGGTTGAAATAGAGAATGTTCTTTGGTGGTCAGTTGCACCTTAACCAGCTTGGGAGTGCGTGCATTCCTTGATAGCTCTGCAATAAAATACATTGTATCAACTTATCTGCTGTGCATGTGACATCTTGTGTACAACAATTCTTGGTGACAAGCTGGTCAAGGGGTCAGAGAGGAGTTTAGAAGAAACATTGAGGAGAGAGCGAATAGCACCTTTAGAGCCATGGAGGCTGCTGGAGGCTTGGAAGCTGACAAAGTTGGAGAGGTAGTCGAAGTTGTGTGCAGCAAGGGTGGCAGTTACTTGGTGGTGGGAGCTGTAAGTGTTGGGAAGTTGGAGGGAGAATGTACAGCCACCAAATTGGTACATTAAGTGCTGGCCTCCTGTCAGGCCTTCTGGGCCTGCACAGTACTAGTAAGGATATGTGTGACATATGCATGTCAATATGTACAGCGGCCATCTCAGATTGGGAACATCATACATCGCATTGAAGGCCCAACGTTGTGACATAGGAAGGGAAAGGAATGATACAGATTCCCAAACTGTAAGGGGGAGACTACGATCTCCCAAGTTAGACAGGAGTACAAGAGTTTGCAAACTATCTGAATATTTTAAAGATTTTTTTCAATAGCTTCTTATTTTCTAAAGAAACTGTTGGTTTACGCAATAAAATACGCAATAACAACTCGCCAGTTGTGTATGTGACATCTTATGTACAACAGTCTCCCTGTTCTGAAGCAATCCACAAACTCTAACAGCAGTACCATTTCCACTGGCACTGGCAGAAAAGCACATGTGGTTAAGACAAGAAAATGTTAACTTTTTTTAATATGGAATTCTCAGATATGTAAATTGTAATCTGACTTCACCATTAAAGAGGAGTTTGAATTACAATTAACTAGAGTGTAAACAGCACATACCTATCTACCCCAAATCTGAATCTAGCACTGATTAAATGTAAAGCGGTGGCTGGCTCCTATTTACAATGGGAGAGGGTGAGGGGTACAGTAATAATAAAATAAAGAATAAAAAGCAGCACTTACCTTAGGACGGACGTTCTCCTCTCTACGTCTCTTCTTCTTTCCTGGGTCCAACATACAACGGGACCCAGGAAGCTGCACTAGCTAATCCTGGTACTGCTTTCATGCTGGTAACCAGTATGAACGAAGGGTCATGATTGTTGGGAGCGATCTCTCTCAGCACTCACAAGAATGCTGGAAGCCTGTGCTTTCGCTAACCCAGTTGTCCTAAGACAGCTGAGTTAGAGAAGTTAGAGAAGTTTAAAGTGTGCATGTCATTCTGGCTGTCGCAAGACGGTCTGCCAAAGAGACATGCACACTTAAAGCAAGTGCACAGCTCCCTGCTGCCACTCAGCAGCAATTGCCCCGCCCCGTCCTGACACGTGGTTCAGGACGGGCTGCTGAAAATAAAATGGTAATAAAGAAAGTTTATTACCATTTTATTTTTCTGCTCTGGGGGCATTTATCTTAGCTGGGCGACGCTCCTCCATTCTCGTGGAGGGGCCATCCCTGAAAATGTAATAAGTTAATGCAGTATTAGTTAGTGGGCAAGATAAGCCTTACAACAGTGAAAAACAACTTGAATAGTTTTTCACTGCCAGAACATGTAAAACTTAAACCCACATGTCCTAATTTTTAAATATCATGCAGCCTGCCCTGAAACCCTTTAGGGCCTACTTTAGGGGTGATTTTTAAATATTAAGAAGGGCGGGGTTAGGCTTGATAAAAGGTTTTATCAGGTCGAAATGGCAGTTTGAAACTCAAATACAAGCTGCAGTGGTAGGCTTGAGACATGTTGTAAAAAGCTACTTTAGCTGGTGGCATAATGTTTGCTGCAGCCCACTGGCAGCATCTAAATTAAAGACCTTGGGTACATATAGTACCATTTACAAGAGACTTATAAGTGAATTAAATGTGCCAAATAGGTGTATCCCAAGTTTACCATGTTTGGAAGGGAGAGCATAAGCATTTTACCAATGGTTAGAAGTGAAAAAGTTCTAAAAGCCAAGACATCGGGTTCAGAAGAGGCTCAGAGGAAGGCAAAATTCTGTCAGGACCCTGCAGAAAGGGCCTAGTCTAACAGTGCGTCTGGGTGACACTGGGAACTCCAGGGATGATGTATTGTGGTGCGTGGTCAAATCATGTTAGTTTGGTTGGCAGCTATATGGTATTAATTTGGAGAAAAAAAACACAAAATCAATACACATATCTTTAAAACAAAAAGTGTAAACTATGGCAACACTTTACTCATAGGTGGCCCAGTGATTTGTCTGTCCCCGCTGAAAGCAGACCTTAATGCTACAATTATGCTGGCCTTTGGTTCTAAATAATACAAATACACACTCCAGTACTTAGATCTCTTTAATGGCTTAATATTAAAGCTAGAAGCATGTCACTGGCCATATTGTCTCACAATCTCTTCACCTTGAAACTGCTTACAACATAGCACGAAAACGTGTTACCTCAGGTCAGAGTTCTGCAAAGTTGGTCCTGGAGAGCCGGGTCCATGCCAGATTTTTAGCATATCCATATTTAGAAACAAGATGTTTCAGAAATCTACATTTTTCTAAATGTGGATATGCAAAAAATCTGGCAAGGACCTGGCTCTCCAGGACCGACTTTGCAGAACCCTGCCTTAGGTGACACCTGCAATCTTAGGAGTCCTAACTTCTGCCTACTAGAAACCTGTCAGTCGAAAAAACAGAAAGGACTCTAAAACAATCCTGCGAAATTGTACCACAAGTATAGACCTCTATTACAAAGGCAATAAGGATTTTCAGTGTTCAAGAATATTGTACAGAAAGTCAGCCCCTTAGCAATCTTACATTGATTTTATATTTATTACGAGGTTGATTCCGAAAAAAATCAATCACATACATGTTGTGCCCATTAACACTCGTAACTTCTTCTCTCGATCCTTCATTGTAAAGTGCTGCTTTCTGGAGTAACCTAATTTACTTCAAAGCGCTCTTCCTCTCAGTTTTGGCTTCTCTGTGCTACATAAAACTGCAAACTAAAATAAAATAAAGTTTTAAGAGCACCTCTGTTGTCTGAACCTCAACATTTTCCCTAAAATGAAAGATTTGGCAGAGCATTGATTGAAATATCTTGGTAACTTTCTCTACATGTTGTATTCTGATACTGACAGATGAGCCTATTCACAAATGTATTTTGGAGTTCTTAAAGTAGTACTCCTGTAATACTCATTTACATACATCTGCCCCTTTCCTCACCATGCGTGAGCATCACTCCAATCTTGAAACCGGCTCTCTGCCCTTTCAGAAAAATAAATGAACTCCCACATGTTGTCTCACTTTTTTTTTAAACATGCCTTTGATCCCAGTGCTAAAAGGAAAGTAAGCTCCAACGCCCCTTTTCTAAAATGAGACAGTAATAATTGTAATGCAGTGGGCCTTCAGGAGCTCCAGGCCCCAATGCTGCTGCACCTGCTTCATTAATGATAGCTAACGTCTTGCAAAGAGGGCAGTCTCCTCAGCCCTTTGTTAAAATCATGGACTCCCATTTTGCCATATCCCCCATTCTCTGCCATCTCTCTGAGGTCAAATGAAGGTGTGTCATCTGCTTCAAATGTCCTTTCTGTAGGCCATTGCTCCAAGGACCAAAGCAACAGCAAGTGCTCAGTGGGCCCTAATGCAAGCAAGGAAGGATAGTAACACAGCTATAATTTGGGCTTCATTGGCTCCTAATAACACTGTGCCTGGGTGCCACTGTATCTGCTTCTATGAAACTTTTCACACTTTTGAGTAAAACATTTATCAAGGTTGACTAAATTCTAATGTTAACAAGGAAAATGTCAGTCAGAAAAGAGCGGCAGTGGCATTTACCCAGTACGTGCTGCACTAATGGATGGCCCTTTTTTTTTTTTTTTTAAATACCTCATATTTTGTCCCCTTCCTTGAAGCATATCTCTGAAGAAGCTGTCTCTGACCATTTGTAATAAAACAAATGAGCCTTCTCAGAGTGCGCCCTCCTCTGGGCCACCTCGTTGAAAATATACATGAATCTCACTCCTTTCCTCTTTCTCATGGACCATTACTCTGAGGATCTAGGGGTTGAGAGGATCAAGGCCCTGCATCTGAATGCAACCCTGCTCGCTTCCTCCCTGCCACCCCCTGAAATCACCTTTTACAAAACAACTGCCCCAAAATGCTTGATGGTGGCTTTGATGTTCCTCTGCCTGAAAGTGAAGGGCAGTGGTGGCGTAGAGAGCTAAAGAAGAAACAAGCCTTCTCACCAGCCATTAATTGATTGAGTCACTTAAAGCCAGGGCAACTGCCATTATGAGATTCTGCAGCAGGCATGTTTTCCACATGATTATGGGTTTACCATATTTGGTACATAATCCATCATCTGCTGCATAGTCTGCCAACCAAAAAAAAAAGAATATTCTAGCTTTTCTAATTTTGACCAGTCATCTTTCAATTGTTTACTGATGTATTTGGGCATTAAAATGGTACTTATGAGGTGAAATATTTACCCTAACACTGTTAGTATGAGTAAACATGGCAAAATAATGAAGTAATACTAACTTCAAAATGTGCTGCATTTTGCCACATAATTTACCTATGCTTGCTGCATACTTTAGTCAACCCTACCAAATAATTTGGCCCTCTCCTACTGCTTATAGTTCTAATAGCGCTGCTTAAAGCTTCATTGTGACAAAGAGTTGTTCCTATTCAAAGGTAATGTAGGTGTGTTATCAGCTGAGTTGAAATAATTGGAGACAAACTGTTTGCATTAGGTACAGCCTGCTTACATATTGCTAAAAACTATATTTTGTAATGACTTGTATCATCGTAGCCACTGCATCCTTTTACAACAGCCCAGCGTACATTGTTTGTCACACTACTTTAAAATAATGACTTACACATTCATAGTGCTTTCTGTCACAGGCTGGGACCTCATAGCCATAGAAATACAAAGGCCACTGTTCCCCAATGAGCCAACTAGGGTTCACTTTTGTGTCTCTCAGATTTCACACACACAGACATCTGCAGTGATGGCATATGTTAACTGATGTGTCATAACCTAAAAGAGTACATTTAGCACAGGTTAGTTTAACTTACATTGATTTTTCAACTATGCTGTTGTGCCTTTTTTTATATGGAGTACCTGTTGGTGAAAAAACAAAATACCCTGACGTTCCTATACTTTTTTCTGAACTTCATAGGCTGCATGTAAATGAAGACAGCCTGGAAATGCTACCAGGCCACTACTCCAGTCCATCTTCATATGTAGGTATTTGCAGAGGGATTGGCGCCCTCTAGATAACCATCCACGGATCTCCAGGGGGACACGCCCTACAGTTCGAAGATGTCAGGTCTAAGTCTGATTTAAAAAAAACATTTATGAGTGTGGGAAGAAGCACTAAAGGAATGATATTTTACATTCTTTTTCCTACTTTTGTGGATCACTTCCAAAACATTTAAAATTAGAATAAAATTGTTCAGGTTATATCCAACTACAATTAATAGAAATAGAAAGGACTGTGCCCTCTTTGCATCTTTACTAACAGTGAGTTGGATTATGCAGGGCTGTAGCACAAAGACGTGTGGGAATATGTAAAAGAGAACTCCTGTAGTATTTCCTTTGCTCATAAATTATTTTGTAAATCTGCCCAAAATTATTGAACACTCTCACTCACTGTTTTATCCTCCTGCAACAATGGCATGTGTAATTGGATACATTTTTTACAAAGCTCAGTTTATTCTTTTAGCATTCACTGATAGATATTTTTAATTGGAGACATTGAGACAGGCTCCTAGTAAAGTTAGAGAGAGAACTCTGGTCCTGTTAAAATTAAAGCATCAACACCAAAACACCAACCTTCATTCCAAGTAAATGCTCATTAGAGTCATTGATGAAGACTGCAAACAGTTTACTAATGGATACCAAACACAGCCAATCCTTTTTTGGTTTCTTTGTCTCCTAAATTCACACCAAAATCATCAAACATTATGCCCTTGTGATATGAGAGTTCCTAAAAGGGTCCTACAGTATACAATTTAAAGGAATGAGAGGGGTAAATGTGTATTTTTATATCATAAAATGATTTGAGGCACCCCTAATTTCAAGGGGCTTCTTAAGTACATGTCTTTTGATCATTGGGACAGCTGTGAAATATTCTAAGATTGGGCAGCCCCTCAATTGATATTGCCACCCTACAGTTTCAAGAGAAAATGCTACTTGATCCTGTACCCTGTCTGATGCTACCAATATGTAGTTTTTTGGGGAGCAACCTATTCATAGAGCAGTGATTCCTACTAGAGTCTCCATAAAAAATTGTAATTGGTTCAGAATGCTGTAGTCAGGGTGATTTTTAACATGAGCTGGAATAAATCTATGCATGCTGGCCGGTCTACGCTACAGTGGATACCTGTTGCTCAGATAGCAAAATTTAAATAATTCTGGGACAGATTAAGGTCTTGGTGGAGGGTATACTCTGTCACAAACTCCGCCTTATAAGATCTACATAGGATATCACGGGATCGAAATAGGGTCGACGGGATATCTGTCATATTTGTGATGGAATATTACCCTTGGTGAAAACCTAAATCAGGCCCTAAGTCTTGCTCAGAAAACAGTCTATGTAATCTCTGGTTCAAATGCTATTCACGTGGGAAGCAGTGCCTTCCCAGGCATGGCATCCATACTTTGGAATTTTCTTCCTTTGTCACTTTGGAAAGAAGCTGGTTGGCTAAAGCTGTTTGCTACAATGGGAGCTCCACAATTGTCAGTCAGTGCTGATCACCAAGGGCTGTATTACAGACGTGTGGGCCCACTTTGTGTGGCCTTGAGGAACTTTGATAATATAGTGGGGGCTGCAGAAGCTTGTGTGGCCTCTTCTGTAATACTGATAGTGCTGGGGCACATGTAGCACTAGATCTATCTCAATCCCTGTTTGTGCATAGTACACCTGTTTGAAGATGCGCCATAGTGCAAACAGGACTAGTGCACCTTTGTCATAATTAGACCCCGAGTGGTTTTCCCTGACGAAAACATTACTAGACCCAATTTATCCAGGGGTGACTCTATGCTATCTAAATCACTTAAAATAAGTACATTAACTAATTTAAACTTATTGACCTGAAGAAAATGTACTCTTGTCATTCATTTTTGTTTAAATGGAAGTGGATGGTCATGCGCCCTATACGGTTTGATTTTATAATGATAATAATAGTCAATAAACAAAATATGATCGAAGATTGATTGAAATCACCTTAGTTGTTCTTGACATTAGGGTTACTCCACTTTTCCCCTCCCTCCATTTTCATCTCCACGTCCAGTGTCCAGTCCGAGCTAATTCCAAGGTTTACTGCCAGATGAGGCTCCTGAAGATTTCGCATGCCTCGGGCCACATAAGCTATAGCACTCACAGGGCATCTTTGGGATAAGACACAGCCTGCCCTTCCCAAACATACCTATGAGTAGGGAAATTCAATTCCAACCTGTGCATCTGGGGCTCAAAGTCAGACTTGCTGGCATATTATAGTACTGAATTTAAAATTCTGACACAGGAATACAAAGATATTTTAGTTCCAAATATTAAATATTGTGGTGATATACGGAACTAAAATTCATTCAAGCTATTGATGTACAAAATGTAAAGCCTGGTGTCATGATTATACCCTTTAAAAAAAAAGAAAAACAGCTAGTATTTAGCTGTGATATGTATACGAGTACAACTGGCTGATCATTGTGACAAGACTAATGGTGATAATATCATTAAAATGTGTGAATTTAGCTTATAAATGAAATTAAGGAACTTTTCAGGTTCTGGCGCTGCCTGAGATTGACATTTTCTTGTAAAACTGGGGCAGCGTCAAAAGCAATGGGTGCTGCAGTGGAACGCCCACTGCAACACCCATTGCACGCACCTCTGACGCACAAAACTGTGTCAGAGGAGCCCATATTTACAAAGAGGCATAAAGCACATCCCCTATTCAAACGTTAGTTCAAATTGACTGACAGACGAGTGTGCAAATTAATAATATTTTATTTCAGGTAACATGCTATAGTTCTCAAAACGGCGCAAAATATTACATTATGTGTATAACATAATTACTGTTGGCTGGCATCTCGCATGAAAATTGTATGCAAAGGTATACCCTTGGGAACATTTATTTAAAAAGCAGCACAGCCAAATCTGATTTGGGGGGAGAAAGCGTTGCAGAGCCGTATCTACAAAGAAACGGTGCTTCTGATCTCTTCCACAGGGGAATACGTTTTGTACTAGAAGTATTAAATATTACAGTTTAAACCATTATTCCTAGACAACTTTAAAACTCTTCACACACTGGAATGTGTATTGCACAGTGCAGCATACATGTAATTTGTGAAACGTTAGGACACATGTCTCCTTGTTATCTCAAACCTCAATGAGGTGTTATATTGTTTGGTGCACAGTTCTGTCTATCAATTTTAGTAGCTAAGGCTTTGTGTGAAAAGCCACAGGTGGTAACTTGAGAACGCCTATGCACCACCCATGGGACTCCCTCTTGGACACAGCAATTTAAGGAAACACAATGAGCTACCTGAATTACTTTCATGGTCACATTCCAGGGTAAACAATGTTTTGCCTGGTTTCAGGAGAAAATGTCTTTCAGCAAAACATGTTCTAATTGACCCAGTCTCCCACCGGCAAAATGTCACAGACTTTCACTTTATGTGTGATGGAACATTTCACGTGTTGACTCGACATTATGCCTGCAATAGATATATTTAAAGGTTTAAAGACGTCTTTCCTGGGACATTCTATTCTGCAGCAAAGGTGTCTCAGGTCGTCAGAAAAGACCAAGTGGCATATTTAAAAGCCCCTAGCGCCTCCTTATGCCGCATTAGCATAATTTTGTTTATGCTACTGTGGCCCAACGAGGCCCAACTCGCTGCACCATATTTGCAAAGTGGCACAATGCATGCATCGCCCCACTTTGCAACCCTTTGCGCTACGTTATGCCTGCACCAAGCATAATGTATGCAAAGGGGGTGTTCCCCCGTTAGGGGGACTGACAAAATGGGGCAAAGAAATCTAAGAGATTTCTTTGTGTCATTTTTTTGGGCACTTTTAACGGATGCTCAGAGTAGGTATTAGAAGGAGGCACACCATTGATTACAATGGGCCTCAATGGGATTTGCAGGATTAGTGTCAATGTTTTGACGCTAATCCTGCAAAGCTGCAGACTAGCGTAAAAAATTCTGATCTGCCATGGTGTGCCATATTTTAAATACGGCGCACACATGGAGGCGCTAAGGGGCGCAAGAAAAGTGGCGCTGCAATATGCCCCAAAGGTTTTCCCTACTCACACTCTGAACATGGATCACATTAAGATTGTTGTTCAATAAAAAATAAGCATACAAACAATGCATTAATGAGTCAAAAACAGGGAAGAGTGAAAAAAACAAATGCTTACACAATGAGCATTTTCTATATTTGTACGATGCCTTGCGTTTCCCTGGTCTGAATAGTCGTGTTGCTTTATTTTTATGTGACATTTTTGCGCCCATACTGTATATTAGCTACGTGCTTTCTGTGTTAAAGCTTTCTTTTTACTTCCCTCTGCATCTCCATACAAGATATTTCTTACATTACCCCTTTTTAACCACTCTATCCACCCAGGCTGTCCTTATTGTTATTCTTTGATTGCTGTTTTCCTTATTGTGAACGTCAGTGTTGAGACACTCATGTCCAGATTTACTAAATTGTCACATAACTCAGCACAGCAACCAACAATATTACACTGCGGTGCATGAGAAGGAGAGAGCAGGAGAGCACATTTACAGAGATATGTCACTCTCCTCCCCTCTCCCTATCTCCAGCGCATAATCAGCCAGCCATGCGCCACACACAAACCTTTGCAACCTAGTTCAAGGGTGTCTGTGTGAGTCTAGGATAGGTTTTGTACTGGAAGGATAGTCTTCCAGTACAAGAATACTATGCTTAGACTAACTTTAAAACGTGTTCCACTTTGCATGTGTGCTCTACAGTTCAGCATACATGCAAAGTCGGAAAAGAAAGGAGAAATAAAAGAATTTCTCCTTGATAGTGCCTATTTGAAATGAGTGTTATTTGTTGATGCAAAACTCTGTCTACTTTTTTTAGTAGATAGGTTTTTGTATCAAAAACTATCAGTGTATGCATGGGAATGGACCAGCACAACCTGTGGAATGCCCCTTTTGTGCTAAGTAATGTAAAGCAGCACTATGCGCTTTCCAGTGTAAAACAAGTTTTGCGCTGGCGAGTAATGTGGAAAAAATAGATTGTGCGTCGATTTGCATCATCTTTGTGATGCAAATACAATCCGAAAGCTTGGTAAATATATCCCTCACTGTTTACAAATCTCTACTATTTCCATCTCTTGCATTTTTCTTCCTCCACTCCCTTCCTAGTCAGACTGATCCAGTTCATTGCTATTGTTCTACAGCCTGCTTTCTCCACTGCTCTATTGCATGCGTTATTTCCTCCATAGGGGCAGGTTAATTACAGTGGCTATTGGAAATGACCATCTTTTCAACGGTACCACCCCAAAGTTTTGTGTTGACTTTTTGTTGGCAGTAGACCTCTGGACACTTTTCTCTGCTAACCTGTGGTAAAGTGCCTGCACACCCTCCTTTCAATATGATGAAATTGGCATACCTCTGATTGTGATATTTAACTTACCTATAAATCCCTAGTACATGGTACTGCAGTGTACCCAGGGCCTGTAATTTAAATATCACAAGTGGACAGCAGCACTCATTATACCATAAACTATAGTGGCGGTGTAAACATGACTGCAGCCCTGCCAAAAGTAGCCTTCTTGAGCAAGTTTAAAATGCAAATTTGATCATCCAAAATAAAAAAAATTAATAGGCCTAAACCTTCCTTTCAAATATTAATAAATCAGCCAAAGGTGGCATGAGATGCCATTAAGGCAGGGTGCATAGTATTTAAAAGTAGGAGGGCGTTACTAGCAGCGAACAAAGATGCCCACCATGCCTTGAGTGCTCCCACGGTCACCAGTCCTGACACATCCTGCTGCTTTGGGGAGCCAAAGTTGTTGGCGAGCCTGCTCCCTATGGTGGTGGCATTGGCGTGGATGCCCGGGAGTACATACCAGGGGGCTGGGACCTCACTTGTGCAGGATGAAAGGAAATGGACTCTCTGGTACCCTAAATCCAGATGGCCCCTGAGATCCACAAGTACTGAGAGCCGCTGCTGGGAGCCCAGTCCTGCCTCCAGAGGTTGGAACGGCGGTCCTGGGAGCACGGCTGGAAAGGGCCTCCAGCAATCAATGAGAGCCAGGAGGGGGGTGATGCAGCTCCAGAGGAGACAGTGGTCCACCCAGGTGGAGGTTGAGCTAGGGCCCAGAGCTGGATGAGAGCATGCGCCTGCTTGATGGTGAGAAACATGACTGATAGGGTCCCCTCTGACCTGTGCCCCACAATCTACTCCTGAGAGCACTGCTGCTGGCGATGTGGGGTGCCCAGTGTGGTTCACTAAAAGGGGTGACATGTCAATTACTGGAGCTGCATGGCTTGTGAGTGGGACACTGGGCAATGAAGATCCCCTAGCCAAGCTGGCATAAGTGGGGGAAGAACAACTCCATGAAGGACAGAAGCAGGATACTGCGATAGCTGGCCACTGACTGCTGAGATTTAAAAGTAGGACATGTAAAGTTTTAATGCTAGACATGTCTTTACAGTGAAAAAGCCCTCAAAGCTATTCCCACTTTAGTAGGGTTTGCAGTTCAATAGAAAAGCATTGAGAAACAGTATTAAATTTAATATTTCCTATCTCTGCTTAAGAACAGCTAAAAAGCTCCTCCTTGGACTTTTTAAAATACTTATTCTAAGTCCAAATCACAGTAACTGAAGTCAGCTTTGTAATAGATATGTTAGAACAGGTATCTTAGGAAAGGTTACTATTGCCTGCCTAAAGCCTTTAGAGGCCCATTTGCATGAGCTTCCACCAGTCACCTAGAAGCTGAATAGCCCCTGATGAGGTATGAACTTGCTCCCAAAGCTGAGACAAAGGCCTTGGCTGTTCCGTTGCTCTGGCAGGTTGACATTGTGATCTGTGCCCAAGGACCTCATTACCTTGTCACAGGCAGATGTAGCTTACAACTTGGCATGCCCCTTTCCTTCATCCACCTAGCCAGTCAGGTACCAGTCCTAGTGAGAGAGAAGCTGCCACAAGAACCGATTTTGAGTGATCACAGAAGAGGGGCTGTTTGTTATCTGGCCCACATCTCATTGGTGCTCTACACAAGTGAGGAAAGGTTCTACCATGTTGGTTTTGAATTGTTTACAGAAAAACATACAGGTACCTGCAACCCTGTAGAATCCTTTGAGTCACTTGAGTCTTTTAAGTCTCTTGGGAAACCCTCTGGATCCTGTGAGCTCAAGCCTTGCCTCTGTCTTCTCACTGGAGGAGTCACTGATTTAGATTTGGATCCTTTAGGAAATCTTCCAGCTGTCCGTGTTTTAGATCCTGCATCATGGGCCATGCGCTTCATTGTGGGGCGAAACGAGGTGGCGGGCATTTTGCGGAATCCGCGCAGCCTAGCGGAACTTTTGGAGGATGCCAGTATCAAGAAATCACCGCAAGAGGTCATGGGAGCAGCAAGCCGCACCTGTGGTAGCACAAGCCGCTTCCGTTGCGCCCTTGGCTCTATAATTGCCCCACTGTGCTGCCTAAAGCTACTGTGGTGAATTATTCTGGCTCCATTAGCAATTTGCAGTCTGGCTTTATTTCCCCCTTCGCCCAATTGCACAGTGTTGTATTGTTCACTTCCTGTCCTTCTGTCCAAGCAATGCGTATCCATTTTTTGTTTTTAGATGGAGGAGAAGTAATAAATAAATAATAATTAAACTTGATTGTCCTCCTACTTGTTTTAACTCCTGGGGTGTGTATCCTAGTTAGTTGGCAGAGTTAGTGTACTCACTGTAGGCAAAAAAAAAGAGTATGTCCCCGCCTGTTTCCAGCCTTTCTGTTATACATCATTATATTGCCATGAACGTTCCTTTTTTTTTCTCTCCCCTTTTGCATTGCTTCACGCTCTCCCCTGGAAAGGAAAAAAAACACTAAAATGTTTTTAGCCCCTTCTATGCAGGATGTCACCTACCTCAGCATAGGGGGCCATCTATCCACCAGCCTCTTTCCATCTGCATAACCAGCACTGCAGCTATCCTCGGTAATGTGCCGGCCGGCCATAGCTCCTCCTCACGCACTTGCAAGCTCTGTACTTGCCGTACTGTAGTGCGTGCATTCATCTTACACTCACGCCAGTCACAGCCTTCGGGCTCTTCGCCTCGCCTTGCTCGCAGCTCATGCCTCCGTTTTTGTTTCCGGACCCGCGTCTGCCGCCGCAATCCGTCCGCCCGCCATCTTGCTTGCTTTGTGGGCCTCTCAGTCACAGAGCATGACGAGAGCTCCACGTGATACTCTCCACCGTTCAGGCACTTTAGCTACTCCTCCAGCACTCCAAGATCTTCTAGCATCCCTGGCGTGTTTCCTATTAGAGAATCAAGACCAAGAGCAAGATCAATTCACAGATGACTTTGGCTTGTTCGGCAGCACCTACTAATCTCTCCCTCACCGCATCGCTAAGCGCTCAACAGCTAAAAGATAAGCCTGCATACCCCTTGTTCTCAACTATTGTCGGCATGGCCAAACGGACATTAAAGGAAACTGAGAAGGAGAAAATAAAGGCGAAAAGGCAGCTAAAAGAACCTTCTCTGTCTAAAGAGCTACTTCCTGGCAGTCAACTACCCCTTGCTATGGCATCCAACGCTATCTCAGAAGACGCCTACTGTACAGCTTCAGACTCAGTACCTCCTAAGGAAAATAGTGTCTGACAGATTCTCTGCTCTCCCCCGCATTCTCACGTCGATTAGCCCATTGGGCAGGGCGATTGCTGTTTCTGCAATGGAGGGCATGATGGGTCAGATCCTAGAAGAAACCCGGGCGATAAAACTATCCCACGAAGAAGCACGCAAGGAAACTAAGGATCAATTTAGCCAGCTTAATGCACATCTAACCCTTCTCTCTGCACTGGTAGCGCAAACTGAACAGAGGGTATCTGATTTGGAGAATTGTAAAAAACAGTCCGTAATCTTCCGGGTTGAATCAGAGTTGGAGGAACTACATTTTAAGCTCAATGATATAGAGAACAGATCTCGGTGTTCGAATTTGAGGTTTATTGGGGTCCCCGAAGAGATCGAATAATCGTCATCAGTGACTACAATAGTCACAGACCTCATCTATGGATGCATTCTACTGGACAAAGCCACTACATACGAGGATCTCTCGATTATGCGGGCGTACAGAGTTCCTTCAAAGTGAGCCTCAAACTCTAGGGCCCATATTTATACTTTTTTACGCAAATCAGCGCATGGGCAGATTTGCGTCAAAAAGTTTACCGCTGGCTAACACCATTACAATGCGCCACCCGTGCGCCTTATTTATGGAATGACGTTAGCAGGCACTGCGGCCTGGTTAGCGTCAAAATAAATTACTCTAACCGGGCAGCGGAGACAAAATGAAGACTGGGGGGGGTGTGCCAAAGAGTGGTGCAAGTCAGGTTAGAGTCAAAAATATTGGCTGTAACCTGACTTGCGCCACTTTTTGGCGCACAACCCCCATGGGAATGACTCCTGTCTTTGCAAAGGCAGGAGTCATGCCCCCCTGCCTAATGGCCAAGCCCAGGGGACTTCTGTCCCCTGGGCCTGGCTATTGGACACAGTGGCATGTAGGGGGTCCCATATTAGGCCCCCCATGCCACATAAAAAAAAAAAATTATACTTACCTGCACTGAACATGAATGGGTCCCCCCATCCATGGGTGTCCTCCAGGGGTGGGCGAGGGTGGCAGGAGGTGTCCCTGGGTGCAGGGAAGAACACCTGTGGACTGCTTCCATGGTCTCCCACCATGGAAATGAGCCCACAGGTCCCTTGACGACTACCCTGACCCAGGCATTAAAAAACGGCTCAAATCCGACTGGGTGCAATGTTTCAAGGCCCGCCTCCTGCTGTGCGTCATTTGGACGCCAGAGGATAAATAAGGTGCACATGCTTTAGAGTCATTTGTTGCACGGGAACGCCTTCCTTGCATGTCATTAGGGCAAGGTAGGTTTTCACGTACAAAAAGTGACTCAAACTCCATAAATTTGGCGCTTGACGGATCTTGCGCCAAAGTATAAATATAAATATTGAGTGAAGTTTGCACAGATTTTGCGTAAAAAAAATGACGCAAATCCGGAGCGAACAGACTATAAATATGGGCCTAAATCCCCACAAACTATACTGGTCAACTTTGGGGAATATAGGATTAAGGAGCAAATTCTATCTCAGGCTATGAGAACGAGAAGCTTTAATTCTGGTGCTAATTTTTGCTTTCATGGTTTCTCAGATATGTAATTTGCAGCTGCACAGCGGTGGCAGGAATTTGTGGGTCTCATAGATGATTTTAAAAGATTGGGGGCCCCAGCTGGCATTGTGCAATTGGCTAAACTGAAGGTACTGCATAAAGGACAGGCTCATATTTTTGAGGCTGTACAGGGCGCAAAGAACTTCCTTGCAGTATTAAAAAAACAATGACTCAATATTGACAGAATGTGCTAGTAGGGAGTAATATGCCTATCTGCCTTGATTTGTTTTGTTTTTTCTCATGTTTGCCTTGTTGTCTTGCTGTCTTCCCTTTCAACAGAGGCTCTACGAGTGCCATGTCAGTGCACTCATACTTTTGGGTTTTTTGGGGGGAGATTGTGGGTGGGGTGTGGGTGGTTCATTGCTGGTGGGGCCATGACGGGTGTGGCCCTTGGGGACAGAGGGGGAGCACCACCCCTCAGCTGTTTTTTTTTTCACTAAGCGGGGAAAAAAGAGCAAATAGCGGGGAAAAAGAAACATTTTAGAAAAGCATGTTGGGGGGTTGAAGATTATTCTTTTACATGTCTATGCCATCTGGTGGGGGGGTGGAAAGCTGCTAAGGGTCATATCTTGTAATATAAATTGGGCCAACAACCATGTTAAGTTCATTTCTATCCTCAACTGGCTTAGGGCTTCGCAATCACAAATTTTACAGAAGACACCTTTAAAAAGTCAAGGGAATCAGACTAAACTCCCTACTTTTATTGCACATGCTTACTATGCATCGGCTAGTGCTTCGGTCCGAGGGGTGGCCGTAATGGTGTCTCGGGAATTTTCTGGGAAGATCTATCAAATCCATAGAGACCCACAGGTATGGTAGGTGATAGTCAGTACATTTATTTCTAACAAACATATCCATTTTGCAAGCTTTTATGGTCCAAGAGAAGATGATCCAAGTACAAGGTGTTGAGTTCATTGCCCGGCCTTTTTATTATCGGTGGAGACTTCAATGTTATTCCTGATACACAGAGTGATACTTCTTGCAAGAACAAAATGCAGAATAAGCCGAAAGTCTCTTGCTGGCTACACAAGATTAGGTCTGATTTAGCATTAGTAGACGCTTGGAGGGTTGACCTCCTCAAGATTATGAATGCACTTGCTTCTCAAAAAAATATAATACAACTTCTAGAATCAATTTTATATTAATTTAATTTTTTTTTACTAGGAGAGGTACCAGCATTTAAGCCAATCCTTTTTCAGATCATGTGGCACCTCAGGCTGGTATCTTTTTGCCTGCTGAGATACATGCTTGTCCACATTGGTGTATTGACAAATCCCTTTTTAATAGATGAAGGATGGGTACAGACCCTCAAAACCTCAGATACCGACTTTTTAGTATCCAATATAGACTGTGCTTGCATATTCTCCATCTGGGAAGCTTTTAAGGCTCACAAAAGAGGAGAAACAATATCCCATAAACCTTATATGGTTAAGGCTGCTAAACAAAAGGTAGAAGAGCTTCAGCAGGCTTGTAATCAAGCACAGAGAGTCCTGCAGATTCTCTACAACTCCGAGGCCGCCTTAAAGTTGCGAGAGGCTCAGAATGATGCAAAGAACTATTTTTTATCCAGCAAGATAGTTAATCAACATACACGTTTTCAGAGATGTTATGAAGAAACTGAACATGTGGGTACATTTCTGGCTGGCACGGTGAAAAAGATAAAATCCAATAGAAAAACTATCAAAAGTATATTCGATATAGGACAAGGTACTCTCATCAAACACTCTGAAGATATTGAAAGGGTGTTTTTATCCCATTATGCAAATATCTAGACGTCTTTTTTTCCAATTAATATCCAGAAGACCTCACAATATCTCAATGCATTGCATCTCCCGGAACTAGATGAGACATCAAGGGCAAAACTTGTCTCTCCGGGTACATATATTGAAGCTAAGGAGGCAATTATGACCTCAGCAAATGGGAAGGCATGCCGGGAAGCTGGCCTCCCAGCGGAGGTCTACAAAGTTCTGCTTGATCAATTAGCAGGGTGCTTGGTTTCTCTTTTTAATAATATTCTTCAGGGAGGAGAGATACCCGCATCCTTTACAAGGGCCAAGGTTATTATCTTTTTTTAAAAAGGTAGGCCACCCCAACAACCTGATTCATATTCTCCGATTAGCCTACTCAATTCTGACTATAAATTCCTAGCAAAGATTTTGGCACAAAGACTGGCCAAAGTAGTACAAGATCTAATCCATGAAGATCAATGTGGCTTTATGCCCAGTAGGTTGTTAGCAGCAAGTACTAACTTTCTCAACCAGGCAATTGATTATTATTCCCATAATACCACACCGGTTGCCATTATAATGCTAGATGCAGAGAAAGCCTTTGATTTAGTTCAATGGGAGGTGCTTTTTATGATTTAAGCAAAATGTTACTTTCCAAGACGGTTTATACAAGTAGTCAGAAATCTTTATTCCAAGGCTCAAGCCAATATTCTTGTTAATACGCGTATTTCTGGAACTTTACAAATTCAGCGTGGTACGTGTCATGGTTGTCCTCGCTCTCTGGTTCTATTTGCACTGTTTATTGAACTGCTGGCTGCAGCAATACATCAAGATAACTCTGTTCTCCCACCTGTTCCACTTGCACCCAAACTGAAATTGTTTGCAGATGATATGATTCTATTTCTTTCAGCAGAGACTGCAAATATTGAAAGGGCTTTGGAAAAAATAAAGATTTTCTCAGACCTGGGGGGACATAGGCTCAACCAGGCTAAGTCAGAAACGAGCCCAGTTTCATCCTTCACAACCCATTAGATATCTAGGTATTTATGTCTCACATAATTTCTCTGATCTTTTCAATTTAAATTATGTTTCTACTTTTAAGAAGGCTCAACAGCTATTACAGAAATGGCAAGCTTCATCGTTCTCAATCATTGGGCATGTAGCATTGGTTACGATGATGATTCTTCCCCTCTTCTTGTTCCTTTTTCTAGTGTGATTTTGAATATTCCTCAAAAGTTTTTCAAGGATCTTGATACAATAATTTGGAAATTTATACGGGCTGATAAGAAACCAAGGGCGAAACTAGAAGTTCTCTCTCTTTCTGTTGATGAGGGAGGGCTATCGCTACCGCATTTCAAGATGTATTACGAAGCTGCACTTATAGACTGGGATAGCAGAGCAGCTTCCTCTCCTAATCTCAATTTCTGCCTGAAAGCTATGCTAGCAGAACATGATTGCAAGCTCGCACCATTCCTTAAATTCCAGCAACAGCCTAAACTTACCAGACATAAGGTCCCTATGTCCATCTGTGCTAGGCTTCTGCAATTGTTGCAGAATTACCAAGTCCCCAGGTTTCATCCTGCATTATCGCTAGTTGATTCAGGGACGATGGGGCTTCAATTGATTCCATGCCAAGTTGGACAATGGGCAGAACTGGGGTTTACCAGATTTTCTGATTTTTTAATAGGGCAAAAAATTAAGACTTGGACACAATGTCAGGGTGAAGTACCTATCCCAGACACTCTGAGATTTTCCTACCTTCAAATTGTGCATTTTTTGCTCCCCCGCGTTCCTCTATTTGATCTATCTTCTTCCACAATATTTCAGGCATTATATGGGAATCAGAAGGGGATAGGCAATTGGTATCAGATTTTTAGCTCCCAGGGAGCATCGCGAGTAGTCCCTAGTTTTCTGACAAAAATTTAAAATACCACTGGGTGCAAAATAGATATACAAACATGGAAGAAGTATTATGTTATCTCTTATAAAACTATAAGGGGGCCACATTTCAAGAGAATGGCTTTTTTCTCAAAACGGATGCTATACCTCACTCCAGCACAGATCAAAAAACTTTATCCAGATGCTTCACGTGGCTGTCCAAGATGTAAAAATATTCAGGGGGATAGGCTTCATATGGCCTTTTTATGCCCCAAGCTTATACAGTTTTGGGATAGAATCTTCCAGTGGATTAGTACAGAGGTACAAGTGGTATATGCCCCTGATGCTATGGGAGCCCTGTTGGGTACATCTTGTCACTCTGAAATAACTATGTGGGGGAAACAGATCCTGTTTATAGTTTCACTGACTGCTAAATCTTTAATTTTGCAAGCATGGAAATCACCTACTCCTCCGTCCTATAGGGCCTGGATGATAAAAATGAAAGCTATGCGCTTCAAACAAAAGCTTTATGCACAAAGAATAGGGGCACTCTGCAAGTTTAAGGGCCAGTGGGGCTCAACTTGTGAGGCAGAATAGACAGATCTGGTAATCTAGGATGTTTTAAAAAAATCTATGTAATATCACAAGGTGAAAGGCAGATGTAGGAACACAACTCAGGATATGATCAATGCTAGCATGGCTTAGCTGACAGGGCTTCTTCTCTTTTCTTCTGTCCTCTCTTGCATTTTTTCTTTTTCTTCCTTGTTCATAAATATATTATTTTCTTTTTGAATATATCATTGTGTTGAAATTTCACGCTGTATATTTGCTCATTAAAAATCAAATAAAAAAAAAACACCCAGGTAGTTTTGTAAAATGTGTAGGGTCATCCCATTAAATGTTTACCCTAATGGCCAGGAGTTTTCCTCACCCATTGACTATCACTGGGCATAAAAGTAGCACCCACAGTATCCAGATTGGCCTCACTTGTACCCAGTATCCCAAAAGTAACTCTGGTGGTCAGAAGGTTGACCTCCTGTTTGAGCTATAGGGATACAGCAAGCTTCAAGAGACCTTTTCCACTACATTCCTAGCTGACCAATTTGAACTGGACCTGCCCTGGACCCTGCTGCTGGCTTTTATTGAAGTGGGTCATGGCCTCTAAATACTGCCCTCAGGGTCCTGGACCCTTGGCTGCTGTCAGAGTTTACTTCTCCTGAAAACCTTGGACTTAGAAACTTTCTGTGAACTTGTCTCTGGAGAACTGTCAGGAGACTGGGACCAACCTATCCAGCTGATCTAACGAGGGTGCATCACCACTGGGCCTGACTACATTATAGCTCCACTATGTTCTCCACTTGACTTTGGAAACTGTCAATGCTGCAGTCGCTTCACCTCTATCCTGCACTCCCTCAATGACACCTATGACTAGGACACAATCGACGCCAAAACCCTCCACAGCACAAAAACTCAAAATCCGCCCATTGAAGCTTTTCATGACAAAACTCAACAGTTCCACCAAGGCTGCATCCTGACACTGGAGTTTGTAGATTATGAGCCACCTCGTCATTGATGTCAGCACTCTGACTAATCTCACTGAAGGCTATCGACATTTGGAGGTAACTTTCCGCTGGGATAAACCTGCTTCCTGTATCCAATCCATGCTTCATCGCTGTTGGCCTCAAAACTTACCCTTGTCTAACCAAGCAAACCCAGGTGATTGTAGCTGGCCCTAAACACTTTTTGGCACTAGTTAACCGTAAACTTAGGAAAATCATAACTCCAATTCTACGCACTGTATTTTTGTCAGTGTGGTATCATTTTATTTATTAAAGTGTACACTATTTTTCTAAATCGTTTTTTCATATGCTGTGGTTTGGCTTTATTACTGTTTGAGTACTGTATGAATACTTCGGAGATTTTCTCTGAGTTACACCTGTGTGTTCTGTTCAATAGCTGCCGGGGGGATGAGCTCAGGTTAACTTAGCAACTTTAGTGGTTTACCCTGACAGGGATTGTGGTTATTATTTAGGTTGGGTACTCATCCTCCCTCAAATAATATCCCAATTTTTTGCAGTGTCTTTGGATGATAGAGCCATTCCTGCCCACAAGAAAAAGTGGAGGAGGACATTGGCTGCACTCCACTGACGAGTCTATCAGCAGAAATGCAGCAGAGCATTGTAATTTCTCATTTATACACAGTGTAAAAAAAGAGGTGGGGGCTTACATTCCTCTGTCAAAGGTGCCTGCCAATTGTGTGTCTCTAAATGAATGGGGAGGGTGTACAACCTCTGTTCAAAGCTGACTTTTAAATGAGGTTCGGTGTGAGAAAGAGTAGCCCTCCTGCATTCATTGACAGCTACTTTAAATGGTTAGTCACTGAGATGAGTAGGGATCTGGGGGGACAAAGCATGAATCAAACAAATATTGCTCCTTGTATATGTCCCTTCACTCACTGTGCCTGTCCCCTCCTTTCCCAGGCAGCTTCTGTCCTGTCTTTTGTATCCCCACCCCATCTCCTGTTGACCAGCCCTATCTCTCGACAAGACTCAAGAGATAAAGAACTACTAGAAGCTGCTTTCCTTTTCCTGAGCCCTAGGAAGTCCTAGCACCTTGACACTGTTTTCCTCCACCACCCACTTGCTGCCTGAAATGGCGAACCATTCATCTTAATCCGTCTTCTGCTATCCCTGGCATAATAGCATCTTTGGCCTAATGGTGACCACCCCAGAAAAACTGGGTGCATTGTTAACATAATTGTGACTTCCCTGGCATAATAATGCCCTCTTTGGCATACTGTGGCAACTTTTGACATATTTGTTGCTATCTGTGGTTTACTGGTGGTCATCTTTGACACACTGTGCCTGTCCTTGATGTAATGTGGGCATTCTCCGCATAATTGCTAATAAACAGAACAAAATGAGGATAAATACCCCTTTCATATAATGGACAGCCCTGGTATGTGATGGTGATAAATAGGCAGGAAAGTTAGAATTTGTTCATTTGTGGCAGCAAGGTCCAAGAATAAAGTGGGAAATTGACAAGTTAATGTTTTGGGACCAAAAGAGGAAGTGCGAAATTCATGAATTTGCTTTTGCTTTTTTGCATGAAACTTTGGAAAACGTTCACTAAACTGCACATAGCTAAACAAAATGCAAAACTGGCATTTGGCTTTGTATTTTGTTGTGGATTGCATCTTCCCATCTACCCTGGGACCAAGGATGCATTTCATGCTTGAAAACATGTACTACAAAAAACAAAAGCAGCAGCTTGGGCTTTGTTGTTCGTTTTTTCCCCATGCATTTGTGATAAACAGCTCATTGGTATAACATATTCCCTGCAAATCGTGCATAATAACGTGACGTGGAATAATAGAGTAATTTTGGGAACTCCAAGTATAAAGAGTAAAACACAATTATCAAACTGCATAATGCAAATTTCACTCGGGCCTACGCCAAAAACGTATTTACGAAAAATGAAAAGCTGGTATTTCAGGACAAAAATAATCTACGATCATTGGAATCGACGAGTTTTTTGGGGTATAATTGAGATTATTTATCTAAAATGCAAAGTCCTGTTCTATAGAGAAATGTGTATATTTCCAGAGAATATTCAATATACAATATTATATTATATACATACACATATTATATAAAACAGACAATATTATATTTCAAGACAATTTTGTGGGGCAAAATGGTTGCATTTCTGAAATATATTTAAAACAGACACTTAAGCAATAATTAATGCTGAGTTCAGGAGGCTTAGTGCTGCTCTCTATTCCTCAGTACTGGAGAGCATGTACTACTATGGCTGTGCGTTTTATTTACTTGTGTAAAGTTATTGCACCTTCAATAGTGCTAAAGCTGTAAAAGACCATCCCTGCTGCTGTCTGAGGCTTGCTCACAAGTATAGTTTATGTAATCTGTTTGCTATCTGAGCATGCAAGTTCTCTGTCAGTTGTGCAATAGTACTTCTGTGTCAGTGTAGAAAAGTGAGTTATTAGTAGGTGGAGATATGCACCTTCAGCTAGTCATAATACCACAATCACTAACAAGGTCCAGTGAAGTTTCAATAAATTAATCCTTGCTCAACCCTGGGTATCTTGGCAATGAGCAGTCAGGCTTAACTTAAGAGACAGGTAAGTGTAAGGCATTTAATATCACCAAAACAATAAATAAATAAAAAACACAACATAAAAACACCAATTTACAAAAATAGACAATGTTTTTATCTATAACATGACACCAAAGTTACACAAATTCAATGTCGGGAACTGGAGATATGGGTTTTTAAAGGGTAAATGAAAAATGTGCATTCAACTGCCAAAAAGCACAAAGCATCAGCTGCGGCTACCTGGTTGCACTGCGTTGTGACAAAGTCAAAGTTTTAGGCTGACAATGATGGAGAGCAGTTCGGATAGGTGAAGTGGTAGGTCTTGGTCAAGATTTTACCGTTGCACTTTGTCACTTTTTTTTAGCCTTTCTTCTCGACGTCGAGCAAGCGGGACCTCGAATCCAAAGTTTGCATTGACGATGGCGGCCTGCTGCAGCACAATGCCTGAAGGTCTTTGTCCTCAGCATTGACGGCGAGGAGCTCCAGAGCTTTCAGCAGGACAAACCAATGTGGTCAGTCTAAGTCAAGGTTCAGCATGCCCTGCTTGACTCTCATCATTGATGCTGGTCTTCTTCTGGAACTTTTTAACAAAACCTTGCCAAAAGTCACCAAGCCTTCAGATTTTCTTCTGAGAGGTTTCCTGAGGGCCAGAAAGTGACCAGCATCACCAGCCAAGGGTTCAGAAGTTCTGGTTTGCCTCTTGAGGTCTGGGAATCAGTCTCCCACAATGCACCTCATCAGACCAAGAAAATCCAGGTGAAGCTGGTCAGATGGAGTAGTCCTTTCAGAGGATGTTGGGGGTTGCTTCTTCCAGCACTTTTCCACCTGTTGCTGTTGAACGAGTCTACTCCTTATCCTTTAAGATAGAGTGTGCTGCATGTACAGTTGTTCTGAGTGCAAGCCTTCTGTGGTACAGTACAAGAGTCCAGCAGGGCAATCCTTCTTCTGCAGATGTTTCTGGCAGGGATCTGAGGGCCTTGTGCAGATCTCCCATATTAATTTCCCATTCTGAGCTGGCAAGAGGGGGGACACCCCAAACAATTGGGTTCCAGTTGCCACACTCAGTTATGCCGACTTCCTTATAAGTGTGGTATATTTCTGTCACAGAATGCACAGTTCTACAAAAATCAAAATGGAGATGTTCTCCCCTTAGAGTGCTGGTCTGGCTAACCCAACCCACAGGCACGGCTAACGTTTCCCTACACTCCCCTTATGGGCCCTCTCCTAATCTAATTGGGGGGGCTCCCATCTGACTGGAGATTAAGGAAGTGGGGGCTGGCCTGGAGCTCGTGACATCTGTGCTTCTCCTCAGCTTCCTTCCTGTCCCTGGCTTCTGCAGGAAGCAAATCTTCTCCCACCAAATGGCTGTATTCTTTCAGCCCTAGGCCTCTTCATCTCTACTCATGTAGGAGCTTGGCTCACGCTGTAAAAGACTGACCTATCAGAGGAGGCGGCTGCAAGTCTTCTTCAGTTAACTTCAGGATAGTAAGTTCTAAAACTACTTTCCTGCAACAGTTAGAATAAATCCGACCTTGGCAAGTTGTTGGAATTATTGTAACCATTATTTTGATATTGCTAGCTAGCTCCGATCAAATGTTAGACTTTATTACATTTATTAAAGCTGGGTGAAGCCTTCTCATGTAAGACAATTGGGCTAGCAGCAGTACAATGGGGAACATTACTTTGGCTGTTTTTCCCTACCAGGGCATTTAAAACATCTTTTATGTTGTACAGAACAATGCACCCTACCCCTGCAGCACTAGGGCTGACCTTATGGGTGACTTATATATAATACAAAGGTAGGCCTGGACCTTCAAAATACTTTGAATTCCAAAGTTGAATTTGGACATTGTTTTATTTTCAAACAAGCCGATAAGGCAGGTCTGGCTTTGAAACAACATCAAACATCACAGCAGTGCCCACTTAAGTGCAATAATCCCACTTGGACCTCTAAACCTACATGCTCTACATTATATTAGAGACTTACTGATAGGTTGTTTTGGCCAACTAGAATTACACCAATTACCATATACCTTTTAAGGACAGAGTACTGGACCTGGGCCTGGTAAGCACTTTTAGAGTCAGTAACCCTACAGCATCAGTCAAAAGAAATGAGGGTGATCAGGGTAAAAAGTATGACTTTCCTACAGTGAGCTGTTATGAATTGTCTGTGTTTGTGAATGTTGTATACCTTTCTGAGTGAAATTAGGTTTTTGGTTGAAAAGGGTGTAAACTCTTTTCAAACAACAACCACAATCCCTGCCTGGATGAATCACATAAGTCACAAAATATAATTATTTATTTGATCCTTAAAGTGCTGCTACAGATGACACTGAAAACCACAATAATCAAAAATAGACATAATGAGTTAAAATGAAATGACTAAGACCATACAAAACAAGATGAGAGCAAACAAAATACACTATAATCAATATAAATAGGCCATTTTATAACACAAAAGCTCACAAAAAACCTCATTAGGTGAGAACAAATATTCATGGTGAGAGGGTTTAAAAAACAGTGCTTCATTGTGTGTTGCTATTAAATACCTTGAAAACACAGGATACAACTTTGTTTCCGCAAGCAAAGGAGGCCAAGACAGAAATAAAACTGCATGATTCAAATCCTATTTGTCAGCTCCACAGTATTGACAGCATGGATGACAGGAAACCCTATCCTTCTTAATCCACACGTATTGACCCAATGGGATCTGAATTAAATCTAAGTTACATTTCATTTAAAATAAACGTAGAAAAGGACATAGGTTCACATTTAGATAGAACAGCACCTCACCACTTTGACCAAATATACAGCTCAGCTGTAACCATTTTATGTTTAAACAATGTTGCAGATCAAGCTTAAAACCTCTTTTTAGCATGTTTTTTTAGTGGCAATTTAAGGTGCTACTTGATTGTCACTATAAAACATCATTAATATTTTGCACAGTGGCTGTAGACAATAAGATAATGCAATTCTGAGGGTGTAAGTCTTTTCATTGTCCCTATCAAGTTTCCACCAAATTACTTTATTCACTGAAGTTTTGGGACTCCTAAATAATTGAAAAAATGATCAAATTATTTGACAGTAGGCCCGGAAAATAATACCCATTAAACACAGTTCAAAATGAATCCTTTCAATAGAGCTGGAGGAACTTACACCAAGGTAACGCTTCCATAAAGCAGATTTAATATTAGAGATGGTAATAAACAATGAGAGTGACCTTGCTTCTATTGCCTATATAGCAATGAGAACCACACTAGCAATATATACCTTTAACAGTGAATAAATGTCCCTCCTTACTTGTGCATGAAAAAGCTCTAAATGGCTACTGATTTTGCAGCCTGAAAGGCATTAAGTGGGACCCAAGAGAAATTATTTGAGATGGTTACATCTAAATATGTGTATTCTTTTACCACCTTCAATTTGTTTACCATTAAAAAAAAACATTATCTAGGAGACTTAGACCTCTGGCACCCATTTTCATAACTTTAGTTTTCCTGTCATTTTCAGTAAGATGATGTGAAAAAGAAGCTGAAAAATCCAATTGTTTCTGTAAGCCAATAAGTGTGAGAGACATTAATACTAAATTGTCTGCAAATAATATGATAGAAACTTCCCTTGATCCAAACTTAGGTAGATCAGTAAACCCCTTCTTTAAAATAGTGGGAAAATCAGACAAATGCAAAGAAAATAACGAA
This sequence comes from Pleurodeles waltl, assembly GCF_031143425.1. Taxonomy (NCBI): domain Eukaryota; kingdom Metazoa; phylum Chordata; class Amphibia; order Caudata; family Salamandridae; genus Pleurodeles; species Pleurodeles waltl. The sequence goes on along the minus strand of NC_090436.1, from coordinate 832,406,556 downwards.
GGAGCTAAAATGCAACCTTGCTTTATCATTTGGGATTTTACCTGAAAATTCATTTCCGGAGGGATTCCCAACCAACTTGCAGAATGAAGTGAGATCAGAAGAGATAATAATTCAGAAGGTATACTCAATCTCTCAAGTGTATGCTAAAGAATGGAACGATCAACAGAATCAAAAGTACTGTTGAAATCAACAAATGCCACGTAAACCTTTATTTTATGCAACTTCAGATACTTTTCGCTAATCATGTATTAGCACAAACTATTATTCATGGTAGAGCACCCTTTTTGACAGCGTTTCTGTTCAATAGGCAATAACCTATGTATCTAGATGATTTAACAAGCAGTTGGTGAAAATCTTCCCAGTCAGATCTAATAGTGCAATGGGGAGATAGTTTATAGGGAGGTTGCAACACCTTTGTTATAAAGGGTAATGATATTACTACCTTGCCAAGACTGGGGCACTGTTTCCATCTTTGAACAAAGATCAAACTGTGACTTCAGCATACCTGCTTATAAAAATAGGGCAGGCTGTTTTAACAAAGCACATGGGAATACCATCCGGTACCCTAGCACATTATTTAAGTTGGAAGAGGCTTGGACAATTTCATCAAAAGAAAATCCAAATCAACCAGTGCTAGTTTCAGAACATCTAAGTCCCATATATGGAAAAGTCAAAAGACGAAGAGGCGTACAAAGAACAAATATAATAACAACAAAGATCATTGTCTACTGGGGTAGGAATTTTCCTGTGATCTCTACCCAAACGTCTGGCTATCACCAGCCAGAATTTAAGCACATTATTAGAAGAAATCGCAGACTGAAGATCAAACCACAACTTTGAGACTTTGGTTGATTTATTAGTTTTCCTTTCTAACTTCAAGAGTTTAATAGCTCTAGATCTCTGAGGCATATCCAGACACGTAGGAGGCCTGTTGTGATTTTTATTTATTTTTGTTGCAAAGGTATCCTGCAGCAAGCACAAAAATGTCTCAAATTTGGTGACATGCCTCACTCAGCAAAGGCAACAAAACATCTTGTGGCACATATTTCCAAACATATACATGGTCAGAATAAAATCTTAATAACTTTAAACTAGGGACCTTTGCCTCCCACCTTACAACCGGGCAATGATATAGCGTAACATTAAGCTGAGACTGATCACTCCAAGAACGAGAAGGAATTTCAAAATAAGAAACAAAGCAAAAATCCCAGAATTGAATACAAATTGAATCAATAAGCAATCAATACAACCCTCTCTGCCAAGAGAAAATATCTACCAAGAGAGATTAAACCGCCCATATTCATGGCCAAATTCAGCTCCAGAGCCCATGATAATAAAGTGGATGAATGAGCACAACAATTCTTAGAGGGAAAAAAAGGAGACAAGAGGTCTCACTAAGCATCTAATTCTGAAATAAACAGGTTTCTATACTCAGAGGCAGTTATTTGTGTATTAAAATCACCCCAAACCAATAAATTAGGTTTTGGGTATAATAAACCAAAAATTCTGAAGTGTAGACAAAAGTAGAGAACAATTAGCAGTAGGGCCTATATAAATATTACAATGTAAAAATTCACATGTTTTATCATCAATCACCAAGTAGAAACAATAAACAATACACAACCACAAAATAAAGGAGCACAAGTAAAAATTGAGAGTGTTTCCATCCAGAAGAGGGCAGGGGAACAATAAATAAAATTCTCATCTAAGTCAAACTCATTTAGTAACCAAGGTTTTTGCAAACAAATACTTAATGCTCATCATAAAGAGTATCAAAATTAAATACGGACAAAAGAGCTTGAAACCCAACCACATTCTCCAACAATGTTCCCACAAGTAGCAAGGAAGAAGAATTACAAGACAGCACATTTGAAAGCCAAGACCAATTGTTGGCCTTCAAAATGTAAAAAAAAACTTCTGACCCCAATTTCTCCTTAACTCCTAAGGCCAATAAAATTATCAACTGGTAAGTTGGCTACAAATCACTTTAACCGGGTGGGAGGCAAAGTTTGAACAGCACCACTACATGCATGTAATGTGTGAGCATTGGAGGAAGTAGTGTGCTGAGCAGTGTTACCACTCAACCCAATCACTGGAAGAATATCAATGCCCATTTTAAAAAGAGACTCATTATCTTTCAATATTAAAGAAAATATAGATTCAGAAAACAAGTATAGAATTGACTTACAGGCCTCTTGATCTTTATCAGTATTTCTTTTATTCCACCAGAGAGATATCCTGTGAAGAAATGAGCCTGAGCTCATAGATGTAAAAACAGTACTTAAAATATGGTGCCAATTCAAAGGAAAACTAGTATCGGGGGAAGGAAACAAATTGATGAATTGTAAAACACGTGGAATTCTCAAGAACTGGTTGTCTTGTACAGACAACCTCTCAGTAGGTCTGAATTATGAAGGAGATCTAGGAAAAAACCTAATAGCATTAGGATTGAGTAAATAACTTTTTCCTGAACAACATCCCTGGGCAACCCTCCTTACTAACATTCCCCTTATTATCACATTCCAAATGTACACGCCGAGAAGACAATATATTATTGCAAGAAATTTCAATGGGATTCCCTTTGGAGCTGGAATTGTGGGGCAGGTGGAGGACCCTGTGACAACAGGAATTTCCTCTGATTCCTCAAGCTCAGGTGATTTAGCAAATCTATTTTTTCTCCTCTATTTCTCCTTAATTCTACCAACTTTAGGTTGTTCTACCTTCCTCAAACCTTCAGCTATAACCGACTTAGGAGGGTTTTCACTTATAACATCAGACATGCTAGAAGCTTCCTGAGGAACATTAATTGTACCAGTATTTAAGGAAGACTGTATTTTGTCATATGGGAGTCTATCCACAGTATTTAGTTCACCCACACATCTGACTTTGGGGGACCTCTCAGAGACATGTGAACATTAAAAACAACTGTCCTGAAAGCTGGAGTCATATTGGTTAGCAGAATGAATTTAGGATATACTAGAAATGGTGGGCTCCACAATCGATGGCTGGAGAACATTATCATCAGGCAGGGAGAAGGAGTTCCACTGCTCCAAAATAGAAGCATATTTCAATAAGAGTTGGTCAGAGGAGAGTGATTCCCCTAAGCCAACTTCAGATTTGTCAAAATCATTATTCCTTAATTCATTCTGTATAAATTCACAAAGTTCACCAGAGGCATTTAACTCATTAACATTTGTTTCCTTAAAAAGTGGTAATGAAGAAATCCTTGCCATAGGGTTCATAGTCCAATTACAATGCAAGAATGTAGTCATAGGCTGTAAACCATCTGAGAACCTATTTCTCCCACTGTTGTCCTCTGACTAGAGGAGGAATTCACTGTATGAATCGTAGTATTGCCTCCTTCCACATCCTGATCCTGAGTCAACTGAAGGTGGTTTAGGCTAGATTTCATTAATTTGCAACTCTCAGGAGCAGACAAAAAATCCAGTATATTTCTATTCTTTGAAGTAGTAATTATCTGGGAAGACTCTGTTATATAGATAAGGGTGCAACTAAAGATGCACAATGCTCTGCACTGAAAGGTTGATAAACAACAGTTCTATTCTGCAGTTCTTTAGAGCACAAAAACGTATACACTTGAAAACTTGTAGTTATGCTTGAAATTAAATTCCACATGAAATGAGATTATATTTTAAGCAACCTCAGTGAAAGTGGAGGAATGACCACACCACCCTCCCTGAGCGAAAAAAAAAAGATGATACAGGGTAAATCACAATGGGCTAAAAAATCCCCCAACACTGGCTTAAGAAAAATTAACTAAGAAATAATCCATAATCTAAGTGAAAATATGAATGGAGCGCCAGGTAGATGATTAGAATGCGGAATGATCGATAGACAGAAAACTCAACTACTGGAACAAGCCGCACTAGCCTAACACCAGTTGCCTCTGTTCACAGTGGCAGATTGTCTGCACCTAGCTCTCGGCCCCCGTCTAATACAGAATGCAAATGCAGGACCGCCAGAGCCACCAGACACCCTGACTACCGCCAACAGTCACCAAAATGAACACACCAATAGTTTGCACACAATGGGCACAGCAGGCAAGACAGACATACACAGGGCCCAGGAACACACTGGAAATGGCAGCAGGGAAGTACAAGCGTCACACTACAATGCAGGATATTGCCACAGGTATGACTGTCTTTGAAGCAGCCTAATGTGATCCAAAGCAGACTGGGTAGTGGGCAACAGAGGACTCCACAAAGAGGCATGAAATGACCACCCTCCAATAATGTTTGGGGAATTTTAAGACCACCAGGGCTTAAACTCCAATTGAATCCTTCCTTGCAGCCCCACCTCGCTCTATGCCCTGTGTGTCCTCTCCACGGCTTCCTCAGTCCTCGCTCCTCGCTCCTACTCCTGCTTCGCTCCATTCCTCTCCGCGAGCAGGCTTCACCCAAAACCAACGTGCAGAAATATTTTATTTGCACTGGAGTTTTTGGCAGTGCAAGAAGTAGTAACACCACACCCATCAGCACTAAATTAACCTGTCCTTAACCCTCTGGTAGCTTGGCACAAAAGCAGTCAGGCTTAACTTAGAGGCAATGTGTAAAGTATTTATGCAGCATTCAAGCAGTATTAAGGTGAAGTACATTTTAATAAATAAAATGATATCAGAACACAAAACAAATTCAGTAGAACTGGAGATATACAATTTTAAAGTCCTAGGTATACGTAGGGTGCAAAAAGCAAAAGTGCCCAATGAAGTTATCTAGTCATAGTGGACAAGGACAAAGTCACAAGTTTAAGCTGACCATGATGGAGCATGAGCCAGGCACAGGGCAGAGTTTGGCCTATGTACCTGGTTGTAATTGGACTGAGATGCTAGGTCCTGCATCATCTTTGTTGAGCTGGGCCGGTCCCGATGGGGTTGCCGACCAGGACCTGCAAGGTGTGGCATCAAGTTACATCACTATGCGTTTGTTTCAATGAGATCACAGATCAGGAACTACAAGATGCTGTGTTGCAAAGTCCTACATTGACGTTAGTCGCGCTCCATTGGTTCCAGTCAGGCCAGTGATCAGGAGCTGTGAGGCACTGTAAAGCGAGGTCCTTCGTCAAGACATGTCACGCTGCTTTGGTTCTGATGAGGCTGCCGATCTAGAGCCGTGAGGTACTGCGATGCAAGGTCCTGCATTGAGATGGAGCTGTTATGTGCTGATGCAAGGTCCTGCTGCACGCAGCATTGAGTTGTATGATGCTGCGTCGGTTCTGATGGAACCCAAGTTGGGCCAGAGGAGTTCACTCTGATGCCAGCCAAGGGTCTAGAACCTGGGGGGGCACCTCTTTGGGATCAGGACTCACTCCAGCAGAGGCCAGCAGCTGGGCACAACATGTCTAGTTGAGTCTAGGCATCTGAGCAGATGTAGTGCAGGTCTCTGGAGCGTGTTATATCCCTGTACCTCAGAACAAAAGGCCAGTCAGCTGGCCCTTGGAGTTACTCTGGTGGTCCTGCTTTCAAGGGGCAGGTCCAATCTTCCTTCTTCAGGCAGCAGGCCAACCGTACAGTCCTTCTTCTGAGTCTTCCACATATCCAGAAGTGATCTGAAGAGAGGGTCTAATATGTGTACCTGGTGCTAGCTTTGAAGTGGAAGAAGCTTCTAGATTTCCCCTTACATCTGTTCCTCAAATTTCCTTCTACTGCCCTGGCTCCGAAGGGTCAAGGGTGACAATATATTAGTGTGAAGCCCTTTGTGAGTGTACAGAGGTAGCTACTTTGAAGTGCAATTGTGGTAGGTGACAGATATGCCACGTCTACCAGGTCAGGATGGTGAAAACCAGAGAGAGCCTGGTCCAACATTTTTGATTTTTATCATTCTGCCCTTGCAAATTGCCTTTATAAATAACTTTGTTTCATTGGTTATTTAGCAAAAGGAAGAGTGGCAGTGCCCAAGTCTCTGCTCAGAAGCCGGTCAGCTTGTGTCAGTGGTGTCTTAAATCCACCTCATGCCTTTTTAAACCACAACCAGATACTTCATGCCCCTTATTTCACTCTTGCAAGTTCCCATATGGAATACAGAGAAGTGACCTGATTAGGTGATTTAGCGCTATAATTATATTCGCCTAAATTCAATTTGACATGTGGCCATTTATATGTCCAGGTGCCTAACCATGTGACCTTGATGAAAACCAGTGGATATGGGTAAAACTTTGGAGTGCGCGTGGCCACTCTGCACCACTATGGGCCTGGTTACGAGTCATACTGCCAGACCACCATGTTCGCGGTCCTGAAAAGACCACCACGTCAACAGTCTTTGAGATCACCCTATTACGAGTTACACGGGCAGGACCACCAAGCAACAAAGGCAGACCACCAGCAGCATGACAACCTGAATCTAAGCAGTCCGACCTCCAGTGCCTTCAGCGATTCAGCCAACCACAGAGCATAATACAACCACACAGTCGCCATGAAGCTCCCTTTGTGGTGGTCAGCCAATGGATGTCAGGACCACAGCTGTTCGCAGTCAGAAAAATTAACAGACAACTGCACATTAGATTAATTCAAACACAACTCAGCTGACACACATTGGCCAGGTGGACACACCTGCAAAGCACACTATAAAACCCACCCCTTTACAGCCCACAATCCTTTGCATTTACAAAGCAGGAAAAAGAAGCCTGAGCACCTTTTATTCTATAGAGTACACAGATTAGGCATCCCTGTTTTTCACCATTCCATTGAAAACCCAGCACGCACTTTTGTCCATTCACACCCTATTGCACTTCTTCTGTTAAGTAAGTCCCTGTCACCCTTAATATTTTTTCCACCATGTGACGTTAAAAAAATCCCTATTTTTCTGAAGATGAGTTAAGATTCATGGTGGGTGAATTCATTAGAGTAGAGCCACAATTGCTTACAGCACAAGTCCTGCACACTCCTCTCAGCAGGAACATGGAAATGTGGGCCAGGATTGACGACAAAGTGAGTGCTGCAGGCACCACCCTGCGAACAACGCAGGACATTAGGAACAGGTGGGATGATCTCCGAGGCAAGGTCTGTTTCCTGGTCTCTAGGCACCAGCTGCATGCTAAGAAGATTGGTGATAGTGCCTCATTAATACTCTTTCCCTGGGAGGAGAAGGTCTTGGCCATCCTGCTTCCTCAGTGCTTGACAGGAACACCTGGGGGAGTGGAGTCTGGTGAGTTACAGCACTAAATATGACACCAAAATGCAAAGTTGTGCATGCTCACAGCTCAGCTTTACCCACTGTCTTGTTCATGTACCTCACCAACATTCAATACCCAGAGTATCTCAGTTTAAACACTCTCAATGTGCACCATTCGACCCAACATCACATATACCAAGGCCATCACATGACATATGTCCAAATAGGGCTTGGAAATCACACAATATCAGAAACACATGCAAGGATCCATTGCATGTCCCAAAATGACAATGTATGCTCAAATAGAAATGCAGCCTGCAAACAGATATGTAAAACACAAAAGTTGTAAAGTATTGGAAATTAGTGAGTGTGACCTGACTGCAACTCCCAGTAGGCACTGTTTCAGCAACTCCAACCATCAGCCCAGTGTTCTCTTGTTCAAAGACCCCTGTTTTTTTAACTCAAAAATTGAGTTCGCTAACCTGGGGGAATAACTTTTGTCTAGTGTGTGTAGTACAGGGAGTGACCTGACTGCAACTCCCAGGAGGCACAGTTTCAGCACCTCCAACCACCAGCCCAGTGTTCGCTTGTCCAAATACCCCTGTTTGTTAACTCACAAATAAAGTTCACTCCCCTGGGAGTGATCAAGCACAGATCATGCTTAAATCAGAGACGTGTCTGTCTACATAGCTCAATCTTGACATGCTAACCCAAGATTAAATTATTGAGGACAGGAAGGACAGCTTGCCCAGTGTGTACAGCGAGTATTCCTCACCAGGCTGCAGACACATTGCCACAGCACTGTCCACATGATGATTCTATTATGCAACAATGTCCTAATTTTGCCTGCATCTCACTCAACTAGGCCTCCATATGTTTAAAGCCATATTTTACCTATCCACTGTGCTGGCTGCCCTGGTGGCAAGGTGTAATTTTCAGGCCGTCATCCTAAGTGCAACTGATCTGAACATCTCAGCAGCTGCTTGAGCCTGAATGAATTGGCATGGTTCACACATGTCATGTCAATTAACCCAATACAATTGTTACTTGCTGTAATCAGATTAACTTCAACTTGAGTTTGCACAAGGTCTTTGCTTACTGTAACTCTAAACTGTTGGAGGTAGATGTCACAATACAACCAGTAACAATGTACATTTTACATCAACAGGTGGATCTGCCACTGGGTACACAGAGGCCATGGAACAGATTGCCACTACCCCCTGGATGAAACCCTCAGTGACAACGACGCTCCTGGTCATCTGGACATGGAGGACAGCTCTGACACATCTGGGCAAGCTGATCAGACAGCAACAGTGAGTCTCACTGTGCCCCAAACGTTACCTTCCAGCGCTGCTGCTTCACCATCACAGGCAAACTTTTGCCCCCTGACCTGTTTCTCAATCACAGTGTCTACCATCTTGTGCCTCCCAGTCCTGGATCACTTAGGTACAGCAGAACACTTTTGACAATGAGGGTGCCAGTTGTAGGGGGCACCCGTTGGCACGGGAACAGGCCCATGAGGGCAGGGTGCGTGGGAGGGACGCTGTGGGCCAGCAGGGTGAGGCCACTGGGGCTGCTCTTGGCAAGGACACCACCAGCCTGTCTTCGGGGTCCATTGTGAGTCCCAAGGCATGATGGGCCAGGTGTTGACCAAACTCTGGGAAATCAAGCAGCAATAGAGGGATATACATAGGGACATGTGGGAAAAGATGGAGGCCCACACTACCAACATAGCCTCCCAAAAAGGGGTGTTGAGGGATATACACACCACCCTGAACAGGGCTTTTCAACACCAGTCTATCCTTTCCTTTGGCCAATCAACACCAGTCCCAGCAATCAATTCCAGCCACTAGAAGGTAGGCCCTGCCAGAGGAACAACAAGGCCCAGACACCCCTGCATCTGTAACAGCAGATCCCTTCCCCCCACACAAGCAGGGACATCCAGCAGAGAATCCAGGAGGTGCAGATGTCAAGACACCCACTACTACCAGTAACAACCCTCTTCATTAAAGACTTCCTCTGTGTGTTACATATTCGCTCTGGTCTGATCCTGAACCACCTACCATTTCCAATGGGAGGAATACTCTGGACTTTGGAGTCCCAGTGGTGTGGCATCTACTCCGATGATTTCATTCACCATGACTGACCCCCCCACATTTGATTTTTTGATGAGTCATGTCACATATAGGTGGTCATTATGACCCTGGCGGTATTACAACCGCAGGGCCAAAACGACGGGAGCACCGCCAACAGGCTGGCGGTGCCTCCCAGCGTATTATGACCGTGGCGGTTGCACCGCGGTCGCACCGCCAGGGCCGGCGGTTTACCGCCACAATGGCCCCAGCGGATGTAAGCAGCGCTGCCCAGGGGATTACGACTCCCCGACCGCCAGCATTTTTCTGGCGGTCTGTACCGCCAGGAAAAGGCTGGTGGTACGGGGAGTCGTGGGGCCCCTGCACTGCCCATGCCACTGGCATGGGCAGTGCAGGGGCCGCCTGACAGGGCCCCATGCGGTTTTTCACTCTCTGCTGTGCAGAGAGTGAAAAGTGCGACGGGTGCAACTGCACCCGTCGCACGGCCGCAACACCGCTGGCTCCATTTGGAGCCGGCTCCTATGTTGCGGCAGTGATCCCCGCCGGCCCAGCGGGGATCTCCAAGTGGCCGCGTTTGGGGGTGCGGCCGCATGGCGGTCAGATCTTGGCAGGTGGCTGATGCCGCCCGCCAAGGTCGTAATGACCCCCATAGTTTCTGTTAGTCATACCTGCACAATAAAATCACCCTTCAATGACTCTTTGCTGATTTTGATTTCATATTTAGCCATGTAGACATGTCAGAGCATGTGAACCATGCAATGATGATCCAAGCTACTTGTTAAAGATGGGATATGCTGCATGTACACATTATTCAGCTCAGGATTAAAACCCTCCCACACAAACACATACATACAAGTGTCTGCTCAAACTGAACATTTTATGACAGTGTTCAGCACATAGGCTGTCAATCTTTCAGGAGTACTGGAAATCCAAAATGATTGACTCATACTGACTAATGAACATGTTGACAGGTGCATATCCCCAGACCATGGAAGGAAGGGATTTGTCAGACATTGTCCTGTAGAATAGGCAAATATTGAGCTGGTTAATGCCAGCTGCTTGTCCACATCACATACCACAATAAAGTAGTTCACCATCACATATTCCAAGGTACAGACAGATGGCAGTACAACAGTCCCTCCTGATCACAGAGCCATCATAATCCAATGCCCATGCATATGGTGGTATGACATAAGGATATGTCAGTGTCGTGGCATAAGCACTGTGGCCTACAATGATGCATCACATCTACAGCTACATTCACGTCTCAGCAGCTTCAACTCAACAACCAAGGAAGGTTTGGATATGTTGAGCTCCTGTTAATGAATGGGACATAAGTGAACCAATGAGTCCCTCACTCCATGATTGTAGCACCTGACATTGCTCACACACAATCAGGACAGATGTAACTTACCAACCAGTCAGGCCCTCTCCAGGTACAGTTGTGACATCAGCTGGGGTATGGTGCTGTTCAGCATTATGAAGGAATCATGTGCTGGTCCAGGATAACAGGCATGCACATTTGAGATGCAAAGATCCACCAAACACACAACTTGCATGTTGAGGGAATGGAAGTTTTTCCGGTTGTGATAGACTTGTTCAGTAGCCTGTGGTGTCACCATGCCAACATATGTGCCATCGATGAGCCCCACCACATGTGGTGGGGGGGTGCGCAAAAACATAAAATAGCCTTCACATTGGCTAAATCCTCATGTTGTGGGAACTTGATATAGCTGTCAATGTGGTTCAACATTGCTCAGAGGAAATTCTTCAACACCAGACTGAACATAGGTTGGGACATACCAGCAGATAGGGCCACAGAATTTTGGAAGAACTCTGTGACTGGGAAATGCAATACTGACATGACTTGTACAATGAGTGGCATGCAGGTTGGGTTAGTGTTAGCTGGCATCAGATGTGGCTCCAAGTGACAGCAGAAGTCCACTATTGTTCACCTATCCAGGTGGTATAGCTGAATTATATGCCATTTATCCATGGTCTGAAGGTCTGGCAGTGGGTGGTAAACAGAAGGTTGTCGCATCCTTCCTCTCCCAGGGTACCTATGTGTGAAAAGACATGATTTGTAACATTAGTCAGTGTGTCCACAGCAACATACATGATAAATGCCAACAATGTCATGTGGCAAAGCATTTCTGACTAGATAGATATGACACACAGTACACATCCCAGCTGGCAACTATACAAGGGTCACATGGTTGTCAACAAGTGTGTCCTGAGCATGGATGTGGGTGAAACTCAACTATCTGCTACACAATTGCCTCTCGAAATGTGACTGTGTTTTCCGACTGCCAAAAAGACTGTCAAAGGTGGTGGACAGTGCACTGCGGTCAAATGCCATTGGTGCCCTTCAACACACTACACTGGTGGTTGTGTAGTAAGACCTACATAACAAGACAGAATAAGGATGTTTGTGATACTACAACACACATATTGTAGGTGTGCCGCAGTTTACAATGTTATATACAGTATTTCAGGCTGCCAAAATGGAGGTTGCCAGACCTACTCCACTGGACACTAGGAACTGCCAGTGACCACCGGTGGAAGTCGTCTGGGTGGTAGACAGTTCCAACAGTGGCAGACACAGCCGTAGGCTAATGTTGTTGCTTGTGGTGGTTGCGGCCCAATAGCTGTGTCCGTCGGCGGTGATGACAACATACATAGCGAACATGACTGCCATGCTTTGCAAATTTACTCACTTGATTCCTGACACTGCTGCCACTACTTGAGCTGCCGTGTGCCACCTCTGGGAGCAATCATGCCACGTCCAGCAGGTGATAGGCCCTGTTAGACTTGGCATCCTTGGCGTGGTCTCCCCTAACTTTTTGCCTGTTTCCCAGGTTGTTGATGTGTGCTGGACTCTGTTTTTGCTGTTTATGTTACTCTGGGCACTAAACCACTGCTATCCAGTGCTAAAGTGCAAGTGCTCCTATATACAATGTGTATGTAATTGGCTCTCCATGATTGGCATATTTTAATTACTGATAAGTCTCTAGTACAGTGCACTAGAGGTGCCCAAGGCCTGTAAATCAAGTGCTACTAGTGGGCCTGCAGCACTGGTTGTGCCACCCACATTAGTAGCTCTGCAAATATGGCTCAGACCTGCCACTGCATTGTCTGGGTGTGCAGTTTTAAACTGCCAATTCGACCTGGCATGTGAATCTACTTGCCAGATCTAAACCTTCCCTTTTCTTACATGTCAGACACCCCTAAGGTAGGCCCTAGGTAGCCCCAGGGGCAGGGTGCAGTGTATGGTTAAGGTAGGACATATAGTAATGTGTTTTATATGTCCTGACAGTGAAATATTGCTAAATTTGTTTTTAACTGTTGCGAGGCCTGTTCCTCTCATAGGTTAACATGGGGGATGCCTTTAAATCTGATTAAAGTGTAGATTCCCTTTGGCAGCAGATGGACATGTGGGGTTTGGGGTCTCTGAGCTCACAATTTAAAAATACATCTTTTAGTAAAGTTGTTTTTAAGATTGTGTGTTTGGAAATGCCACTTTTAGAAAGTGGCCATTTTCTTGCTTATACCATTTCTGTGACTCTGCCTGTTTGCGGATTCTCTGTCTGGGTCAGTTTGACAGTTAGGCTGGTTGCACCTCACACTAGACAGTAACACAAAGGGAGCTGGGGTGTAGCCTGCATATCCTGATGAGCCATCTGTGCTAGGAGGGAGGGGATGAGTGCTCACTCACACCTGAAAGGGCTGTGCCTGCCCTCATACAATACAGTCTCCAACCCCCTGGTTAGTGTCTTGGGCCTGGCCTGGGCAAGGCAGGATTTCACATTCAAAAGAGACTTTACTTTGAAGTAGGCCTACTTCAAAGGAGAAATTGGGTATAAGAAGGGCACCCAAAACCACAGACTTTAGAAACACTTCTGGAAACAATAGGAATCTCTGCCTGGAGAAGAGCTGAAGAGCTGAGGTAGAAGAGCTGCCCTGCCTGTGACTGTGCTTTGTGGAGCTATCCTGCAGTTGCTGCTTCTGCCAGAGTAGGAGGGCAAAGACTGGACTTTGTGTGCCTTCCATCTTGAGAAGAAATCTCCAAAGGCTTGATTTAGAGCTTACCTCCTGTTGTTTGAAGTCTCAGGGACAGCAGAGACTTCCCTTTGCCAGCACCTGGAGTCTCTGGAGAGACTCCTACTCTGCCCTGTGGTGCCCATCCAGTTCCTGGATGGAGAAGCTGGCAGCCTAAAGAAAAGGAAATCCACGCACAGAGTGCTGTGCGGGGAAAACATTGGCACCACTCCTATCTACGGCTGAAGAAACGATGCGCAGCCGGCTCTGCAGCTGAAAATCGACGCTCGCCAGAAACGTGACCTAAGAAACGACTCACGGAGCAGGAGAATCGATGCACAGCATCGCTGTTGGAGGCTGAGAGATCGCAACCCGCGCTGCGTGGTTTTCGGATCATCGTGCGGCTGGATTTCCGACTCAAGTGCCGCTGGGCGTGTAAAAACAACAGAAGACCTGCCCTGACCCGAGAGTGCTGACTGGATCAACTCATTGCTCTCCTGCGGAGAGCAGAAAAGACGCGCCCGACCCGACGAAAGAAGAAACGACCCAAGGTCCCGCTCGTGAGTAGAATTGATGCATCACAAGCCCTTTTTGACGCACAGTCACCCGTGCAGGGTTATTTTTGATGCACCAAAGCTACTTTTTCAAGCTAACAGTCTTAGTGTGTGTTTAAAACTACTTAAAGACTCTTTTTGATTTTTAACTGGTTACTTGACTTGTGTATTGAGGATTTTTGTTGTTTTGGACTTGTTTTGTTTAGATAAATATTTCGTATTTTTCTAAACCTGTGTTGTGTCATTTTGTAGTGTTTTCATTAAGTTGCTGTGTGTGTTGGTACAAATACTTTACACCTAGCACTCTGAAGTTAAGCCTACTGCTCTGCCAGGCTACCAAGGGGGTAAGTAGAGGTTAGCTGAGGGTGAGTCTCTTTTACCCTGACTAGAGTGAGGGTCCTTACTTGAACAGGGGGTAACCTGCCTGTCAACCAAAGACCCAATTTCTAATACAGCGCATCGGCGGTGCACTTCACTCGGTGCCCCTGGGGCACCAAGGTTCGAAACCTGGAGCGAATGTGCTTCTAAAGGTGCCCCTGAGGCAAAGTACACTCTGTGGACCACCCGGGGCACCATCAGGCACCTCCTCTGGCAAAATCACTGCTGCGGCCCGGGCTGGCTGCAGCTTACTCATGCACCTGATCGGGTGAGGGCGAGTCTGTGTTCCCAGGGCAGGTGGGGAGGAACCCTCATAAGAGGTTTCCCGCACTGCTTGGCCGCTTTGTCATTGTTTTGCTCCCACCGGGGAGGGCCAGTCATGGCCCCAGGGGCCCCGCAGAGCCAGGGGAGCCCCTGTATAAAGGCGGAGGGGTGAGTGCCACCTCCATCCCCAACTATAAAAAAGCGCCTGTTTTGGCACCAAGGAGTGATTGGGGCCGCCAATTTCCACGTGGTACTGGAGGTGCCTAGAACATAAAAAGACAGGTACCGTTTTAATGGATCCAGTTGGTTTTGGGGGCTTTCTACATGTGGTGTTTCTTGAGCCTTGCCACGTACTTTTATGATGTTCCTTTTATGGGCATGATGGAAATGTTATGTTAACCTGCTTCTTTTTCTGATGTGCCATATGTGTGCTAATGTTCCTGTTATGGGCATTTATGCTAATCTTTGTTTATGAATTGCCATGTGTTTCCTAATGTTCCTGGTATGGGCATTTATGAGGCTCTTGTGACATGTGCATTACTGCAGTAATGTTTTTCCTGACTACAGCTTCTGTTGCAGAAGAATGAGTAACCTGTGTGTTATATGTGACTACTGCTGATTTCTGCAGAGTAATAGTACTGTGTACTGTTCTGACAACT
Organism: Pleurodeles waltl; assembly: GCF_031143425.1. Taxonomy (NCBI): domain Eukaryota; kingdom Metazoa; phylum Chordata; class Amphibia; order Caudata; family Salamandridae; genus Pleurodeles; species Pleurodeles waltl. The sequence continues at coordinate 832,391,443 of NC_090436.1, read as the reverse complement.
GCTTAGGTACCAGGGTATTACTGACATGTTGTGTTTGGGCTAATGATGTTGTGTACAATACAGTTTATTTTTATATAACTTGGAGTTATGCTTCCTTTGTGGTGGGAATAGTGCATCACATGTGTTGGGTGTGTTGTGCAAGCACTTTAGACATTGCCTCTGTGATAGACCTGACTGCTCATGCCAAGCTACCAAGAGGGTGAGCAGGGTTTAACTTGGGTGTGTAACTCCCTCGCCCTGACTAGAGTGGGTGGGTTCTGCCTGGCTTAGATGCATACCCTTGACAACCAGGATCCCTATTTCTAACACGCAGGGTGCAGTGTATGTCAAACGTGGGACATGTACTGATATGTTTTATGTGTCCTAACAGTGAAATGCTGCCAAATTCGTTTTTCAATTTTGCCAGGCCTATATCTCTCATAGGTTAACATGGGGGCTGCCTTTAAATATTCTTAAAGTGCAGTTTCCCTTTGAGAGCAGATAGAAATCTGGAATTTAGGGTCTCTGAACTCACAATATAAAAATACATCTTTTAGTGAAGTTGGTTTTTAGATTGTTAGTTTGAAAATGCCACTTTTGGAAAGTAAGGCTTAAACTATTCTGTGACTCTGCCTGTCTGTGGATTCCCTGCCTGGACATTTGGGATGTTTGTGAATCTCCTCTATACAGTGACACAAAGGGAGCTGGGGTGTAGCCTGCATATCCTGATGAGCAATCTGGGCTAGAGTGGAGGAGCAGTGGTCACTTACACCTGAATGAGCTGGGCCTGCCCTCACACAATGCAGTCTCCAACCCCTTGGTGTGTTTCTGGGGCCTGGCCTGGGTAAGGCAGGATCCTGTAAACAACAGACTTTTCTTTGAAGTTGGGCAACTTCAAAAGCAGAAAGGGGTTTAGTATTGACCTAAAACACCATACTTTAGATTTTTTCAAGATTTGCTTCTGGAACGAAGAGGAACCTCTGCCAAGGAAAATAGCTGAAGAGCTCAGGAGAAGTGCTGCCCCTGCCTGTGACTATACTTTGCTGAGCTATCCTGCAGTTGCTGCTTCTGCCTGTGAAAGGGGAAAAAGGCTGGACTTCGTGGTATATTCGTGCTTGAGAAGAGTCACCAAGGGCTTGGACTGAACTTGGCCCCTGTTCTGAAGTCTCAGAGCCATCAAAGACTTCCTCTGCCAGCACCTGGACTCTCTGCTGAGACTCCTATCCTGCCAAGAGGTGCCTAATCCAGTCCCTGGGCTCTTGAAAGGAGAAGCTGGTGGAAAACCAAGAAAATCCAAGAAAACCCACTATGGGCAACTCCAGATTGATGCTGCGGCTGTATCCCGTGACTCCGCCTGCAACTGAAGCCATAGTCCTTGCTGGAATGCAACGCCCCTCAGGCCCAATGGAGCTGTACCCTCGCTGAAGTCTGCGACTCCGTGGAAGTCGCTGCACCACGTCTTGACCGCCGGATCCAACGCTTCCTCAACGCTGCCTCACCTCCACCACTCCGCAGCAAGAACCCAATGCCTCTTCATGACGCCTCTGCTCCTTCGCTCCTCAGCACCGGAATTGACGCCGCCTCAGAACCATCGACGCCACAATCCCCGACTCCGTGCAGCAGCTTGTTTCCTCATTTTCAAAAGGTACTTTACCTGGGGGTCTGTGTGACTCTGTGACCAGTGCCATTGACGTAGGATTGTTGAGAACTGCTCTGTCATGACGCTGTGATATCACCAGTTCGAAGCATTTGTTTTTCTGAACTCTATATTCAAGTTTAATCTTTACAAATTCATAACTTTGCCTATGCATGTCGTTTTTTTTTTATTTTGGTCTTGTTTTGCTCAGATAAATATTGGCTGTTTTTCTAATATGGTGTTGAGTCATTCTGTAGTGTTTTTACTGAATTACTGTGTGTGTTGGTACAAGTACTTTACACATTGTCTCTCGGTTAAACCATTCTGCTCATGCCAGGCTACAAAGTGGATGAGCAGGGGTTAATCGGGTGTGTTTATCCTTTGCCCTGACTAGAGTGAGGGTCCTTGTTTGGACAGAGGGTAACCTGACTGTCAAACAAAGACCCCATTTCTATCACCGACACACAGGCACTCAACATACACCCACAAACATGACTTCAGACACCACTTCCCCAGACACCCCTCACCCCTACTGACCCACACACCACAACCTGCGTACCCACAGACACCACACCAACAGCCAGTGACATATCCACCAGACTCTGCCTACCTGCAGACACCACCACAACACCCACAGACACATCCACCACATCCAGCACGCCTGCATGCACCACCCCATCATACGTACAAACATCGACCACATCCAGCATACCTGTAGACACCACCACATCCAGCATTCTCCCCGACACACAAACATCCATACCATCCAGCATACCCACAGACACCACCCCAACAGACACAAACACATCTACCACTCCATCACCCAGCACCTTCACCTCCAAACCCCCCATGACAGGCAAACACCCACACTCACACATGCAACAGACATCACCTACACAGAAGCATATCTCACACGCGCACACACCCAAGACATCTACATCCACACACCAGAAAACCACTCCCTTAACCTCCAAATCCCCAGTGTCTTATGCAGCTTGTCCCCGTGTACCCAAGGAGAGCTTCTTTTTTTACCTTGCCCTTTCCTGTAACTTCCAAAACCCCTTTCAAACCTCATCAACATCCTAACCATCCCTTACACAATCAAGTTCTCCCCTGTCACACCTGCCGTCCCTGCAAGCACCTATATCACTCCCCTGCAGGAGAAACCAACCCCTTCAAAAAATCAGCCCACCCCTCCCAAACCCATCCATCCTAAATGTGACCCCACCCCACTCAAGGATCTTCCCTGAAGTGCCTGTCTGCCCACTTAATGCGCCTTCCTTTGGAGGCTCCCTGGCAGGGACTGGAGTCAAGTTTGAGCACAGTACTGTGCAGAGACTTCCAAATGGACTGGCCAATGGCCTTTGATTCTCATTATTTTGGATTTAATAAATCCAAGTTGTTGTTTTTGGTACACAATTGTCCTGCTATTCCTTTTCTACCTTTATGTTGGTCCTGAGTTATTGTGTTGTATGCCTACAGTTGTGTGTGTTTCAGCCTGATTGCTGATCCATTTGCTGTTGTTTTCAATATCTGTCTTTGTGGGCAGTGCTGGTGTGATCCAAGACAAAGGTAGATGTTGACTGTATGGATTTGTGGGTGTTAATCCAAATACGGTGTCATTGCATCGTGTTATTTTTGGAATGGAATGGTAAGTATTTCATCTTCTGTGGTCCGATTTCAGCATGTATGGTGTTAGACATGCCCCCCTGGTATGGATTGTACATTTGTCTCATGTGAGGAAGCTTGAGTTTTGTTTGTCTAGACATTGAGAGTGTTCAATTGGGCTAGCTTCCTTTGCACTTGACTGTGCATGTGTTCATTTTGCTGTGTGTACCTTGCAGCTACTTCATCTAGATGTATGGCCCATGCTGTTGCAGTTGTATGTGCTTTCTTGACTTGTGCTTCCACAATATGTAGATGGGCATGTCACTTGACTCTAATATTGTTTGTCCCTGAGATTCCTGAAGGGCCATTTCCTGTGTGAATGTTGTTTTAGGACCATGTGCCTAGTATAATGTGTCCCAGGGCAGCATCCTTCCATGGGTGCTCCTGACGTCCCCATCTCTCTTGTGCAGCTATTGTCTGCATAGTGAGCTTTGGATATTTGTCTCTCTGACTATTGTGCATCCACTTGTCTTTCCATTGTGTTGCAACATAGGTGATGTGTGGGTCCATTGCAGGGCTTTTTTATGGGAAGGAGTTTGTGTTTAATGACACATACATACATATGTGTTTTTAATCTCATGACAGTCCATGGCATGTGTGAAATGTGAGGGTGTCAGCTGTATTTGTAGATGTGATGTTGATGTGTTGTTGCTGTTGTGTGACACAATGTTGTCTACACTTTGTTGTCCCTGTGCCTGAGATAGTCAGACGTGTGCATCTGTGTAGTGTGAGGGTGCAGTGTGAGTGACCTGTCCAAAGGAGGGTGTTTATTGGCTGTGAATGTGTCATTCTTTGTGAATGAGTCCGACTATGGACACAATGACACGTGTACTTGGTGGTCGTAGCATGGGCCCCATATCATGTGGACGACAGCGCAACAATCTGTGTTTAAGGTTAATGACACAGGTAGGCATATGTACTTGCTGTTGGTTGTGCCATGGTGGCATGGATTTTGGGCACCTTTGATTAGCAGCACAAGCAGGACATTTGTGATGGGCTCCGATGCAGCACAGGACATTTAATGCTGCCTGCACGTGAGTTGCTTCCTCGATAATCTCCATTTCTGCCAGCTTAGACGTGGTGGTTGGACTGCCATGGTCACGTTGGCAGTGTGCAACATCATAATGAGTCTGGCGGAAACAGTGGCTTTGTTGGCCTGTTTGTCCTGCCTCATCACTGTGGCGATTTGTCCTTCCTGGGGGTGCCAGGGGGACCACGGCAGTCTTTGTTCCATAGGCCTGCCAAGATTGTAATACAGTGGTCTGATGGCCAAGCCCGTGGTGGTTAGGCTACAGTCATGGAGGTGCACGGACCACCAAACTCGTTTTAATATAATGAAGAAAGTGCTTTGTTACCTTCGTGTTTCAATCGCTTTATAAGAATTTGGTTCATTAATAACTTGGTTGATTTATGTTAAGCTTTTTTGACCTGTCCAAGTCTGGAGGACTTTTTTTGTTAGCTGAACACATTGGAGCATTCTGTGCCTTATTAATTGTATTTCTCAGCAGTATCTGGCTCCAAAGTCCCTGGCAGAAATGTTTTTAAAAGACTTCTATTTTACAGAATCAAATTCTAGATTCGTTTATTTTTATTAATGTCATTTTCATCTGCATTTTTGTTGCAAAATGATGCTTCACACAGACGGGCTATAGATTTCTGAAGGAGACGAGGGAGAAAGCCAGTCCTTTAAAAAATAGCTTACAAATTCTGTATGTTTCACAAATTGTGGACATATTAGTCACTAGGGGCCAGATGTAGGTAGCTAAAAAATAGCGAGTCGGAAATTGCGAGTCGTTTCGACTCGCAATTTCCGACTCGCAAACAGGTATCCAACAAGAAAAAGCGACTTCATTTTGCGACTCGCAAATGAAGTTGCACCGCAGATTGCGAGTCCGCTGTTTGCGAGGTCGCTGTTTGCGACCTCACTAAAAACGAACACGCAATTTGCAAGTGGGTGTCGCAAATTGCGACTGTGCCGCAAATTGCATGCAGGTGCTACAGAACACTCTGGAAAACACTTTCTGGCTCCTGCTGATGACATCACAGCCAGGAAGTTTACAAATACACCGGGGAGGAGGGAGGACCACACCCATTTCTAACTGCTGAGCAACCACCAGGAGGAACAGCAGCAAGAATGGAAGACTCTGGCAGGAAGAGAAAACTGAAGTTTTCAGAAAAGGAACTGGAGGTGCTGACAGACGAATGCTGCCAGCACCATGACCAGCTATTCGGAAGGGCTGCCCTGAGTGTGCCAGAGACAGAAAAAAGGAGGATCTGGAATGCCATCTAGGAGAAGGTCAGCGCCATAGGGTTGAGCCACAGGAGTATAGAGGAGATAAAAAAGAGATGGTATGACCTGCGCTCCAGGACCAAGGAGAGGGTGGCAGAGCGCCTCCGGGAGATGAGGGGCACAGGAGGAGGCCCATCCACCGTCCCACCACCCACCCCCATGGAGGAACTTGTGGAACAGACCCTTGAGCCTGAGGCAGTGGCTGGAATGGGAGTGCTGGACACGTCAGCGCCAGGGACATCAACAAGTGAGTACCATGAAACATGCATGTACACCCATGTCTGCCATACCCCCACCCACCCAGTACACAGCAGCATGCACAACCAAATTAGCTCCACTTCAGATTTGCAATCACCAGAATGGTGCATTATGGGCAATGTAGTTCAGTAGTCAGCTGATAGGCAACATTTTATTAGGAGGCATACAACAGATGTTAGATACTGACAGTGTGTTCACTATGTCCTACAGGTCTCCCACAAGACACCCCCACCAGCCAGTCTGTCCAGGGTGCAGAGAGCACCCAACAGGCAGCACAGGAGTCAGAAGCAGCCACTACAGGGCCCAGCACCACCCAACCACAGTCCCCTCCAGCTGCACCAATGGAAATTGTGGATATCGACACAGCACCCAGTCCCAGCCACTGTGTCATCCAGCAGGACCCTGAAGCTCCACCGCGTCGGAGACGCAGAGTCCATGTCCCTGCAGTGTAACAGGAGGATGTAGGTGACTCTTCTATGTCCGCAGCAGAGGCAGCCCTCATCAGTGGTCAGCGCCTGCAAACAAGGCAGATGAGAGTAATATCAGGGGCAATGCAACGTATTGGAGCGTAATTTCACCACAGGGCTGGCACAGGTGAACACACAATTCCAACGCCTGAACGATAATGTCGGTGACCGTGCACTCTCCATCCATCAACTCGTAACTGAACTAGTGTCAGAGAGACAGAGTGCAAGGCACCGTGAGCGGCAACTCATACACCGGTTGGACCGCATGGCTGCATCAATCATCCGCCTGGCAGTCAGCACCACAGGGCTGTCACGCCGTACAGTTAGTTTGCAGGTGGACTTGGGCCACTTTGCAGGGGATGTGCCTTGGGGACTGGGTCGCATCAGCCACGCTGTGGACATGCTGGAGGCAAGACAGGTGGCTAGGAGCACAGCAGACACACCTCAGGATAGTGAGGAAGGGTCCACTGTCAGCAGTGCATCTGCAACGGACACACGAGTCCTGAGGAGTGGCAGTGCACATCAGGGGTCTGCTGACACACCGGGCACTAGCCATGCTGGGCGTCCCAGGCGGAGGAGTTGAGCCTTTGCACCTCAGGACACTTGAGGCACATGAGGTGAATGTGTCCTAATTGCAGGTGGACATTTACAGCCCCTTCACAAAAGTTCAGTTCATCATTACTTAGGTTCACTTAATAAAAGTTCTTGTTTGTTCCACTTCTCAACTGGGCTCTTTGTGTGTGACATTAGTGTGTGTGGTGACAGTTAGCACGTACCTTCCAAAGTATTGGTTTGCAATGTGGTCCTGTCTCTGTCTGCCTTGATTTGCAATGCTTCTATCCCCATGATGGCGATGTGGTAGCTCTTGCTCGTCATCCTCCGAATCTGGGTCTTCAGGGGTGAGATGTAGCCCACGTCTGGTGGCAATGTTGTGCAGTATAGCGCATGCGCCAACTATTTTGAATGCTGTTATTGGGGCATACTGGAGCACACCTCCACTTCTGTGGAGGCATCGGAATCTTGCCTTTAACAGTCCAAAGGTCCTCTCTATGACATTTCGGGTCCTCCTATGTGCACTGTTATATCGCCTCTCATTCTCATTGCTGGGTGTTAAGTAAGGGATAAGTATCCATGGTCGTAGCGCATATGCACTGTCACCTGTTTGGCATAAATGGACAATGTTAGCAGGGTATGGATGGTTTCTACAGTGACCTGTGTGTATGGCTTCAAGGTGTATTCAGCAATACCTAAGAGATATCCATATCCAAACTCCCCACGTTCTAGGCGTTGATGTATCCCACTGTGCCTGAAAATGAAAGAGTCATGTGTACTCCCTAGAAATTTGGCTACCATGTCAGTGATAACATAATGGGCGTCACATACCACCTGGATGTTCAGTGAGTGGATACACTTCTGGTTGCGGAACAGATATTCCAGATTTGCAGGAGGGCATATTTGTATATGTGTCCCGTCTACACACCCTATTACATGAGGGAAGTTGGCAATCCTGTAGAATTCCAACTTGGTGTTGTTGATTTCTGCCTCATTTCTGGGTAGGTATATGTATCTGGACATGTGTGTGAGTATGGCATCTAAGAAACATCTGAAGAACCTTGAGAGTGCACTTTGGGATACCCCACCTGCCACAGCAATGACCCCCTGATAGCTACCCGAGGCCAAGAGGTGCAGTGAGCATAGCACTTGCACATGTGTGGGGATGGCGCTGCCGTGCACAGTCTGGCGTTGCAGCTGCAGATTGAGTAGATCTATTAATTCTAATATTGCTGCACTGCTGAGTCTGTATTTATCATATATCTCCTCCGTTTGTTGGAATAGTTTCTGCCAGGTTCTGTATATCCTCTCCTGTCTCCGGCTCCTCCTCCTCTGCTGTGCGGCGTGGACTATCCTCCTCCTTGCTATCACATATATCTCCGCCATCTTGAGTAACCCAGATGCCTTCTGGGTCTCCTTTAATACTTTGGTTCTGGTTACCACCTGCTCTGACTTAGTGGTAAATTGGGTGTGCAAAATGGGCTTTTTGCGACTAGTCGCAATTTGCAAGTGGCTTTTTCATATGGTTTGCGACTCGCAAATTGCGACTTCCTATTTGCGGGTCTCACAATGGGGTCTCAAATTTTGCGAGTCAGTAATGGCTCGCGTCGCAATTTGCGATTCGGAAATGGGGTTTTTGCATCCCATTTCCGATTTTGCGGGGTCGCAAATTGCGATTTGGCCCATTTGTGACTCGCACAATTTTGATACATCTGGCCCTAAATGTCCTCCCCACAGGCCATTGTAAGGTAGGCTGGTAGGGCAGGACAGGAATGATTTGTCTGTGGTTCCGCATGACTCACATGGTCCACGGATGGATGAAAGGCTTTGATATTTGACCCTTAATCCTGCTCCTTTATCTGCACCACAGTTAGGCACAAAAAAACAAACGTGGCACTCAAAAAGAACGACCTACCAAACTGTCAAACTGCGTAAAATGTAACACGGACTATTCAGCGACAGGTTATTAAGTTCTGTGTATATTTGTATATATTATTTGTAATTTGCTCGTAGTACAACATGCTCACTTTTGAGCAGTTTGCAAGGGAGTCATTGCTGCGTGTTACACAACCGGCCTAATGCACAACACACAAGCATAGACGTTAGTGAGACTCGAGGCGCCATACAGCTGTTAGAAAAGGAAGGAGGGCATTTGAAACTTTTCAATATTACCTAAAGTAAATCTGTCGTCATCTGCCACTTGTTATAAGTATTATCGAGTCGTCGCGTTGTGCTATGGATGCTATAATTTAAGAGACTCGCGTCCACGATCCGTTTCACTTTGTTTGGCCCGGAGCAGAGAAAAAAGAAAAACGTCCCACTCCCTGCAACGTCCCGCGCTGTTTCTCCTTGGTCGACATCCGATTGTAAGATAAAGTGCAGACGGGACAGCGTGACTGGCCTCTCAGCATTTAGAGGCAGACCCAAGACACGACCTGATGTCAGGCAGTGCAGTCTCCGTGCCGGCATGGGACCAGCCCAGCAGGTCTGCAAAACCCATATTCAGTTATTCAGACATAAATAAGTAAAGGCGTCTACTAAGAAGCCACCCACTGTTTTGTTATATTTTTCACTACCATTGTGGAGCATCACAAGAGGCGACAAACCTCCTTCAGAGAAAGGAAAGCCAAGGTGTCTCGGAGGGAAAAATGCAGTTTAGTTAATGTTCAGGAAGCAAAGGTTTCTCCGTCTAAATATAGCAGGGGACTCAATGGACTTATATGACGGGAGACATTTCATGGCGCCATTAATAATACATGTGTTACATGGGCCGTTTTCAGCGATGGCCCTGGTAATTAATGCTTGATTTTGAGACAACTTTAGTGCAATAACAAATGAGGAAATTGATAATTTAACCTTGAGTGACAGGTGGCGCAGTGTTTTATTCCCGCGCATTGATTATCTCCGCGGTTGACACAGCCACAGTGGGGCTTGCTGTGGCAGTCCGCTGAAGGCAAACAGCGCTTAGCCTTCATTTGCAAACTCCCAGCAGGACAGGAAGCGCGGCTGATGAAGAGAAGATCAACCAGGCGCACCCAGAGCAACCTGTGGCCCAAGCAGTATGCCATGCATCGACTTCCTGTGACCGGCGTGGTCTTCGGAGTGGTTGCTCCCAAGCCCTGAGTGGTCTGCTGCTGAAGTCCGGCCACCGCCGCTTCTCACAGGACTAGCAGAAGGGGGAACATTCGACAGGGATCACGTTTGCCCATCACATCGACGCTACAAAATGAAAAATAAACAAACAAATACCGTGAGTCTTCTTTTTCTGAAATGTTTGCCTTGTAGCAGTATTTCGGTTTTGACTGGATAGCCTGGCAAAGTTTAGTTCTTTGGGCCAATCACTTATTTCGTAGGGTTACTTGGTCTCTCTAAAGGTCGAGTTGAAAGTTTTACAAATGCGCTGAAGAGTAGTAGGCAGACCTAGTTTGAGTAAATCTCGCAGCCCAGTTTGGGTAGTACAATCAGCTGTTATTGCCTGCAATGTGCCACTTAAATATTCATTTAATTACTTACAGTTTAGCACATTTTTAACGTAATAACATTAGACAATTATATTGGAAACATCATCATCGTCATTTAACATTTCCTCCAGAAATATAGAGCTCCACAATTGAAAACATCGATTATACATTGTGTGAGGGATACAATTTAGGATATGTTTAGTGACGGAAACGAGAGTAAATATGCGAAATGAAAAATTACAAATTGTCTTTTCAAGCTGCATGCAAACAAAAAAAATGATTACGTGTTGCAATATGTTTTGCGTTGTACTGCACTTGTTTCTTTAGACTCTTCGTGTATAACGTACGTGCCTCCGTGGAATCACTTTCCAAGTATAAACTTTATATTAGAAACAGCTCTTATTTGCCCTAACATTTAACATACTGGATTTCAAACATTGAAGCATTTTTGTAAAGAATTTACTGATCAAAGGGATAGTCAAATTATGCAGCATATGTCCTCCCAGCACACCTGTCGATATTAAGGCATGTACGAATTTAAGATGAACTGTATTTGTGAAAGGTTGTTTTTCAAACACAGAGGTGAACTGCATATGAAGTGTTCGCACATGTGGTGCACACTTTTATATGAGAATACCCGGGGAAAACATGCATTAGGTATCATATTCATATATTTGTTGTGTGATATTCGCGTATGATAATTTCCTACAAGCCAACTGCATGTTTACGTGTACAATGTTTTTACTCAATTCCTTTGTACGGACTATATATAAGCATCAAGACCGCCACCACCAGTAGCATAACTCCCCGCTGCCAACTACTGTAGTTGTAGGGTTTTTTAAGGTGATTGATGCACATGCCTCAATCCTGTTGAAAACTTAACAGATGGCGGGAAGCTATGTGCCAGAAGTAGTTCACTTAAATATACAATTATTTCACAGCATTAAGAGTAACTAGCCAGTTGCCAGTTAGTGTTTCCTCATTGAAACTACAAAGAATGATTTAACAGGCAATATATCTGAATATTGGACACATAATCCTTTATATGATTTGAAACATGCTTTGTTTTGCTGTTATATTTATCTCTGAGGGGACCTGATCCTTACTGAATCCAAACTGTGAACATCATGTTTTTATTATAACAGTTAAATTCTCTAATAAGAGAGTCTTACTTTTGGATGTTGTGAGAGTGTTAAATGGTCCTTTGATCCTACAAGCACTCTAATCCTTAGAGTTGCTCCATAACAACAAAGTACTCATCACACTCTTGGTATTATGTCTGTAGCTGATTGATAGAATTGATAGCATAATGATTTTGAATTGCTGTGAACTGATTTCAAAGTAAATGTAAATATACTTAGGATACAATGTATGGTATATTCATCTTTTTACCTATTTCACTATTTTGTTGATAGTTCTTTTTTTCACTAAGCAAAGTAAATTGCACACAAATGACAAAATACATAATTGAAAAATATATGGATAGATAACTTGCTCCATAAGTCAGTTTGGCGGATCATTAAAAGACATATATGGCTGAACATAGGCAAATTAGGATGAACATAGGCAGAAGGCAAAGCTTTTGTCTGAGATAATATAATACTTTTCCAACGTTAACATTCCTGTAAAGAACTATTGACATTTTTATGCAGTGTTAAGCATGTACTATTTATGTGATTTGAATAATATATTGTCATTAATTAATTTTGTCAGCAAAACATTTTGTGTGATACCATTTTTATTTTATTAACCACATCACGTATACTCTGATTACTTAAGAGTAAAAGGTAATCTGCATGAACTTCTTTGTATTTGCATGCATTAAAGAAGAGCTTTACAATAGTTATTTAGAACCGCATGAGGTATATGTACACTGCACTGCTAAGTATAAAACATTTCAGTTTGTTTCCAGTGGTTCTGTCTGCTCTAAGACGTACACCATATACTAAGCAAGGCAACCACAACCTTTGTTGTGCTTCACTTTTTCCTAGTAATACCTTTTTTCTAAGCCAGCTGATTACCATGTAGATATCCTTTTAGCATCATCAAAATCATTGTGAAAGAATGTACCAAGATAAGTGTGATTAACCGATTGATAATATTTTGCACATGTGATGCAGCTGTACCTTAATGAATATTGCCCCAACCGAAAGCCATGCAAACAAGTGCACCCACATATTTTAGAAAACTGTATTTGTCATAAGTCCAAAAAAATATTAACAGCATTTACATTTTAAAATGTCGTATTTAGTTCTTTACATAAATAGAAACAATATTTGCCCTTTGATTGTGTTTCTGACTGAAAGTTACCATATGCATGTCAAGGCAAAATACTCATCATAACTTCCAAATTAAATATATGTATTTCAGTCATGGCCAAAATAGTTCCACTATTGTTGACATTTGTAAAAGGACTGAACGAACCCGTGGGCCGAAATCTGAAAACACTCTTAAGTTTCGAGTCTCACATACTACACAAACTGCTCATTACATTGACAATCTTATGTTTTATAAAAGGAAACAATATATTTGTAAGTTGATTTAATAACATATGCACACAAAATTATGGTACTGGTTATGGTGGTTCCTTCGTGAAGATTTGATTGAAACTCAGGTATAGAATATCTTAGAGAACATCAAATGGAGTATACATTCGCGGTACACATATTCAGCCTTTGTGAGTATGTGGTTGTTGTCTATGGAAGCGGTTATATGCTATGCTAATTTTCAACCTGGAAAGTCAATATTCCAACATCACAGCAGTGAAAAACGAGTTTTGCTTTTCACTGCTCCGATGTCTAAGCAAAACAGGCACTTAAGCTGGTCTTCTTGCAAAAGCTTTGCCACTTCTTCCTCCGCATCACTAGAAACCTGAGGGATGTGGTGGAATGACAATTTTAAGTCTGCTACTTGCCCGACATCTACTGCCTTACTTAGGTGTCTGCAGATCCAAGGAGGTGCAGAATGTGGGTGGTGCTCTTGCTTGACAACTACCACTTGCCCAATCAGCACTGGATTTCCACATACACTTGACTGACAAGGGATTTTAGAATGTGCAGAAGCCGCTTGGTCAAAATCACTGTCAGCATGGAGCCAGCATCCCAATTCCTGATTTAAACTGGAGAGCATAGGCTTGGGTGGAAAGGGTAAGGGAGTGCTTAAATAGTGGTAGGTGTGGAGGCACAATGTCAGTTATTGTGGATGTAATACTGGGAAAAAGTGGAAGGAAATGATACTGTGCATGGTGAGGAGGGTGACGGGACATCCTGTTTTTTATTGGTGTATGGAGGGCTTTAGGGAAGGATATGGTTGATGGTGATAGTGGAGAGTGGCAATACGCTAGGTACATCTTTTTGTGTGGGACCTGGGAGTGGGAAGAATTCTGGTGTTGCAGGTGTCACTAGATATTTTTGCTTATGTGTTTCATTGAGGAAGGGGCATTGAAGGATGGGTTAAAATACACCTAAAGTATGCAGTCTGTAATGCAAAGTATAAGGAACTATGACTGCTGTCCCGCTTGACACTCAAAGTGGGAAGTATCTTAGCAGAAGAAGAAGATGTGGAGGGGTATATGCAACATAGAATTGTATATGGCCAACTCAAACTTTGTTCTTGCAGTCTATTTGATATCATTTGGAAGCCTTCAGTAGAAAATAACGTTACCACTGAAAGCTACACTTCTATAATTCTGTACATCTTATTCAGCAATATTTTTCTGGCTACTGTTTCCATAGAAATTGCTTTTTTAATTCTTTGTGCTAATGTTACCTCAGTACTATAGAATTGTTTGTATACATTTTTCATGTGATCTTCAGTTTTCAAGTAAATCAGACTTTATTGTGTTCAGTGATTGTTTATAAACTTGAGCTAAGGTGTTCCAATGTGACGGGAATATCCCAGGGAATACCTTTTGTCAACATCATCATCATCATATTACCTTTATTCAGTCGAACTAGACCATAAAAGTACACAGTGACATAATGTCATAAAACAATCAATAAAACAAACTTCATCGAGACCCATAAAACTGTCAATAAAAAACACAGAGCGGAGGTTAGTGCAGTCTCTGATTTGGACACCAACCTTGTGCCTAATGCTGCCAGATACGGATTCACAATTTAAGCATGATTAAATACCATAAGTGTTATCGTAAGAGTTACAGCTCTAAGTGCAACGGACCATGATTTGTTGGATTTTGAGGTGGACAAGCCAGCAAAATAATAGGAAGAGCTGAGCCGAGAGCTATAACACAAGCTGTGTTATCAACATATTTGGCATGGAATTATTCAGAAAACATCATATAGCATACACTGTAATCGATTATGATGCATTGTTTGGCATTTATTAGAAGTGATAGCTTCTGAACATGAATTTAGAAATATTCATGCCCCTATCTCACACTCTAACAACAATACTATTACTGAACCAAGAGGCAAGTTCATTGTCTTGTGTACCATTTGTGAGATCTGGCTAGGGATTATAGATGAAGGAACATCATAGTCTATTGAAATAAGAAAGGTTTTATTTACAGTGCACATTCTGAACTGATGGATTTCAAGGTGCTCTCAAATGTGAAGGAAAAGGAAAGGAAGGCTCAATGAAATAAGGTAATTGCCTAGGACCACATATGTTGGTCAAGTGGATAAGCCGGGATTGTTCCCAGGTTACCTGATTTCAGATTGTGCATTTCAGCCATTAGAATGGTATCTCTTTTTTGTCCATTTTACATCAAAGATTGCTACATTGTGTTTAAGTGGTTGAAGAGCTATATCAGTACACTGTGTTAAATAAATCGACACATCAACTGTTAAAACAAATGAAAGTAAGATGTCTTTTTAGAAAAATATGTAACAATACCAGAAGGCTCTGTACTTTGTTTTAATTTTGATCTTATTTGTGTCCCTAACTTCACAAAGGGATTGAGTTCAGGAGATTTCAGAGGACATTTAAAACCTTCAGCAAAGGCAATAACACATAATAACAAACCAAAGGTCAGGGGGACCCCAGGGAGGTTGCTGGGCACATGTGACGGACAGAGCTCAGTTACCTAAGGCTTTCACATATAAACCACAGCATGCAAACTTTTACATTTTTTTTACACTTTGGGTCTGTGTTGGGAATTTAGGTGTTGTGACCTTCAAGGCCCTGCAGAGTGATGTGAAAGTACTGGAGAAGAATCATTAGCATATACATCCCTCTTCGAGCACTTTCACAACATTTCCCAGTGACATCTGTAACAGCCCATCTGCATGAGGAACATGGTGCAGTGCTGGGCAGCACTCGTACCACTACAGAACTAGGAGGGGTAGAGAAGGGCCTGGAAGTTGAGATAAGAGGGTGGGTGGCAGATGCTACATGATTGTTTTGCTAGTTTTTGGCTTGATGGTCAAAGAGGACCCCCAGCTGACTCAGAGCTAGTACTGTGACTCCAGCTTGGCTCAACACTTCCATGGCTCGAGCACCTTCAGCTTGTGGTGCATGAGACGTGAAAGCAGATTGCAGTGGTGAAGGGTTCATCAGATTAGCAATGCATGGTTAAAAGCTAGTATGTGCCTTTTCATATATGAGCTTGCAGCAACAGTCATTATGATTGAGCTGGAAAAATACATTATGAAACAGAACAAATTAATTGTACAAATCACATGGCACATCCTTCGGCAATGGTTCATCTTTTAAGTAATTTTATATACTGTCTGTTTGATAATTATAGAAGAACTTTGGTAGTCTATTTACTGATAAGAATGTTTACAATTATGTTCTAGTTTAATATATTTTTGGGGAACGGGGTCAAGACTAATTTGCATATGGGTGGGTTCAAACTGAGGTGGCATGGTGAGTAAAAGAACGATGGATTAAACCAAGATCTGTGACTGGGGCTGAATGTTTGGAAAGTTTCATCACTCTGTCCATCATCCTTTTGTGTTGCTAAAGTTGCCCTAAGTGGGAAGGGTATCCCAGACTTATTTTTATGTACTCACTGAGTCACTGGATTAAAGCTAGCCTGGCTGATGAAGTGTGATACCCTGAAACTGGTCCCGGGCTACTAGTTTCTGGTCCATGGAAGGACTTGGCCTGGCACTTCAGGATGGACTGTTCCCATGGGGAACAGGGTCAAGACTGATTTGCAAATGGTTTGGTCCAAACTGGGGTGGCATGGTAAGCAAAAGAACAACAGATTAAACCCAAATCTGTGACTAGGGGTGAATGTATGTAAAATTTCAGCACTCCGTCCATCATCCTTTAGAGTTGCTAATATATTGATGGTAACATACAAATATTGTGGGTAGTTCATAAAATCTGAATAGGCAATATATTACAATGAAAAGAGCATTTTTGTTGACTATGCAAACTGTGTAAGGAGAGGAAGCATGTTAATGTTTGTTTATGTAAATACATATATCCCTACATTTTGAACACTTTATACAGTGTGGCGAAATTGGCACATTTTATGTGAAATACCTATAACCAGTGCAGATTTTGTACTCAATGGCAATCTTCGTTCTGGGACTTTTAGTTTCACATTTCAGGGACTTGTAGTTTCAGATTTCCAGTAGTATGTTTGTTCCTAAAATCTCGGGCTGCAAAGGGCTGTTGGCTAAAAAGCCATAATTTTTCTAGCGAGAAGATCATCAAGAATGTAACAGTAAAGGTTAAGAAGTTTCTAATGACATTTTGCAATTCGTCTGAATCTAGAGACTCAACCTCAGTAAAGCAAGGTCCTAAGTAAAATGGTATACAAATTAGAAACTAATAACGCTCCATAGACAAAGATATAGTTGCAAATACGCATCACCAAATTATTTTTAGGTTTAGGTAAAATATCCAACCTGTAGCAAGCAATATGAATTAAATATTTCAGCCCTTTGTCTTCCCAAAAGACAAAGCAGATATGCAATATGAAATATAGTTAGGACAAGTGGGATGTGTCCATATGTCAATTTCATATGATTGACAACATAGCTTTAGTTCCTTGCACTTGACACAGTGACAAGTCTCTCTGGTATGACGTATAATTTATTTGCTTTCCACATGAAAAAATAAGTTTAGTACAGTGTGATAAGCACCCTGTGTAGATATCTGTACATATAAAACATTCAGTAGAGTTTAAAACATTGAGAATTGACAGATAAAATAATATTCCAATTATCTTCACCTGGGGTTAATCCACCCCAACTATAAAGTTATAAGTTTGAAAAGTTTTTCAGGAAAATTAAACATACTTAAATTTGGAAAAATATCCAAAACATATTTATAATTTTCCAATAACCAACTCCAACTTTGGTTAATGTGTATAATGCTGAACTTTGTTCGTAGCATTTATGACAGAAACTGGTTTCTTAGTACTTTATAAGTATGAAGTGCATTAAATGAGAACTAATGAGCAGCACAGCTGTAATGCCTATTGTTATAGGTAACAGGGACAATTTGGTCTGGTGATGATGCTAATTATAATAATCACTAAGAGGCATTTCATATGTACTACTAGGATTTGAACCAGTGAACCGAGGTTTGCACATAAATATATTTTGCGTGGAGTGCTTATCTCATGGAGGTATACCGGGCTTCATCATTTTAACAATTAAGACTTTAATCATAGGCTTTGCTTGTGGGGGCAGATGTATGTGAGAGAGCTTGTGTGACACACTGCTCTCATATATTGTTATTATTGGTTCACTGCAGCAGGGATTTCGTGGCAAATGGAAATTTTTCATAGCTTAGTGAAATTTCCCTCATCCATCTACCACTGCAGGAAGTTTTTATTTAGCAAACCCCATGTAACTAGAATTTACTTTCCTGCATTTACTCTTAAATGTGTCTACTTAAGGCGGCAATATGTTAACATTATATTTTGTATTTCATCAGCTAACAGTAGCTAAACCTCTGACATGTGGGTACTTAACTAAAGTCTACAGTGATTATTCTCTACATCACTCAAATGGTGTCCAAATGAATATTGCACAAGACATTGAGTGCCGGCGTTTTGGATTAATGTTGGATGCGTCTGTGACTAATGGTAGATGCTGTGCCTTAGTATTGGTCCTGTGCTAAACCAGATCAGATTGGATTATCCTTAAGATGATCATTTCAGCGCTCTGAGTTGTGACGAAGGCACCTTAGTAGTGACAGTGGCATGGACTGATTTCAGTATATACACAATGGAGTGAACTCTTTGATGGTATTGAGCCAGACGACTTGGTCCTGACGTGGCTCTTTTACTGACTTAGGGTCAAAACGTTGACTAGTACCTCCCTTGGTTCTCAGTTCATTTGTGATCCACATCATGCAAGACTGGGTGCATGTTTGACATCCAACAATTATGTATTGAACAAGGGGGACTTACAGTGTCTTTTATATATATTGTATGTCTTCATGCACTCTCGTGAGCACTGGAACACCTGTATTACTATGTTATTATTTGTACTGGAAGTTGCATACATTTTGGAGAATATACAGCAGCAACAGAAACTCTTAATGTGTTTGTTATTGTGTACATACAATTGAGTGTTGAATAAATACTGGATTTTGTGAATAATACATTGTTGGTCAGCCCAGATTGTTTGGCGGGGGTTGACCTAGGTTTGAGAAAGAGACCCATGCTGGACTCTGTTGATATAGCTATTATTGAACCTGGTCTTGGTAAGCAAATAGGGTTTTCCTTGTGATATTCATACAAAATAAAGTTCTATGCACACTCTCAAAATCATGGCTGGATTGAAGTCATTTTCCTTCAAATAGGAGGGCTGTTGTGGCTCACAATCTGCCAGCACCACTGTCACACACTTACCTGGTTCGGACCACAGAGACAATGATGGACGTCTAATCCCACCCAAGGCAGCAACTGAAAAACAAGTAACCACAACCTTAATTCACTCACTGCCTCTGAGGGGAAGGGGGGATTTGGATAAAACAAGAAAAGATAGACTTGTGTCACTTGGTTTGTTCTACTGCCTTGCGAAGCTGCATATGAGCGTCTGTACTCCCTGGACCTTTTAGTGTTGATGCAGGTGGGGTGCACTAGAAGGACTGCATCAGCTGTACACTTTGGGATTCAACAAGAAAAGGACTTTGCCTTGCTTCTGCAACTCCAGGAGTTGTCTCCCTGTAAGCTACAGGCACAAAGGAGCTGCCCAGAGTCCCCTTCTTCAAGGCCTGCAAGAAGAACCCAGCTGACCAGTGTCCTGTGGCTATTTGAGGATTCTGACCAGGTGCATTCTGGGAATTGTAGTCCCATCTCCCAAGGAGCAACTCAGAGATTATGGAACTTTGGATCAAGTTGTGGACACTTCAAGGACCCAGAAAGGACCTCTGGAAGAAGATCCAGACGTTTGGAGACATTTGGAGCAACTGTTGTAAACAGGTCAATTTGAAGATGTGCATTGTGGGAGTTGTAGTCCCAGACCCCAAGAGGCAAACCAGAGCCTCGGAACCCATGGCTAATTCTGTGGACCACTTTCCTGTATCAAGAAACATTCTGAAAATAAGTGTAACTGTGTTACATCGTGGGTGGCCAGAACTCTGGACTTTGTCCCTGTCTAGTGTGACCTTTTTAACCCTTTGAGCGCTATTTACTTCAATGCAATAGCATTTCTTTTAATCCTGAAAAATTCATATCTCTGGTTCCCTACATTGGATTTTTGTCATTTTATTGTCATTTTATGATAAAAGGTATAATCTATTTTTATAAACAAGTGTTGGATTTTTATTGTGTTTTGTGTTATACTTATTTACTGTTTTGTGATTTTTAAATGCTTTGCACACTTGTCTCCTAAATTAAGCCTTATCACTCATTGCCAGCTACCAAGGAATGAGCTGGGATTAATTTATTGAGATCTAACTGGACCTAGTGGCGGTTACTCGCCTATTGCTAGGGGTAGGTAGTTACCTGCCCTTACCAATACTCCACTTTCCAACAGAAGGCAAATAAAGTGAATTATACAAGAAGAAAGACAACAAATGTTAAAGATTTCTGTTTATCAATATTTTATGTTAAACAGAGTAAAAATGTGCATGACATAAAGTTTTACAGGTATCACAATACCAAAACTCACTGTTAGTCTAATTTTAAATCCACAGGCATCGATTATAACATCCTTGAATTAATTGTTCCAGCCATCTGCTCACAATATTGCTTTAATATTTTGAGTGATTTATAGAATATTCCCTTAATAGTTTTGAAAAATATCCCAAATGATATGAGATTCATATAACATATAACTGTGGCAAAGCACCACTATTGTCATAGTAAGCAAGTCAGTAAGATCAATCAATCATACTTCTAGAATTGACTGATGACATGTTTATAGAATAAACTTTTAAATGAACACATTTAGAGCTCAGAGAATTCATTGAGCTTGCCTTTATATTTGGATCGAAAAGGTACATATTGATGGAAAAGCACCACTGAACTCTTGCTATACAATGCAGTATTTTCGAGAAAATATGTATTTATGCCAACCAAAGATCAGTATCCATCCCCCATATAAAATTAAAGTGCAGAATATTCCCCCTATTCCATTTCTCATATGAATAACCAACTCTTCCTCTGAGTCTCATACAAATAGTTGATTGAGGATACCTTCGCGCCCCACTCAATACTTTGTCAAATTAAGGAGAGACTACAGCTCCTGATAGAGCAATTGGGCCGAGGGCAAGGCACTTTAGCCGTTCCTCACTCGACAGAGCTCTAGACTGAAAAAATGAGTAGATTAACTCAATTCTGCAGAACTCACTATCTTGAAGCTAAAAACTGTACTAATGAGGTCTAAAAGTAGTAAAGATAATCTATGATTGAATAGACTATTATGTGGACACCAAGATGTACACTGGTTGAGAGACTTAATAATTTCCAGGTTTCAAATTGAAATATTGTTTATACTTTTTGTACAGTGAAGGTAACATACTGTTCTCATCATATGGGGAGATAGGTAATAGAATGCAAGTCAATAATTTGAAATTTTCATATTTTCTGGTCTTTTAAGTATTAATATTACAGATCATCTTACTGAGAAAAGGTATGGACTAATTTCACTTCTCAAATGCAACACCTGTATCTTGCAAATATATGTGATGCCCAATGAATATGTGCATGGCTAAGAACAAGTTCTTAATTGGAAATGTGAGTTTTTGAGGGATATTTATGCATGGTATATTTTTGAGCTGAATGTTAAAATTAAACACACAACTTTAAAACAATGTATAACTCTGAGACCATAATTTCAGTTGTAGCTGAATATCCTCATATTCTCATAATTCAAGTGCTGATCTAATGCTTAAACTTTAGTTGTGAAAAATATTGATCAGTGATGCCTATATATTATTAATGTTTTTTTAACGTCATAACCGTTAAAGTTAAAAAACAACTCTAAATAGGGAATCTTCTATAATCAAGTATTTCTGTTTTTTTTCCATTTTCATTTGCACCTTCAGTCTTTACGCTCTGAAACAAATTTATGTTTTATTTTGTTTAAAACATTGCTGTAATTTGCTAATACTTTCAGTAGACAAGTCACTTTATATGCTTAATTGATGAACTGGCATTTTTGTAAAAAGATATTAAATTATAGAAATGATCCCTTTATGGTACAATCTCTTACGCTCATCAGTGTATTATGGTTATACATCTTTTTCCATGTTTCATACCAGGATGATATTTTTTCACTTGTTCATTTGCTACGCTTTACACAACTCAGCTGTCAACTTGAGCAGTTTTAGCAAGCTACATTGTGAAATATAAGGTGCTTCAGTGTGTAGATCCACATTTTCTGCACTGTGCCTGAATGGAAGGAGAATGCATTTCTTTGTCACGTCTTCATTGCATGCATTGACGCCAAAACATCTCCAAGTTAGTGCATGTTTTGCTGGCAGCAGTGTTCGGAATAACAAAGAGCCAATTACTGTCCTGTGTCTCTGAGCTCTGAAGTCTGCAGAGCAGCCCTAACCCAGAAATTGTTTTAGGTAGCATTTGCGCTGAAGATGCAAAAAAAGAAATGCACCTACTGCTTCTGTGCTGGCGGAGCACAGAAATGGGATCATTATACAGCTTCAGGAGTTGGTGTAAGTAGGTATTACTTCCAGACAGTTCAGTGCAGCACAGAAAGTGGAATCACTGACTGGCATCAGGGGTTGGTGTACGTAGGTGCTACTTCCAAATAGTTCAGTGCAGCACAGAAAATTTAATGATTATACAGCTTTAAGGTTTGGTGTAAGTAGGTATTACTTACAAATAGTTCACCCACTGGTGCAGGAGAAAAATTAAAGAAAGGTTATTTAGAAGCAAGGGCATAGGTGGAAAATGGATCACAGACCTCAGCTGTAGTCTTGTTTGAAAAGGTTAGTTTTTAGAAATGTTATGAAGTGTAGGTAATAGTATGTGCTTTAATCGCTGGGTTTAGGGCATTCAGGAGTCTTAGGCCTTTTACCATTAGTGATTTGCCCTTAGGTGTTTTTCATTTAAAGATTTCTGGCAATTTGTGGGCTGGCTGATCTGAAATACTCGTTGGGGATGTAGGTGGAAGACTTCTTCTGTGTGTCACTTGGTCATTTTTGTCAACAACATTGCATACATGGTTCACAATATTTGTCTTGGTGCTGTACATGTTACAGACTCTCATAGGAATGCCCTCACAAAGTACACTGCAATAGCTCAGTTTTGTCATCTACAGTTTTCTGGACTCTACTTTGTTTGGCACATAGATCGGGCTCTGTATAGCGGTGATAGTTGAACACTGGTCCCTTTCACTTCTACGTTTACTTATGGAGTAAAAACTATATCCCAGTCATAGATTATTCTCAGTTTTGTGGCCCCCAGTGTCCTGGTTAGGGCTGTGCCACTGATGAAAAGTCAATGGATTGGGATTTTCCCAACTCTTCTGCTTCCCTTCACAGTAATTCCCTTGTAATCATGACCTTTAATCCCCTTCACCTGAGATATTGTGTTCTCCATATTGCTACTCTCTCCATACAGGACCAAGGATTCCATATGCACAGATGTATTCCCACTGCCGCAACTGGGTTTTAGATGTTATTGAGATTTTTAGAATAATACCCAATGTTGACAGCATCTCGATTTGTCTGTTCACAGGTCCATATAAGAATAGCTGCCTTAAACATTTAATCAACAGTATATTTGTAAACTGTGATATTCTCTTTAAAATTATTTAACAGAAAATAGTACAGGATACCAATATAAGGACATTGCCTGCTAAAGAGACTAAAATAAACTGGTAAGTTAACCTGGCATAAACACATAAAAAGCACATATATTTTATTTTAAATAAAATATTTTGCCATTTCTTAACCAATACACTGAACTCAAGCCAAGGGTTGGTTCCTTCAATTTGGCTACCTTTTCAGACGTGAAGTGTTTGCATGTGTGCATTTGACATTACTAAATACTTTAGTGACATCTAAACTTACCACTGATATGAATGTTCATACACTTAACATGGTCCACTGGGGCTCTGCAATGCTCTCTTGCTACCCCATCCATCCACTGGCATGCTGCTAGGCATCTTGATCAACAACAGTTTTTAAAATGTTCAAACTTCTGCTAATAATTCTGAAGCTAGTGTCAACATTAAAGTACAAAATGCAGCATCAAGTTCAAACTTGAATCAGTAATGACGACATAAACTTACCATGTAGAACGGATGAGTTTTTAGAGAGCATTAGATTAGGTTATTTTCAAATTTAAATGTGACTGGGAGCTTCTTCCCTGGGATTGGCAATGGCTGTCCTCTGGCATTTTGCACAATGTAAAGCATCAACACTAATTAGTGCTGCGGTCCAACCTGTCTCCCTCACATTCTGTAAGGTGGCAGCTTGTGAGCCGTGAGGCCTAATTGGTGCAGCCACGCAGAACCACTGAAAATAGACCCTTGGCTTCCCAGTCTGGCTCCAAGGGCCGCTCACACTTACAGCCAATAAGCTTTTCGGTAGCCGCTTTACAGGGCTGATTTCTAAATTACCATTCTCGATCCTGCTGCACAAAAAACACTTATAAATGAAAGTCATGAAACCTTGTTATTTCATTTGAGACAGTTTTGGTAGATGGTGCCTATCCACTGGGTTGAGTTAAGAGACCGTTATAAAACACAGGCCCTTTGGGGATATAGTAAAATGAAAAAGGGAGATGAACCAAAATCCTGACATATAGCAATGTTGATTGATAATTAATAAAGTCAAATTTTGTTCAGCTTAAAAGACTGTGGGCTTCATTTACAAAGCCCATGACACAGGGTGGTGCAGCAAGTGCCCTGCTGCACTGCCCTGCACCACCCACTTGCTGCTCCACCCTGGGCCTCCGGGAAAGGGCAGAAAGGCACCATATCTACAAGATACGGCAAATCTCTGTCCTCTTCCCCTGCGCTGGTCCATAAATTGCTGCATAGCGCCAATGCAAGCACCCTTGCACCATTGTGCAAGGGTGCCTGCGTTGTGGGGATGATTTTTTGTGTGCAGGAAGGGACAACTTCTTGCACAAAAACAATTACAAGAGGTGTTTTTCTTTTTCTGTGTGCTGCAAAATGCAGAAAAGAGTTAAAAAACAGGGGAAAAAATGGGGCAAAATAAAGATATTTCACCCTGTTGCATCATCCTTTCGCCACCCCTAAGTGGCGTAGATCTCTGATGCATTCCCAGACTTGTAAATCTGGGAATACATCAGATTCCTTCTGATTCCATGGGTGTTGTGTGGGAACACCCCAAGCAACACCCATGGAATGCCCCTTTCACGCAGTGTTATGCTTTAAAGGGTCCATATTTACAAGGCCATTGAAAGCCATGCAAGGTGGCTTTGCATGGCCTTGTAAATATGGGCTGGCACACTGTGATGCTCCAGTGACGTAGTGTGCTGCTAGGGCCTCATAAATGAGGCCCTGTGTGTGTGTGTGTGTGTGTTTAAGCGTGTGTGTATGTGTGGGTGTGGGTGTGGATAGTGTACCATTTTCTTTAGTGTGCGGGGGGCCAGCCATAACTCACGGGCTGCGGAGCTTCGAGTGAGTCATGATGACCTACCCCTCCCTCAGAAAAGTAATAAACATCATAATATATTCTGCACAACTGCATGTGTAGTTTATTCCATGGCATTTTTTTCATGAGTTTTGGTTTTAACAAATGCATTGAGAAAAAAACAGATTCATAACTGGAGCTGCACTTTATCTATGGGTTTTAAGTGATTTACTTGAAGATATACATTAAGGCCCTCATTATGACTTATGACATTATGGCAGGGCCGCCAGAGCCGCGAGTAGGACGCCACCGCCATGGTGGTGACATCCCTCGAGCGTATTACAATAATCATGCCGGCCTGACTGGCAGTAACATTGCAATCTGCATTCCCACTGGGCTGAATGGCGGGACCAGTGCTAGGATATTGGCCTCGGCTCCGTTAAGGGAGCCAAGGCCATTATCCTAGCACGTCTACTTTCTCGGTATGCACACTGTCTGCAAAAGCACAGGGAGACCCTTTGATTAAAATGGGTGTCCTGAGCAGGTATTAAAAATGAAGGGAAAAGTGGTGCAGTGAAATGTTGTAATTTTCACTGTGCTATTTTTTGGACTTCCCTGAGTCGGAACGACCCCCCTTGCATACATTATGCCTGGTGCAGGCATAATGTGGTGCAAGGGTTTAAACAGTGGTGCAATGCAAGCATTGCACCACTATGTAAATGCGGTACAGGAGAAAGGTCTCCTTAACGCCGACCTTAGTGTAAAAATAAATAAATTACGCTAGGGCATTGTAAGGTGGTGCTAGGGGCTCGTAAATATGCCCCTTAGTGTTTTAATTATTAGTAATTATCATTGGTATTCTTTCATTATCATGCCTATATTCTAATTTTCTTTATTGATATTTATTGATATATTATGTTGTCGTACCGCCGCACTCCAGGCAATCTGACTGCTACATTACAACCCTGGCAGGCGGACCCACCAGGGGGCCGTGGTCCCTGCCAGGAACATGGTTCCCAATGGGCTAACAGCGGCCTGAGTTGTACTCAGCAATGATGGTGCTGAACTCAACTTTCCTCCAGCCTTTCCATGGCAGGGACCCCGCAATGGACAGGCTGTCGGAAAGCCAGTGCTGGGGTCCAGAGGGGGGGCCCTGCACCACTCATGCCCATAGCATGGCAAGTGCAGAGCCCCCCCCCAGCATCCTCAGAATGTGCACTCTCTGTTTTGTAGACAGTGCACATTCCGAGGGTCCTGGTGTGCTACGGTATTGGCCTTAGCTCCCTTAAAGGAGCCAACCTCAATACTGTAGCACTGTTCCCATCAGCCAGCCTGGCGGGAACGTGTAATACAGTGTTTCTACTGGTCCACAGACGGAAACATTGTAATTTGCTTGGGGGGGATGCCACCGGTATGACAGTGCCGTCCTCCCCACAAGTTTGGCAGTCGGCTCATACGACCACCAAACTCATTCTGAGCCCCTAAATGCAAAGATCATGAGCTCACACTCAAGGCCATTTAAAAAGATTAAAAAAATATTACAGGTCAAATTACTTATCACATTAACACTACCAATTAGACAATGAATATAATGTTACTTCTTTTTTTAACATGTGGTGTTATGTATTGATGTTGTGCTTTTAAGTATTGTTATTTATTCAGCTTTTTGAGGTCAAAAACATTTGCTAAAGGTAGCTTGCAAATGTGAGTGTTTTTGTAATTTTCATTCATAAACACAATTGCACTTTGAAGTGTTTTTAAAGTGATTTCACAGTTTTGTTCAACATACATAAAAATATTATAACCAACGCTAACAGTAACTTCACTTTAATCTTTTTGTTTCTGTGAATTTGTGGAATGTTTTGACCATGTACTGTACCCTGTGTCCAAACTACCATGGGTAGGCCAGCCCTGCTGCTCATGGCCTTCAGCTGTGAACAGCAAGTATCTGCCGCAGGCCCTGGCCTTCATCTTTGCGCTGTACCCAACCCACTGCAGGTGGCTAACTGCCGCTACATAGAGCCTTCAGCTGGCCAAGCGCTGGCTGTCACTTTTCATATTTGTTAATTTGTTGGGTTGTTTTCGATGCTATTTCTTATTTCAGGATGTGAGGACTCTGTCACGGGTTTCACAAACTCTTGCACACTTGTAAACCCTGTCTCGACCTCCCAAGGTGCTCACACGTCCAGCCCTTGGCCTGTGCTCAACAAGTATCAAAGACCTCTTGAGATGAGTTTGTAGACCGTTAGCCAAAATTCACAACCTTGTTATAAAAGCTACATTTTCAAAAAATTTAAACTTATGATGAGCTCTCTTTGGATCTCCCTGTCTGGGCTAAGGGATTAAGAAATGCACCAGATACCACCATGTGGCTCCATTCGTTTTTCTTTCTATGTTGAATTCTAAAAATCAGAGAGATCTAGATCTTATCTGACTGTCAGTTTGCAGGTTCAAAGTAGATGTTGAGAAAAAAACTACCCTCATCCAATCACATTGTTCACTATTTAAGTTTAATCGACAGATGTCACCAAACCTCGATTCGCAGATGATCGGCCGACAAAGGGGGTAGATATAGCTAACCTTTTTAACCCTTTTGAGTTCCCCAAAATATTTTTTAAATACTAATTTCTCAAAAACTTCTGAATGGATTTACACCAACCTAAACAAAGTTCCTCAGAAATGTT
Organism: Pleurodeles waltl; assembly: GCF_031143425.1. Taxonomy (NCBI): domain Eukaryota; kingdom Metazoa; phylum Chordata; class Amphibia; order Caudata; family Salamandridae; genus Pleurodeles; species Pleurodeles waltl. The sequence goes on along the minus strand of NC_090436.1, from coordinate 832,363,499 downwards.
TAGTGTAAATCCATTTGGCTGTTTTTATGTTTTGGAAAGCAAAGATTTCTTTGGGAGGTAAAATGGGAAACGTAACTTTTTTGACCCACTATTGGTGTGCACACTAATAGACAGAACTAGACAAGCTTTCCATGCTGAATAAAAAACATATGAATTTCTTTGGAAAGTTTCCTAAAGATTTTTTTTAAAGCAATGCCAGAATTAAACAATGGAATGATCTACAAGAGTTCATGAGTCTGTGGTGGTCAACAAACTCCATGACAGGATCCCTGAGGCAGTGGTCAGTGGAGGCTGGCGGGTTGGGTGCATGAAGCTACTGGGCATGGTATATGATTTTAAAACAAAGGTTAATGTCAAAGGATGGATAGCTTTGGATTAAGAATCTAATGGCCTTATAATGAGGCTGGCGGTCCTAGGTCCGGCAGCCTTGCTGTGGCGGTCGGACCACCACACTCCAGGGGGTCCAACCACCAAATTACAAGCTTGGCGGGTGGACCCACCTAAAAACCACCGTCCCCCCAGGAACATGGTTCCCAATGTGGTGATGACGTTTAGGGTTGTAACTAGTCATGGCGGTGCTGAACTTAGTGCCGCTTGGCTGATTACAACCCCACTTTCTGCCAGCCTTTTCATGACAGGGAGCCTGCCATGAAAAAGCTGGAGGAAAGCTAGTGCCGAGGGCCCCCCTGGCCAGCACCATCAAAATGTGCACTGTCTGCTTTGCACCCCCCCTTATTAATATACAATCAAGCCCTGGGGAGTTAGCGGTCCCTGGGCCTGCAAGGGGGGGCAAGCACCCCCTCCCCATTAAATGCAAAATAAGTCCAAGGGAGGTGGCAGCCCCCGGGGCACTGAAAAGCCCAGGAGGGGTGCCTGTGCATTCCCTCCTTATTTTTTACTTTTTCCCATGGGACCTGGCCCACCTGGGGGCTTTATAAAGAAAACAAGCACTGGTGCCCGCCCTTGTTGTTATAAAAATAAAATTGCCATGAATTCCCAAAATTCCCAAATTTGTGGCAACATTTTTTAAAAATTATTTTTTGGCCCTGGCAGAGCCCCTCTCGGTCCACAACACCAGAGCTAAGGAGTCAGGGTGTCTCTACCCTGGCCCCTTTTCTTTTTTCAATTTTTTTTGAGGGACTCGGCTGAAGGCAAGTTCCTAGATAGTTGATAACACTTTGTGGCTTAAGTGTTAGCCGCCAATCAGAGCTGTGTATTTCCCTGCACAAGCTCATTATTATTCACAAAGTCATCACGGCCAGAGATATGCAAATTTGGATTATCTAAAGTTTCTCAAAGACTACAGAACAGATTTACACCAAATAAGCGAAAGTGTAATCTGTGTACCAAAAGCTAGCTTTCTGCCAAATTTGGTGTAATTCCATCCAGTTGTTTGGGCTGTAGTCATATATGGGAAACACAACTTTTTTTAACTGCTAAATAATTTTACTGCAAATGTTATATTGATATTATCAATAATGTTATCATGTCATGAGTGATATAATATGTGGGGTAATTAGCAGTGCATGGTGAGGGCGCGACTTATAGTTACCTTAGGGCAAGAGTTATAGTTACTTGAGATATCTCTAGCTATGACAGGTAAATGTCTATGGTTTGGTACTTTTAAATAACTATAACGTCCCCGTAACCTTTGATTTTTAAGTGAATTTCTATGTGTTTTTTAAAATTCTATTTCCTGTAACCTTTGTTTTTTTTAAGTGAATGTCTATGGTTTTTTACATTCTATTTCCTAACTATAAGCTCCCTGTAACCTTCAGTTTTCTTCAGTGAATTTCTAGTTTTTTTTTAATGTAAAGTAATTTTAATTCCTATACGTCAATCCAACTACAACTGTGCATGACCTTTCGCCATGTGTGGCGGCAGTTGGCTGCAGAGTCTGGCCTGTGGCCAAGCCCTGAGGATAACACCAATAACCACCCAACCCTGTGCTGCTCACGGCCTTTGGCCATGCACATTGGGAGTTGGCTGCAGGGCCAGGCCTGGGGCCAGACTGTGCAGCCAACCCTGAACTGCCCCCCGCCCCCAGTTGAGTTCAGCCCCGGGGGTCCAATCCTCCGGGGCCAGGCCTAAACTTTAAGTTTTTGGAAGGAAGGAGGGCCACACGGCCCTCTCCACAGGCTGATCTTGGCCCCTGGGACCTCATTCCCCAGGGCCCGGCCTAATTATTAAATTTTTGGGGGGGATGACGGCTGCCTGCCACCCTCCCTAGGGCCACTCTCTGCCCCAGGGACCCCATCTCCCAGGACCCACCCATGTGACTGGGTGCCCCCAAGGCCCAGGGCACCCAGTGGCAATATTGTGGGTAAGTATGAAGGCCCTTGTGAAGGACGCTAACAGGACCGGGGAGGCATAGGGGGAACCTGTGCTTGTGTGCCAAATTATGGTGCTACACTGTTTAGAGGCAAGAAAATTGCCTCTAGGCAGTGTAGCACCATTTTCTGGTGCACAAGCCCCATGGACATGGCTCTTGTCTTAGTAAAGACAGGAGCCATGCCCACCACCCCAAAGGCCATGCCCATGGGACAAATGTCCCCTGGGCATGGCCAGTGGGGCCAGTGCCTTGCAGGGGGCCCCAAGTCAGGGCCCTCGAGTGGTGTTCAGCAAAAAAAAAAAAAGAAATACTCACCCGGACTTACCTTGGATCGGTCCCCCATCCTTAGGTGATCTCCTGGTGTGGGTAGGGGTGGGGGGTGGTGTCCCTGGGGACAGGGAAGGGCACCTATGGGCAATTTCCATGGTCACCGACCATGGAAATCTGCCTACAGGTCCCTTTACACCTAAATAATGGCACTAAGCAAGCTAAAATCCAGCACGGGGTATAAATATGGCACAAAGGCTTATATCGTCCTTTTCTGGATGGGAACGCCTACCTTGCATCTCAGTGACCCAAGGTAGGTTTTCCCCTCCAGAAAACAACATAAACTCTATTACTTTGGCTCTAGCCGTATCTAGCGCCAAAGTATGAGTATGGAGTTAGGTTTGTGTTGAATTAGCGTAAAAAACAGGACACTAATTCAGCGCAAACCAAGTATAAATATGGGCCTGAGTGAGGTAGTAAGCCACATGTGAGTTGGAAGAGATTTCTAACTTTCTGGGGATTTAACAGAGAAAGAACGATGGTGCCCGCACTTGACCATTCCAAATAGTAAAACATGTCAGCTGTTTAACTGTTTACCAGGTATATGTACCTCACATCATCCTGAGTAAGAACTTGTGACCATTCATCTTTAATTTAATCTAGCCATTATCCTGAAAGAGCCAAAGCATGGAGGAAAACCACAGGATCTTTAAGCCACTCACTATAGAATTACCTGAAGCCACATATCCAGGCTGAACCTGAGATATGTCTCTTTGGTTCAGGAGATTCCTGAAGTCTGAACTACTCAGATTATCTTTAGATGTTTGCATTACTGCATACTGAGGCCATGAGTATGGTAGTACAAAAATATTGTGCAGAAAATATCGAAGACCAAAATATCAAAAGTGCATATAGAGGAAAAGGGCATATAGAGGAAGAATAGATTTACTATTCCTGACTCCACATTCACGTACTTTGGATATGTTTGCATCAATGGTGGTTTGTGGCATGCAGAAGGGGCGGTGCACAGAAAGGGAGGGAATAAAACTTGAATACATTAAGAAAAAAAAAACACCCACCTCCTTGCGCTGCTCTGCTCTTCCATCTTTTTGCTGCAGGCACAGGCTCACAGCCTGCCCTGCAGCCAATTCTGACCCTGCTCAGAGCAGCGTCAGGATTGGCTGGGAGCACCCAGCCACGACGCTCCCAGGCAGATTGGGAGCCTGTGCAACCTCTCTCCAGCCCAGCAGCTCTGTTGCTGGGCTGGAGATAGCCATGTGTGCCTGTGTGTTTGGCCGGCCAGAGATAGCCGGCCAAACATACATGTGCAGTGAGGGGGAGTGCTGTGCACTGCCCCTCAGTGCACGTCACGCCCGTGGCATCGCCCCTTTGAAAGAAAATGATAATAAACATAGTTTATTATTGTTTTCTTTGAAAGGTTTTGCAGCTACCACTGCTGGCGGGTGGGCAACGCTCCTCCGCCCTAATGGAGGAGCCGCCCCTGGTATGCATATGTACATATATGTGGAGTTAGTTATAGAAAATCTAAACTCACCATTTGATATTTTGGATTTCATATTTGGTCTCTGATATTTGCCTCTCTTGACATGCTGCGTACAATATTCAAGGTGCATATCCTTTAGATTGAGCTCCCCTTACTGCAAGGGAAGTGAAGGAGAAACTCTGGATTAGTTCTTACATCTGTCTGTATTCCATCCCACCAATACATTTCCTCAATCTTGTTCAAGATTGTTTTACCATAACGCTCTGAAGGGACTAGTGACAACATGACGCACTGCAGAGTTGTACAATAAATAAATAAACAAATACAAGAATAACTTCAGAAGGTTCAAGCCACGTGAATAGTGGGATTCAATGTATTGCAGTTTCAGTAACGACATTTTAAATGGAAACACATCCGATGTCAATAAGACCAAGAGCTAGAGCACTAATCCACGTAGGAGTGGAACCCAAATTGCACTTTCTTTTGTGTTTACATGGGCACTTTCCACCAGGTTCTACCTGATGGGAACTGCCACTGTAAAACAATGTGCCTGGGGTTGTTCCTTGTGCAAATGAGCCTAAATAACGTTAGACTATGTCATTCATCGTTTTTTTGTACAGGGATCAGGTGCACACATGTAATCATTTATAAAAAATTACAGCATAAATATTATTTGTGCTATTGGGTTTCTGACTTCTGCTACTACTGTATCCATCTAAGTGACACCAGTCCTGCCAGCTGCTGACAGTGTGCCTCTGCTGCACTGTGTGTAACCATCCTTGAATTTGGAAGCTAGCCAGGTAACTACTCCTCTGGCAATTGGGAGATGTGACAAATCAGGAGAGTTTTCTGGAGCATCGCTGCTACAACCCATTTTCCCTTCTAAATGGCACAATGGGGTATTAAATGTGTGCCACCTTCGAGATATCATGCATTCAGAGTGCCCCACTAGATTCTCATATTTCTGCAGATCCTTTGACATTATGGGAAATGTGCATTTGCAGAGTCTTTTCTAATTAGCATGTAGTAATCCACATTCGAGAGCTGTGAGCGTGCCATAGAGGATGTGCATATAGTATTACAGAAGGTGCTTGCCCATCTCTTCCACAGCATGAACACAACATTTGCCATCTGTGCAGTTGCACAGTGGCAGTGTTTACCCAACTATGTTAAAGCTTACACATTAGCAAAATTAGTCCACTTGTCCTTTTGGGAATTAGGATCAGCTGGTACAAAAGTGTACCCATATCCCCATGTACAGCATTCAGCAAAATAATGAGGCTCTATACTCGGAACCCATTCACTACTGAAAATCAATATGTGATGTGTGAAAAATAGCTCCTGTGTCTTGTCACATGGGGCATGAGCCTGGTAGAACAGTCTTTATTTCTTGCAGTACTGTGAGAACAATGTATGCTTTGTGCAAAAAATAAAGACGCATAAAAATAAACTCTACTCTGAAAATCAGTTCATCGTTTAGGCCTCAGTTTGCTCCACATTGCCTCTATTACTTCCCTGCTCAGGTGACCAGCCTGCATCTCTTAAATTGGTCTTCTTCCGTGACCACACTGCCACAGTGTGCAGTCCACATTAGCAGTGTGGATCATCCTGTCTTCCTGCTGCATTTGAGACCCTTCCTTATCCAATTAAGCTGTTCTCCTATCACTGGCTTTTGTAGCCCTATGCAGATGTATGCAGATGTAAATCGGAGTAGTTCTTGTGAGATGGCACTACGGTCATTCTCGTGGTTGTGCTCCTAGAAGCAATAGCCAAAAGAATGCAGAGTTTTCTCTTTATTCTCTTGTGCCTCTGTAGGAATATTAGGTGTTTGTATAGTCCTCATCTCCGTGTGTCAGTGAGATTTCAGCTGGGCTATTCCCACCTTTCTTTGGTTGGTGGCTGCCACCAGACGTTAGTATGTTGGTTGACTGACACATGCTGGAGTAGGTCTTTTATTGGACTTGGCAGATATTTGTCGACGTTTGCCCAGAATTTGTAGTCATCTATATACTGTGAGTGCTTATCTCAGAGATATTCCTTGACAGAGGTATATGAATATTTGTTGGACCATTACAATGGCTTGCTTGATGACACATCCTGACACATCAGTGACACATCCTAACTGGATGTGCAACCTGTTTTATTCACTGTATTTCATTTTAATTTCATTGTGCGGAGTGTCCTCAACTATATTTTTAAAGAGAAGCTATCATCACCTCTGAGGCAAGTGTGAAGTCTTGATTGGTTTGTGTAATAGGTGCATGTGATGTGCCATGTGTGCAGTTATGAGCAAGTCACTTATCATAAAACACTTCCTTTATCTTGGTCTTTGTATATGTGACAATTCTTTACCACCATCAAAGACAACTCCATCAAGCCAGGAAGCTGGAAAGAATTTGGAAATGTAATGAAGGTTGGAATATCCTTTGTGGCTGCAATATATAAAGGGGCGGATGTGCTGCTTTTTTGTAGTGAGATGTGTGCAATTCACAGACTATGAAATGTGGTGAAGGGGAAGCCACAGATATTGCAGAAATTCCTCTCTGCTTGTCAGATATGCTGTGGTGTCTGGAATAAGGTGGTAAGAGATGCCTCTTGAGGTTTGCATGTGTCAACGACTTGCTGTGATGCCTTGCAGACACCTGGTTGTGACAAATCCATGGTGTCTTTGAGAGGTGCATCTTTGGAGGAACCCCATTTTGTACTATTACACTTCACCTATCATCAATGCAGTTAAGAAATGTGACATTTCGCTTTAGGGATGATGTGTTAAGTGGCAAGGCATTTAAGGTTTTTTGATGATGTATGTTGTGAATCTGGATGTCCTGTCAATGTACCCATGGAGAGTTGTCTTTGCTTGAATCTTCTTTTGCAGTGGGATAATTGTTTGCTAAGGACTCACAAGAATAAGTGTGCTTATCAAAACAGCATTTTCAGGAGATTGGCTCTTGCAATTTCTCTGCCCTGCCACAGCCTATTGGCTCCCTGACATGGGGGTGTTTTAAGGATTCCTGATGCTAGAGTCTTTGCTTTTATGAGATGAGTAGATATGTATGTCGAAGTATGCACATATCTGTAGCTTAACTGGCAATATTGTGATCTTGCACTTGTATTAGCATGCCAATGTGATGCCCCCTTAAATTGTAGGATTTCTTGTCTTCAGTACTCAACTGGGTTTTCTATTATTTGTGTGTGTGTTGCACCGAAAATAAATGAATAAATATGGGGGTTATACCATGGAGCCTCTCTTTCACCTGAAATGACATGTGCCTTTTTGCTTTTAATGCTGCTCTTATACCTATGGCTCCATGTGAATCCTGGCGATATGCAGGAATTATAATGGAGGTGTGTACCACATCACAACCCCATGACAGTATTTCTCTGACAAATGGGCAATATAACAGATAGCAAGGGTGTGGGGATCTCCCTACCATTGGGCTGTGATAGTTCATTCCTTTGGATTGCCACTGGACCATGCAACACTTTTTTCAGTTCAGAGAAAAATTGACTCCCTCTCAGTCTGTGGGTCTTTCACACAGAGGACCTTGCCTCAGAAGGCATTTAAAAGGATGCCATCAACTCTATGTCAGTAGAGGTACACTCTGCATATCCACCTCTCAAGTATACCCACTGTCCAACTCTACATTTGGCAGCAAGTCCTGTGCCACTTTTACAGGGAGGGGGCGAGGTAAGGGGCAGAGGCAGACCTAACCTTCATCAGAATCAGGACATACACTCTGTTCCACTTGCCCAATGGTCAGGCCTAATAACTTTAGTAGGAGCACTTCTGTTATAGTAGACTAAGGGCTTGATACAGAGTTTGGTGTACATTATTATATAATGCACTTGTTATAACGCAGACAGGATATTTGTCAGATTTGTGATGGAGTACCCCTCCACCAAGCTCTAAGTCAGACCCAAAGTCCTAAAAATGGCTCTGATTGAATCATACCTTAGCAAGAGCAATGATAGTCATTGACTGCCATCAAAACCTGCTGATCTTAGTTTGTATTATTGTGACTACAAGAATTTGGATTCAGGAAATTTCAATCTTCACACCTTTTTTAACATGTTGACAGTATATATCTTCTCCTATCAATCAAATTCAATATCAACTTAAGAATGGATATTTTTATTTTGACTCATGCCCTATGGGCATTTGCAGGGATTTGCATTTCTCAATGTTCTTCACCTCATCTGTAGTTTTCATTGTAGCAGTCATTGTGGCAGAGATGGAAAGATGCACCTGTATAAGAATTGTATACCCTGCCAAAACTAATAAATTTTATTGATATAGGTTATATTCTGTTGCATTAGAACATGTATTGCAGGTTGCTGTCTTTGGTGGATCATGTGTGTTGGTCTTGTCCAACATTGTACAAGCTGTGGCTAGTGCGACTTGTGTTGATGGAGCTTAAATTCTTGTTTATTTGGTCTTATTTAATGGATACCGTGACCACTCTTGTGCAAGCTAGAGCTAGTATGTGGTTGGTGACACTGATGGTGTTATAGTGGTTAACAGAAAGCACTGATGTAAGTTCATGAGGTTCTGAGAGGTGTTTCAAACTTGTCATTGATTATTGATGGTGAACATATATTTGATGACGAGAACTACGGTGGATAAAACGGTGTTTTTTATTACAAATCAAATATACACCCTGCTGGTTCTAGCATCTAGTATGATGCACAATTGTGGTGGCCGCAACTAATCTGGCACAATCCAGGCTTCTGAGTGAGGTAGCCCTGACCGAGTTTGTGCTAGTGATAGGTTGACAATCTCATTCCAAAGTAACTGTCATTCATAAAGCCAGCTATTAACTTTCATGCATGTTTTCCACGTACATAAGTGCAAGAACAATTCTGTCTATCAAGCTTTTTTGCCTGCCTATAGCTTTTATTGTTATTTCCTTAGATGTGCCCTCTTGCTACTCGCTAATGCCTCAACCTCCTAACATACATGAATTCATTGTAGAGCATCACACATGAAGAAAGTAACTACCATAGTACGCAATATGCCAGATCTGAAACAATTGCAATTTATTCCCTCTGCCAGAAACAATTTTCTCTCACATTAGAAATTACTGTAGTGAACAGCTGCTTTACCGTTGATTAAAATATGTTTACCAATAGAATGACCAATACTTTGGAATGTTAAAGATGATTATGCCTTACTCTCTTACAAAATGATTGGCATTAATTCTGATGAGACATAACAAGACAATTATCTTGTATCCAATATGTGTAGTTTCTAGATGGAATTAAATGTCAATTATCATGTATGCATGTAACCCCATATTGTATACGTCAGGAAGATTACCTAGAAATTGTGAATGTGGTTGCTAAATTAATTAACATAGAGAGAAGTCAAAAGAATGCACCTCAAGACTGGTATTATTACAGTTGCGCTGGATTGCTACATTAAATGAAATGTTGATTTGGAATGCTATCCGCCTATTTCTGAGACATTCAGCTATTAAACTGAGGGACATCACGGATAACTCAAACGGTGAACTCAAAATGAAACCTACTAACGGAGGACAATGAAAAGAGAGAGGCCCAGAAGAAAGATGGACAGAAAAAGCCAGAGAGTGCGAGTGAGATACGAAAGAGAGACAGAGAGAGACTGGCAGTGAGAAAGCGAGCAACACAAAGAAAAAGCCAGAGAATGAAGGGGTGAAGGAGAAGCTTGATGTCTATTGTAATATATCTAAATTTCCCATCACTGTTTATGCGATTATACACAGAGGAAGATTTTTCCTTGAGGTCCCAATTGCTCTTTCTTTAGAAAAATGGACCTAGTGGATGGAGGATATTCACTATAGTTAAGAGATAAAGGGGGCACTTTAAGGTTGATGCATGTGGGACATCTGCCAAAAAACGTGAGATGCCTTGCTCCACAATTGTGTACTTTCTTCACCCCATTTAGAAGCAGAGAAGCTGCAGAGCTTCTTTTGATGGAGGCTTAGCTCGTTCCACCAGCATAAACACTCGACCTGGCTGTCTGTTCCTCACAACACCAGGGGTTTGAAAGTGGTTGTAGCTCCACGTTTTTATGGTCAGGCAATAGTCACTGGATTTCCCTGTTTAGGACTGCCATCTGTCATAAGGAAATCGATTAATGTCCCTGATATGCATTATAAATACACCCTCCATATTCAGGGCCTTTGAATTTTTGTATTTCACAAACAAAATCCCACTTTGGGAGTTTGCTTATAAAATACAAATAATGAATGCGGAGAGCAAAACAAAAACATGGCTCCACTTGGCATCCAGTTCTGTCTTAAGTGGATGCATTTAAGGCAGCGAGATCCCTGACAGGGAGATGGAGATCTCTAAATATGGTGCATCTGTTCCCCACCAGGGGGTGGAGGCCAGGGCTGGTATGCTGCCATACGGCAATGAATTTAATAGATATCACAAAAGCAGACAACCCATTGGCTTCAATATTAAACTGAATGCTATATAGTTAAGACCAGACATGAAAGCAAGTGCCGTTCCTGCTTAGAGCATCAGCAATAATATAGATCTTCTGTTTGCTATGGGGATGGACAATAAAGGTACCATGCCATTGTCCTCAGCATGGCACATTCTTGGGAAATACTCTCCTTTCGCTGTTCAGTTCCATTTCTTGCTTCAGCAAATATGCTTCCTGAAATGACTAATGAAAAGCCCAATGTAGAATTGTGAGATTTATAATAGGTAAATATGGGGTGCAAAACACCGCAGCTACACAGGTATCCTTTTACAATGCTTTTATGTGTAGTGATAGCATATTTACCTAATCTGGTTGAGCCAACTTAGGTCCCTGATGTGAGTACGCAGAAATGAAAATATTCATGGAACACTAAAACCTGTTAAGGGACTTGAAAATATTTTTTTTCTTTTTCACCCCAGGCAGACCAGATGTCCATCTAAGTGAAATGCACAAGAGTTTGCAAAATATTACAGGTCGAAAAAAGATGAAGTTCGCTGGGGTTGTAGACAAATAAAAAATCAAATGTGAGGAAGTGAGACCGAAAGGCACAGGGACAGACACAGAGAGCAACAAGGAGGTTGTTTCACTATGCATATATAGAGTATATTTTATGATGCAATGTCTATACATCTACTATTAAAAAATAGATGTGATTTGTTGGAAGGTGGATTATTAGTACATGCAGGTAGATACCTACAGGTAGCAATAAGGCCACAATCGCACATAAGGCCCAGTCAAGGTCTCAATAAATTAGTCCATGCTCAACCCTTGGTAGCTTGGCTACGAGCAGACAGGTTTAACCTAGGACATAGGTGTGTGAATCATATAAAAACACCAATACATCAAATAAAAATCCAACGCCAATTTAAAAAAATAGGAAATATTTCTTTCTTTAAAATGACACCAAATCAACTAACTTACAATGTAGGGAACTGGAGATATGAATTGTTAAAGATGAAATCAAAAATGTGCTTTCTAGTGCTTAAAAGAGAAAAGTGCCAACCGCAGCCATCTCGTCACACCTGACCAGGACCAAGTCAAAGTTTGAGGCAGACCATGATAGAGCCAAAGTCGGATATACTGAGTGGCTTGCCTTGGTCAAACTGTTACCTTCTGACTTAGGGCTTGATCTAGATATTTGCGGCTAGGTTACTCAATCAAAAGGGTGATGGATATCCTGCTCGCATAAATCTAAATCCCATAGGGAATAATGGGATTTAGATTTAGATGGACAGGATATCTGTGTCGGAGTAACCCATCCACCAATAGCTAAATCAGGCCGAAAGTAATTTTTTCAGAGCTTTTTCTCTCGAAGTCGATATGGTCTCTTCAGCAGGATGGGCTTGGAGAAGACAACAGCAGCTTGGTTCAGTGCAATGCCTCGGTCGACTCCTGGAAGTCTTTTAGCCAGTGAAGATCTCTGGAACTTCAATGGGGCAAACCTGAAATCCAATCCTCCAGTCTCAGTTGAATGCCGCTGCCTTGATTCTTGACAGTCGGTTGATCCACTTATGGAGTCTTTACCAAAAATTCTTCAAGGGTCTCCAAACTTCTGAACCTTCTTTCAAAAGGCTCTTTTGCGGTTCCAAAGTGTCCACAACACCAATCCAAGGTTCCAGACGCTCTGAGTTGCTTGTTGGGATTACATCTCCCACAGAACACCTGGCCAAATCATTTAAAGTCCAGCTGAAGGTGATCAGCTGGGTTCTTCCTGGTGGAGATGATGTAGGTGGAGGTCTTTTAGCCTCTTGCTTTCAGGGAGTCAACTCTTCAACTTTCATAGCAAGGCAAAGTCCTTTTTGGGCTGAAGACCAACGTGTGCAGCAGGTGCAGTCCTTCTGGGTGCAGTCCTGTCTTGTACAGTCCAAGGGTACAGCAGGGAAGTCTTTTTCATCGTGTAGTTTCACAGCAGAGATCTGAGTTGCTGGGCACCTCTCCCATATTTATCCATGCTGCTGGGTTTGACAAGCGGGGGGCACACCTTACCAATGGGATATAGAGTGCCACCCTCAGGTATGTCCACCTCATACAAAGTGTGGCATATTTCTGTCCCAGAAAGCACTTATTTGCCAAAATTCAAAGTGATGAAAATCTCTCCTGGAGGTTAAAGTCTGGATACCCCAACATACTAGTGTGGCTAACTTTCCCTAACACTTCCCCCTCAAGCTTCTCCGCTAATTCAATTAATGGGGCTCCCATCTGGCTGGTGGTGTAGGAAATGGGAAAGGTCTAACACTACCCCCTCCAGCCCCTCTGCTAATTCAATTACTGGGGCTCCTCCCATCTGGCTGGTTGTGCAGGAAATGAGGTAGGTCTGGTTTTTGTCCCAACTGTCTTTCCTTCCTTCGAAGACCAGTTTGGCCACCAGCCCCCTCTCCGCTCCCGCATCTGCTGCTGCAGTTCTCTGCCCACCAGATGGTTTCTTTGTCTCAGCCTAGGCTACTTCACATCTCATCAAGGCAGCCTGACCAGCCTGTCAAAGGCTGACCAATCAGAAGAGGGTAATACAGGGCTAGGTTTAGGCAACTTTAGGGAAATAGTTCTAAAATTCTCTGTAATAGCTATGATAAACTTAGCATTGGCAAGTAGTTAGATTTATTCTAACTATTAATTTGATATCTTGAATGATATTTTTAGCTCACTCTTATCAAAAGTAAGACTATATTAATTTTAAATGAAGCCTTCCCTTGTAAGCCGATGGAACTGATATACTACAATGGAAAAAAAACTAAATTGACAGTTTTCCTTAACCAAGTCAATTAAAACATATTTTATAATGTCCTTGCTTATAGTTATTGGGCACCCTACTCCTGGGGCAACTAGGGTAGCCCTTAGGGGTAACCTATATGTACAAATAAGGTTGTTTAAGACTTTGGAAGTACGTTTAATTACAAAGTCAAATGTGCATATAATTTAAGAACAACCTGCAAAGATGGCTGACTTTTAAACTAACAGCAGGCCACATAGCAGTGCACACTTAAGTGCAATACATCTTATGGGCCCCTAAACCTATATGTCCTACTATATACTAGGGACTTACAGGTAGGTGATCAGTACCAATAGTAATTACACCTAATTACTATGTACTTTTAATCAGAGCACAGGCCCTGCATCTGGTTAGCAGAGCCCAGGGCACAATCAGAGTCATAAAACCAGCATCTAGTAGTCAAAATGGGGACAAAATGTGTGGGGGACAATGCATAAAGCCCTGGGTTCTCACTTTAATCTAGTGTTTTGCCTGTAATAGTGTCATCAAATAAACAATCATATGCAATAAATAAGGTGATGGTATTTGTGATACAGTGATAAGGGATGACAGAGATATGAGTAGATAGGGGTGGCAGGGGCACTGGTAGAGTATAAGTACCTTATGAAAATCTTTGTGGACATCTAATAGAGAGGGGAGAAAAAGAAATATAAAAAGCTAGAGGCTGTGCTTAGGGGTGGGCGGCAAGCTCCGCTCCGCTGGCAGAACTAACAGAGTTTTTTGTCCCAAAAACTATGCTACCCCTGCCAGCGGAGCGGAGCTCACTGCGTGCGCACTGCAGCCCAATTATGGGTCACACAGCGCAAGTGCAGTCTACACTTGCTCTTTGCAGCCCATATCTGGGCTGCAGTGCGCACTCTCGGCCTGGTGTTGGTGCGGCAGCATGGAGCTGCTGCTGGCACCAGCTCCGTACCATATCCAGCAGGGGGCAGAGAGAGGCAGAGATAGGCTGACAACTAGGACCCAGGTGAGTTCTAATTTTTTTCTTTTTTTTTCACTGTGCACACTTGTGCAGAAGAGGCCTGAAACAGCAGCTTTCGCTGCCTTTGGCCCTGGCCTAAATTCAGGTCATGGGCGTAGGCTTCCAAAGCTGCTGTTTCAGGCCTTTTGTGCACCAGCCTTCCTCGTGTGCAGTTGTCATGGGACAGGCCGTGCACAAGAGGCCTGAAACAGCAGCTTTCACTGCCTACAACCCTCTCCTGAATGTGCCTGATCTCTGAAGTGCTCAGCAGGGTCGGGCCTCGCTAACCAGGCCCGACCCTGCTTAGCACTTCTTAGGTCCGGTGCAATCAGAACTCCACAGCTCATGGAATTCTGCCTCTGAGGAATTCCACAGAGATTTAATCAACTCTGTGGAATTCCGTGAAGTGGAACTTTGTAAACTCAGCCCAGGCCTAGTGTGCTAAGCGGTAAGAATCCAAGAAGTTGATAGTAACTAGGTAGAACTGCAGTGAGGGGAGCAAATTATAGTATGTAGTAGAAAACGGCTTAGGCAGATGAAAGAAAGATAGCAGTGAACATACAGACTGAAAGAGGGGATACTAATTAGAACAGTTCAGAAGGGTGAGAATGAGTGAGTTAGTGTGGGCTGATATTTGATTCCACTGGGACTACTGTCCACAGTGGTGTATCAGTGATCCACCTTGTGGTTCACAAATTTCTGGGTGTGTATGGTATTTTTTATCTCTATTGTGTGTGTAAGTGGCATACATTTCTGACCCATTTATCATAAAGAACTCGCTTTTGTAAATTGAGGATTTGTGTAATGTGATAGTGCAGCTGGTTATGGCATTCCTAGGTGCATAACATAAACATGATTTTAGGATTATACATGTCGAGCTGTATAGGAATTAATCAAATACTTCTTGATCATAATGAAATCTTAAGGTTCTATGGGGCATATTTATGAGCCCCTAGCACCTTGTTGCACCGCATTTGCAGCATCTATCTAGACGGAAATGTGGCGTTAAGGTAGCTTTTCTCACTTGCCATATTTACAAAGTGGCGCAATGCTTGCATTGCGCCACTTTGTATCCCTTGTATCACATTATGCCTGCGCCAGGCATAATGTATGCAAGGGGGGGCGTTCCAGCTCTCGGGGGGCGTAAAAATGGCGCAAAGGAATCTATGAGGTTCCTTTGCACCATTTTTATCAGCATTTTTTAACGCCTGCCAAGTGCAGGTGTTAAAAAGAGGCTCCCATTGATTACAATGAGCCTCTGGGTGCTTTGCAGGATTAGTGTCATAATTTGTGACGCTAGTCCTGCAAAGCGCCGGACTAGCATCACAAATTATGATTCTGTAGCACACATACAAAGAGGAATATGCTTCTAAGGATTGCTTTAGTGCAGAAAGGCATTCCTTCCTGCACAAAAACTATTCTACCTATGATGCAGTCACCCTTACACCATGGTGGAAGGGTGACTGCATTAGAGCCCTGGAGCCACAAGTGCGTAAGTGCACAGGGGTAGCTGAAAAACACTGTAGCCTGACAAATATGGCACTCTTCAGCTCTCTCCTGTCCATGCAGCTCAGCACAGCAACTTACCTTCCTGCACTGTGCTGCGTGTATTAGTAGTAAACATGCCTCAGAATTGGTTATCAGAATTAAGGTTGACTGGACAACTTTGTTTGTTATTACATAAAAGTACAGCGAGTAGTTGTTTTAGTTATTACGAATAAATCTCGATTATTCAGAATTTGGGTCAATATACTAAATAGGTTTTGCAGTCACAAACCGAACGAATCACAGAATCGTTTGGTTTGTGATTGCAAAAGGGCATTTTACTATTTACTAAACCCATTTTGTGATTTGGAAAGCTGTTGAAAAAGGCCAGGCTAATTGAGTTCTCAGGCAACTAATACGTTGCTAATTCCTCAAGGGAACTGTTAACCATTTTGAGAAGGGCAAGTTGTCCCCATTACATTGGGTGGCATCGGAGGGAATAGGGTCTGACAAGAGTACAACTACCTACTTTCCTCAAGGTGTTCCCAAATAGGAAACATTTTTTTTAAAGCAGCACCAGTTACCCTTTAGAAATAAAAACACATGGCTGGTGGTCTGGTGTTTCTTTAAGGCCACCATTCCTCTGTTTGTAGCCAATGGAAATAGTGCAAATTGTGGCTTGCCTAATTAATATCCATAGGCAGGTCTTTCTTTGATTCCCTGTGATTGAAGATTTTGAGACACAACTCATTAGTCTGTCGTGCAAAATGAAGGACAAATAGCAAACATCAGTGCACGGTTTATAGGGTAAAAACACTTTTCAGTGGAATGAAAATCTGATGTGATACCTTCAGTAGAAAACTTGATAACAGGATTGTCACTATTGGCCAGAAATGAACAGGTGTGTTTCAAATACAAGGATTCGATGGGTAAAGATTAAGTGCTTTAGTACCAATTTAATTTATTATATGACTAGATTGGATGAAGTTCTTCTATTTTTATTTTCCTGTCACTAATTGTTTTATTGTGTGGGATATATATATATATATATATGAATGTATGTTGTTTATGCTGTGACTGTTTGCACATCATTCAAATTTTATTCTGACGACTCAGAATATTCAGTTATTGAGAGTACAGGGAAATATATTTTAGTCTGTTTAAATATACTTTGACTATAGTTGCTTTCTTCGTTGCCTTGTAGCTTATTGTGAGACAATTTTGTATTTCATTGATCTATGTATTAGTTATGATCTTGAATATAGTATGAACAAAGACAAAGTGAGTCACGTTGGGCAGATGATACATTATGTGGACATACACAACTGCACATTGGTACAAATATTTGGAATAATGGGAAGTATGAGAACCTATCAAGAATACTGTCCTGAGATGTTGGGGACAGTTTTCTAAGTATGGGCCACCCTCATTTCATTGATTTTTTCTACACTCTTCATTTCTTTTTCATAACAGGTTTAGACACGTATGCTACAAACTCATGGCACTAAAAACAATTAAAGATATCTGCTTCCCTGGATGTTTGATTACTGGCCCTTTAATTCTTAGGGCTTCAGTGCCAGTAAACATAATGATTTTTTTTTAGCTCACTGACAGTGGAATAGAGCGGTTATTAATCTGCCTTCTTTGTTTTGAGGGGGGATGGTAATCCTTCAGAAACAAACAGTTTCTAGACAATAGGGGTGTCGTTTTATGTAGCTGGGGACTGTAGTCTCCTATTTCAAGTACTTGGAGTGAAGTTTATACAAACTGTTGCTTTGAAAGTAATATAATATAGTACTCTTTGATGTAGGATTTTTTAAATTTAGGAATTCATCTGGAATAAGGATAATCACTTTTCCCTTTAGGAATAATTGTGATTGAAGCCTGTCCTTGTGGCATCAGTGCAGCTTGGCAGGTTTGAATGCCACGGGAAAATAATTAGCCATTCACTCAACGTTTAGTGAAAGCAAAGGTTTCTGGCACACCCACAATACCATCATAGGTCAAAGTCTAAATTTGTTAAATGAAAAACATGAATTCCCTAAATGATTGGGTTTCTAGGCAGTGGAGACATTGTGCTTTTCTTATACATTAGACGCCCCTGCCCGTGATAAATACTGTGCCAGGAGGAGCAACACCTTTTAAAAAAAACTTGTGTTGTAAGATGTGATGCAAAGCTTATTTCCTGTGCAGGTGAAACATTGTGTAAGATTCCTAGTATTTTGCTGTTGCTGAAAAGTTCAGAGATACCATTTATAATGCAATGGTGGCTCCTCATCAGGAGCTTCAGGACAGAGCCCTGCTACCATTGACCTGCCGCTCACTGTTCCTTGTCTTTCTCCACACTCCCCATTATTAGGTTTAGCAGTGGTCATCAAAACACATCTTTCATGCTTGGATACTACCTATGTGCTGCTCACCTCTCTCGCCCCCTCTCAAGGATTCTGTTGATTGGAGAATGAGGGTGCTGAATGTGCTGAACCATGATCCATCATACAAAACACAGCAATCTGTATGAAGATGTCTGAATTTTGCATGTGAGGGGCGCAATTCAACTACATGCTCCTCACACAGGCAGAGTTAATTTTATTTAGCAAACATACAGCACATGTCTCAGACGGAAAAGGTTATCTGCTAAAATGGAGCTGTCAGAAGGCACATAAGTGTATCCTGAGGTCATTGAGGAGCCAGCAGAGAAATGGGGCTAGGATGACAAGCACTTTCCCAGTTTTGGGCTGTGCTTCTAGTCCTGTCAAGAAGCTGGGAGAAAGGTCTAGATGGGTCTTCCACTTTTGAATCCTGGCCGTGCTGCTCTTACAGGCTCCTTGTTGGGAATCATGACTTGCTGGTTCTGATGTCCACACTAGATTCCCACCCTGCTGCTGTCATGGAGACTCGATGTTGCCAGCAAAGCAATCAAACTTGGTACAAAAACAGTGTTATTGCTCTGTGAATGTGTAAGTACATGCTGAGTATATGAAAGTGAGTGAGAGGGAGTGTGCTTAGTGTGGTTGAGAGTGTTCATCTAAGTGAAGGTGAGTGAGAATCAATGAGAGTGAGTGTGAGTGAGCATGAATAAGTACATTTGAGTGTGAAGGGGTGAAGGAATATGAGTGAGTTCAAATGAGTAAGTGAAAGGGAGTTTTTTAAAGAGATTAGAAGTAAGACTAGAACGTAGCTATCAGTGGTGTCTGAGGAGCCTTCTGAATCCTATGTGATAAAGTAGAGCACATGTACATCAGTAGTTCAAAACAGGGCCCCCTGTAAATCAGAAGTCAAAGAGTTAGTGTGTAATTGTGTTGGTGAGGAAGAGTGATAATCAGTGAATTTGAATGTGTGGGTATATTAGTGTGTGAGTGACAACAAGCGGGAGTGAGTATGAGTCAGAATGAGCAAGTAAGAGAGTGTGAGTGAGCAGAGAGAGTGAATCGTGATGGAGAGAGAATGAGTTATATTGAGAGTGATTGAAAGAGTGTAAGAGTGTGTTTATTAGTGTGGTTTATGCTTGTGAGTCCCCAGTTGACAATGGCATACTCAAGATAAATATGGATTTATGTGAGCACTCAAAGTAACATGCAGTCACTGGGAAATTTGAGGTAAATCTTGGCATAAGGGAGTACACTCATGGCAAAATTGAGGCCCAGCAATGCTAGAAGTATTTCATGACATATGGTGGACATCTATGACAAAGTGCAGGTGCTGGCATACTGGAAGTACATTTTTGCAACCGTGAGATATCAGATCTGGAGGGATGAGGTAGGGGGCACCACTTTAAAAGATCATCAGTCACTACTGATCAGGGGACTATCGAACTTTCAGGTACTCATAGTGTAATATCAGAGGCTGCATCTTACGTATTCCATGGTGCTGCAAATGGGAACAGGATGCTGCCTGTAAAACCAGTGAGAATTATGTTTGTAGATATCACCATTAGAGACCTCCATACATGATAATGCACATATTTACCATTTGAGTAGCTCCCTACATAAATGTTCTTGTGGAACTCACCAGACACTTACATAAATAAGTTTAATTTATCACCCAACTCATTTTTACAAACGTCATTACCAAAGCAAAAATAGCTTTCAAAATTAACATAAAGGAATTTGATCCTGTATCAATCTCATGCGTTTTTTTTCACCTGTGGCAGCTTGAGACTGCATCTCAAAATACCTGCCCATTCTTGACTTTCTGGCTGCTGAACTATGATGCACCAAACTCAGAAATCTTATGCTCTGTAGAAAAATTCAAATTCCAAAAATCCCTACATACATACATTTATACATACCTACAGCTGCATTCCACTCCCTAAAAGTTTGGAGACTTAAGAGGCATCACATTTGGAACAAGAAAAGCCTCAGTGGTCATAAAGATTTTTTCTGCAAAGACCAAAAAGACTGGGCCTAATTCACAAAGGTAGGACTATCCTTCCTTTTTATGTGCAGAGTTCTCCGCTCCAACTGCGGAGTATCTACAGTTGTAAACTTACTATTAGCTTGTACTTTTTAATACCAAAAAAAACGTCAACTTACACAAAAGTGTAAGTTTACCTCTGTGAATCAGGCCCAATGTCATGACATTGGCAAAGGAGACCTGGAACATCTGACAAAATCATTGTCTCAAGTGAATTCCACTACCAAATGATTAGTGGACATATTACTTAAGTTGGAGTGGTGCTGAGCGAATGTTACAGGATCATTGTTACAATTTTCTGTTAAACTCCAAGTATGCATAAACAGTTAGGGGCATATTTAAGAAAAGTGGCGCCACACATAATGTAGCACCACTTTTCTTGCGCCCTTTAGCACCCCCCTACCGCCACCATGTGTGCACCATATTTGAAATACGGCACACCATGGCGCAGGGTAGGGGGCAATAGCATCATTTATTTTTTATGCTATTGATGTACCCTGCAGGAGTAGCACCAAAATGTTGGCGCTACTCCTGCAGAGTACATAGGAGCCTATTGTATTCAATGGCAGGCCCCCTTTTAAAGTCTGCTCTGAGAGCTGGGGCCAATGCCCTCGAACTGTGTGCACTGTCGTAATCAGCACAGCGGTGCAGAAATTGGTACCTGGCATGTTTGACTATGACTTGCACCACCGCCATGATCCTAGCGGTGGTGGTGGTGTGCTGGTAGTCTGACCGTCAGCACCATAATGTTGCAGTTGGACCGGCAAAGTTGGGGCAGTCTGACCGCCACCACGGGTACGACGGTCCATGGACCGCCGTATTCATAATCGGGCCCTAAGTGTAGCATCTTCACATATTGCTCTGAGAGTTTATGTTGAAACCCGCCTTAAGAAACTGTACTACGGTAGACAGTGTATTTCACAAGTCTTTCCATTTATGATCTCATGTGAAAGGATCTAAAATATGATATCCTGATGCATTATACATTTATCTGATATTCTGTATCAAGAGAAACCATTTATCATAATAATTAAGCATGCTAATGATTAGTTTCAGGCAAATGAGCTAGCAAATTTCATATGACAGGAGGGAACAGTAGTTCTCTGAACAATAGAAAATGTGTGGCACAAAAAGAATTGCACTTCAAAGAGCATGGTCCATATTGTGCAATCACAAATTCTGACAGTGCAGCAACCATACTCACTAACTCCTGAGAGACTGACAATCTACATGAACACATATATTGTTCCAATTGTATGAGATTTATAGTTTGCCTGAATTAGTTTCTCAAGTTCCTGATTGCCAGGATTTAAACAGAAGAGCTTTCTTTAAATACTGAATGTAAGTTGGACTATTGCTGTAGAGCTGGGATTACACCGGCAGAGGGAGTACAGCTCTCTTGGTTCCAACTCCTCCCCACCACAGCTCCCACTTGGAGTCCTAAGCAATTTATTGCTTTCTATTGTACATTGATTTGTGTCCACATCTTTCTTTGATTCTGTTTTGTCTAGGCAAGTACACTCTAAAGACTAGAACCTCTGCAAACGTTTCATTGACTTTGACAGATCGATCTGTTCACTGGAGAGGTTTTGAAGACTTGGTTCATTTAGCCTGTAAAATATAAGGTTATTATGTTTTTGATCCATAATTATTATGAACCTGAATCTAATAAAATGCTACAACACATCAATTCCTCAAATTAAATGTTATTAGTAACATAAATATTTCAAATCTATTAATTTAGTCCTTAAGCATTATCTGTACTCAATTTTTAAAAAACACAATCACTATCATGTTTAATTAGTATATATTAAATGAAATACTACCTATGCATTTCTCTATTAACTTAACATAATTTAACATTTTGCAATGTTAAATTGTATAGAATTATTTAAAAGAAATAAGTTAACTCCTTTTTATAAAATTATTTAATGTGTAACATTTATTTTAATCTTATGTTTTACTACTAAATGCTATAATTAATATTTAATTCAAAACATGAACTATTTAATGTATTTAATATTATTTCCATTAGTTTTATATTCAGTCCCTGCCTCAATTATTTTCTATACAAGTGAGATGAAGTACCTGTGTGTGACTATGTGTGGTGCTAGACCTATACCAAGAATGAGCCAAAGGACATTTGCTACTGTTTGGGGGCCTATTTGGCTGTAGTAACTTTTTTAGTGTAGTTTGTAAGTAGCATTAGGCTGACTGTTTTGTGGGCATTTTTTTTATATTTACATGTCCATCCCTAAATCCCTCCTTCTCACTCACACAACCCCACCCATTCATGAATAGGTATTCCTCATTTTCCAGGCACTCCAACTGTTCCCAACCCCATTCACTAGCAAAACACATACCTACATGTGCTGAGCTTGCTGCACAGAAAAGATGTGTGGCACAGGCAAACTCTTCGCAAGTAGGTTTGAGAATAGCAGTTTGTAATATTTGAGTAGTACTATTGTAATACTACTTCAGATACTAAAAAATGCAAGTTGTTAATCAAATCCTTTAAGTCCAAATCCGAACATTTAATCCAATGTGAAGTAGCATTCTGAGTCTTGAACTCTTTCCTACATTGGAGCAGCACTGGGGCAGGCCTGAGGAGTATGTTGTTCCAGATCCTTGGTGCATAGATGCCTGCAGTCTTGTTTTTTCTTTTTACCCATCTTAATCTGCAGTATGATGGTTTCCCGGCTGAGGGTGTATGGAGATGGTGAGCTTGTCTACAAGGTAAGTGGAGGTGCTGTTTCTGATGGCTTTGTAAATTATGTAGCTGCTTTTTCAGATGGTGCATCCCAGCAAGAGCAACCAATGGAGTTCCATCAAAATGGTGGTAATGTGACTATATTTCTTAAGGTCCTGGATACAATGTGCTGTGGCATTCTTTTGAGGGGTGCCAGTGTCATGTCTGGGAGGCCATGGAGTAGGGCATTACCACTATTCAGATGCAAGAGTACAAGGGCTTGAAAAGCAGTTTTGAACTCTATTTCTGGAAGAATTTTTTTTAAACTTATTTTCAAAGCGAGAGTTTGTGCCAGGGCGTCTTTGTTTTTTTGGCATTGTGTTCCTTGATAGTGAGCTTGGTGTCGAGGGTGAATCCGAATGATTTGGCATTCTGAGAAAATTGGGGTTCAACGCCTTCAAGGTTCATTTAGTTGAGCAATGTTTGAACTGGATATTGCTTGCTGTTCTAGGCTAATAACAGGAATTCTGCCTTGGTTGTGTTGAACTTCAATTGGGCTCTGGGCATCTAGGTCTGGATGATGTGCAAGCAGTGTTTGATGCGTTGAATGCCTGAAGCAGAGGACTTTCAAGTAGAGCTGTGTATCATCGGCATATTGGTGAATATTGATGCTGTTATCAGTGAGTAGCTTCAACAATGTCTTAACCGGTATTTAGTTAGGAACATGAGTCAGATAATGTAATTAATATCAAATACACAATTAAGGGAGGAAACATCAAATTACATATTCTGAATTTATTTAAAGATCATTAGATGCAAACATATGATAGCATCCACATATATCCAAAAGGTGCAGTGAATAAGAAGTGAACACATAGGGCCAGATTTAAGAGGGCCTGGAGCGTCCTTGTGCCACATTAGCATCATTTCTTTTATGCTAATGTGGCCCAACAAGGTCAAAATCACTGCACCAGATGCATTGCACCACTTTGTAACCCCTTACTCCACATTCTGCCTGCGCCAGGCATAAAGCATTTGTGTGTCATTTTTTGGCCATTTTTAATGCCTGCTCAGAGCAGGAGTTTAAAAGGGGCACACCACTGGTCACAATGGGCCTCTATGTACTGTTCAGGGTAAGCACCAACATTTTGGTGCTAACCCTCAACAGTGCATCAATAGCATCAAAAATGTTGATACTGTTGCCCCCCTACCCTGCCCTAAACATGGTGGCAGTAGGGGGTGCTAAGGGGCGCAAGAAAAGTGGTGCTGCACTGGGTGCAACGCCACTTTTCTTAAATCTGCCTCATAGTGCTTGTGATCAAGTGCCCGTGAACGGCGCATGTGAAACACAATTAAAAAGAGTGAAAGAGAAACAGCATGTAGGTAAATGTTTGTAACATTTTGATACATGAATTTGACAATATTGAAGAGTTCCAAATTATTATGCAAGCCAAAGCCCTCAGTTTGCTGCTTCAGTTGTTGAAGGCATTTCAACCATAATAACTCGTAGTCATCATCAAGACAAAATCACACATAGGAAATGTGGTGCAGCCTACCAAATCAATCAATCCTATCAGAAATGGTCACCAAAAAGAATGGGGTGGGATCAATCAAGTATCCCCTAGAACAGTAAAGGACCAAGGAGACTATTCTGCTAGAAAAAACAATTTATCCAGAGCTAAGAAGGTCCTAAATGGCCATAGAGCAAGCTTGGTGGTCCCAAGGATATTAAGTACCTTCATGAACACGAATAAGGCATAAACATCTTAATGTGGCATAAACATCTTAATGTGGTGGCATCCTTTTCTTAAATGATACAACTCATGTGGCGTCTGCTCAGTTGGTGACGATCGGGCGAAGGCGTTATTGGTTTTTATGGAGCAGGACTGATTGGCGCTAGTCCACAGTGTGAGAATATATTTTTCCTGCTGACTCCACATGAGTTGTATTGTAAATCAGTATGGTACTTTTCTTTGGCTGATGTGATGAGCTGTTTGCATGTTTTTTTGTTTGTCTTTCTTCTATTTTGTTTATTATCTTCAGATGGATCATTTATTGACAGCAAGGTATTTAAAGGAGCAGGGTTCTGAAGGCTTTGCTTCTACTTACGTGTTGTAATTGGTGCATAGATGTTCACATAGCTTTCCCAAGAAATTGTTCAAGTTGTATAGATGGCTAGTGGCATTGAAGGTGGAATTGGTAGGGTAATAGATGAGTTCAAGCATTAGGTTGTTAATATAGGAGTCTTTGAAACATCTGAATGTTTGGGCTTCTCTTTTGTGATGACCTTTGCTTTTGTGGTAGGATGCTCTGCAGGGAGATAGGGATGAAAACGTGGTAGGTCCTGTCCAGGGGTATGGGTGGTTTGCATTGGATTCCTGATGACATTGAGAAGTCAGGGTCAAGAATATGGCGTTTGGAGTGTATTGGTTGTGTTACATGCTGTTTCACATTGAGAGTATCGGAGTATCAATGAGGTTGAAGAGGGCATCTGTTGTTATTTTGAGCTTGAGTTGTCTGGGAGGTTGAAATCACCCAAAGAGCAAGAACATCTGATAACTGGTCAATGAAGTCTAGTTCTGCCTGGCCGGGGGGGTGTAGATGAGATAGAAGGTGGTGGTCTGAGTTGCAGAAAGTGGAAAATGGTATTTCCGATCCTCAGTGGAGTTGAGTATTATTTGCTTGCCCCGGTTGCAGGACCAAGACGACTGATGTATAACAGAGAGGCCTCCTCCCTTCTTACATAGATGGGTCCACACAATACATGTTGAAGCTTGTGGGAAGAATGACATCTAGGATGTGTGAAGATATGCTCCTGTTATGAAGAGCCTATGTGTTATGTGAATGTCTAGTTCTGGGTGTGATTGTAGTGATTGGCATTATGTAGTATTGTGTGATGCACATGATTTTGTCTTAACTTGAATGTTTCAGTGGAACAGGGGTTCTGGGCCAAAGCCGTTACTGGCCCTAACAGGCCCAAATAGTCAATGCCCTTGAATGTGTTCACACTTTGCCGGGGATTCCCAAGCAATGGGACGCAGTGAAGTGTTGATTGAAGTAGGGTGAAAGCAGGAAGTGATGTCACTTTCTGTGCAGATGGCTAAGGGGAAATCCAGTGATGTCACTTCCTGTGCAGCTAGATGAAGGGAAATGGACTGGTGTCGCTTCTATGCAGGAGGGTGATGAGAAATACAGTTATTTTGCTTGGATTCTTCTTTTAATGATGGTTTGTAAACCAGTGATGTCACTTCCTGTGGAGATAGCTAATGGGAAATCCATTGATGTCACCTCCTGTGCAGATGGTTGATGAGAAATGAAATGGTGTCCCTTCTTCTGCAAATTGATGATGGGAAATTAAGTCTTCTTGTTTGAATTCTTCTTTTAAAAACAGTTTTGGTGGAAAACCAGTGATGTCACTTCATATGCAGATGGATAATGGGAAAATCAGTGCTGTCACTCTCTGATGAGGGGCAATGAAGTCCTCTTGCGTGGCTTCTTCTTTTAAATATGGTTTTGGTGGGAAACTAATGAGGTTGCTTCTTGTACAAATGGATAATGGGAAATGCAGTGGTGCACTTCATGACATAAAATGACACCTGGAAATGGTAGATGTAATATTCACTTGCCATGTTTGAAAATACTGTTGGTCCAAATTAAGGTTTATGTCTCAAATGTCTATCCTTTGCCCTAAATTAGATTTTTCAGTCCATACCATAATAATAATTCTCATCCCTTTGTGAATACAGGTCCATGTTAATTTGTTATGATGTGAAATTTAAGTGTTCAAAGTTTCTAAAGTTTTTGACTGGATAAGTGCCATTCGCTTGCCTAGCTCACTATATTATCAGCAAGGTTAATATCCTAGACTCACATTTGTTCCCTTGTCCTAGTAGGCATGTGGCAACCACACCAGATCATCTGGGCCCAATTAAAAAAAAATTGTGCACATTTAGGTAACACGCAGGGCTGTAAATATTATAGCCTGGGCCTGCAAATGACAGATCCTAAGTCACAGATCCAAGATTTTCCTATTTCCATATGCACTAGGGACACCACCTACAAATGTGGAAAATCTGTCAAATGGCCATAATTTCTATAATTATAACTATGGGTGGATGGGACACAAAGGATTGACATGGGAATGTCACAAGTGTAGGCATTGCAAATTTAAGGAATAAGCCTCAACCTTGTGGATATTCATTAAGGGCGTGATTGAGAGTTTGGCAGATGGAGTTACTCCTTCACAAACGTGATGGATATCCCATCCGCCATGTTCGAAATGGGTTCTCCAGTTGGCAGCCAGTATGCACTCTGTCCAAGCAGGGACCCTCATGCTAGTCAGGGTAAGGGAATTACACTCTTCAGACAACCCCTGCTAACCCCCTTGGCAGCTAGGGGCAAGCAGTCAGGCTTATCTCAGAAGCAATGTATAAAGTATTTGTATGATCACACAGAGTAACACAGTGAAAACACTACAAAAGGACTAAACACCAGGTTAGAAAAACAGCCAATAGTTTTCTGTGTAAAAGAAGACCAGAACGATAAAAAATCCAACCTACACAAGTGAAGTTATGAATTTTTAAAGATTAAACTTCAATATAGCTCTTGGAAACACCAATGCTTTGAATTGGTGATAGCACTGTGTTGTGACAGAGTAATTCCCAACAATCTGACGCCAATGGCACCAGTCACGTAGTCATACGGATCCCCAGGTACAGTACCCTATGAAAATGAGTAAACGAGCCGGTGCACAGAGCCTGGGATCAAGGCGTTGCTGGATCCGGTGCAGCGTTGGTTCCGGTGCTGCGGTCCGAAGGAGCGGAAGTGTCAGTGAGAGGTGTCGGGTCCTTGCTGAGGAGCTGTGGGGGTGAGGCAGCATTGGTGCAAAGTGGCAGATCCTCACACTTTCAGCGGGGTCGATATCCGGCAGTCAAGATGTCGTGCGGCGACCTGATGGTTCGCAGTCACGCTACAAGGCTGCAGGCGCTGCTGCGGAGTCAAGTGTCACAGACATCGGTGACATGGAACTTCAGAACTTCATGGAGTTGTGGACTTCAGTGAGGCTGTGGTGGCGTTGGGCCTGCAGTGTCGGTTGGGGTCGTTGCACTCCAGCAAGGACTACTACTTCAGTTGCAGGTGGCTTTGTGGGATCCGGCTGCGGCATCATTCTGGGCGACGTCTGAAGTTGGTACACTTGGTTCTTCTTGGTTTTTCACCAGCTTCTCCTTTCAGCGGCCCAGGGACTGGATTAGGCACCGCTTGGCAGGGTGGAGTCTCAGCAAGAGACTCCAAGTGCTGGTAGAGCCTTTGATGGCCCTGAGACTTCAGAACAAGGGGCAAGCTCACTCTAAGCCCTTGGAGAAACTTCACAAGCAGGATACACAGCAAAGTCCAGTTTTTGTCCTCTCTAAGGCAAAAGCAGCTACTACAGGCCATCCCAGCAAAGCACACGCAGCAAAGGGGCACTACTCCTACAGCTCTTCAGCTGTTCTCCTTGGCAGAGGTTCCTCTTGATCCAATTGTGTTCTAAAAGTTTGGGTCCACTACTTATACCCCTTTCTGCCTTTGAAGTAGGCAAACATCAAAGGAAAGTCTCTGTTGTTCACAAGATCCTGTCTTCCCCAGGCCTGGCCCCAGACACACACCAGGGGGTTGGAGACTGCACTGTGTGAGGAAAGGCACAGCCCATTCAGGTGTAAGTGTCAGTCACCCCAACTCTAGCCCAGGAGGCACATCAGGATATATAGGCAACACCCCAGCCCCCTTTGTGTCACTGTCTAGATGAAATTCACAATAGCCCAACTGTCAGTCTGACCCAGATGTGGAATACACAAGCAAGCAGAGGCACAGGATGGTTTAAGCAAGAAAATGCCTACTTTCTAAAAGTGCCATTTTCAAACTGACAATCCAAAAACCAACTTTACCAAAAGATGTATTTTTAAATACTGAGTTCAGAGACTCCAAACTCTACAATCTTGATCTGCTCCCAATGGGAAACTGCACTTAAAAGATATTTTAATGCAGTCCCCATGTTAACCTATGAGAGAGATAGGCCTTGCAACAGTGAAAAACGACTTTGGCAGTATTTCATTGTCAGGACATGTAGAACACATCAGTACATGTCCTACCTTTAAGGTACACTGCACCCTGCCCATGGGATTACTTGAGGCCTATCTTAGGGGTGCCTTACATGTACAAAAAGGGAAGGTTTGGGCCTGGCAAGTGGGTACACTTGCCAGGTCAAATTGGCAATGCAAAACTACAGAATCTGCAGTGGCAGGTCTGAAACATTTTGTACAGGGCTACTCGTGTGGATGGCATAATCAGTGCTGCAGGCCCACTAGTAGCATTTGGTGCAATTTACTAGGGACTTACTAGGAAATCAAATATGCCAATCAGGTATAAACCAATTACCAATACAATTTAAATAGAGAGCATATGCACTTTAGCACTGGTTAGTAAGTGTAAATTGCCCAGAGTCCTAAGCCAACAAAGCCAACAAAAGCCAACAAAAATTGGTCAGAACAAATATGAGGAAGGAGGCAAAACGTTTGGGGATGACCCTGTAAAAAGGGCGAGGTCCAACATGCCATAATACAATTCCATTAGGCTTAGCATCAGTATTTTAAATCATTACATTTAATTGAAAGTTCCTAACATAGGTAAGGTTTGATAATGGGCTATATGTGCATAGAAACTGTGCTGCAAACATATGGTAGCGAAAATAACAATAGCCGGGATATTGTTGAGGGAAGTATATATATATATATATATATTTTTATATATATATATATATATATATATATATATATATATATATATATATATATATATATATATATATATATATATAGGTTTACTATACTTGACTTCATATATGTGGGCCGTGACACAATATATCTTAAATAAAAATGGTACTTACCTATGAGGTTATGAATAGTAAATCTATACTTACCTATACATGCTAACCTCAATAATATTCTGACATACACCCATAGGCAATTGTTCTCCGTAAAACCTTCAATAATTTGTTTTGCCTTTAACAGCATAAGTAAGCATAAAAAACTTTCTGTTATATGTAACCCATGCAATTTATACTTTTAGGTACAAAACACAAGAACATAAAAATTTGGGACTTTTTTCATTTACTAAAATACAAGAATACTCAGATTTATTACAGATTTATGCAAGGTGCACAATGCCACTAAAAGTCTTACAAGAGTATTACCTTTCCAGTGAAAGAGTGATTTCTTAGGGCTAATAGCTCTTTGAGCTGCTTTGCATCACTTTGCGTCAAGGGAACATTACTGGGATGTAACTTGAGCATATCAGAACAAACACCCATAGTTTCAAAGCCCAGTCTACTAGGATAGAAAGACATGTGTACAATAAAGTTTAAAAAGATAAGCAGATGAGATTTGCATCACAAAAAACACCATCTGAGCAGTAATTAAAAAAAGGAAATGTAGTCAAACAATCCACACATTGCATGTGTACTGCACCACACAGCACTCATCCAATGTGTTGGATTCTTCTAGGTTTGTCTAGGCGTTGGAACTTGTACTGGAATAGTATACTTACTGTACAAATCATATGCTAGAAAGTGCACACTCACTTCTGTGCTCTGGTGCAAGCCAAAGCATCGTGCAAGGCAGCCTTTAGGTGCGCCATCACAGGTGATGACAGAAGCAGCGGGCTGTTTTAATATGGCAGCACAGAAAAATTTGGTTGTTGCACACATTGTTAGCTTTTATTTGTTTAACGTTCATATATGCCCATGGATGTATCATGAAGAGGAGCGCTGACAGTGCAGAGTTGAACACCTATTTTATTCATTTGCACGGTCTAAGATACAAACGCTTAACTCAGTTTCTCAGAGTTAGTTTTAGACTTGGCATTCTTAGGATGGTCTTACCCCAGAGTTTTTACTCATGTTTTGCTGCTGTTTCTTTTGGTTGGCCGTAAGGCTCCTGAACACTTCACCACTGCTAACCAGAGCTAAAGTGCATGTGCATGTGCTTCTCCCCTAAACATGGTAACATTGGTGTATCTACATATTTAGTTTACTTGTAAGTCCCTTGTAAAGTGGTGTACCATATACCCATTTAAATTAAATGCTACTAATGGGCCTGGCAGTTTGGGCTGGACTGTTCCCATGGGGAGCAGGGTCAAGACTGATTTGCAAATGGCTGCTTCCAAACTGGAGTGGCACAGTAGGCATAATAAACAATGATTTAAGCCCAGATCTGTGACTGGAGGTGAGTGTTTGACATTGTTCACCATTCTGTCCATCATCTGTTATTTTCACAGTTGCTCCTCTAAGTGTGCTGGGTATGGCCAGACATGGGTCTTGGGCTCACTGTGCCACTGGATTCAAGCTAGCCTGGCTGATGAGGGATAATACCCAGAAACTGTTCCCAGGATGCTTGTGTCTGATCCAGAGAGGACCTGGCCTGGCAGTTCGGGCAAGACTGTTCCATTGGGAGCCGGGTCAACACTGATCCAAACTGGGGTAGCCTGCTGGGCAAATAAAGCAATGGATTTAGGCCCAGATCTGTGACTGGTGGTGAGTGTTTAACATAGTTCAGTCCTCTGTCCATCATCTGATCTTTGTGCACTGGTGAGTCTGCAACACTGATTGTGCCACCCCCCTAAGTATCCCTGTAACAGGTTCCAGGCCTGCCACTGCAGAGCCTGTGTGTGCAGTCTCACTGCCATCTCGACATGGTATTCAAGAGCTGTTGCAAGTCTTAAACTCCCTTTTTCTTACATATAAGTCACCCCTAAGTTAGGCCCTAAGTACCCCATAGGGCAGGGTGCCATGTAAGTAAAAGGCAGGACATGTACCTTTAAGGTTTACATGTCCAGGTAATTAAATCTTCCAATGTAATTTTTTATTACTGTGAGGCCTGCCCCTCTCATAGGCCAGCATTGGGATTTCCTTAAAACACATTTAAGCTGTAATTCCTGACCAGAGAGAAGTATCTGCACCATGTTTAGTATAATTGGAATGGTCATGATACATCCTCTTTAATGATAAAGTTGGTTTGTTGTTATTATTCTAGAAATGCCACTTTTAGAAAGTGGGCATTTCTCAGCCGCCACTGCCTTGTGTACCTCCACCTGTATCCAATACATATCTGGCCTGGACTAGTTGACATCCACACTTGTGATACTCAACTGCATCTGCAGTCATTTGCATACTGATGGGTCTTCCTGGGGAGAAGGTTGGGAAGGGCTCATACTTACACTTCAAAGGGTAGTGATCAGAGCCTACACAAAGGGGCTGATTACCTCCCACTGATAGACTGGAGCTGGGACTGGGCTGAGAGGGGGACATGTGCACTTCAGAGAAACCTTTTAAAGTTATCCTTCACGCCAAAGGCACTTTTTGGTATAAGTATTGGGTCTCTGACCCCCTCAAATCAGCATACTTCTGGAATCAGAGAAACCCTGCTGCAGTAAAGACTGCTGTGTTCCAGATCGCCACTCTGCCAGGATTGACTGTCGCCAGGAACTGCTGCTCTGCCTTGTTATAATGCCCTGTTGCCTGCTGATCTCTGTCCTGCAAACCAAGAACCAATAATCACCCCGAGAGTGACTCCAGAGCTTGTTGACTTGCCTCCTGTTCTACTGAGAGTCTCCAGGACATCAAATACCCCGTCGGTCAGCAAGTCTCCATCTGGGTCTCACACCATGGAGAGGTGGAGCGCGGCTCTCCCCAGTGGCCTCTGTATCTGAGTGCCTGTCCCCGGGGCCAAGCGTGCTGCACTGACCGACCCTGCTGGACTGAGGTAGCACCAGGGCGACTCTCACCTGCTTGCACTCTTCCAATGTACTGAGTGTGACTCCGTCCAGCAGTGTGAGCTTTAGGACTGAGACTGCCAGTGATCAGGACTCCAGCCGCCAGCCCTGCCCACAGCACCATGAGCAGCACAGCTGTGTGCTGCAACATCGAGACTCGAGCCCTGAGAAGGAAGCCCAACACCATAATCCTCTGCCCAGAAGTGCAGAAGCGCTTCCAACGCTACAGCAAAGGAACCTTTGACAGTCTGGTTTCCCTGTAAACCAAGGGATTACTGTAACTCCCGTAGAGGGAGTGCACACATCTTTGTGTGGGATAGCAACATTATTGGAGTCCAACGCTCTGTTCCCAAACAGTGTGGGAGTCCCGCAAATGCTATCCCACATGCTAACGCTATTTACTGGATATCACAGAGATAAGCACTCCTCTGTTATTGTGAGCATCGTACAAAGACTAACTCAGAACATTTAGTTGAATTCCTGATACTTGTAGTCTAATTTTACTTCTTGACATATCTGTTTAAAATACACAACTCCTGACCTGTTGATTGGCTTTGTGTCTTTTACACAGATACAATATCCCTGCGTGTCATAAACCTGTATGGAGTCTTTTAGTGGTATTTCCATTGTGATTGTTATGTGTGTGTTGCACAAATACTTTACACATTGCCTTCTGAGTTAAGCCTGCCTGCTCTGTGCCAAGCTACCCAAGGGTGAGCACAGGTTAATTTAGATTGTGTGTTTCACTTACCCTGACTAGGATTGTGGTCCCTTCTTGGCCAGGATGCAAACTGCTGCTAACAGTTAGTGTAT
Source organism: Pleurodeles waltl (assembly GCF_031143425.1). Lineage (NCBI taxonomy): Eukaryota > Metazoa > Chordata > Amphibia > Caudata > Salamandridae > Pleurodeles > Pleurodeles waltl. The sequence continues at coordinate 832,329,989 of NC_090436.1, read as the reverse complement.
GGACTGCATACAGGGATTGCGTCTCTCTTTTTAGGAACTGTGCTGCCTACTGCCCTTGGTGGAACTCGGAGAACTTCTGATTTAAATGTGTATGCTTTAGACCAAGGCCACTGGAATTATATAGTAGAGAGGACCAAATATGCGGTAGGGTTGAATAAATTATGCAGAAAGAAAAGGCAAAATATGCGGCATAATGCAGCACATTTTGTGATAGTACTACTTCATTATTTTGTCATTTGTACTAATGGTAACACTCTTTGGACTAAGATTTCACCTCATTATTACCTGTTTAAAAACCAAATGTACCAAAAAGCAACTGATTTAGGACTAGTCAGTCTTCAAGGGAACACATGTTGCCATGGCTTTATTAACTTTCGATCCATCTGGGCTAGAAATAGTTTTTTTTTAATGATTTGCAGATCATGCGGCAGATGATGGATTATGTGGCAAATGTCAAAAATCCATAATTATGCAAAAGCACAGCAGCTGCATAATTCAAATGGTGATGGTTTTAGACATTGCAGATGAAAACAGGTGCTGGGCTCTGCTCTGAGAAAGAGCACCTGCTCATTACATGTCCCCCAGTCTGCGCTACGTGAGTACATCCACAGAACAGGGTTCTGTGCTCATCATGATATGGCAATAGTAGCTGCATCCTAACTGTCATCTGAGCACTGCACAAAAGACACAGAGCGAGTCCATGCATGTGCTTTTCAAAACATTGTACAGTCGATAGCACATATACCACATTGAAAAATCTCTGAGTTAGTGCATGGCACCAAAACTCGGAAACAGAATTGCCTCAAGGCGTTTCAAGCTGTGCTATGAGCAGTTCATAAAATAACTCATTAATTTAAACAAATGTATGTGTTGTGGACAGCACAATTTCAGGACAAGCATATGTCGTGCTTATAGGCGTGGCTTATAATTAAAAGTGCCTCTTCAGTCTCTTGTGAGTTTAGGGACTGAAAAACTCATCAGAAATGCAGTAAGTTACCCTTCCTTGAAGGCATGCCTCCATTCGTCCACTTTGTTAGAATACATACAGAGGTTCTCTGGGTTTCTTTTTCAAGACAAGTGTGCTTAAATATATCCTTCTTGTCTTATATCTTTCATCCATGATTGGCCCTGCACCCAGCAATGCACATGAGTTGGTAACTCTTTGTATTGATGCAGCAGAGATGTGGCTGCTAAAGTTTTGTCACCATATTGGTCTAAACACGACCATGTGTCCATTTGCATGTACTAATGTCTAGCAGTTCATGTGTAACGTGGTGCACTGAAAGCTTATATTGATGTGCATGCACTGTAGGTTATAGAATTAAAGTCTGGTGGTATAGCTACTAAATTATGAGTATAAAAAATCGTTTTGCTGTTTTCGGTTTCTTTACTCTGTTAATTAACAGTTTGCATTAAAACAATTTTAGGTTTTAGTGTTTACCTCTTGAATGCCACTGATGAATTTTGGTCCAATGCAGTTCTACGGTATACTGATTTTGAAGTTGTTTCCTTTTTAAATCCCCTGTAACATGTATTCTGATTGAGAATACTTAATCACAAGTAAATGAATTCGATACTAAATGATTTAAATTGTTTATTAAAATGTGCTATTTGATTCTATTTGCTAAGCTTAGCCATAGTACCTTTGTGAGGCCTTTGAATTAGCAGAATTCATGAGAAGCTGCCCTTTCACTTGCTAACATGACATTTCTTTGAGGTTCTGTTCACATGAAGTGCTAGTTTATGTTTCGTAAATTCCGTTCTCATCGGATATTTGCTTGGAAATCAAATGTCTTATTGTCTTATTCCGCATGAGCATGGTAAGTTGTCCTTAGAAACATGTAGAAATTATGGACAAATAAAATACAATTGATGCAAATTTCATACAGGGCGAGAAGATGGCCCCCTTCCCCATGATTGTGATGTGAATATTTGTGGATGTTGTAGATATCAAACGTGTGTTGGGCCCTGATTAGATGATGCCATCTTTTGATTCGAAATTTTTGAATTTTCCAGTTAATCAGAACATTTTGCAGTTTTTAATTTACCGTTTCCAGATAAACTTGTGACAGTCTACCCCTAACTTGGACAAGAAGCAGTCTCATCTTGATTCTGGTTGGACACACTTCGTTTTGCTTGGCTCATCCAATTGTCCTTTCCCCGTGGACACTTTGCTATTTTTCCCGTTGCTGGTGACCAGAGACTTTGCTGATTTCTTTGCTTTTTGTCACTATTGCTGGTGACTACTGCATGGACTATTCTATGGACTCTTATAGACATAGGCCCTCTTTATGTACTTGGCGGTCGAGACCGCCATGCCATTGGTGGCAGAAATTTTATAGCGGAATTCTTTATCCGACAGGGCAGCGCTGCCCTCCGGATGAAGAACCCTTGTTCCCCCAGCCATTCCCTGGTGGGTTCACCCGCCAGGGAAAGGCTGACGGAAGGGGTGCTCTGGGGCCCCCATGCAGAGCCCCATCGCGCAGGTCACTGCTCGAATTACGGGCAATGATCTGCGCAATGGGTGCTGCTGCACCCGCCGCACAGTGGCACTGAAGACGGCTCCATGTGGAGCTGTCAGCAATGTCCCAGCTGGGCCGGCTGGCGGAAACACTGTTTCTGCCTGCCGGTCCAGCAGAATGTTAAATATTCGGCCGGCGGGGTCTCACGGGGGTGGCGGTCTGTGATAAGACCGCCAGCATGAACACGGTGGGGATTCCTGCCGTGTTCATAATGACCCCCATAGATTTTAAATGCTTTATTCTCCAAACCATCCTCTATGCTGAAGAGCAGACTTAGGTTTTTTCTGACCCTTGAGAAGACTCTTAACAGAGCTTCTAAATGCTGACGGTTTCTAATTTCACCTACTTTTTACCAGCCTTAGTTAGTCTTCATTTGGCCCAAATGTGATTCTAAATTATTTTGTCCTATTTTTGCTTTTTATCTTTTGTCCCCAAATTTGATTACATAGCACATGGCAGCTAGTGACATATTTGTAGGGATTTCCCTAACCAGTAACTAATCTAATGCATGTAATCTGTTTACATGTTGAATAGGGTTGGTCTACATGCATTCAGTGACCACCAAGTCTTTTTGTTACTCTTTTGGGGTGCTTGCATTGAGTGTCTAGTATGTTTAATTCTGATAAAGCTTTGTTTCTTTCAGCTACAAGGTCAGCCTATGGTGGGCTTGTATCTCTATATTCGTTTTTACGGATTGTTTACATTAACTTGTGTATTAGTTTGTAATAAACACATTTGAACTATTATTTTGGACATGGTTTTCCTTGCCTGGCCACATTGGTCAGACTGTAAATAGAGACATGTTGTGTAGCCCTCTGAATGCTAACTATCCTCTACCTCCATCTGGGTGAAAAGGTTGTCAACCTTGTCAGAGCATTTACCTCAGTATGGGAAAAATGCTCCAGCAGTATCAAAACAAAGGTATTGTTATGTCCTAATAGTATTATGAATGACACATTACAGTGCAGACGGCATAGTGTAATACAGTGCTCAGCGTGTGAAAACATATACATATATTCACCAAAAGATGCTCAATGTGGTTGCAGTCTTAAATCAACAATGTTCAATAGAGATTTATTTTATCTAATTTCCACTAAAGTTTATAAATTACTCCTCTGAGATTGTGTTGATATTTCAACCCTGTAGAATGAAACAGCAGGTCTCATCAGGACAGAACCATCTGTCTAGTAACCTGGAGTTAAAAAGAAGAGGGTCCGTAGACTATTCGATATTGACAATCAATAGTTGAAAGGAGCCCGTTCAAGATATAAACATACATTTAGTGATGGTGATATCATTCTTTGTAGTGTACTTGCATCTGTGAAGCGAAGGTATCTGAAATGTAGGTTCAAGAACAGTATTGGAGATCTGAGTGAGTCTTTCAAATGTTTAGAAACACTAGTGCTCCTACCACAGGTCTACTGTGGCATATACTTATATAAAGTCTCTTTTCATACACATAAATGTATATCTATCTCTCAGACATTTACTTACATTCCTCTAGTGAACATGCCTCAAGATCATGTTACAAAACCATAATATAAACTATAGGCCCCAATTAGTGTGCAGTAGTTTTTACACCATATGTATATTGGCAAAGAAAAACACTGATGAAGTCAATGCTTCCTTATGGAGTGACCTTCTGTCAACATACAAGTGTATTTCAAGTGTATTTCAATGACCCATAATTTCAAACATGCCTCCTGTGCATGGGCACCAATAACATATACATTTGAAAAAGAGGCCATGGATGGAATTTTCTCACTTCATCATAACGTTTAGCCAAGGAAAGATGCTGGAGTTGCCAATGAGGATGTCTAAGTGACCCATCATATGTATAGACAAAATGCTGCTATATTAAAATCTTGCACTAACCGGAGTATACTATATGGCCATGATACTTTTACCGGAGCAGACACACTATAGCATCTTGCTAGACCATGTTGGACAAATCTTGATACTAATATTGTGGCCCTATGTCTGCATAAAAGTTAAGTGTCAGTGCCAATGTAGTGCATCTTTCGCTTACCATAAGCAACTGTTCTACACAGCATACCTAACAATCCATAGATGCTGATCACTGTATTGATACAGTGTATTATAACTGATGAGCAGTAATATTTGTGTATTTACACTCGTACCTGTGTATCTCCCACCTGGAAAAGAGGAAAAACTGAACTTCTGACTTACAGATAGCCATATTGAAGTGGTCATACGGATACGGATATGAGAGGCTGTCCTGTATAAAACCCTAAGCAAGAGTGGCAACATTGTGGTACAAGTACTTTGCAGCGGGGCAACTCTAATTTTTATTAAACCACTGAGGGTTGCAGTCATAAAATTACAGCTATGTACAAAACAACAATTGGAAACAACAATTGGAAAAATGATGTCCAACCCCAACTAAAAGAGATTAACTGGGTGTATCACAGTACAAATATGCTACTCACAATTGTTTTTTTAGTACAATACATATAAAAAACTTTTTACTATAATTCTGAAAATCATCATATTATTACACACTTAACACCGCATGGTTAGCTAAACCAGCAACAGAACTAATGCTTTACTAAAAATGTTTTTGTTATATACTATCACAGCCCTGATGAAGTCTAGTGGGAGATATCCCTGACGAAACATGTGTTGGCTGAATTGAGGAATATAAGATTGTTATTACGGTGGAGATTTAATGTGAAGTCAAGGTGACTTGGATTTGGATGAATATCTAATGGATTTTGTTGAACTCTTTATTAATTAAAAGGATTGCAGTAGATGCCACATGGGCATATATATGGACTGTGAAATAATTACAATAAATATGGTATAAAGTGGTGAAATACTGATCATTTACTGTGAATCTTTCTAATTGTTAATGACTAGCTGGATGAGTGCCTGAAAATAACTAAATGTACGTCTATCAGTAACTTGTTGCTGGTATACAGGGTCTTTTGGAGGTATTCACCCTGCTCAGTGCATCTCACAAGCTAGTTAAGCATTGAATTAAGGACAGGAAGCGCCAATACACTTATTGAAAACTTCCCTAATCATACCAATACCTTCAGACTTAGAGCCTCATTCTGACTTTGGCGGGCGGCGGAGGCCGCCCACCAAAGTACCGCCGTCAGAATACCGCTGCGCGGTCAAAAGACCGCCACAGTAATTCTGAGTTTCCCGCTGGGCTGGCGGGCGACCGCCAGAAGGCCGCCCGCCAGCCCAGCGGGAAACCCCCTTCCACGAGGATGCCGGCTCCAAATGGAGCCGGCGGAGTGGAAAGGGTGCGACGGGTGCAGTTGCACCCGTCGCGATTTTCAGTGTCTGCTATGCAGACACTGAAAATCTTGGTGGGGCACTGCAGGGGCCCCCAGGGGCCCCACGACACCCGTTACCGCCAACCAGGTTCTGGCGGTCAAAACCGCCAGAACCAGGCTGGCGGTAAGGGGGTCGGAATCCCCATGGCGGTGCTGCCTGCAGCGCCGCCATGGAGGATTCCTCAGGCCAGGGGAAAACCGGCAGGAAACCGCCGGTTTCCCTTTTCTGACCGCAGCTTTACCGCCGCGGTCAGAATAGGCCTGGATGCACCGCCAGCCTGTTGGCGGTGCATCCGCGGTCCCCGGCCCTGGCGGTCCTGGACCGCCAGGGTCGTAATGACCCCCTTAGTCTTTTTCTTGAAGATTTTCTTCAGTGGGACAAAGTCACTAATCCGATTCGACCTCCCTGGAGCCCTCTTTGGATACGCATCGCAGGAGACCTCAGTGAAGAATTCCACCTTTGGACTTACATGATTTTTCAGGACAGAAATCTTTACCTGGGCCTGAGCTGAATCTTGATCCGACGTCCCTGGAGCCCTCCTCGGATACGTTGCATGGGAAGTCCTGGTTTATGTTCGGACTTTGTCACTTTTTTGGAGCCTTTTCCATCTGATGGGGTTCAACCCTCCACAGCAAGCTGATTCGATGTAAGGTTGTCAGATCACCTTTCCAGGAGCCCCTGGTGAAATTCTAGAAGTCTGGGGCTCTGGAGCTTTTCAGCAGGACAAACCTGCAAGTCAGGCAGGTTCGCAGTTGTGGTAAGCTGGCTTGACTCACCAGGGTGGGTCGGTCCCTTTATGGAGCTTTTTTCCAAAAGTTCTCTAAACTTCTGGATCTTCTTCCAGAAGGTCTTTAAAGGTCCTTTATTAGTCCACACTCCTTGAGGGTTAGGACACCAACTCCCAGAATGCACCTGGTTCAAATCCAAGAATGACCACTAGCCACTGGTCAGCTGGTCAGTTCCTCCAGCTTTTGATGCAGGGGACTCTGGTTAGCTATTTGTCACCTGCAGCAAGCAGGGAGTCTTCTTGAACCAGTTGAAGACAGGCAAAGTCCTTTTAATGGTGAAGCCCAAGTGTGCAGCTGGTGCAGCCCTTCAGAGTGCAGTGTCCAGGTGCAGATCAGTCCTTCTTTTTCTGATGTTGTTCCTTGGAGAGTCTGAGGTGTGGGTGCAACTCTGCCAAATGTATCCTTGCTCGTGGGGTGAAAAGCATGGAGGGGACAACTGTCCAATCATAGGCAGGCCATAACCCTCTTGGATGACCACTTCCTGGGAAGTGTGGCAAAAATCAATCCCAGGGAGAAACATTCCTTAAAAATCCAAATTGGCAGAAACTGAATTTTAGAGGTTAGGTCTGGCTCAGCCCACCCATTGGCGTGGCTAAAAATCCTTAGCACACTCCTCTCCTGCCCTCTCCTAATCTAATCAAGATGGCATCTGGTTGTCTGGGTTTGCAGGAAATCGGGAAGTCGTGAGCTTCTCTGAATACCCTTCCCTCCTTTGAAGACCAGTTTGGCTGCTCTCCTCCCATCCTGTTTCACCATCAGCTGAGGAAGATCTCCTCCTCAGGCACTTCCTTTGTATTCAACCTAGACCACTTCACACCTCTTCAAGGCAGTCTGGCCAGGCTGCCAGAGGCTGTTCGATCAGAGAAGGGCACTACAGAGCTGAAACTGGCAACTTTTAGGAAGAGTTCTAAAACTCTTCCCCTGAACTAGTAATATTAACTCCAACAATGGCAAGTTGTTGTATGCATTACAACAATCAGTTTGAGACCAAACTTGCCATATCTAGCTCCTTTGGAAACATCATTAATTAAAATAAAGTCTCCCCATTTTATTCTATGGAGCCTATTCAATAGAATGAGGGAAATTTGGCTATTTATTTTCGCTCACCAGGACTTATAAAACATATTTTATAAGGTCCCTGCTTATAGTTATACTGCACCCAACCATGGGGGCACCTAGGGCACACCTTACGGGTGCCTTATATGTAACAATAAGGTAGTTTAAGACTTTGGAAGTACATTTAATTCCAAAAAATTGAATTTGCATGTAACTTTAGTTTTAAAATTGCCAGCAAGGCAGGCCTGTCTTTAAAATGACCCTGTGCACCTCGGCAGTGTACCTTTGGGGGAAGTACATAAGCTGGGGTCCCTAAGCCTACGTGCCCTACCATACACTAGGGACTTATAGGCAGGATGAGATGGCCAATTATAATTAGCCTAATTTGCATACTCATTTTACATAGAGCACAGACCCTGGGACTGGTTAGCAGTACTCAGGGACCATCAGAATCAGAAAAACACTAGCAAAAAGTGAAGAATGGGAGCAAAAAGTTAGGAAGCTTCTGCAATCAGCCCAGTTTTCTCACACTTACTTTCACCTGAGTTTGGTTCCAGCCTCACCAGTGAAACAGAGAGCAGGCAGGCCCAGGTGTGAACTACATCTGCCACTGAAACAGTAAGCTTCTTCTAAATTTAGAAAGGGCCTCGATACCCCCCCCCAAGCTACCATTTGAAGTGTAGTGTCTAAGAGCTATAAACATCACACCACAAAAGAGCCATTATCAGTCAGGGGACTTTAGGTATTGACAGAAAGCACATTTGGGTTAGGCAGGAAAATGTCAACTTTCTAAAAGAGGCATTTTCAAAATAGTAATTTAAAATTCAACTTGACTATTAGGTTGGATTTGAAACTTCTATTACAATGAGTCAGTGAATCATTTTCATATTATTTTTCTAACATTTTACCATGTTTAGCAGCGGGAGCATAGGCACCTTACCATAGGTTAACAGGAGTAAAGTGTCTTATGCCCAACAAAAATAGGTTAACTCAAAGAAGGCAACATTCTGGGGAATACCATGCAAAAAATGGTAATTTCCATTGCATCCTGTCATAATTATAGAAATACAGACATGATTACAGTTGGCAAAACAATATATAGGGGTCAATTATGGCTTCGGTGGACAGAAAAGCCCTTCTGCCAACGGGTAGGTTGCCACCAGTGCGGCTACCTCCCCGTCAGCCCCATTACGAGTTTCCTGCTGGCCCAGTGGGAAATGACCTGCAGCATTGGCACCGGCTTGTGATAGAGCCGGTGGCAATGCTGTAGTGCTGAGGGTGCACCAGCACCCATCGCAAAGTTCACTGTCTGCAAGGGGGCTGTCTGGGGCCCCCTGCACCCTGTCTCCACCAGCCGTTTCATGGCTGTGCTACCACCCTGAAACCGCTGTCAGAGAGAGGAGTCGTAATCCCCAGGGCAGCGCTGCTTGCATCACAGACAGTCTGTCCTGTGGCGGTAAAGTGGTGGTGCTGGCAGTCTACCACCGTGGTTGTAATGTGTCAGTTGGACCGCCACATTGGCGTCGGTCCGACTGCCACCGCGGCCCTGGTGGTGTTAAGACCGTCAGGGTCATAATAAGGGCCATAATGTTCATACGAATTATCACAATGAAAATCTCTTACCCTCCGTTTTGTCAGAGGGCCAACACCAAAACCCTTGCCTATTACAGTAATCTGTGTCATCCATGCAACAAAATACGACAGAGTTTAGCACAACATAATAATAATCCATCCTTAAATGCGTTTTCCCTTTAATAAATGTTTTTCACCAAAAATATGTCAGACCTGTTGACTTTATTGTAGCAGTTCATACTAAACAGATCAGCCTTGATTATTTCCTTATCACCATAACCAACTTGAATCTATTATATTGAGCATGAACTTTCACACAAAGTAAAAAGTGCAATACAAACACTGTTTTTCAGTGAAAGCACGTGCCTTTTGCCTTTTCAAAAATGTGCAGAGAAAGAGATTAACATGTGGACCAACTCTATACTACTGTTATGGTTCGTAAAGCTGTTTTTTTTTCTAGTGCTCACATAAGGTCTCAGAATACCTGTACTGTCAAGGCAGACATATGAAACAAATGCTAGGACCGGTTCAGCATTTATGTGACATTCATGGTAGGACCTCAGAAATCCTTAATTACTAGCACAGGACACCAATCCAACTTGCAAAGCTTTATTGATAGAAATAAAACACAAGAGCACCTCATTGTCATAAATTTTTTTGCTAAAGAGATGACAGCAAAGTAATACTGCATGTCACGATATATATAAAGAACAGGACAAACACATTTGAAAAATTGTACTAGGCTGTAGAAATATAATCTCACATGTTTTAAAACTATTTGGCCTTTTGTGTTTTGGATCGAGTTCTCATTATTTTTCTAATATTTTTAAGGGAAATCATTAAAATAAACAAATGTCTGGCACTGGCTAGATTAGTCCAGGATTCAACACCTGCTGACAGAAAAGTGTAAATCGGTAAGGTTATGCAGGCCTCCAAGGACTGCAGTTCTTTCATCATTCTCTGCTCTACAGAGATCCGCTTATTTAATAGAACCAAACTGTTGCTGTGGAAGCAGTTATTACCTTTCTTAACTACAAAGGCTTTCACTGCATTCAACCTCTCAGTTTCTGGGTTTGCTAGTTGGTCTGTTATGAAACTCCACATAAAATGCATTCCCCATACTAAGCTGAGATGTCTCTGACTGAGGTCCAAAAAAGAATATCATACTGAGACATCTTCTCTGAGTGCTGAACACACTTTGTATTAAACAGCAGTGAGTACTGAAGCACCACTTCTCACATTACTTAATCTCTCAACCACAAGTGGGTACATTTTATATTTGTTCAAAGAACCTAAACTTCTCTAGAATTATTTATAAATAAACAGAATTAGGAGTGCTGTAGTGTTGCAGTTATAAATGCTAATTCCTCACAAGGAATTTCCACAAGCATGATTGAATTTCTACCACCAGTGTTGTATTTGAGGGTGTTTCATGGTGTGCATAACTTCCAAAATTGCTGAACAGCCACAGCCTGAAAGTTTGAGTACTCACAAACTTTATGAAGGTAGTTTCTGGCCCTGAATACTTATCTGTTAAGCCCTGTTAGAAATTGGGTTACTGGTTGATTGAGATGTGACCCCTGCTCAGGCAGCAACAACAGTCCTAGACAGAATAAGGCAAAAGCAAACTCTAAATTAATCTGTGCGCAATCCCCTGACAGCTTGACAGAGAGCAGTGAGGCTAAACTTAGAGGCAATGTGTAAAGTATTTGTGTAATACTTCAGACAGTAAAACTGTAAAAACACCACACCAAAAGATCCCAGACCAAGTTAGAAAAAGCAGGCACCAAATAGCTAAGGCAAGAAAATGACAACTTTCTAAAAGTGGCTTTTATGGAATTTTAATTTAAAATCAGACATCACTATAAATTAGGATTTTAAATTAGGATTCCAGAGACACCAAACATGAACCAGTTATATCTTTCCATTTGGCAATTACAATTATAAAATGTGATAAGCTAACTCTGATGTTACGCTAACGGAGAGATAGGCCTTGCAGTACTGGAAATGAAGGTAAGAGTTTTTCACTACAAGGACATGTAAAACTTCAAAATGGCATGTCCATTTTTTAATGCAATGCACTCTGCCCTATGGGGTGACCAAGGCCTACCTTTGAGGTGGCATGTGTATTAAAAAGGAAGGTTTGAGCCTGGCAAAAGGTTTATGTTGCCAGGTTGAAAGAGTAGTTTGAACTGAACATGCAGGTAGGTTCTGCCATGACAGGGCTGAGCCTTGTTTTAAGGGCACAATCTGTACCAAAGACTGACTAATAGCATTACATTTACAGGCCCTGGGCATATGTAGTGTCACCTAACTAGGGACATACAAGTAAATTAAATATGCCAATTTGGTATAAGCCAATGTTATCATGTCTTAGGATAGAGCACATGCATGGCAGCACTGGGTAGCAGTGGTAATATTCCCAGAGTCCTAAGGCCAGCAAAAACTGAAGGTCTGAAGGCAAAAAGTTAAAGGGAAACAACGCAAAGGAGGCCAGGTCTAACAAACCTGTTTTCAAGGTGTGAAGTGGAATGCATTGCCCCCAACATTGATGGCATGCAGGGGCAGCAGTGTTTCCACACGGATAAATGTTCTCTTCTTGAGAAACAAAAAATCAAGCAATGGTGATGCCAAAGAAGTTCACTTTTTCAAACAAGCCCTGACAAGGCTATTATGTGGGATTTGTAGATGACAATGCAAACCAGACCTATCAGCTTTTCTAGTGCTTGTAAATAGTGCATGCACAGTCCTGTAGTTGCTATTTCTGTACTGTGCACCCACTAACAGACATGAGATTAGTCAGGAATACTGAAAAAGAATATCAAAGGTTCATAATATCATGACCAGAACATCAAAGGACAAAATAATGAAAGATAAGTTTGTGGAGATATTTTATACCTAACTCCACATATCTGTTCCTTGGCAAAATATATATCTTCAAAGTATGTACAAACAGAGTAAATAATAATAACTCCATAACTCCCTCTGCACTCACATCTTAGATATTTTATCCCTTGATATTCTGGTCACACTTCAATATTCCCTACCACAATCCCCTCAGCCAAATGTAGCATTTGGAATTTTAAAAATCTGGAGTCAGTATTTCCCTGATGCAGGCTGCAGGGATGTTAGTAGCGGTACCTCCAATCAGGCACAGATACGTGCAGTAGCAAGCTGCACCGGTTTATGTAGTTACTAGAGATTCCTAGAGTGAGACACAAATCCTACCTGTAGCAGGCTATTTGGAGTTAGGTACTAATCTGTTTCTGTAGCGGGCTGCAGTACTGTTAGTACTGTAGTTTGCTACAAGAGGGCACTGGACTCATAAACACATCTTTTCTGAAACAGAATGCAGTATTTTAGGTCATTCCTAGATGTCCCTAGAGTTGGACTTTAATCATTCCTGTAGTATGCTGCAGTACATAATGCCATTACAAGCTGTTCCACAAGCCAGAGGGTTGCTATTACTGGTCCCTGGAGTCAGATATATGCCCTTGCTGTAATCAGGTTGAAGTGTGCCGTGCAATTAATTGAGGTACAACAGGTGGCCACCACTGAACCTTCAAAATCAGAATCCCAGAGAATTATGAATATAGTGGATACAATTGAAAGAATTGCAAAATATTCACTGTGCTTTTGTTTTCAGTAGGCTAGATCACAAGAGGGTGTGGCTGCCACTTAAACATCCTTTTTCACCTTCACAAGTCTATTGATGTCTGCTTGTTTCCTCTTCCCTAAAGAAGTATGCTAATTTTGGATCATGATCAATAGTCATATTCATGAATCAAAGTACAGTCCTGTATGAGATGCAAGTCTTTCTAATATCAGCACTTTGAAGAAACAGTCAATATTGTGTATATACAATAGTACGCTTTTCTTGCTGTTTAATTGTGGAAGGTGGTTATAATTAATTACAGCCCTAGGCTGAAAAATTGTAATTTTGGAACAGTAGTGATCATGCAAAAGCTCATAGTTACCTGGGGGAAAAGGGAAGTAGGAGCAACGTGCTATATGAAGGAAGGAAAGGTAAGACAAAACCCAGGTATGGAAAGTAAAGAAGGTGGGAGCAGAGGGAAAGTTGGAAATGGTGGCACAAAACTCAGGGAAAAGGAGTGCAAGGAAAATGAGAGAATTTAAAGGACACACAGCAGACCAGTATCAGACTATTTCTTTATGCCCCATCCCCAGACAACAGGGCACTGTATAACCTTCTCATTAATGATATGAGCTTGATGGACAGCTCATTCAAATAATGAAATACCTTGAAAATCTAAAAATGTCTGAAGTAGACTGACCCACTACTTCTCATACTTACTTTTTTAAATATTGACAACATGAGATCAGTGTGACAAATCAAGGTGTTTGTAGCAAGAGCAAAAAAGTTATGTACTAATGCAGTATGACATTTTATTTCTGGCAACAGAATTGGATACTTGCATATTTCTGAGTGCAAATAATGATTTGCAAGAGAGCAATCCAGGGATTCTCTGATAGCCGTAGATTCCTAAAAGTTAGGGTGACCAGACAACCCGGATTTGCCCAGACAGTCCCGGTTTTCCAATGACTGTCCCGGTGTCCCGACACTTGTTACAAAAATAGACAAATGTCCCAGTTTTCGGAGAGGGTCAGGTGAGAACGCACACTTACCACTGTGCTCTGAAGGCTTGCGTTCACACCAGCCCCATCATGACACTACAGGCAGTGCTTTCTTCAAAAGACTCTCCTGCTGTGCTCCTTGACTTAATTCAGGCACCATAGAAGGAATTAATAGGGGCCGAATCAACCCAGTGGAACCCATCACCCAAAGCTCGAATAACAAAGCTCCCATTGCACACACTGCAGCGTGGCCGAGGAAGTCTTTAAATTTGATGCTAAAGAGATGTGTGTTTGTGTTGCATGAAAATTTAAAGACTTCCTTGGCCATGATGTGGTGTGTTCCATATGGTCTGTCCTGATACACACACACACACACACTATATATATATATATATATATATATATATACACATATATATATATATATATATATATATATATATATATATATATATATATATATATATAGCCGCTGACATAGAAATAGGACTAAATGGTATCACTAGTTGGTGCAGTGTCAACATTTAGTCCTATTTCTGTGTCAATGGCTGTCCAGGTTTTTTGTTCTGAAAATCTGGTCACCCTACTAAGGGGGCCGGGCCTGGCTGGGACCGCCAGAATACCGCTGCGCGGTCAAAAGTCCGCTGTGGTTATTCTGGGTTTCCCGCTGGGCTGGCGGGCGACCGCCAAAAGGCCGCCCGCCAGCCCAGCAGGAAACACCCTTCCACGAGGAAGCCGGCTCCGAATGGAGCCGGCGTAGTGGAAGGGGTGCGACGGGTGCAGTAGCACCCGTCGCGAATTTCAGTGTCTGCTAAGCAGACACTGAAATTCAAAGTGGGGCTTTCTTACGGGGGCCCCTGCAGTGCCCATGCCATTGGCATGGGCACTGCAGGGGCCCCCAGGGGCCCCACGACACCCCATACCGCCATCCTGTTCCTGGCAGCCGACACCGCCAGGAACAGGATGGCGGTATGGGGGTCAGAATCCCCATGGGCAGCAGAAAGTCGGCGGTACACCGCCGACTTTCCGTTTCTGGCTGCGGATGTACCGCCGCGGTCAGAATGCCCAAAGGAGCACCGCCAGCCTGTTGGCGGTGCTCCCGCGGACCACGGCTCAGGCCCTAAATGTGCTCTTGTAGAAGTCATAAAAAACCGCTGGAAATAGAAGCAAACCCGAGACATAAACCTCTGTTTTCCTCTACGCCTTTTTGTGAATTGGACTGTTTGTTAATCTAGCCAGACCGTTATTGCCTTGTCCGACTGATGTGCAAAAAGGAGGATTGCAGGATTTGGGAAATTATAGAATCCACCTGAAGCAGACGTAAAGTCCACTGAAATGATGGGAAATAGGTTAGTTGCTAATTTCCTAAAAACACACAAAGGGGCTTTGCATGGCTTAGTAAATGCCCAAAATAATTTTGTTTCACTGCTGCCCCACAAAAGTGATGCAATATTAGTAATGGCCCTTAGTTCTACTTTTCATAGCCTATCAAGTCCGGCACTGCTCACCAAATCTCACTTGTTCTAGTGCCTAATTTGTAAATAAAAAGGTGCTGGTGCCCAAAGCCCTCCTCTTAAACACACAGCTGCTGTATTTAAATATGCGAACATGGAATACTGAGGCAGCTTAATCCTTAAACCATCTCGGGCCTCTTCAATCCATATAAAGCCACTCCCCGCCCCTTTGGCTCACTCTTGCAGCATTCTACTTTCTCCCTTTGTGACGTTTTTTTCCGTTTTTCCCTTCCTTCGTCATTCCTGTAGGTGTCTTTTGCTCGCAGCAAATGCTTGAGGCTGAAGAATAAGCCCCGGCCCTCAAAAATAAGTGCTGGTGCTTAGCACCGGAAACAACAAGCACAGATTAAGCACTGACTTCACTATTCACATACAGTAGCATCACATGGGATTAAGACAATTGAACAAAGTTCAACTGAGTGGATTTGCGTCTTTATTCAACCTCACTGTCCTTGTTGTGTTTTTAATTGTTTTCTTGTTTTTGATTATGGGCTGAGCAGTACAAACTGCACTCGACGAATGTAACCAGAACAATGAACCTGTTCTGCAAATTGCTGACTAGCTGTAAACAACTCAAAACAATGGATCACTGCAAGCAGAAAGTCTGTGCTGTAATATCACCTTGTTATTTAAACCACAAGAAATTAGATAAAAACACTGCTGCACGCCTAGGGCTGTAAAATGTTCGTACTACCTTGAAAAAGAAACATTATTGCGAATCAAATTGTCTCCATAGTAACCATGAAGATATGCGTTTAAGGTCCTGACATCTTTTCTCAAAAGGATGAGATCGCTGAGACATAATCAGTTCAGTAAAATAAAAGTCTTTCATTCAACGTTTTAAATTTAGTAACTGAAATGGACGCCTAACGTCGCGTTTTAAAGTTTATAACACTCTGTTGACAGGCACCAACATAGCCAAAGGGCATAGCTATCAATTTTGCATCAGGTGCAGTGGTACCTGGGCCAGGGAGTGTTAAGGATCCACTTCACCGCAAGTTGTGGACGTGTTTTATTACAAAACTAGGGAACACACGCACAAAATACTTCGCTTGCATTCGGGCCCATTGCACACATGCTTAGCCACTGAGGCCCATATTTATACTTTTTATCGCAAACCTGTGCCAGTGCATTTTTGCGTCAAACATTTTAACGCCGGCTACCGCCATTCCAACGTGCCAGCCGGGTGTCATATTTAAGGAATTACGGTAGCTGGCACTGCAGCCTGGTCAGCGTCAAAATAAATGATGCTGACCGGGCAGAGGAGACGTAGGGAAGACTGAGGGTTGTGCATCAAAAAACGGTGCAAGTCAGGTTAGAGTAAAAAATATTGGCTCTAACCTGACTAGCGCCATTTTTTGATGCACAACCCCCATGGAAATGACTCCTGTCTTAGCAAAGACAGGAGTCATGCCCCCCTGCCCAATGGCCATGCCCAGGGGACTTTTGTCCCCTGGGCATGGCCATTGGGCACAGTGGCATGTAAGGGGGCTTATGCCACAAAAAAAAAAAAATATATATATACTTACCTGCATTTACCTGCACTCACCATGGAAGGGTCCCCCTATCCATGAGTGTCCTCCAGGGGTGGGATAGGGTGGCAGGGGGTGTCCCTGGAGGCAGGGAAGGGCACCTGTGAACTGCTTCCTTGGTCAGAGACCATGGAAATGAGCCCACAGGTCCCTTAACGCCTGCCCTGACCCAGGCGTTAAAAAATGATGCAAATCCGTCTGGGTGCCATTTTTTAAGGCCCGCCTCCTCCCGTGCATCAAAATGACGTGGGAGGATAAATAAGGCGCACATGCCTTAGAGTAATTTTTTGGACGGGAACGCCTACGTTGCATAATATTAGCGCAAGGTAGGTGCCCACTCTAAAAAATGACTCAAACTCCATGGATTTTGGCACTAGATGGGTCTAGCGCCACGGTATAAATATGGAGTTGAGTTTGTGCCGGATTTGCGTAAAAAAAGGACGCAAATCTGGCACAAATAGAGTATAAATATGCCCCTGAATGTGTCCTAAAAACCGTGGCCCATATTTATTCTTTTTTAGCGCCGCATTTGCGTCATTTTTGGTGCAAAATGGGCACAAACTTACAAAATAGAATTGTATTTTGGAAGTTTGTGCTGATTTTGCATAAAAAAACGAAGCATAAATATGGGCCTATATATTTTCAGTGTGGCGCTTGTATTTCAGTGAAATAACCAAGTTACATACGCTGTGTTAACTATTTGATACCTTCAAATGCCTCCTTAATCAGTAGTCATTTGAGCTGCATTAGCTTTTTGGGTAGACACCACGATGCAAAAAAATATAAGCTTCTGAGACACCACAAAGCTTTTCTTTATCTTCAAGCAATGCTCTCTCATCCAACCACAGGAAAGAAATACTAGTATCGTTTTTTCTGTTTTAGAGTCTACTATCTAAACTTGTTATACACATTGCTGAAACAATTGTGAGGTTCGCCTCATCAAAGAGACGTGGTCAGAGATGCAAAGGGAATTTGGGTGTACACTACAGGCGCTTTGCAGGGCAAACCGCAATGTATAAAATGCACATTGAAAATAAATTCACAAATGCAGTTAATTAGGGTGATCAGATCTTGAGGAGCAAAAACCGGGACAGGTCAGAAATAAAAAGAACTAAAGACTTTACTCTCACTTTCATATCTGGCCTGCCCCGTTTTTTTTTTTTTTGCGTAGCTTTGTGAATGTGTGCGTGTACATATGTGTGTGTGTGTGTATATATGCACATATATATACACACACACACATTTACAAGACTACATATATAAAATTAGCTATGGCTTGATCTCACACCCAGCACCCCCAACCTGCCCCCACCCACTTCTCTCTGCTCCCCACTCCGTCTCTCTGCTGGGAGCAGACAGGGGGACTGTGTTGCCTGACAGTAACAGATAAATTACTTTAATTATTTCATACTTTACTTATGCTTCCCTACATGATCTGACCTTTGTCCCAAAAACCGGGACATTTATTCAATGATCTGACCTAAGACCCAAAAACCAGGACATTTGTTTAAAATTAAGAGAAGCGTCGGGACACCGGGACAGTCTGGTCACCATACAGTTAATGCACTGAAATGTATTGCAAGTTCTAGAGACAAAGGGTCTGAAGGCAAAGGGACAGTAGAGGGTTGTGTGACTGTTTCCTGCGACTCTCAAGGAAATATATCACTTTATGTGACCGATTAACTACTCCTGTGATTGCAAAGCCCTGATGGTTACGGACTTCTGAAGTCCTTGATGTCCTGTTGATGTAACTGAAAGATCAGCAGCCACAATACATAGGTGTCCCTCAATAATGTACAGTGGTGTTAAGGTCAACACATTTCGAAAGCATAGGCAGAAATGGAGGTTTGCTGTCCATTGCTGGCCTACATCTCTGGATGCACAGTCTTTCACAAGAAGTTATTAAAAGATTTGAAGTTTAACTTAGGCAGATTTCTTGCAACACCTTCTATAGCACTGATTTGCATTCTGCACAACACAATGTCCTGCTCCGGCAGTTCAGTGCAAAAAAGACACACAGGGCCTGATTTAGAGTTTGGCGGAATGGGTTGCTCAGTCACAAACGTGACGGATATCTTGTCTGTCGTATTACGATCCCATAATAACCTATGGAGATCGTAATACAGCAGACAAGATATCCATCACGTTTGTGATGGAGTAACCCATCCGCCAAACTCTAAATGAGGCCCACAGTGCTGCAACTTTGTGAGATGCACCGTTCCCAGGATGAACCCTAATGATGCCTATTGCTAGCCCTGTGTTCCACCATCATAAGTAAACAAGAAAGTATTTGTCATGAATCAGGGTCTAACCTGTGAATCCCTCCAGTTTGTTGAATTTTAGACTTTGGACCACTTCTGTGGTATGGACCTCCGAAAGGAGTCTCACTTCTGTTAGCTCTCTGGCCAAATAGATCTGAGCTGTAACTCCCTGTGCCCACCTTTTCAAATAAGCTCTGCTAATGTGCAAACCTACAGTATTTAGACTGATTTGCACTTTGACTAAAGTGTACCTGAAATGTAACTTTTGATTAGTATAAGGTAGAAAGGTCATTGAAATGTCTTGCAACACAAGCTCATTTTAAGAGTCTGTTTTACTTCATATGGGTTTCTTTGTTCATCTACTTATAAAATTGGACATATTTCCCTGAGCGAGCCGTAAAAGATTGCCCTGCTCGGAAAGGTAATTACCCTGCTGCCCTGCTAGCAGATAAAAGACCCCTTGAAACTACAGGGCCTCTTGGAGAGTCTGATGTCTCTTAGTAGACGAAGGAGATGGGATGAAATCTCCACAAGCTGATTAACAAGATCTGGAGTTTTCCAAATGGAACAAAGGGAGGAGAAGCAGGCCTCTGGCTCCATTCACCACATGGTGTTTATCTTAAGTCATGGATGCAAGAATCGACAACGAAGTGGGTACAGTCTTACCTCAACATAAAGGTATGCTGCACTTTTCCTCCAGACCACCATCTGTGCTTTGCAGAATGCTGTACAAGGGGATGGACAGCTAGTGGGCTGATTCTTGGAAGTACCAGCTATGGGTGGAGGGCTTATGTGGCATCACTGGAATGGGTAGGTGGTAGCTGCATTCTGAAACTCTCCACCACATTGGTGGTGGCGGTCATACAGTCATTAGGCTGGTGGAGAAGACCAGCAAATAATGACTCGGGCGGTATTCCCTATGGAGACCATGTTTCCGCCAGACATATTACGAGGCTGCACACCACCAAGATTTGTGCCGCGGTTGCACAACCATGGGAAACCAGACGGAAACAAACTTGATAAAAGGAGACACCTACCTTCAGGAGAACATACACGCCCGGAGCCGCCATAGAACCACAACTAGACGTCATCCCGCTGCTCCTACTCACCGAAAGACTTCGAAATCTTCGCTGCCGATGACGACAGCAACTGTAAGTACACTCACTTACCTATTACTGTTGTATATTGTTAATTTTGTCATACTTGCACAACATACCATCGGGAAGGAGGTGCGAAGACGACACACACACTCACATACAGCCACATAGACAACTGGACATACTCAGTACACACACTACAGCCAGCACACACAAACACGCACACACACACACATGTCAAAAACACACACTTACACATGAAAACACAGCACAGGCCCAGTCTCACACAATAACACACAACACCACAACACGTCACAACAACACCACAACCACACCATCGTCAACACATTGGCAGGCACTCACAATAGAAACTACACAGGGACACAACACACATACAACACAACATTCAACCAACAGGGAACAAACACACACAATTACACAATCAGAAAACGTACTAATTGACACATCACACACACACAGCAGATCATACCTATCATACCATGAATAAAACACGCACAATCACACAGTGAAAGCACACAAAATCACACAACACAGCAACAAACACATGTCAACACAAACACCACACAATACCATGACTACAAAATGTCTGCTTCATACACATGCCCATCACACAACACACACCCTGTCCCTGGGGGACAAGAGCACTGCACACACCCACACATACTGGCCATACAATACAGGAAGCACAAGCACCACACACACACAAATACTGGCATACAACCATGGTCAGCCAGGAACAACTCTAACCTCAACAATTGGTTGGTCTGAATATATTGTCTGGAAAAATATAAATACAGTCAAAGGCCATAGGTCAGTCCATAGTTTTAATAATGTCCACCAAAGGCATATATTGGTGCCCCGAAACTTGACTTCCATGAAACCTCCACACGTAGGGGCATTAAGGGGGCAGGTACGCACCTCAGGGATTATCTGGGTGGGGTGGTGGTGGAGGGGAGTTTGGGCTTAGGCTTGGGAGAGAGGCTTTGGGATTTGGCTTGGTAAGGGATTTAGGTTTAGGCTTAGGGAGTGATGGGTCTTCAACATAGTCAACCAACAACCAAGCTATGGGAAATAGTGGTAACATTGATTTCCACATATCACAAACCCAAATCTACACATACTTACATTATTACCTGATGTCATGTACCAGGAAAGGAACCTTGTCGTATGCTAAACACAAGACAGCATGTTGCATACAAGCCACAACCATTTCATGTCACAGAGTCCACAACCTTCACAATTGAAATTTGCAAACATGCACCTGCTATATTTGGCATATCCAAATTTGGAGTATGATAGAATCTAAACACATGTCACCAACACATATACCAATAGTGAATAGGAAAGGATGATACACACTTTGTTGGCTTTAGCTGATGATACATTGAACCAATCTGTTTGCCTCCTGGGATACTGAAATACTGACATGTCCCTAACATCAGCAGTCTATGGGTTGGTAGTGTATGACACCTATGCTGAAACACTGAAGTTAGCAGCAGTACTTCACTATGTGGTCATTGGAATTCTCCAAATAAATATGTGGGAATGTAGAGTACATGTGATTTGTGTCAAATGATACATTATCAATGCAATATGTATCCTGGTTATACATTACATGTGTAATGACCATGACAAATGTTTTACATTATAGAGGAGCATTTGGATCCAAGACTTATCATACATGACGGTTGTATATGTTTGATAAGTCACATGTTTTGTGGTTAAGTTGTATTATTGGGGAGTGCACAGTAAATTGACTGAAAAGAAACACAAATAACACAAACAAACAGTGAAGGGTTCATTCATGGCGGATGAAATCATCAGGGTAGCTGCTACACTACTTAGAAACACAAGCCCAGTGTCCTTGTACCATAGGAAAATGGGGATAGGTTTCAGAACAGTCAACTAGGTGTATCTGTGCCACACAAGGTTAACCAATTAGTAGTGGTTCACTTCCTGGCAGTGGGTTTGGTCTTGGTATCTGCTCATCCTGGATGTCTGGGTGGATGTCCACATTTGGGGCGGGGGTTTCTTCTGCTGCAGAGAGTGGGGCGTCTGAGGCATTCCCTTCCCTTGGCAGGGTCTCTATTCCATTAGCAGCCACAGATGTAGAAGAGCATAATGTTTCATTGCTACTGGAAGAGGGCTGACGTTGGGTACAAAACCTACTCAGGGTGGTATTCATGTCCCTCAGCACCCCACCAATGGAAGCCAGTATGGCATTTTTGGCCTGCCACTGCTGCATGGCTTCCTGGTGGTTGTCCTTCTGCAGCTGTCTGATCTCTCCCATTATGGTCACTACCTGGCCCATCATGCCTTGGGAATGTTGGTAGGCTCCCTATACTTGGGAGATAGTGTCCTGGTCAGTTTGTTCCTTGGAGCCCCCATCCTCTGGCCCACACCATCCCAACCACACACCCTACCCCCACTTACCTGTGCCCCTGGCAAAGTGTGCACACTACCACTGGTGGCAGGACCATCATTGTCAGGGGTGATAACAGGAGACTCAGGTACCTGTACTGGTGGGCACACAATGGAAGACACTGACCTTGGGACACAGGTATGATGACAAATGATAGCCTGTGATGTGGATACAACAGGGCTGGGAGAAGTCGATGTGGGGAGGGTTAGGCTCACAGTTGTTGACTGACAGGTGTCCCCGATGGGCCAGCTTCGTCCTCAGTGTCCAAACATCCAGGGGTGTTTTCC
This sequence comes from Pleurodeles waltl, assembly GCF_031143425.1. Taxonomy (NCBI): domain Eukaryota; kingdom Metazoa; phylum Chordata; class Amphibia; order Caudata; family Salamandridae; genus Pleurodeles; species Pleurodeles waltl. The sequence goes on along the minus strand of NC_090436.1, from coordinate 832,307,012 downwards.
TCACTGTGACCTTCATCCAGAGGGGTAGTGTCAGTCTCTGGTATTCTCTCTATGTTGCAAATGGCAAGGTTACTCGTAGGAGAAGTGAAACACATAGTTGCTGTAAGTGATGCAACAAGTTATGTTTAACTTTGACCACTTAGACATGCAATGTGACAATCACACACTGCTTTTACATGATCTCCTGATTTGACAATTAGAAGTGCTTTCAAATCTGGGTTTGAACAATGTGGGACCCAGTGATTTGCAATTGCATGCCCCATGCTCCAAGTTCTTGGGGTATGTAGGTGTTTAGATGACTGCTGCTGCCCTCATGTCTTGTCTGAGTAAAGACATGACAATGTACATTTCTCTCATAGTAAGGTGTATGGCATCATTGATTCAACTGACAGCTAGACAATACAGAATGGTGACAGAGATGGCAAACAGTATGTGAGTTACCATTTGTCCTGGGCTTCTGTATGACTATACTGCAAGTACATACAGTTTCCTATATATGTTTCCCCCCAGGTGAGTACATGACATTGTTAGGAAGGTTTTCTCAAAGGCCAGTTTGGTAGGGGACACAGCTATAGCTGTGTTTGGCTTGTAATAGTATTAGTAGTGGGACATAGCATTTCTGTCATTGCCAGGGACAGTGGTGCATTCAGGAGGGGTTACATTGATTATTAGTTTCACATGCAAAACATTTTAAAATGTAGTACACTGTTCTGGTTTTCTTACAGGTGGAACAGTGCCTGCTGGGAGTTGTAGTGCTGTCAGTCCCTGTACTTCACATGCCATACACAAACACCGTGGCCCCAGGTGAATTTAGTTGACATGTGGCATGCCTGAGATGGGTATTTAGACATTTGAACACAGGGGTGGTGGGTTGTTTGGCCATTGATGTGGGGAAAGGTGATCAGTGAGGATGCAAGACAAAACATTTTGGTGACATGAATGGTGTAGTGACTTACCAGACTCCACTCCCCCAGGTATTCCTGGCAGGCCCGCAGGATGCAGGATGACCAAAACCTTCTCAACCCCATGATGTGAAAGGAGCAGGAGGAGGTAGGGATCCACCGGCAGTCTTGTAGACAGTCAGATGGTACCTTGAGGTGATGGAAAGTACGTTTCACCTGAGGTCTTTCCACCTCTTCCTGAGGTCCTCCCTTGTGCACAGGTAACTGTCTGCAGAATTCACCCTGTTGACTATCTTTTGCCACAACTCAGTTTTCCTGTCTATTGATGGCTCTAATCGGACAATTTTGTCCACCATGACCCTCAACTCATCATCAGTGAAACCTGGATGTTTTTATGGGGACATGATAGTGGGTGAAGGGATGCTGAAGTAGTGCAAAATGTGTTAACATATTTTAGCGATGAGGTATGGGTGCTGTGATGTGAGTGAGTGACGGTTTTTGCGTATTATGGGGGATACTAAATTGTGTGTTGTGTATGTTGTGCAGGTGTGGGATGAGTGCTGAGTGAAATGTGTAGGGGTGCCTATTGTTTGTTTTGCTAGCTCTTTTTTATTTGGCTAGTCTCTGGCTGTGAGTGGTGTTCTGGTTGCAAAGGATTGTGGGTTGTGTAGGGGTGTGTTTTATAATGCAGTGTGTAGGTGTGTCAGATGTCTTGATGTGTATTAGATGTGGGGCATTCAAACCATCCAGTGTGGTGTAGTGTTCTGACTGATGTGACTTCAGACCATAGCAGTTCGCAACACCAAGGATTTTCCACCAGAGAAGAACCGCTCTTGTGATTTGATCGTAATATGATGGGAGGCTTTTTGGCAGGCTGATAGTGCTCGTGGTTGAACCGCCTCTTTTTGGTCCTCCAGTGTCCTGGTGATTTCATAAATGTGGCTGTTTTGGGGGGGACTGAGCAGTGTAACTTTTGATACGGTGGTTGGGTTACCATCAACATGACGGTCTTTTGGTGCCTGCCACTGCAGCGGTCTTGCCGTCAGACCGACAGACTCAGAATGAGGCCCTTATTATTTAGATACTTTGTCCTGTTGGAAACTTTTTGTTCTGTACCAATAAACTTGGGTGGAACATACTGAACACAAGAAGTCAACTGTCACCTTCATGCAGAGTTACTGTCCAATACAAAGTTTTATAACATATTCAATACCTCTATACACCTATGATGCATTAGGAGCACATGCATTTTGTAAACACTTATACCGATTAGCTGGACACAGGCTGAATAAAATTAGGTAGAAAAGTAATGTGGTAGTTATCCACCACTATGTAAAATATAAGACAAAGTAACATGCTGATTGGATGATGTCATCGGTGATGTCCTAAATAATGAATGGAACATGACATGAGTGATATCACATGTGAGGTAATGAGCAGTGCATGGTGGGGACACAAATTATAGTTAGTGCTGCTAACTATAACTGCTGAATTCAGTGTTTTTTAGTTCAAAATGTTGGCTTTGTTAGTTAGAAATTCATCTAACTATAATGTTACTTTAACCTTTGTTTTTTTCAGTGAATTTCAAACGTTTTTTTTTTAACGAAAACAGATATTTTTATTACACCTAGCTATAATGTTAATTTAATCTTGTTTTTTTTCAATTAATTTCTAGGGTGTTTTAAAGTAAACTGATTTATTATTTAATGCTAATCTATAATAGAGTAGGGAATAACCCTTGCTTGGAATTTATTTTTAAAAGTGATGGCCCTCGCAAAACTCTCTTGGCATTGTACCAAAATTTAAAGACAGCCAATAGAAAAGTTCATACTGTTTATGAACAGTATGAACAGCAGTTGGTCACAACCTAACTTACTTTTGTAACTAACAACAAACTACCAATTACATGTATAATTTTGCCACTTTCCCATTTTCCTGTCCTTGTATAACTCCAAATTGGTCCTGAAGCTTACTCATTCTGCTGAGCATTCCTTTTGCGATTGAGATCTCCATACAACACCATAGTTCACCTCTGAATTAAGGGACACAGCTTCATTCACTGGATTAGAGAATATGCAATTAATTGTGGTATTGACTAGAACCTTTTATTTCAGAACTTGGACATAACTTGGCTTGGCCATAGAGGTATGAAGTGGCATAAATTGTTACCAATGGTTGAGAGTACGTTAGATTGTGAGCACCCAAACCCGATGATAGTGCACTGTGATGGCAATGACCTATGTACAAACCCAGGTGATCGGCTTGAAATCCAAATGAAGGAGGCCTTTTCAAAATTGATGTCTCTATTTCCTCAAACTGCCTTTATATATTCTAATATATGTCAAAGGCAAAAATAACAATGGTCAAAAAGTTTTGTGCTAAGATTGAGAAATCCCAGAAGCATGTCAATAAAACAGTTTCTACATTCCTTTGTGACCGTGGCATGGGCACTATATACAATAACATCATCCGGTTTGATATGCTATGAGTCTATAGGCGAGATGGAGTGCACTTTGCTGCAGAAGGAAATAGAATGTTCCTTATCAAAATCAAGTTTCCTTGTGACACTGAGCAATACACACTATAAAGATAGAAGCTCTTATCAGAGCCACCCTATACCAACATTATGTGATTATTTCATAGTATAAATCTCTATTTTTAATACTGACACCTGTGAGACTCTTACATGAGCCGGAGCTCACAAACGCCTTCCCTCACTCATATATTTGCCTAACTCGCGCAAGAATCTTGCAAGCTTAAATATTCAGCATATATGTAATACATAATAGCTCTGTGTCATAAACTGTGAGTATTTAAATGTGCAGACACATAAGCTGAACTGAAACCTTTCTCTAGAGATGGATTTTCTATACCTCACTTTTTTGTTGTTGTTATGATCCCGTGAGAGTATCACTACATGGCAACATAAAAAAAAGAAAATAACCTTCTACTCGTTACATTACTTACTTCTTACACACTTCCTCTCAATAACAAGGACCACAATATGCATTTTGACTAGTCCAGTGTATTGAGAACTCACATACAGCTTTATACTGTTCACGGCCCTGTGAGAGTCCAGCAAGATCGTAAAAATTAGTTAAAAACAATACACATTTATATTCTTAACAGTATGCATCCCTTAGACACCTCCTTTCCAAATCTAGGGGTCAGCATGCCATTTTTCTGCCCCCTTGTAAGGCTTTTTTACTTCATTTCGACAAAACCTCCAATCACAGTTAACGGTAATGGCCTCCATATCTCTTCTAACATTCCAACAGAGAGCCCATCAGAGCTATTGCAGGACTCACAAGAGCCTCTTGCTCCTGTGTGAGCATGAAGGCTTATGGGAAAAATTGGCCTCTCGACCAGTAACAGATTTTCATTTTCTAATTTGTGCTCTTGCAAGAGGCTCACAAGACGTTTGCGAGCTCAACTGCCAAAATATACAACATTGAAATTCACCATTTATAGTTACCTCAGGTAATTATAACTTGTGTCCCTGCCACACACAGTGATGCCATCAATGATGTAATTTCAGATGTCAGGAGTGATGTAATATGTGAGGTCATAAGCAGTGCATTGTGAGAGTTAAAAAGTCATAAGTAAAAAGAATGAACAGTGTAGAAGGAAAGGGAAAGAAAGCTCTTCACTGGTGGCTGTGGACGGAAAGAGGCCATACGTTGCTGGCCTTATTATCAGAGCAGCATTTATACCCTGTCTAACAAAAAAAAAATGTTTTCTAAAAAAAAAATTAGGGTTTCCTATAACAGTGCTTTTTAGGATAGTACTAATGGCATTCATATATTGATATGGATGGTGAAATTATCTTATGCCACCACTTCCTAATCGCTGAGCTTCCTTCCCACTAATATAACCTTATCAAAACATTGTTATACCTTTACTGGAATTAGTGCCTTTTGCGTACAGACTGGTAAAACACTGTTAGGTTGGAATATATGAGCTATTATCATGCTAACTTTAAACAAAAATTTAAACCACAAGGCATGGCATGTATCCTTCTGTGTATCAACAGGTTTCAGTGCACATTTAAGCCATTTTGGTTTGCATATTCATTAGGACAAATATCCCATATACCATTCTACCTACCTCACTGATAGTCTCATACATTGAATTTAACAAAAGAAAGATCCCCAGACATATGGGATGATGATCAAGGGAACCTTACAAATAAGAAGAATTCGTCCACAGGGCTCCTCTGGGCCCTACAGCTGCGTAATAATTCCCAGAGGTCACAGCTTTGGCCTAAGGAATGCAGAGAGAATAAGACACAGCTTGTAGGTGGATTGCAATGTAATCCTCAACTCTGTCTGCTACACTGGTTACATGTCAGACTGTCACTCTTTCTGGGTTTTTTCCCTGCTCACAACCAGCTTCACTTCAGCTGGGTACAATTAATTAAAACCGAACTACAAATGAGCATGGCTTTTCAATGCAAACTACAAACCTGCAGCAAACTATTAGTAAATAACTGAGTGAAAAATGTACACGTCTAGTAAACCTGTTCCAATTTTTCAACTGGATAAGTTTCTAGCATGATAGTATGTTGTTGCATTCATATTATTCAAGATAAAATATTGTATCCTCTGCACAGGTAGCCACATTATTATTAGCATCAATGCCCATTAATATATATTTTGAGGAAGATACACATTCTAGAAGGTATTCTACAGGCTCATTTTAGGGCTTTTCATTACGACTATGGTTAAAGGGCAGACTAAGAAGTCACTGTACCAGGCTGGCCTTTGGTTGTACATTATAAAAAAATTCTGAAATATGATTGGGGCTCCCAGTTTTATGGTATTTATTAACATTATTATCTGTGTTTATCCACATTTATTTTTTGGCCATTTTACTGATATTTCTCCATATTTATTTTGTTTTTTGAGAGTAAATGGAGACATAAAATGTGATAAACATGCACTCATATGTTGCTATCTGTCACGTTCTAGCTAAATACCCAGCCAAATATAACAAAACCAGTACACCCACAGGTAAACATTAGCATTATATACAAATATATGTTAACATATGCCTGTATTTAAAGAAATGTAATGCTATTTGTTTAACTCTCCATTATGTCTATCTATTCAACTGTTGGCCTAGAATTCACGAAGGACAGCATGGAGAGTCACTCAAAAGAGGCACAATTTTTTGTATTTTCCCACTTTTAAAAATAAATACAGACAGGAAACACGTTTTTTATCTGTAAAAATCATTAACAACTGAAAACTGTGAACCTTAAATATAATGGTGTACCATTAGCCCAGTGGCAAATAGATGTAGTTGATAAGTGTTATGTTTAAGATTGGGTTTACATTTTCACATTAATTTGGTGGGTGGCCTGGTTGAACCAAAGTGAGGTGGGTGAAGGAAAAGGCACATTTGGACAATCTGGACAGATCTTTTCTCGCTTAAATTGCATCCTTTGAATTGATGAAAGATATTCATGATTTCAGTAGACTGTGCAGTTTGTCTAGTGCTAAAGCTTATGATGTCAATCATGTTGATAATTTCATATACATGTTATTTTACAGATTGCATTTAGTTTTCTTTTGTGAATGCAAAGTCTCTGACATTGTTTTCAGCCATTCATGTAAGAAACTTTAATCAGACTTTCATGCAGCGCAGCACAGTTCAGTAAGCCACCTTGCTGTGCTGCGCTGTGTGAAAGGGAAAGGGCAGAAATGTGCCATATATAACAATATATGGTGCATTCCTGTCCTTTCCCTTGCCCTTTTGGCTGCCCAGTGCTAATGCAGGCACCCTTGCACCATGGTGCAAAGGTGCCTGCGTTGTAGGCAGGATTGTTTTTGTGCAAAAAGGAGTCCCTTCATCCCCCAAAAAATCCTCAGAAGCCTTTTCCCAGCGGCGGATGGTAACTTTTGAAATTGGAGGCACAGGGGTAGCACAGAAAAGTTAAATCATTTTGTAAAGGACGGACATGTTTCAATTTGTATTTCAGAGGTGACCGGGGCACATTCTATGTATAAGTACGTTTTATTGACATATAATCAGCATTGATCACCTCTGCAATACACATTTAATTTTGCTGCATATTGGGAGTTCTGTATTAAATAAACATAAAAAACTAATTCTCACCTTGATTTGGCTTGATGATCTGATCCTCCACTTGACGCTGACAGGCAAATATGTGCATGCTGGGTAATAACATCCCAGCCAATCCTAGCAATGCTGTCATGCTGCTTTTAATACCAAACAGCTAAAGAGCAGTGCCAGGATTGGCTGGGTCAGGGAAACCCACCACTCCGTCGGAGACTGATGGGGCTGTATGGAAGCTCTTTCAGCTGCCAGGTATCATTGATTATAATTGAATATAATTACAGCCAAAACACTGGTCAATCTGACATGTGCAGTTCTTTATCACAGCCTCATTCAGTGCTCCCCACATTGCTCCGTAGCCCCGTCGTTACCCCCACACGAATCAAATGCACAAAGATATGGAGTCTGTTTGGGGTGTAGTGGCTCGCTTAGTGGGTCAACACCCCAACGCTCCTGTGGATGAGCCGCCCCTGCCCTTTCCTCTTTCTAAGTGTGCTGCAAAATGCAGCACATGTAGACAGAGGAAACAAAGAAGAGTAATAAAGAAATTTCTCCTCCTTGAACCCGACCGGAAAGGTGTAGTATTTTAATGCATTCCCAGGTTTACAGTGTTGATAAATCTGGGAATGCACCAAAATCAATGGGAGGATGCATGGGAATATCCATGCTCCACCCATGGAACGACTCCTTGGGGCAGAGTAAAGCAAGGCAGTGATTTAAACTGCCTTGTGTTATTCCAGAGATATCAAGCCACCTTGCGTGGCCTAGTAAATCTCACTTAGGTTTTGCTTCACCCTTGTGTCCCCTTGCATGGCGCGAGGGTGACACACAACCCTTGATAAATACACCCCTGTGTTTTTATGTGTTGGTAAAACTGTGTGTGACTGTGTCTGTGTATATTTAGCCTAATTTTAGGAATCTTGTGTTAAGCAAAATTCCCAAAATTTCCCCATTGTGCCATTCCACATTTTTAAGCTCAATTTCTGGGAAAACTATACTACAAGCATGCAGGAATAATAACAGAAAAAGCCAGACCAGCTGTTCCTAGCCCAACTGCTTTTTTTGCACTGTTATTTTCTGTGAAATGCATCCTTGCATAAAAAATTAACATTTTTCATATTTATGCTTAATTTCATATAGTTTAAAATAAAGTGTGTAATTACACATAAGCAAATTATGTGAACTTTACACACACCTAGTAAATATTTGATCAAGTCCTGTTTTAAATTTAATTTTTTGTAATTCAGTTTCTGCAGGTATGATATGGGCATGAGGCAAATTAATATTCTCCTATATTGAGGAGAACCACAATCCATTGCCCAGATGATAACAGAGTTACATGTTTCCAGCCAGGGCATTATGTCATTTACGATTGCCTTTTAAATGTAACCTGCAGTGTGTAAATATATTTCATATAAGTACAATAAAAAATACTTGAACACATTTGTTTTAAATAAATCCAGAAATTGAAGATTTGGTCTGGTGAGTTGAAATTATTTTAAACAGTGTCAAGGCAGAGTGCTATAAGTTGCCTACTTTCAGGAGTTCATCAAAAGGTTTACTAGATCTGTGGTTTTATTTGCACTTGGTTCTTTAAGTACTGTTCTTTTGAGAAATGGCTTCTAAAAAACATGTACTTATTTCTACTTTAGTCATTATGGGGGTCATTCCGACCCAGGAAGCACCGCCAACAGGCTGGCGGTGCTTCAGGGGCAATTTTGACCACGGCAGTAAAGCCGCGGTCAGAAAAGGGAAACCGGCGGTTTCCCGCCGGTTTTCCCCTGCCCCAGGGAATCCTCCACGGCGGCGCTGCAAGCAGTGCCGCCATGGGGATTCCGACCCCCTTCCCGCCAGCCTGTTCCTGGCAGGAACGGGTGTCGTGGGGCCCCTGGGGGCCCCTGCATTGCCCATGCCACTGGCATGGGCACTGCAGGGGCCCCCTAACAGGGCCCCATTAGGATTTTCAGTGTCTGCAAAGCAGACACTGAAAATCGCGACGGGTGCCACTGCACCCGTCGCACACCAGCAACTCCACCGGCTCCATTCGGAGCCGGCGTCATCGTTGCTGGGGCTTTCCCGCTGGGCGGGCGGCCTTTTGGCAGTCGCCCGCCCGCCCAGCGGGAAAGTCAAAATGACCGCCGCGGTCATTTGACCGCGGTACGGTCTTTTGGCGGTCTCCGCCCGGCGGGCGGCACCCGCCGCCCGCCGGGGTCGGAATGACCCCCTATATCTTTTAGAACTGATTTGTACTGTACTGTCTTTTCTTTTTATTGTTATTATTTATATTTGTTTCTCCGGTATGTATTCTTTCTGTTCAAGTGTGTAATAAAGTTTGTATTGTTTATTTCAGTGGTGCAGTTTCCAGAACTGGATGCACATAGCTACCAAATGACAAGTGTAAAACAAAAAATTAGGGCCTGGTTCAAATACAATGTACAGATCGTAGTTCTTGGGACACATACACTCCACAACCTTTACTATTCTGCTGTGCCACTGCTCATATCAGACATTTTCTGCAAATACTCTAATTAAAAATACAATTAAATATACAAAAATAAATTTTACATGTAACGAATAGAACATGATGTTAATGGGACTTGTATAATCACAGAGTTCCTCAAACGGGGGCTACAGCTGTATCCATTAGCATGGTTACCAGTTGGACAACTAGTAAATGTCCTAAAATGTCAACTCCACCGCTCCTTCTGACAGGAGGCACAGGCTCCCAGCCTGCCCTACGTCCAATCCTGAGGCTGCTCAGAGCAGCGTTAGGATTGGCTGGGAGCACCCAGCCAGGGCACTTCCAGGCATACTGGGAACCTGAGCCTGCTCTCTGCAGCCCAACAACACAGTTCCGGGTTGGAGAGAGCCTTGTACGCATGTGTGTTTGGCCGACCAGAGACAGACGGCGAAACGTACATGAGCACTTAGGGGAGTGCACAGTAGACTCCCCTCATCCCTGTCATCCCCAATGCCCTGCCCCTTTCACAATGCAACAATTATAAACATGTTTTATTATCGTTTCATTGTAAAAGGTTTGCAGCGGCTGCTGCTGGCAGGGGGGTGACACTCCTCCACCATAGCTGAGGAGCCGCCGCTGGTTCCAGCAACAATTTAAAAATCCCTCAGAATACCCCATAATTAGATGGTCAAATATCAACATTCATAATCTCAAATTTTCCAGTACCAGAAAAAGAAGACAATAGACACAAGCCACAACAGCACCCATAACATTTGCAGAAATATACTTTTCCACTTACTTCCACACACAACATAGAATATTTTGTGTTGTCTCAAAGCAATAATAATGAAAATGTGTAATAATATTCAGCAAAACAAATAATGCACTTATAAAAGTCCATTTATCAATTTGGCTACAGGGAAGGACTTTTAAATCATGACTCTCTTTTTACAAATGTACTTTATACATAGCCAATATCATAGTAACTGTATACTATTCTTTTTTGGTCATTACCCAAACAAACACATTACAAAATGCCACAAATTTTTGTTGTTATCCACTAGAAAACATAATAACTGAGTTTGAACATGATATGGTGCACCCTATAGCTAAAATTGACCATAATGCCCAAATTCAAAGCTGCAACTTTCATTTCAACCAAAACATTCAATTGGATTTTACAAAAATGAACTGTAAGCTTTAGATGTGTCACCAACAGCCAATTAGCATTTCAAATTAAAAAAATAATCACTCCAGGTATTTCTCTGCCAGTAAAGCAACAACAAAGTATGATTCAATAAAAAAACTGCCCCTATTGTATAGCTACTAAAGACAAAAGTAACACTTTCCATAATTATTTTGAATACACCTTGATCAGTTGCTTGCACCAGCTGGGTTACTAAATCAACCTATGTTCCACATCTCATTATGTAATATATAGCAGTGTGCATTAAACAAAGTGGCCAAAACAAGCAATGTAAAAAAGGGTGGCAAATCTCCTTCCAACTAACCCAAGATAGACACCACCCTACTCTTTACACATATATTGAAATATTCAAAAAGAACAGAGCAATGAAGATCTGTGGCAAAACCAAGCCTTAGTGAAGCTCTACACCCTTAAGGCCTAGACATTTTTTTATATCCTACTTTTCAATTTAATTTTGCCCTCAAAAACAATGTTATAGTTACCATAAACACCAAACATGGAGACAATACTTACATTCAGAGCTTTAATTCTCAATAAATATCTTCAAGTCACATACCAATTTAGGGGTTTCATTTCTTCTGGGACTACAATGTTATTGTCTAAAAACCATATCCTCTAGTGTGCAACTAAAAAAGAATATACTAAACTATAAACATTCAAAAAGTAAAATTAGAATTTCAAAAAATGTCAAAGTTGCAAAAACAATGTGAAATACATATCTGTTAAATGCATTGTAAATAACATAACTCATTAAGCCCAATAGACAATTCTTTAAAAGAAACATGATAAATACAGACCATTTAAAAAAACATATTTAAAACATAATACAGGAGATGAATATGAATATTACAAACTTGAACATACATAATGAAAAAAACACAGATTAAACACCTTTTAAATCACCCCACCAAACGTATTCCCACAGAAATGTAAAAAATTAAATACTCACATTTCCTTAGTTGTAGAAAATCAAAACAGGAAAGAAGTCCTCCACAGCAGATAACCAACGTGTTTTTCCTAACGCCCCCTCAGTAATGAAAATAGACATATCTCCCAAACATATCTGTCTATGAAGATTCTATAATACACCCATAAAGTCCTTTAAAAGCCATAAAATACAAAATAGAAAAATAGAACTAAAATATAATAAACTGTTGGAAATAAAACATTCAAACACATTTTCCTTAAGCACCCATAGAAAATAGAGGAGATGCAAGTCCCAGAATGAATGATCTTCAGGGATGCTCTTCTCTATGTATAAATGAAAATTAGACATTCCCACCCCACCCCAAAACTCTTGATATTTAATTATAAATAACAAACATGCTGTGTATATAGCCCAAAGCTTCCTTACCTATACCAATATGCACATCTCTTATGTTTTACCCACCCTGAATATAACCTACAATAAACCAACAAATACATACTCATGTATTACTATGTAGCACACTAGTGTATCACTAAAAACAATAACCAACAGATTCCAAATTAACCAATTAAACTAAAATAACTTTTGATTTTCCTAACCTCATCTGACAAAACTGGAGCCTTCTACCTCTGTCCTTGTTGCTCACTGGACAATGAAATGATAAAAAAAACGTAAAAAATAACTTACTGATAAAAATGGTGGATAAATGGAAATGAAAAAGGCGAGTGCATATATTTTGCAGTTATCGTAAAAATACAACATAAAAATGTCAAAATAATTACTTCAGTGTTTATCCATTGAATTCAATTAAAATATGTACACAAATACTTACTTGAGGAGTAGTTATTTCTACTTACATTACTATTTAAGTTTAACATAATTAAGTATCAAAAATAATACATTAATAGTTATATTAATTAGTGTAGAAAACTTACTAATTGTATTGAATCAAGTATTACAGTTTGAATGATTATAGACTTCATTATGAGGCTAGCAGTCACAAGCCCAATCGCCACATTACAAGTTTGGAGGTCATCCAACCACCATCTCCACCAGAATCCTAGATCCTGATTGAGTGATGGCAGACTTGGTGCAATAACTCAGCGCCACTCTGCTGATTACAACCTTGTTCTCCGCTAGTCTTTTCAATGCTGTTTGACCACCATGAAAAGGCTGGTGGAGAACAAGTGCAGGGGGCCACAGGGGTTCCTTTGGCATGGGCAGTGCAAGGGACCCTTGCCCAGCACCCTTGAGATGCGCACTGTCTGCTTTGCAGGGTGCTCAACGGCCCCCTCTGTGCTACAGCATAGCACTCAGCTCCTGTAAGCACTGTTCTTGCTGGTCAGACCGGTGTGAACACTACTACTTCACATTTGATCATAAAAACATGTATATATACATTTCGTAAAAAAATACAATAAATGCATTTTAGAAGAACCCCAAATAGAACTTTGTTGAAAAAATGTTTGAAAAATATTTACAATTATATTTAACAATGACAATAATACCAGCTTAACCGTGAAGTTTCATCTTAGTAATAAATCACTACCCACCCAACACATCCCACAAACCATGAAAAGTAAAATGGAAATCATAAAATTCAAAATTTCTGAAACCCTATATTATTAAAAAATGTATGTAATTTTTAATTATTTCAGTACACATAATTACATGAAAAAGTATAATTGTAAATGTATTGATGTTATATTAATTGAAGTAACTTGAAAATAAAACACCATCCACCCAATCCCCAAATAAACCCATGCACCCATGCAAATAACTTGAAAATAAAACACTGCCCACCAAACCCATCCAACAGCAAAGATCTGTGTTAAAAACATCTCAAACTAGATAAACCTGAAAAGTTTTAAGATTCATAGATAAATAAGAATTAAATACACATTTAAAACAATTGTGTTTTCTAAAAAAAATGTAAATCTAATAACTAATATATTTGTATCTAAACATAGAGTAACGAACATACACATTATGAAATATATGAAAACAATGTTAAATACAATGATATATTGATATTTAATTATTGATACTTACAAGAAAGAAAGAAACAATGTTTTTACGGTAGATATTTTGTCCCACAATATTTTTTTCACTCACAATATTTTGATCACAATATTATGATGCAATTATATATAGGAGTTGATACTCTGGGACCACAACATTTAATAAAGGGAAAGTGAATTTAGGTTACTGATCTTGCACCTCTGAAATTTGTTTTTAGAAATATGCCAGAATGATGCACATTGATCCTGCTGTAAGAATGCTCGAACTGTTGTCCGTGCTGATTAGCAGCTAACTACATTTTTCTGAAGTGCTGCACCTTTTCTGCTTCCAGCTGCATGGAAAGTAGACAGAGTATGTTGGTAGCTATTGTGTTTCCTGCTACTCCTTAGGTCGCTGCCTGTAAAACACAGTCTTTCAGCCCATTATCCTGTCTATGCTGTGCGGGACGTCCATCTGTAGGGCCTGGCCTGGAGTGTATGCTATGTAGTTATACCAGTCTTGTCTGGAGCTTTTACACTTTTGTGTAGTGCACCATATTGGCAGTTACAAAGGTGTACTAAAACATCACCTCCCCTTATTTATGACACGGGACACAATAGTAAGAATGATTTCTACAGAAAAAGGCCAGGCCTGGAAATGTGGTGTCTTGCTGGCATAAAGTGATCTGATACATCTATTCTTAGCATAGGTTTGTTTTTCTGAAATAATGTACTAACTTTTATGTATATCTTTTAACAACTAATGATCACATCCAGAAATAAAAGTAAAAGCCATTAAATGAAAAATAGCTGCTAGTGTGGGGGTCAAACGTCATTTTTCATATATATTTTGTTTTGACCTCATTTGCTTCTCTGGTGGATGCTTTGTCACCTCATCTCTTGGTACGACTGCTAACAGTTGTACACTTTGCACGACCAATCACCTTCTAGCTCTTTTTATCATGAAATAGCTATCTCCTCACCATTGTTACTGCACTTATTTAATCATTGCATCTACTATAGGTGCCTTTAACAACAGTTTTCTTGCTTCATTTCTTTGCCGCACATAAGCGTTCCTGTTTATTGTGTGTTTGAAATGCTTTGTAATATTCTTTAATTTGCCAACTTTACTTCAATCTTTTTCTCCTTTTGGCTGTTTGATCTGCTTATGCTCTGATTGTATTTTGCTAAGACCCCTCACTTCCAGTGTTCCATTTTGCCTGCAAATGTTTTTGCCATTTAGAAATGGCCATAGCGAATCAGTTCATCTTAAACTAAGCGTACAGGAAGATATTGTATTCAAAGAAAAGAAAGCGAACAGAGTACTTCTATTACGCTGAAATTAGAAAATTAATAAGCTCTTCGAGCTTTTCGTACTTTGAGCTAGCTTTGTATCTCACTTTGCGAATATTTACAATTATGTATCTATTCTCTTGCAAAGTTTGATGAAGGCAATTTTAATATTGTTGCAAATTTATCACTTATAATTGTAGAAACTGTAATTATATGAGTCAGTCAGTTAAATTCTTTTATTCGGCAGATTGCAATAAAATCACAAATCCATTAAATACAGGTTTTTTTTTTAACGTTTCCAAAGTTTTAAAACATTTATATGTTTTGCATTAAAGATTATACATATAAGGAGTGGCAAGAAACAACAAGACATTGGGTTAAAATATCATCCATCACAACTTATTTCTTAAATACTAAAAAAAAACATCATAAAGCATATTAAGTTCACGGCCTATGTCTAAGTCAAGTTATACAACTACATCAACAAGTTCATATCGTTATAGCAATAGCAGATCTAATAAAGTTTAATATAGTATGACAAATTTGAATTGTTGATCATTTTTAATAAAGCTCATTGCTTCCTTGTAGTGTCTAACTTTCCCCTTCGTAACAAAGGCAATATAAAAGCATGTTTAGGGGCAGTATACAGTGTGCAGAATAGGAGAAAGTGGCATGTGCTCTGGTTTGTCCTGGCATCACAGGGACAAGTGGGCAGGTCTTTTTGCCAGGAACACTGCATGGGAAATGCCACTCTAAAGTGGATTAGATTTAACCTGAGAGCATACTAATGGACTCTGAAACCAGGCTAAATAAGGTTCCATAGTGTCCGTGGTTGGGATCTGAATGTAAGATTCAAAAGATTTCAGTTTCAGCCCTCCATTAAATCTAAGGCTCACAGTATTCTCTCTATAGGCCCCTTTCACCCCTCCTTTGCATTTACAGGCAGCAACTTTGGGTCTGAAAACATATTTTTGAGCCCCAGATTTTGAAAGATGTTTTCAGATATAAAAGCCATGGGATTCTATTCATATTGACCAATTGTAGACAGTTAGTTATGCAATCTTGTGCCAAACTGGCCTCGGGGTTTCTCCAACATCTGACACACAGTAAAAGGGGAGAAACAGCAATCTGGTCCTCCAAGTACTGCAAAGCTAATTCCTGCTGCATTCTTGGGTACCAACAGTAATCTATGTGCAAATGTATTCTCAATACATTGTAGCAAATCTGCTTTGCCATAACCCCACAGTCCCATCCCATATATAGCTGCTGTTACACCTTCAGATTTACAGAGCATCACCATCTGGGGTATTGGCTTGTGACCTAATTTACAAGTGAAGCGAAAAATCACTTCTATGTTTCTTACTAGTTGTTGAGTCTTGGCCTTAAGATGGGAATTCCATAACATGGAGGAGCTTACATGCATACCCAGATGGCAAAAACTTTTCACCTTGTTAATGATGTTTCCCCCCCATAGTGAATTGTTTAGACTTTGTGTTTCGAGGGCCACATGCCATTGCATAGGACTTTGTAAAATTGATTTTCAATACAAGGTCCTTCAAAAAAAAAAAAAAAAGGTCTAGCAGACCTTGGAGGCCATTAGCAATAAGAACTTTTAAAACAGCATTGTCTGCATACAGTAAAGCTGAAAGCTGTCTCTGCCCTACACTGGGAAAGTCCTTCCTATACTTTGGAAGGAAGTCATATAACTCGTTTATGTATATTAAAAATAAAAATGTGGCTAGGATGCAACCCTGTCTTACTTCTTGCCTTGATGGAATAGGGGGTGTTCCCTCGCCTTGTGAGCCTTACTGCACTAGGACCATCAGGTCTGTGTGTAAATGTTTTATTAACACCAACAGGTTTAAATCAATACCCAGAGTTTCCATGATTTGCCAAAGCTTCTCTCTGTTTACCAAATCGAAAGCCCTCAAGAGGTAAATAAATGCTTTTTTTTGCTGTTACATATTTACTAAGAATAAAGTGCAAGTTTAAGGCTTGATCAACTGTGCCTAAACCGGGCCTGAAACCATATTGAATTGGGGAAAGAATCTTTGCCTCCGTCATCCATTACTCCAGATGTGACAAGATCACACTTCCTGAAATCTTGACAGTAGAGACTATAAGGGAAATTGGCCTATAACAAGTTAGATCTTGCCTATTACCTTTTTTTTTTTAAATAGGGATAGTTATGGCCAGTTTCCATGAAGAATGTATGTTACTTTCAACTACGCTTCTTAGGACATTTGTGACTAGAGGGCCCCAAAAATGTGGCATAGTTTTAAATAGACCCACTGGGACCCCATCCTGACCTGGTGCCTTTCCTGACCTAGAAAGGTTTATTGCCGTAATGACCTCTTGAAGATCAATAGGAGAATCTAATGGGATTGGGTTTATTTCCACGAGTTTCCGATTTATGGTTCCGTCCTCTTCATGATGTTGTTCATTTTCAGACTGAAATACCTTCTCACAGTATCATACCCAGGCATCTTCTGGGATCAAGCAATCATCCGATTTTATGTCTTGATCAGAAAAGTATGGGTGATTTATCAAAATTTAGAAGTATCCTTCATATGGGTGGCTGCCATTAGATCTTCCCAGGCGTTGGTTCTAATTTCTGATTTCCTCTCTTCCAGTGTTGCCCTATACTGGCCCCTTGCCTTTTCAACTAGATCGCAGGAATAAGGAATTGTGCTTTTTTTAGATTTTTGTGATTGGCTGTGGATGCAGAATTAAACCACGATGTACTGCTGGGCCCATTGACCTATCAATGACCAGTGCTGCAGAAATGGGAGTGCTTTGATGCTCATATTCCTGTACTATGAGGTCATGGGTTGGTTGATGTGTTAGGCAAAGATTGATATAGTCTATCTTTTGTTTAATGATTCTCTGATTGAACGCTTTTGGATCAACCTTTTACCATTTCATACGCAGACCTGTTTTTTTGTTTATTAAAAACAAGATTTCCTCTCCCATCCCTATTCTTCATACCTAGTTTAATATTATTGGCTAAGTTGATACACAGAGGGTTATGATCGCTGGCACAGTGTGGTACTATCTTGAAATTGAGAATGAAATTGGAATCAGCTGAGCTGATACGAATAAAATCTATGAAACTCCCTTTGGAATTTGCTGTAAATGTCAGAATTTTCTGAATATTTTGGAGCACTTGCTCCCTTGCAAACATGAGGTCATATTTACTAATAAGGATACTCAAAGCATCCCTTTCATCCGCATGATTAAAATGGCTCGCCTTCTCTCTTTCCTCAGTCAGGAACATACACATATGAGAGCCTTCCGATTTAAATAGAGACATATTAAAGTTTCTTGCCCAGAACATGGTTACCTCTTTGTTCTGAAGCCGGGTAGAAGAGTCGACGAAATCTATTACATCCTCAAGGCTTTTCCTCAAAAGACGTACGGTATATTATTATAAAAATGTATTAACAGCAAACCCTTTCTCCCCTAAGTCGATAATAGGACAATCATAAAGTAAGGTGAGGACCAAATTAGGGATGCACCCATTTTTGCTAGATTTAATGAAACAAGAACTGAGAGACCCCCTCTAACCCTTCCTGCTATAGATGGGATCGCTGGTTGGTGTAAAGTTAGGTAACAATCCAGATGAAAAGGATCTGTCAACCACGTCTCCTGTAAGCAAATAATATCATGCATAGATACAAAGTTTAACCAGTCTGGATTGTTTATTTTTTACCAATGTCACAGCTAATCAGTGTTAAAGAGTTATGTCCTAATCTTACAGCTGGATCTTTCATAGTAGTAGTGGAAACCAAGTCCTAAGGGGGGGGCTTGACAGGCCCACCTCCCTCTCTGGTGGAGATATATCTTGGCCTTCTACTCCCTTTAGCCCTTCCAAGTTGGCCCTTTCATATAGAGCTGTATCCGCGCGTCAATCATTTTCATCTTGGGAGATCAGAGCCTGAAAGTGGTTTGCAATGGGAGAGTTTATCTGGGCCTGTAAAACCGTCAACCCTGGATTTTGGTTTTGAGATACTGCAAGGGAAAATAAAATGGAAATATTCGTAAAAAATGACTTAATGGGTAGACTTGAATTCCTTCTTTTGCCCTTGCACAGTAGTCCAAATCTGTCAAAAGGCATTTGACCAGATGAGGGTTTTTAAAATGTATCACGATGCAATCTTTCTCAGAAGATTTCCTTGATGGACCAGTCCATTTCACTCTGCATGCCAAAAGGATCTTATTGTTTAAATCCTCTTGATATCTAGTTTTTGTCCTCAACCAATGGGCAGACTTTCTCGTCAGAGCATGTGTATCTAATTGTTACATCCATTCAGAGGAGGCACATTTTCTAACACCAGGACGTACGGCATGCATTCAGGGGGTAAATACCAGATTATTAATGGAATTAGTGTAAGGGGGTTTGAGCACCCAGGATGAACCACCTTTTGATTTCCCAGATTGTGTTTGTGCTCTATATATAAAGCTCTAGGTTGAGCTGAAGTTTGAGCTAAGGTTTGAGCTACGGGTGGACCAATTTCATTCTGGCATGGATTAAATAAAGCATTTCCATCCTTTAGTGTAGACTCCTGTCTGTGGAATTTCCCTGGTGTGGATAACTGTGAGTTGGTTACCTGAAGTAGCACACTAGACACATTAGTTTGGAAGTGATCCAATCTCTTAGGAATCAATTTAATAAGTTTCTCCTCCAAGGCTACACAAAATGGTTGTAGTTTGGAATCAATTATATAGGTAAGATATTTTTAAGTATCTTTCCTCATAGTACATTCCCTTAGCGTATCAGGGGACACCTGAAGTCCAGCACTATCTTTCAAATGTATATGACTTCCCTTTATAGGTCCTGACACCCTTTTCACATTTTTAGCCCTTCCCTCCTTCCTTCTCTTTTTCAGAGGTGGGAGTTCACCTGTGAGAAATCTGGAATTAGTTCCTTGCTTGATTCCTTAATTGGTCTTGCATCCTGCGAGGAAAGATGCAGAGAGTGTGCGTTTATTCCAAGCTGGGGTGGGTCGGAGTTCAAGGCCTTTCGCAGTGGCTGTTCCATTTGTGTAGACTTTACAAGTACAATAGGCTCCAGGGATGGCCTCTGAGAGAGTTTCTGTACAGCCCCGATCTTAACCTCCACTTGCTCTAATTCAGTCTCTATAGCTCCCATAACATAGGATAAATATTTTTTTAATTGAAAATTGGGCTGGGAAGCCCAAGCCACTTTTCCCCCTTTGCACATTATTCTTTCTCTTCCCCATTAGACTAGGTGTCTCACATACCTTAATTTTCCCGCACACAGCAAGGATCACTCAGCATGCTGGGAAAAGTGAGGGGGCCCGATCTGACCTCTTCCGGCTGATGTCAGGCGAAGACGGGCCCAGTCTTGAGTCAGTTAGGAGGTTTGATATTTTGCTTTGTGGTTTTGTTACACGTGGATTATTTCTATCCCAAAGTTTTAGTTCCTTCTCTTTGGCAGAGCACTCCAGAGTCCAGATTACATGAAATGAACCTTTGCCGGTGCATGTATTTCTAAAATGTCAGTACTACATGTATTGTACGAGGGCTTGTGAACCTGTACAGAGCTCTGAAACTGGTCCCCACCAACAGTGAACAATCCATTCATCTCTTTTTACATCATTCTGGTAGATGCTATTCTTTCTAAAAAAAAAAAAAGGGCTAAGAAAAAGTGCAAGGACAATGCCCTATAGAATAATACCCTCATTCACCATAGATCAAAACCTATTTAAAAAACATGCAGATATTTTTCTTCATGTCCCCAAAAATACCTTTAACAATTATTTCCAATTACTTCAGTTTATAAAAAGAACAATTGAATTAATTTTCAAACAAAACCACAGTGAATGAAATCAGTTTTTCTTATACCAGCATGTTATATGAGTAACCATGATATCAATATCAATTTCTTCAGATTACAATAACACTTTTTTCAAACAAAGTAATGATTTATCATTAATTATAATAGTAGCCTAAAAGAAACCCACTGCATATGTTCACAAAACAAGCAAGCTTTGTTTCTTGCATATTTGGCTATTCCCAACTAAACTCTTTGGCAATGTGACAATGGCAACCACATACATGTTACAAAAATCTATCCAGAGTCCCATGCCCTTGTGCCATTTTGTGGCCCTAGTCAAAAAAAAGTTAAATCAAGTCCTAATGAGGCACCAGAGCATTCTCTCTGGCAAGCCAACATGTTTCAAGCCCCATTCCGAGATCTTCATCAGGGCTAGTTTAATTCACATGCAAAACACACACATATGCCACTTCCCCTTGGTGGGAACTTCACCCATGATGTTTCTGCATTTATCACCAATTCTTCGTGCTGTGAACATAACCAACAAACCTAAAGTCAAACGCTTGTGTCTTGTATTAAAAAAATAATGAATGTCCCATCCCCATAAATCACTGATTAATTTGAAAAAACTCTCACTGATTCAGTAGGTCAATGCTTGCAGTGGGAAAAAAGAACAGGCGGAAGGTCAAGAGAAATTACCATTTACACTTAGCAATACAAGGCTAATATTACAGAGACACTTGTGTGGCTAGGAATTGTCCATACCCTCACCAACATTAATGAGTTTCTTACTCTGAACTTTTTTATGCACTGGGCAGTGCAACTTGCATCTGCATGTCCGTATCCAATAAACTCATCTCCAGAACTGCTTCATCCGGACCAGAGTGTTTCCGAGCTGCTGGTCACAGTTCCAACTCCCGTACCACAAACACGTCTCCAGAGCACCTTTGACATTTGACAGTTATACTACCTGTACACGATTTGCATAGTTTTGACAATGGACATACCTAAAAGTCAAATATAAGAATTGGAGTTTGTTAAATATACACCAATTTTTTGAAGTTACAGCAGAGGCAGTGGAGTGACACAAAATGATGCC
This sequence comes from Pleurodeles waltl, assembly GCF_031143425.1. Lineage (NCBI taxonomy): Eukaryota > Metazoa > Chordata > Amphibia > Caudata > Salamandridae > Pleurodeles > Pleurodeles waltl. Next base: position 832,285,241 of record NC_090436.1, on the reverse strand, counting down.
TCCCCCCGCAGAATGCAATGAGGGCCACCTGGGTCCCAACACATTTTCACTAGTTTTGGCTGAATGGAGCCCCACAGAAAGGTTTGCCCCTGTTTTGCAGGGGATCCTAGGGCCTCTGTCAAACCCCTGAGCAGATGTTGTAAGAGGTAGTTATCATGTTGTCGCCTGAAAGAGGTCCAAAAAATTTCAGGTCTAAATCCATAATGTAAAGAAAAATGATAAAGTTAAAATATAGTTTAATTGCTTGAAATTCAATTTGTGCATTAATCACAGTCCTCATACTATATCCACATAGTTTAAGATAGCACATGCGAAAATGGAAAAAGGTATAACGGATCAAATATGTAATAAAAATAATTAGCATGAGTGAGGGGAAAGAGAACGGATGGGGGTAAAAGATTCAGTTTCAGGATGGAGTCAAATATTTACCAAGTGTCTGCATGTGGGATAATTACCTATAGCATTTTTTCACTTCTCAAGGAGTGGTGTTGGGTCAACACATTTGCTCTAAAAGTAAAGTGAGGGGATCAGCATACATCTAATTCACGGTCAGAATATGTGTTTTCATATGTGCCATTTCCATCTGGGCGTCTCAATCATTGTGCTGTTGCAGCTTGAGAATCATTATCTTTGCCCAAAAAAGAAGTCAGTGGTAATTTCTATTTCATTTGCTCTCTACAAAGACTGCAGATATTCCTCTAACAAAGAGCTTCCTAAACCTTTTAGAACCACAACCCATTTTTTAGTATGACAAACTTTTGCGACACACCTAGCTTTATGGACATGAGGTGGGCGATTTCTTAATGTGATAAAGCATTGTGTGGTGACGCATTGTTTTTGCAGACAGCACACTTTCCATTGAAATGGTCACTAAATTTGCACAGCGATACATTTTTGTAGATAAAACTATACTGCACACATATGATAATGTAGGAAAATTGGGTTTGAATGAATTTTTAGAATTTGTGCATCACCAAATAAAGCGTCTTGATTTGTTCTGATCCTACAAAAATCTTTGTTTCCATCACAAAAAATGTGCTTCATTTTGCTTTCCTAACTATTTAATGGCTACAGGTAATTTAGAAGTATTTACGTTTTGTTTGTGTTAGAAAAAAATGAATGACATCCTTCAGCTTTCCTTTTACTCTTCATTTATGCCAGCAGAACTATCACATAATTCAGTTTATTTTATTTTCTCTGACTGAAAGTGAGAGCAGTTCTTAAACACCATAATCTATGTTAAAAAATAAGCAGCAGAAGACAGCCTGACATTTGACCTCTGTCTTTGAAGCTTAGGAAATATGACAGATACTCGCAGAATTTAAAGGAATCTTTATTTCAGTGGCGTAACGAAACCGGAGACCCCTGGACTCACCCACTCCAGGTGCTGTGCTGAGGGGGGCTCCTGGAGCTCGGGGGTCTCCAGTCACCACAGGGGGTGCTTAATTTATTGCCTGATCTTTGGCGACCCATGACCCAAACACTGGTCTAAGACATTCTTGCATTTCCCAGGACTTAAGGGGAAGCTGATAAGGAAGTGTGCAAGTTCGGACTGAGAAAACCAAAGTCATCTCTGACTGCAGTACTCATATTAGTGTTTGATGATTGAACCCAAATCACTCCATAGGAAATTGGGGAAGGTATCACCTCAAGACCTTTTGGGAAATTTTGATGCCAAACTCTGCATTTTATAGCACATTTTTACACAAAGTACAGGCTAAAGCTTAAAAGCATCAGGTTGCACTAAGCATGAGGATCCTGGATTATTAACTGGGAGATGGCGCCGCAGTGTTCATAAAACAGTGACTTGTTATGTAAATACATTTTCAATAGGAAAGTTTCACAGATCCCTCATTGCTAAGGTACACCGTCTCGTCTTCAGAAAATCTGAGTAAAATATGAAGCAGCACCAAAAAAAGCATTAAAATGAAGATATTGATTAAAATGAAGATATTGATAATCCCAAACTAATTTACTGCAATTTAGAAAAATGTAATGATTTAAACAAGTTTAAAATGACAACTATTAATATCGGAATAAGGTGATATGAATATTTGATAAAAATGTGAAAAGGATTTATAGGACACAATGAGGATGTAAAGTCAAGTGCAATGGCAAACACAACCACCAGAAGCCACTCTTGTATCATCAATGAAAAATTGTTAACAGCAAACTGTGCTGCCTCACAAAAGTCAGCAGGACAGGTGCAATTGTAGTTGCTGTACATGCTGATGCACTCAGAAATGGTTCTACAACTCTCAGTACTCCGAATATCTTCCTGGTGGTTCCCCCTAAAGTCCATAAACAGCAAGGGACTGCTTTCCAAAATCTATGGTGCGGTTAACAGGAAGAGACAGGCTCATCCATTTTCTTCAGCCAGGGCTCCAGAACAGGCCTGCTGTTCTTTTGTGATCTAACCTTCTTGACCTTTATAACCTTGGGGCCAAAGATTCAAACCATCTGGCCTTTGATAGATACTTCTGAAGTGTGCTTTTCAGGAAGAACCAAGCAAAGGCAAAGTCGCTGTAAAGGCAAACACCTAAAGGAGATTATTTCCCTTCTTTTCATCTCCAAGTGCTCTTATGTTCTCTTAAACCTTTACTATAGTTCCTATTTTTTAATGAATTCTCACACTCTGTTATTCTGAGGGTCATTGAAGATGGCAGGGCCCCCTGGAAGCTCTGGCACTCCTTAAGCACTTCCAGGATTTGGTTTATGAATATGAGAACCACCACTTGCTTCCAGCAGGTGACCCACTCATACTGGATCTGGGTCCTGGTTACCTCCTGCAGGGACGAGTTTTTATCCAGCTTATTTTTAGGTTAGGCCTTTATCAAAGGCAAGCTCACACCAAGCCCTGTTTGTAATAAAATGCCGCTATCAGGATTCCTGCATGTTCTCTTTATCCATATCTGTCTCCTTCCTACATATTCTTAGATAATTAAGGGTTGATATTGCTGTAGTAAAATCCATCTCTGCCTTTTGACATCTGCCATCAAGATATACAAGCTTAGAGATAATTTATTCAACACTGAGTACTACTATGGATTTCTTTTAGGTGTAGCCTCGGGTCGCAGGTGCGACCCTAGCACTTCCATTATAACCACTGGGACTTCCTTTGGAGCCCCTGCTCTTAGAGTGCCACAATGGAAGTGCTATTGTGCAATAACTATTATTTTATTTTAACAAAGCTGGTGTTCAATGACAGAAGCTGCATGAGACCAAACTTGATGTACACCGGGAACAATTTCAATTTACTAAGCAGATACTGCTACCATTTGTACAGCTCTGCCAGGGTGTTACCTGACAATGACACTGCTAGGTCTCCCTGACCCCTAATATGAGCTCTACTGGTTTATAGTTTCTGTACTATTCCACTGTGTCCTAAAAGGGCTAGCTATGCCAATTGGACATGATACTTGCAGCATTGTTTACAGGTCAGAATACATGTACAAAATATTTGGGAGGACCCCAAAAAGATGAGTATCTCTACAGGATGTTTTAGAAAAATTAATAACAATTTTTACAGCACGGTTTCCACAATTTCAAAGTGTCTTAAGGGGTTACTCCCACATAGTCAATTACAAGTTGTGACAAGCAACCATTATCCTCCCCAAGGCTGTTGAGGGTCCAAAGTCCTCAGACAACCTTCCGAAATAGGTGGCAAATATTTGTTTATGAGCCCACTCTCCTTTATATGTGCTGTATTGTCACCAATATTAAAGGCATGGAGAATTTCCAGTTAAGCAACATTACATTACCCATGATTTTTCACAATATACATGTAGTCTTATTAAATTGTTTCCACTAACTACACCTAGTCAATGAAGGCAGCCTACCTTTAAATTACTAAATCTAGAGGCATATTTATACTTTTTGGTGCAATATTGCACTAACGCAGTTTCGCATCAAAAAGTTTTGCATTGGCTTGCACCATTCTTAAGTGCTAGCTGGGCACCATAATTATGGAATGGTGCAAGCCGGCGCAAAGGGTAGTCTAGCGTAAAAATTAAATGCCGGGTGGATGTGGGGGTATGGTAGAAGGGGGTTGTGCACCAAAAACCATCCATACCGTTGGACTTTTTTCCTTTTGCAGGGTCATCTCCAGTCTTTTTGCCTCCTTCCTCCTATTTTTTCTGACCTGTTGTTGTTGGCTTTAAGACTCTGGACACTTTACCACAGCTAACAAGTGCTAAAGTTGCCTCTGTGTAAATTGTATTGTTGATTGGCTTTCCATGATTGGCATATTTGATTTACTAGTAAGTCCCGAGTACAGTGCACTAGAGGTGCACAGGGCCTGTAAATGAAATGCTACTAGTGGGCCTGCAGCACTGGTTGTGACACCCACATTAGTAGCCCTTTAATCATGTCTCAGACCTGCCACTGCAGTTTCTGTGTGTACAGTTCTAAACTGCCAATTCGACTTGGCAAGTGTGCCCACTTGCCAGGCCTAAACCTTCACTTTTTATACATGTAAGGCACCCCTAAGGTAGGCCTAAAGTAGCCCCACGGGCAGAGTGCATTGTATTTTAAGGGTGGGACATGTACTTATGTGTTTTACATGTCCTGACAGTGAAATACTGCCACATTCGGTTTTCACTGTTGCAAGGCCTGTCTCTCTCATAGGTTAACATTGGGGCCGCCTATAAATATTATTAAAGTTCAGATTCACTTTGGGAGCAGATAGACATGTGGAGTTTGGGGTCTCTTAACTCACAATTTAAAAAAACATCTTTTAGTGAAGTTGGTTTTTAGATTGTGTGTTTGAAAATGCCACTTTTAGAAAGTGGGCATTTTCTTGCTTAAACCATTCTGTGACTGCTTGTTTGTGGATTTCCTGTCTGGGTCAGTTTAACAGTTGGGCTGTTTGCACTGCTCCTCTAGACAGTGACACAAAGCAAGCTGGGGTGAAGTGGAGGAGTGGTCACTTGCACCTGAAAGGGCTGGGCCTGCCTTCAAACAATGCAGTTTCCAACCCCGTAGTGTGTGTCTGGGACCTGGCCTGGGCAAGGCAGGATCTTTAAAACAAAAGAGACTTCTCTTTGAAGTAGGCCTACTTCAAAGGCAGAAAGGGGTATAAGAAGAACACCTAAAAACCCTGAAAATCAGATCACTGATGAGCTGAGGAGAAGTGCTGCCCTGCCTGTGATTGTGCTTTGTGGAGCTATCCTGCAGTTGCTGCTTCTGCCTGTGAAAGGGAACAAACAATGGACTTTGTTGAGCATTCCTGCTTGAGAAGAATCTCCAAGGGCTTTGACTGAGCTTGCCCCCTGTTCTGAAGTCTCAAGGCCATCAAAGACTTCTCCTACCAGCATCTCTGCTGAGACTCCTGCCCTGACAAATGGTGCCCTATCCAGTCCCTGGGACCTTGAAAGGAGAAGCTGGTAAAAGTCCAAGAAAACCAACTTCACCCGACTCCAGGCCAACGCCGCTACCGAATCCCCTGACACAGCCTGCAACCGACTCTGTGGTCCTCACTGGAGTGCGACGACCCTCGCAGGCCCGACACCGCTGCAGCCCTGCCGAGTCCACGACTCTGTGGAAGTCATTGCACCACATCGTGACCAACGCCGTCCGAAGTGCACGGATTCAATGCTTCACACCAACGCCGCCTCACCTCCACCACTCCGCAGCAAGGACCCGGCGCTGCATCATGACGCCTCCGCTCCTTCGCCTTGCAGCACCGGAACTCATGCCGCCTCGGATCCAGGGACGCCGCAATCCCCGACTTCGCACATCAACTTTTTCTCACAGTTTACTAAGGTACTGTACCTAGGGGTCTGCGTGACTCTGTTCCTGGCGCCGTTGGCATCGGATTGTTTTGAACGACTTTGTCATGATGTTGTGTTATCACCTCTTCAAAGCATTTTGTGTTTCTAAGTGCTATTTTGGAGTTTAATCTTTAAAAATTCATAACCTGACTTGTGTATGTTGGATTTTTTGCATTTTGGTCTTGTTTTGTTTAGATAAATATTGGCTATTTTTCTAAACCTGTGTTGAGTCATTTTGTGGTGTTTTTACTATATTACTGTGTGTGTTGGTACAAATACTTTACACATTGCTTCTAAAATTAAGCCTAGCTGCTAGTGCCAAGCTACCAAGGGGGTGAGCGGGGTTAGCTGAGTGTGATTCTCCTTTACCCTGACTAGAGTGAGGGACTTTACTTTGACATGGGGTAACCTGACTGCCAACCAGAGACCCCCTTTCTAACATAGATGATCAGCGGTTGGAATTGGACCTGTATTTGTGCCTGACATACAGTGATTTAGAGTAAACTACTGTTTTCAGTACAGACCATTACGGGACCACATACAGTTTTTCCTATTTGTTCTCTGGTGTCCTGCTGGATAGTGTGACTTTTTTGGATACTGTTTTTTGATTGCACCTGTGAGGCCTTTGCAGAATGGAAGTCAACTTTTGGCACCTAGAGATCTATTCAGTGGGGGAGCTAAAAGGTTTCTGCAAAGAAAGGGGACTGGCTGTGAAGAGAAGGGCTACAAGGTGGGTTCTTGAGACAGCCCTATTTCAGTAGGAGAAGAAACGCTGGGAAGCAACCATAACAGTTGGGTCTGAGGAGGAGGACTACTCTGAGGAGGAGGACAGTGGCCCTGAAAGGGAACAAGTGAGAAATGAATGGCTTCTAGCTCAAGAGCACAGGCTGAGAGACCTAGATGAAGAGCTTGAGAGGGCTGAAGCTGAGAGAGCCTTAGCCCTGGAAAAAGAAATGTCTGTAGTTCATGGACTGAGTTGTAAAGAGCTGAAGGTGGAAGTCATGAGGGCTGAATCCAGTTCAGATGGTGGCAGCAAAAATCTTATGTTCAGTGCTGATGAAGAAGTGCACATGCCCAGAGACTTGGTGCTCAACTTGAAGGAAGGCGTTTACATACACTAGGAGGTTCAGGGGTATGAGGTAGCTCCAGCAGTGCTCAGGGTCCCTGAGGTGGATTGGGGAACTGGCATGGGGTCATATTCCTTGTGTGGGACACTCTACTGGGTCTAGGTGAGAGTGACAGGGAGAGGGGTTCGACCCAGGTAGAGGTCCTGATTGTAGAGTGTGAAGACATCACAGAAGAGTGTGGGTTGAGTGTCAGGGACAGTCAGGTGCTGTATCACCAGTCTTGGATGGTGATGTTGGGTACTTTTTCAAGGCTGAGTCACTGGATTTTCGGGTGAAGGGTAGTTTGGTTAACTCATGTGAGGGGCTGCGTAATGTGATTGCTGGAGAGCATATGCCCAGTCTTTGTTTTGCAGAACTATGCCAACACCAGGTGGAGTGTGAGTTCTCTGACCCCAGAGAAATTGCACTGGAGGCAGACCTCTGGGTGAGCACCAGAGATTCTGGACAGGCATTTGGGGGTGCCCCTGAAGGGAGTGGCATAGGTAATTCGCAACCAGGTGAGGTAGGAAAGGCTTGCAGTGTCCCAGGTAGGTCCCAGTGTAGTGCGATGGGTGAGGGATCCCATGTCCGGTCTCAAAATAGAGGGAATGGGGGTGGGATGAGTCCCAGGGTGCCTGAGATCCAGTCCCAGGTCCTGGAGGATTCCATGAGTGAATGCCAGGAGGGGACCCTAGCCTGTACCATGGGGCCATCTGCTGAGGGAGACCCCATAGTGTCAGGAGAACTTGGGGGGTGGCTGTAGCCAGCGTCCCGTGGGTTCTGGTGTCTGGCAGTACCACTCCTAGTGAGGGGGTGCCGAAGTCCAGACAGACGGTTGAGAGGGGGTTGCGGGACCCGGATGAGAACCTGGAGGGTCGGGGCTTAGCTGTGAAGTCAGAGCCCCCCAGGAATTACCTTGGTGATACCATTTCTGGGCTGGGGAGAACCAGGCTCTGCCAGGTGGGCAGAGTTCAGGGGACCAGCACGAGCCAGACTCTCATTTGGCCCTTAGGAAAGGTGTTTCCTTTGTGGGGGGGTAGGTGTGCTCCCCAGGAAGTCCTGGTTTGCCAGGCAGTGGTCCAGCCTGAGAGTGGTGACTCTAGGTTGGATGGTCAGGTTCAGGGGGTAAGATCTGATCTGGTGGGGGGTAAGTGCTCCCCAGGGAGTCCTGGGTTGCCAGGCAATGGTCCAGTCTGAGGGTACAGACGCTAGAGTGGAGGATTAGGTGCAGAGGGTAAACTCTGACCTGATCGGGGGGGTTTACTCAATCATCCCCCGGTGTGATTTCTAGGGGTACTCTCCATGGTGGGGGGGTGCAGGACCCCAGAAGGAAGGGCAGGGAGAGAGAAGCCTCACCCCTAGCCCTGGTCCAACCTGAAGGTACAGACCCGACCGCAGGATGGAAGACCAGTTGCAGGTAAGCATCCCTGCACTGGTGGGAGAATTGTGCAGGACTGCTTCCACAAGCAGCCTGGCAATTCTGGACTCTGGGGGTGCTGCTCCTAGGGGGTGGGTACAGAGCCCCAGAGGGGAGGACCAATGTCAGGCTGTCATCTCTGACCTGGTGGAAGGGAGAGTGATCAAAGGGTGCCAGGCACCTGGGGCTACCGTCCCTCACTCTCCACAGTCACAGTGGTTGTAGAGCCTTGAAAGGCCTGGGGCCTGGCTCTCATCCCTAAAAGCTGTCAGTAGCTACTGTGGCTTGCTGTGCTGGTGGACAGAGTTGCCCCTGGGGGAACAGGAGTCACACCCCAGGTGTGGAGTGGGCCACACCACTGTGTTGGCCATGATGGTACTATCTGCCCCCGGGATATATCTGTGAGCAAAGTATGTTTAGGTGCTACACTGATGGTATCTGCAGGTGAGGAGAGGGGTTCCTCATGGGTTAGCTTAGTGGGCCCTGAGAGTATGGACCGAGGGATCCAACTGGAGTCAGGAAGGCCTAGAACTAGAACATGCCCCTGTTGTTGTGGGCCTGGGTCCCTGTTCTATTGCCCCAATCAGGGAAGACCATCAAGATATTGATTGGTCTCCCCTGGCTTTAGGCTGATAGGGGGTCATGTTGGACTTTTTTCCTTTTGCAGGGTCACCTCCAATGTTTTTGCCTCCTTCCTCCTATTTTTGTCTGACCTGTTGTTGTTGTTGGCTTTAGGACTCTGGGCACTTTACCACTGCTAACCAGTGCTAAAGTGCATATGCTCTCTATGTAAAATGTATTGTTGATTGGCTTTCCATAATTGGCATATTTGATTTACTAGTAAGTCCCTAGTACAGTGCACTAGAGGTGCCTAGGGCCTGTAAATCAAATGCTACTAGTGGGTCTGCAGCATGGTTGTGCCACCCACATTAGTAGCCCTGTAATCATGTCTCAGACCTGCCACTGCAGTGTCTACAGTTCTAAACTGCCAGTTCGACCTGGCATGTGTACCAACTTGCCAGGCCTAAACCTTCCCTTTTTATACATGTAAGGCACCCCTAAGGTAGGCCCTACGTAGCTCCACGAGCAGGGTACAGTGTATGTTAAAGGTGGGACATGTACTTATGTGTTTTACATGTCCTGACAGTGAAATACTGCCAAATTTGGTTTTCACTGTTTCAAGGCCTACCTCTCTCATAGGTTAACATTGGGGCTGCCTTTAAAATATTATTAAAGCGCAGATTCCCTTTGGGAGCAAATAGACATTTGGAGTTTAGGGTCTCTGAACTCACAATTTAAAAATACATCTTTTAGTGAAGTTGGTTTCTAGATTGTGTGTTTGAAATGTCACTTTTAGAAAGTAGGCCATTTCTTGCTTAAACCAATCTGTGACTCTGCTTTTTTATGCATTACCTGTCTGGGTCAGTTTAACAATTGGGCTGTTTGCACTGCTCCTCTAGACAGTGACACAAAGGGAGCTGGGGTGAAGCCTGCATATCCTGATGGGCCATCTGGGCTGAGGGGAGGGGAGGAGTGGTCACTTACACCTGAAAGGGCTGTGCCTGCCCTCGCACAATGACGTCTCCAACCCCCTAGCGTGTGTCTGGGTCCTGGCCTGGGCAAGGCAGGATCTTGAAAACAACATAGACTTCTCTTCGAAGTAGGCCTACTTCTAAGGCAGAAAGGGGTATAAGAAGAGCACTCAAAAGCCCTGAAAATCAGATCACTTCTGGAATCAAGAGGAACTTCTGCCAAGGAAAAGAGCTGGAGAGCTGAGGAGAAGTGCTGCCCTGCCTGTGACTGTGTTTTTTGGAGGTATCCTGCAGTTGCTGCTTCTGCCTGTGAAAGGGGGCACAAAACTGACTTTGTTGTGCATTCCTGCTTGAGAAGAATTTTCAAGGGCTTGGACTGAGCTTGCCCCTGTTCTGAAGTCTCAGGGCCATCAAAGACTTCCCCTACCTGCCCTGACAAGTGGTGCCCCATCCAGTCCCTGGGCCCTTGAAAGGAGAATCCTGGAGAAAATCCAAGAAAACTGACTTCAGACGACTCCGGGCCAACGCCGCTGCTGAATCCCGTGACGCCGCCTGCAACCGACTCCGTGGTCCTTGTTACAGTGCGACGACCCTTGCAGGCCCGACACCACTGCAGGCCGCCGAAGTCCGTGACTCCTTGAAAGTCACTGCACCACGTCGTGACCAGCACCGCCCAAAGTGCGCAGATTCAACGCATCGCACTGAGCCGCCTCACCTCCACCACTTCGCAGCAAGGACCCGACGCCTCTTCATGACACCTCTGCTTCTTCGCCCCGCAGCACCAGAATCAACGCCTCCTCGGATCCAGTGACACCACGATCGCGGACTTCACGCACCGGCTTGTTCTCACAGTTTACTAAAGTACTGTACCTGGGGGTCTGCGTTACTCCATACCCGGAGCCGTTGGCGTTGCATTGTTGGGAACAACTGTCATGACACCGTGTTATCACTTCATCAAAGCATTTTGTGTTTTTAAGTGCTATTTTTGAGTTTAATCTTTAAAAATTCATAACTTGACTTGTGTATGTCAGATGTTTGTCGTTTTGGTCTTGTTTTGTTTAGATAAATATCGGCTATTTTTCTACACCTGTGTTGAGTCATTTTGTGGTGTTTCTACTAAATTACTGTGTGTGTTGGAACAAATACTTTACACATTGCTTTTGAAGTTAAGCCTACCTGCTCATGCCAAGCTACCAAGGGGGTGAGCGGGGTGATTAGACCTGATTAGAATGAGGGTCCTTACTTGGACCAGGGGTAACCTGACTGCCAACCAGAGACCATATTTCTAACACATACCACATGACTCCTGTCTTAAAAAAGATATGAGTCATGCCCACTGCCCCAATGGCCAGCACAGGGGACCAGGGTCCCCTGGGCATGGCCATTGAACCCAGTGCCATGTAGGGGGGCCCATTTCTGGGCCCCAAATGGCTTTTTAAAAAAAATACTTACCTATACTTACGTGGGATGGGGTCCCCCATCCTCCGCTGTTCCTCTGGTGTGGGTGAGGGTGTCCCTGGGGTCTGGGGAGGGAACCTGTGGGCTTATTCCATGGTGTTCTGCCATGGAAATGGGCCACAGGTCCTCTAACACCTGCCCTGACCAAGGCATTAAATAATGGTTCAAAGCAAGCTTTGCACCATTATTTGACACCTCCTCCCCCATGTGTGATTTTAGCATGGGGGATAAATATGCCACTAAGGCCATAGAGTCATTTTTTGCACGGGAACGCCTACTTTGCATCTTATTGACGCAAGGTAGGTTTCCACATCCCAAAAATGACATAATCTCTAAAGTATAAATATGGAGTTAGTTTTGCACCGCATTTGTGTAAAAAAAAGACACAAATTCGGCACAAAACAAGTATAAATATGCCCCCTAATTTATCCAAGCTGCAATAGACCAACTAAGTTTGAATTAATTAAGAGTAACTGTACTAACCTCACCTAGGTGAGGGTAAAAGAGAACTCTAGCCCACTGTGTGTTGACCCAGCTGCACGATATACATTTGTAAATCTGCACTAAGCCCCCCAAATCTGAAAAAATGTTGAGAGTCAGGCACTATTAATTTACAGTTAGTACAAATACAAAGGACTGTGCCATTTTTTAATTTCTAATAACAGAAGGTTGGAGGTTTTGAGGAAGATTAAAAAAAGACATGTAAGAATGCATTACTTCTGTAGTACTACTTCCTGCACTCAAAAATGCTTTTGGGAATCAGCCCCGTTGTTATCGGGAAATCATTGCAACTGTGCATTCCTCTCCTACAGAGCTTTTACTGAGGCTGTTCTTAGATGAGAACCTTCTCTAAGGGCTCCCTATCCAAGGTAAAGCTTTCAGATGTCTGCGCTGACCTATTCTTTCTCTAGATCATGAATTGGGTTTTGGAATAGTTGTTTTTATAGTGCTTTCTGCTTCCAGTTAAAAGACATTTTATTTAAAGTCATTGCCAATAGCAATGATTCATCGGCATACAGTAACACAGGTGTGTTAATTCTGTGAACAATTGCCAGTTCCAGTAGGACAGTGGTGACACATTTGTGGAATTTGTGGATCTCATCATGCATCCTTAGGGTGATTTAATGCATTAATGGGATACATATATTTGTATTGCTATATCTAATTGTGGCCAGAGTTTATTGCACATTGAGGTTCAGTGTTTCAGGCTTGATAGAAGAAATGGTCATGAACCTGAAAGGGATAATGTAAGTTAGTGATCCTTGGGAGAATCTGCAGGAAGAACAGAAACTATTGCAGGGTTTGGAGGTTCACACTGGGTACGTTTGGAGTCTTACTGCATGAGCAATCACTTGTTTGGCAAGGGATGGCCCTCTTTCTCATCAGCTGAGAGGTTTGCGATTCAGTCTCTGCTGAGGTAAAATACAGAGTCCTTGTGTGTGGAGTGAGAATCGTTTGGATCTCAGATGGGAGTGATATGCATCACTGTCAAAGATGACAGACACATCTCGTGGAGTCTGCCAATAGCGTGCCATGTGGTCATTACATTGGAGTGATCTGTTCATATATTACACATCCGGAGTAACTGCCAAAGTCATCATTGATAATATAAAGGAAGAGGAGAGGACCTACATATGATTTGCCGATGTAGTACTAAAGAGTAAGAATATTATTTTGAAACATAGGTATATGTCCAGTGTACAGATATGAAGTTAGAAGTGAGAGCCCTATTGGACTGGACTACCATAGGTGCAGAAGTGTACTTCTAGGGGGAAATGTAAGTGGTATCGATATTACTGATATTACCTGCTGCACACTATTGTATAATATTATATTCAGTAGAAGGGTACCCTAAATTATGGTAATGCAAATTTGCAGTGGGGTTATTTCACCTTAGGTTTATATTAGCAGACAATGTTAAAGGAAGAGCCATAGGGGTTCTTATTTGATATAACAAAATACATGCCCACTAAATATAATAAAGTCCAAGCCCAGCCCAATAGCAGAATGTGGGGATTTGAACACTTCATTTAGATTTGAAACAATGTAATGAGATGGCTTTTATGAATTTCTGTTTCTGAGTTGGAAGAAATTAACTTTATTGTCAAAACGTTTATTTTCAGAGTTATGCATTAAAATGGAAACAAATTGGCCAATCACACAAACAGTATTTACAGCTCCTACAGAAAACATGGTATAAAAGTTTTGAGATACCAAGGTGTCATTTTTGTTCGTTGATACATATTAAGTTCTGTTTCTCAATTAGGAAAATATGAGTCATTTAATTCACAATGTTCAGTCTGATACAAATTGGTTAAAATGTTGGCTAGTTTAATTGGGGGGAGACTGGAATTATTTGGACATGTGATAAACACTAATAAAAGTGCAGAAAAGAAGAAGTGATAGTAGACCAAATCTAACTGTCAATAGTGTAGTTCTACCTCTTCATTAAGACCTTGTTTAACCATGTCCAGTTCAAGAATCCAGGAATTTTACCTCTGTCTGAGGGTAGTTCATGCTTTTGTTCCACAGCATTTATGGACATATGGTCAATTGCAAATAAATTAAAGTTCCTTAAGTACTTGTAGCATTTATTGAAGTGTTAGATCAGTGGGAATTTGCACTCACTTTCATAGATGTTCCAGTAATGTTCCTGTATTTGTGTCTTCAAACATCCCATAGTGCTGGCTAAATCTGCTAGTTGGCTATTAGGTATAGTGCACAAGTATTGTTTCATGTAAGCTATTGCTAATTCTGTAAGTTGTGTTCTCCTCGTATTGATATACTGTTTTTATGTACTCTAAACTTGTTGATGTACAAGCTGTTTGTTTAAGAAGATGAGGAATTGTTCTCCTCATCTCACCTTTGAAGTTTAAGTTGCATAGCAGAGTCCTAGAAAGATCTCCACTTCTTCCTGTGCTGTTCATTTCTTCTATGTGAAAAGCTAACTCTGCTTCTTCTACACAGAAAATGTCTACTTCAAATGTTTTGGGGCACTCTTAGCACTGCTCTCTTCTAATTGTTAATCAATTAGTTTAATGATATCTGACCTATGACTGACCACCTTGAGGATGGAAACTTTCTGAGCTAGGGGTTAGAATTGACTGAATTCTGATAGGGATCTAACCTTGGCCAATTGTTTCACTGGAAGTAGTTAAAAAATAGTCTTCCAGTTGGTGTTCATGGAGGTGCCAACCTCAGGCAGTAAGCTCATTTGATCTAAAACGGAATCACAGCTACAAATATTAACTATTGAGCTAATATTTCAGATAAACTAGGAATTCGTTTTTGCCTTTGGCAAGAATCAATAATCTTGCATATTTGTATATATTACCTACTGCTGGTCACCAGTTGGTAGTTCTAGTTAGAACCTAGTTTCCATTCGAAAAGTTTTTTTTGACTTGGCTATATCTTCGGTGCCATTTGACGAATCTTAATGAAATTTTCAAAAAAAAGGGTCTTGTTGGATTTTGTTGCGCATGGAAAGCTTCAGAGGGATTCCTCAAGCAGGGGCCTACAAAAAGGGGAAGGGGGGGTCAAAAAAGTGTGTTTCCTATGTCAATTCCCATAGAGATTTTAGACAACTGCAGCCCGAACCACTGAACAGAATTACACTAGATTTGGAAGCTCTTGGTCCAGAAAGCACTCTTTTCATTATTTGGTGTAAATCCGTCTAGTAGATTTTAAAGAAAACCTTAGGTGTGCAAATACTTTGCGACTAATTCATGACGAATTGTGAATGCGTATGCCAGCAGGAATGCCTTGATGGGCTGGCCTCAACCTGAGCAGAAATTTGCATCTTCCATGATAAGTTATTGGACACAGTCCCTGAGATTAAAAATAATCAACAAAAGGGGAATAAGGGGTCAGAGTGGAAGTACACTGACCCCATTAGTGACATACAGGGTTCTTTGTGGGACACCTTATGCGTACTACATGTTGAAATATGTTTTTTTTTCCGCATGCAATATTACCATATGCTTTGCGATGGTTAGAGCACCCCCCATATAACGTTGCAATGAATTTGCGAATACAGATGAAACAAACAAAAAAATCACCCACACTCATATACTAAAGCACTCAGTCACAGACTCATTCACACTCACTTACAATCATTCACAGACCCACTCACTAGCTCATATACCCACTCAGAGTGTGACACACCCACTCACAGGCCAACCTACAGACTCACACACCCACTCATAGACC
This sequence comes from Pleurodeles waltl, assembly GCF_031143425.1. Taxonomy (NCBI): domain Eukaryota; kingdom Metazoa; phylum Chordata; class Amphibia; order Caudata; family Salamandridae; genus Pleurodeles; species Pleurodeles waltl. The sequence continues at coordinate 832,269,748 of NC_090436.1, read as the reverse complement.
ACACTGACACTCACACACCCACTAACAGACCCACTTTGATGCTCATATCCACTCACAGACCCACACAGATACTCACATGCCCACTCAGAGATGCACTCAGATATGCACACACCCACTCACAGGCCCACTTAGACACATACCCACTCACAGAGCCACTTGAGACGCACACACCCACTTACAGACCCACTCAGGCACTCACATCCCCACTCACAGACCCACTCAGCGTCTGACACCCACTCACAGGCCCACTTAGAGACTCTGCTCACTCACAGACCTATTCAGACACTCATGCAACTACTTACTGTCTCACTCAGGTACTCATGCACCCACTCACAGACCTTATCAGACATTCCCTCACCACTCAGACACTGATGCACCCAGTTAGGGACCCACTCCGATAGTCATGCACAATCTTAGAGTCTGAGACTGACCCTGACACAGCCACTCAGAGACCCACTCACACTCTTACACCCACTCACACACCCACTCAGAGATTCACTCACTCATTTACAGACCCACTCAGGGACTCACAAACTCACTTATAGACCCACTCAAAGATTCGTACACCCACTGACAGATCCACTTAGACACTCACAAACCTACTCAGAAACCCAGTCAGAGACTCACACACTCACTCACAGATCCACTCAGGTAGTCATGCACCCACTTAGAGGGCCACCCAGAGATTTATGCACCCACTCACAGATCCTCTCAGATACCTATGCACCCACTCACAGATCCACTCAGACACATACATGCCCATTCACTCACCCACTCAGAGACTCATGTATCCACTCACAGATCCAAACAGACACACATGCACCCACTCACTCACCCACTCAGAAACTCATCCATCCACTAACAGACTGTCATCCACTCAAGCACCCATTCAGAGGCCCACTTAGACACTCATGCACCCAATCACAAACTTACACATACACTCAAACCCCATCACAGACCCACTCAGAGAGCAATAAACCCACCTACAGACCCACTCAGATACTCGTTCAATCACCCACTCACCCACTCAGAGACTAATGCACCTACTCAGATAACTACTCACACTGTTACAATGACTCACCCACCCACTGAGAGACTCACACACTCACTTATAGTCCTACTCAGAAACTCACACATCCACCCACAGACCCACTCAGAGACTGACACACCCACTCACAAACCCTCTTAGACACTTACACATCCACTCAAAGACCCAATCAGACACTTATGGACCCACTGACAGATCCACTGAGACACTCATGCACCCAGACACAGGCTCACTCAGTGACTTGCATACACAGTATTAGAGCCACTCAGAGAGTCATACACACACTCATAGACTCACTCAGACAGTCATGCACCCAGTCACAGGCCTATTCATAGACTCATAGACCTGCTCACAGTCCCACTCAGGTACTAAGAAACCCACTCACAAGCCCACTCAGACACTCATACACTCACTCACAGGCTCAGTCAGACATTCACGCCACTACTCACAGACTCACTCGGAGAGTGATACACCCACTCACAGACCCAATCAGAGTCTCAAGCACCCACTCACCCACTCAGAGACTCATCAGTCCACTACCAGACCATCTCAGAGACTCATACAACCACTCGCAGGTCCACTCAGAGACTCACACGCCCAATCACTCACCCACTCAGACCCGCATGCACCTACTGAGAGAGTCACTCAGACACTCATGGAGCCACTCACAGACCCACACAGGCATTCACACACCCACTCATAGACTCAGTCAGAGAGTATGAAGCCACTCATCTACTTTTCAGACAGTGACACACCCAGTGTGATGCACAGAAATAATTATTGCGTTTTTAATGTGCTGGTGAATTTTGAAAATAATTAGAAAAGAGATTTTAAAAGAAAATGAACACATTTTTGGGAAATAGGGTGGCTCTGAGAAGAGCCTTTGTGTTTATTGTGTGTAGATTATATTTATATTTAAAACACAATGCAGTGTTTCAAGTTGTTGAGAAACACCCTGTTGCTTTTTTTCTGTGAAGTGTACTCCTTTCACTTCTATAGATTCCATCAATATCAAAGTACAAGTTGTTGTTGTAGATAGAGCCCATTTTATGGTTTCTGAGGAATGCAGAAACAATTTTATTAACTTGTTTCTTGGCTTTGTCTATCTGTGGACAGAATTTGCTTGAACACTTCTATTTCTGCCTTTGGCATATGTTGGAGATCACCAAGGCAGTCTGAGGGTAAAGTACCATTAATTGAGGAAAGGTATCCTTCATTAGAATTTCCAGCCCTACCCTATAGGCGTGCCCAGGTCATTGCCACCACAGTGCACAATCATGAGATGAGAATGTTGGCAATTTGTAATGCTTTCAACCAAAGGCAGAAATTGATGCCACTTTAATGCTCTCTGGCCAATCCAAGCAATGGCCACATTAGGCAAATCCAGGTCCCTGTCTACGCCACTCTTTCTAGCATACTCTCTGTCCCAAATACCAAAGCTGTGACCTACATTCCACACTCAAACCAGTTTGAAGGCAAACAGGTGTAGCACACAGGAGAAGGCTGGAGTAGAATGAGGTAGCTTTGAAAATGAAAGGCTGTTAAAATAGAGTACAGCAGTTATTTAAAAAAAATTATAGATTTCATTGGATACTGTAAATAATGCAAGAAGTTAAAATTAGGTAGTGATATTCAAGAACAAGTAAGTACATCTGTGATTGGTTGTAGTTAAAATAAAAACATGTAATGCTATTTTGGATATGCTTATAATTGGAAACAGCCAATCACACCTGCTGCAGTTGAGTTGGAGAATAATGTGCTGTTTCTAGAATGTGTTGTGAACTTCTGACCTACTGGTTCTAGTGGTTTGCTATGGAAACTCTGCTAAGAGAGTATTGGGTAAAGGGTATTAAACAGAGTGTTGTCTGTTTGTTTCAAATTACAGTTGTTTAGACTCATTCTTAATGAATAAGGGTTTGTTTTCCTAGTGAGGGCTTTCTTATGAAGTGTAGTGCAGTTGTAACGTATTAATAGTACTTAGCTAAATATGTTTTTGGATCCTCGTACTTATTCACAGATTTATTGTGGTTACACAGAGCGGCTGCACTGAGGGTCATGATGAATTTGCAAATATTCTCAAATACCCCACTGTACTGGGCTTCTTGCCAGAAGGTAAAAAAGTGTTAACACACACTAACCATTGAGAAGTAGAATTACAAAAGTAAAATATGCAAGGAACATTTTGATTTGCTAGTTTTAACAGTATCAATGACTTTAAAGTTGAAAAGGTTGCCTTTAATGGTTGCTTTGTATGAAAGTGCTGTGCCATTCTTATGCTTTGTTTTCACAGTTTCTGTGCAAGTTGAATCTATCTAACAACATCAAAAACAAATCTGACCAACCAGCTCAATTTACAGGTATGTGAATTAGAGTGTACTTTAATAAAATGAGATTGAAAAGGTATATGTGTATGTGAGGTTGATAAAAGTGAGTATGACTGAGAGTGAGAGTAGGTGTATGACAAGTTCTTTAATAATGTGTAGTGCCGGAACTGAAGAGTGTATGTGTTTTTTTTTCTGGATTGACACCTTTACATTAAAAGCTCCTTGATAAGCTGTGTAATTCTGTTTTAGTATTGGTTATGTAGGGTGTAGGTAAGTGATAGTGCTGGTTGGTATTTGTGTAGAAGCTAAGAGATGCAGTTTGAAGTGTCACTCAGTCACCAGTCACATGTGTACTTTGACACGTCTAGACACAATTAAACATGCTGCCTTTCATCTATATATATATATTGAAAAGCAGTGTCACTTACAATGCTAGTGAGAGAGGGAGAGAGATGTTGATATACAGAGACATGTTCATATAGCAGTTATATATGCAGCAGTAAGAGAGGCAGTTGTGTACGCAGTTATGAAACCCAACACTAAGCAAAATAGAAGCAGTAATAAACTTATGATAGTGTGACTAAGGTACTCATCCATCCAGTGATACAGAACGAGAAGGACTGTTACACTTATTTAGATGGGTACTGAAGTAGTGATACTCCTATTCAGTCAGGGAGACTACTAGATATTTAAACATGTGGTGCGCCTGCTTCTGCAGATACAGTGTGTGTAGTGTAATTACAAAGTGTTTTTCAAAACTTCTTATCAAGTTATATGCTTCCTTTCTAGTACATATAAGTTCCCCCTAACGTACAGATTCTGTATGCCATAGTTCACTAGGCATCAAGATATGGTTCATTCCTGACGTTGTCCCCTGCTTTGGTGCACAAATTGTTGCCTAGCGCTAATGCAGGTAGCCTTGCACTATGGTGCAAGGGTGTCTGTGTTGCAGGGATGATTGTTAGTGTGCAGGAATGGACAACTTCCTGCACATAAACAATCATTAATGGTGTTTTCCTCTTTTTATGTGTGCTGTAGAATGCAGCACACATAGAAAGAGGAATAAACTAGGAGAATAATGTTATTCCTCCCTGTTACAGCACTTTAACACCACACCTGAGGGGGCGTAGGAAACTGACGCATTTCCAGACTTGTAATTCGGTCAGATTCCATGGGTGTTGCTGTGGGAACACTCAAGCAACATCCATGGAACCCCCCCTTTCATGATGTGTTATGCTTCAAAGTGGTTCATATTTACAAGTCCATGGAAAACCACACAAAGTGGCTTTGGTGGCCCTGTAAATATGGAACAGCACACCACCAGAGCATAAAAAGAAATTACGCTCCGGTGGCACAGTGTGCCATTTGGGCCTCATAAACAAGGCCCCAGACTTTCTCTTGTATTGAGAGTCACATACCTATTAACAAAAAGATAGAGGCACTCACCCACCCAGTCAGAAAGAGACAGGGATACTTACATATTTAGTCACATGCCCACACAGCACTAATGTATCCAGTAGTAGGACAGTCAGAAGTACACACAGTTATATTCTGAACACTGAAAAATTGAGCCAGTAAGTAATACATCCAGCCAGTTACATACCGATGACTAGACCCATAGAAATATTATTACTGGTACTCATATAGTAACATAATTACTTACATATTCAGTGATACACCTAGAGAGCTACTGGATTACTTATTTATGTTTGCAGTCAGGTAGTGACTATGTAAGTCACCTATCTATGCAAGTAGCCCTTTAAATGTGTCTCAGGCCTGGTACTGCAGAGCATGTGTGTGCAGTTTGGCTCCCAGGTCGAATAGTCATTTAAATACCTTTGGTAAGAGTTAAAGTCCCTTTTTTCTACATAAAAGTGACCTCTAATCTAGGCTACAGGTAGAGGTACACAGATGCATACACTGAGACACCCAGATACACCCTAATGCATATAGTAGCAGACCCAGGCACACATTGATGCATACACTAACTCACTAAAGCACACACTCATTTGCGTACACTAACATATGCAGCACAAACTGATGTAAACAGTAACACATGCAGGAAGACATGCATACATTGACACACCCAGGCACATACTGTTGCATACGCTTAGACACCCAGAGACACACTGATACATACTGTGGAATACCCAGGCACACACTGAGGCATACGCTAAGGCAGGCAGAGACACAGAGATATATATATGAAAATTAATAGAGTTAGAATGGCTATACTATAGTACTGTAACTGTTTATGTTGTCAGTTAAATGCTTAAGCTTATAATTTAATAGTATGTAATGCAAAGCTAAATGTACTTGTTTTTTTTTAATTTCCAGACATTTACTTCCACTTAAAGCCACCTGAGAATTACCATGCCAACAAACACTAAAAGAAGAAATAAACAAAGGCAACAATACTATCTGCCTAGAAATGAGAAAAAAGGGTCAAAATACAGAGACTGTGATAAGAGAGAAAAGAGCTGCTGGTAAGAAAATAAATATGTTTCTTAAATGAGTATGTGATAAACTGCAAAGTGCTCAAAAGCAAGTAAATAAAAAGCAAAGTTTAAATCAGCTGAGAAGAGACAAACATACTTGACATTAAGAATAAAACACTGTACAATAAAGCAGATAGTTTAACCAGAAGACAGAGGCAGTTTAAGGGAATAAGGCCCTCATTACAACTTTGGTGGTCTTTTCAAAAGACCGCCGAAGCTGCGGGCCCCACTATACCGCCATATCTGGCTCCCTATTATTACTTTTCCGCTGGGCCAGCAGACAGAAACAGCGTTTCCGTCCACTGACCCAGCGGAAAAGTCACATCAACATTGCAGCCGGCTCATAATAGAGCCGGCAGCAATGTTGATGTGCAGCGGGTGCAGCTGCACCCGTCGCGCATTTCACTGCCCGAAATTCGGGCAGTGAAATGCGCAGTGGGGCTGTGCCTGGGGGCCCCTGCACTGCCAAGTGCATGGGCAGTGCATGGGGCCCCAGGGGCACCCGAGTCCCCCTTACCGCCAGCATTTCCACTGTGGACAGGCTGACGGTTGGGGATTCTGACCGCCAGGCAGAAGCCTGGTGGTATGTTGGAGGGGCCGGTGGTATGGCTGTGGCTAATGCGCCATGGTCATAATCTGCTGGCAGTACACCGCCAGCCTGTTTGCGGTGTTACCGCCAGCTTACTGCCGGCCGCCAGGGTCGCAATGAAGCCCTAAGAGTCAGAATTTTTCGTAGTACCGTCAATCAGACTCTGTTAACAACTCTGAAGTAGTATAAAAGAAGAAGAGAAGCAGTCAAACAAAATTAACGTGTTGAGGCTGTAGTTTATACATCCCCTTAAGGGGAAACAATTTATTCTGATTCTGAGTAGAATGAGAACACTGGATAAAATAATGTTGTCTATGAGGAGAAGAAGCCAAAAGAAAAGACTTCTGAATAGAAGTAACTTTTGCAACATTTTCAGTGATGAATGAAAGCATACTTCCAGTACTGAGCCTTTTTTAACCGGTTCTGTGCCCAGGACGTAATGGTTACGTCCTGAGGCACAGTGCTGCTGTGCCCAGGACGTAACCATTACGTCCTGGTCACAGAGCCCAGAGGGAGCACTAGCGCTCCCTCTGTTGGGTTCCCCCCACCCCACAAGTCAGGGATGGAAGGGGAAGCCCTTCCCCTTCCACCCCCGACCCCCCCCCAACCACCCCTGTGATGTCAACGCACGTGCGTGCGCTGATTTGTCACAGGGCTCATCATTTCTCTTTCAATCACATTGGGGAGGCCCGGAGAGGCTTCAATGGGAAGGAAATGAATTTCATTCCCTTTGAAGTCTCTCCCAGGGTTTCAAAAGCCGGATTGCTTGCAATCCGGCTTTTGAAACCCCACTAGACACCAGGGATTTTATTTTTTTTAAATGGACATAAGGGAGCGACCCCTTGGGCAAGGGTTGCTCCCAGGGGAGGCATTTTTTTGGGAAGGCCTTTTCTGCCCCCCCTGGGGGCAGAAACTTCTAGGCACCAGGGATAATTGTTTTTTTTTTCTTTTTGTTTTGTTTTCGTTCTTTTTTAGGTGGGGAGCGACCCCTTAGGCAAGGGTCGCTCCCTTCGGGGGCAAATTATATTTAGGCCATTGCTGCCCCCCTTGGGGGCAGATTGGCCTATTTTGATGAGGCCAATCTGCCCCCAAGGGGGGCAGAAACCTCTAGACACCAGGGATTTTTTGTTTTACAGATGGGGAGCGACCCCTTGGATAAGGGTCGCTCCCCTTGAGGGGCAAATTGTGTATAGGCCATTTCTGCCCGCTTTGGGGGCAGATCAGACGATTTTAGGTCAATCTGCCCCCAAGGGGGGCAGAAACCACTAGGCACCAGGGATCTTTTTTTTGCGCCGTCACGCAAGGGGAGCAACCTTGTAGGCAAGGGTCGCTTCCCAGGGGGGGTGGGGGCAAATTTATTTTAGGCCATTTCTGCCCCCCCCCGGGGGCAGATCGGCCTATTGTTATTAGGCCGATCTGCCCCCGGGGGGGCAGAAACCTCTAGGCACCAGGGCACATTTTTTTTTTTTTTTTTGTTTGTTTTTTTAGAGATGGGGAGCGACCCCTTAGGCAAGGGTCGCTCCCTGGGGGGGGGACGGAATATTTTAGGCCATTTCTGCCCCCCTGGGGGGCAGATCAGCCTATTTTGATTAGGCTGATCTGCCCCCAAGGGGGGCAGAAACCACTAGGCACCAGGGATTTTTTGTTTTACAGATGGGGAGCGACCCCTTGGACAAGGGTCGCTCCCCTTGAGGGGCAAATTGTATTTAGGGCATTTCTGCCCACTTTGGGGGCAGATCGGCTGATTTTAGGTCAATCTGCCCCCAAGGGGGGCAGAAACCACTAGGCACCAGGGATCTGTTTTTTTTGCGTCATCACGCAAGGGGAGCTACCTTGTAGGCAAGGGTCACTCCCGGGGGGGGGGTGGAGGGGCAAATCTATTTTAGGCAATTTCTACCTATTGGTATTAGGCCGATCTGCCCCCAGGGGGGGTAGAAACCTCTAGGCGCCAGGGCAAATATTTTGGTTTTTTTTTTTGTTTGTTTGTTTTTTTAGAGATGGGGAGCGACCCATTAGGCAAGGGTCGCTCTACTGGGGGGCAAATTGTATTTAGACCATTTCCGCCCCCCTTGGGGGCAGATTGGCCGATGTTAGGTCAATCTTCCCCCAAGGGGGCAGAAACCACTAGGCACCGGGGATTTTTTTTTTGCCGCCAATGTCACGCAGGGGGAGCGACCCCGTATGCAAGGGTCGCTCCGGGGGGGGGTTAGGGGGGTGGGGGGGATTTATTTTAGGCCATTTCTGCCCCCCCGGGGGCAGATCGGCCTATTGTTATTAGTCCGAAACCTCTAGGCACCAGGGCAAATTGTTTTTTTGTGTTTTTGTTTGTTTGTTTTTTTAGAGATGGGGAGCGACCCATTAGGCAAGGGTCGCTCCCCTGGGGGGCAAATTGTATTTAGACCATATCTGCCCCCCTTGGAGGCAGATTGGCCGATTTTAGGTCAATCTGCCCCCATGGGGGCAGAAACCACTAGGCACCGGGTATTTTTGTTTTGGTGCCAATGTCGCGCAGGGGGAGCGACCCCGTAGGCAAGGGTCGCTCCCAGTGGGGGGTTGGGGGGGCAAATTTATTTTAGGCCATTTCTGCCCCCCCCGGGGGCAGAAACCTCTAGGTGCCAGGGCAAATTGTTTTTTTGTGTTTTTTTTGTTTGTTTTTTTAGAGATGGGGAGCGACCCATTAGGCAAGGGTCGCTCCCCTGAGGGGCAAATTGTATTTAGACCATTTCTACCCCCCTTGGGGACAGATTGGCCGATTTTAGGTCAATCTGCCCCCAAGGGGGCAGAAACCACTAGGCACCGGGGATTATTTTTTTTGGTGCCAATGTCACGCAGGGGGACCCACCCCGTAGGCAAGGGTCGCTCCCTGGGGGGGGTGAGGGGTGGAATTTATTTTAGGCCATTTCTGCCCCCCCGGGGGCCGGCTGAGCTAGAGGCCAAAATCCACAGGTAGGCACTGTTTTCTATGAAAAAATGTGATTTGTCCACGTTGTGTTTTGGGCCATTTCCTGTCACGGGCGCTAGGCCTAACCACACAAGTGAGGTATAATTTTTAATGCGAGACTTGGGGGAACGCTGGGTGGAAGGAAATTTGTGGCTCCTCTCAGATTCCAGAACTTTCTGTCACCGAAATGTGAGGAAAATGTGTTTTTTAGCCAAATTTTGAGGTTTGCAAAGGATTCTGGGTAACAGAACCTGGTCAGAGCCCCACAAGTCACCCCATCTTGGATTCCCCTAGGTCTCTAGTTTTAAAAAATGCACAGGTTTGGTAGGTTTCCCTAGGTGCCGGCTGAGCTAGAGGCCAAAATCTACAGGTAGGCACTTTGCAAAAAACACCTCTGTTTTCTTTAAAAAAATGTGATGTGTCCATGTTGCGTTTTGGGGCATTTCCTGTCGTGGGCGCTAGGCCTACCCACACAAGTGAGGTATCATTTTTATCGGGATACTTGGGGAAACGCTGGGTGGAAGGAAATTTGTGGCTCCTCTCTGATTCCAGAACTTTCTGTCACCAAAATTTGAGGAAAAAGTGTTTTTTTAGCCAAAGTTTAAGGTTTGCAAAGGATTCTGGGTAACAGAACCTGGTCAGAGCCCCACAAGTCACCCCATCTTGGATTCCCCTAGGTCTCTAGTTTTAAAAAATGCACAGGTTTGGTAGGTTTCCCTAGGTGCCGGCTGAGCTAGAGGCCAAAATCTACAGGTAGGCACTTTGCAAAAAACACCTCTGTTTTCTTTCAAAACATGTGATGTGTCCACGTTGTGTTTTGGGGCGTTTCCTGTCGCGGGTGCTAGGCCTACCCACACAAGTGAGGTATCATTTTTATCAGGAGACTTGGGGGAACATAGATTAGTAAAACAAGTGTTATTGCTCCTTGTCTTTCTCTACATTTTTTCCTTCCAAATATAAGAGAGTGTGTAAAAAAGACATCTATTTGAGAAATGCCCTGTAATTCACATGCTAGTATGGTCACCCCGGAATTCAGAGATGTGCAAATAACCACTGCTCCTCAACACCTTATCTTGTGCCCTTTTTGGAAATACAAAGGTTTTCTTGATAGCTATTTTTCACTCTTTATATTTCAGCAAATTAATTGCTGTATACCCGGTATAAAATGAAAACCCACTGCAGGGTGCAGCTCATTTATTGGCTCTGGGTACCTAGGGTTCTTGATGAACCTACAAGCCCTATATATCCCCGCAACCAGAGGAGTCCAGCAGACGTAACGGTATATTGCTTTCGAAAATCTGACATTTCAGGGAAAAGTTACAGAGTAAAGCGTAGAGAAAAATTTATGTTTTTTTCACCTCAATTTCAATATTTTTCTTTTTCAGTTGTTATTTTCTGTAGGAAACCCTTGTAGGATCTACACAAATTACCCCTTGCTGAATTGAGAATTGTTTCTACTTTTCAGAAATGTTGTGGTGTCTGGGATCCAGCATTGGTTTCATGCCCATTTCTGTCAATGACTGGAAGGAGGCTGAAAGCACAAAAAATCGTAAAAATTGTGTATGTCCCAGTAAAATGCCAAAATTGTGTTGAATAATTGGGTTTTTTGATTCAAGCTTGCCTGTTCCTGAAAGCTGGGAAGCTGGTCATTTTAGCACCGCAAACCCTTTGTTGATGCCATTTTCAGGGAAAAAAACACAAGCCTTCTTCTGCAGCCCCTTTTTCCCATTTGTTTGAAAAAAAATGAAATTTTCACTGTATTTTGGCTAATTTCTTGGCCTCCTTCTGGGGAACCCACAAAGTCTGGGTACCCCTAGAATCCCTAGGATGTTGGAAAAAAAGGACGCAAATTTGGCGTGGGTAGGTTATGTGAACAAAAAGTTATGAGGGCATACACGCGAACTGCCACAAATAGCCAAAAAAAGGCTCGCCACAGGAGAGGGAAAAGGCCTGGCAGCGAAGGGGTAAATAAAGAAAGATACTTCCAAGAGAACACATTAGTAAATGCAGTTGAATCAACTGGACAATGTTATGAGATGAAAGATGGTAATCCCATTCCAAAAGAGGAGATGGTACCTAGCAATGTTGTTGAAGTGATAGCTATAAAGGGACAAGGAAGATGTAGACTAGCCCCTGTATACAAATGGAACGGCAGCAGTATTTGTTTGGCAGAAATCAATTGGTATATTGAGAACTTTCCTTTGTTTGTTTTCCTGCAAAAGTTTGAAACAGAAAATAGGCGTGTTGCAATGATTAGATAGATGCAAGGTTAGGAAGTATACTCATTTACAGGGACATTCAGTAGCATGTCTATCAAAGAAAGTGAGCCAAAGCACCTTTCATCACTTCAGAATGTTAGCTGTTCACCACTCTAAAATGAGAAAATTAGTTAGGAGGCTTTACAAAGTCAAAACACCTGCTCTATGTTTAGGAGAAATTAATAGAGCTTGTTTGCATGGCACAGACGTAGAGGTAGAAAAAGTGTGTGAAGATGTTCTTTTTCATTTCTTTGGTCCTGAACAGGATTGTAAGGAAAATGAGGACTTGGAATGTGCCGGTGTAGAGGAAAGGGATACAGTTATTAGTGTTAATAAGTTTGCAGAAGAGATGAGGAAGTTTAACACAGTTTCTTCAGAGAAACCAAACTGTGTTTGTATTTGTTGTTGACACACTTACAACAAAAGCCAAACTCCTAATGTTTATCTGTACTTACAAACTGAACAAAAGAACAGAAATAAGCAGCAAGAATTTGCTGTTTATTTGTTTGGAGAAAAAAGGTTTGATTTGTCCACACAGTAAATTATATGTAAGTACTTCTGTGATAAGTTAGAGGATAATAAGATGCCAACTAGAGCAGTACCTAACAAATTAGAAGTAGTTTTATTTTCAAGATTTAAATGTTTATGAATCAATTCTCATACAATGTACACATCCTAATCAAACTGTGGTCCCTATGGAACCAAAGACAGGTAAATTACCTCCAACTGAGCTACAGAAAGGTCTTTAAGTAAGAGTTGTGTACTTGTCATTAGATTATAAACAGAATAGTAAAACTATTGAGGTACAGAAAGCTTTTGATGAACCACTTATAGCAAATAGTGTCCCTACCAAGAACAAAAAAGTATGTCAAGAGTTAGTGAATGTAAATTGAAAAAAAAAAAACATTTACCTGGTACAAAATAATATTTATTCTAATAATGTTAATGTTGTTCAATATGTAACACATATGATATGGAGGATGAAATATTACCGTCAAGTGGTCAGATTGAAAAAGTGGATCGATCTAGATCAGAAGAAATTTATGAACACTATAGCATCAACCCTCTGCAGTCTAAAGACTTTATTGGTTATGTTATTGATCTGTTTCAAATGAAACAAGCAAAAGGAGCTCAGATGAATGTGTCGGATAATTTTTTAGAGGCCTGCTGTTTTCCACAGCTGTTTCCCACAGGAGCAGGTAGATACTGTGATCTCTGCCTGTACATATACTAGCCACTGAATACTGTTCAACCAGATTATATTCAGAGGATCCTAGATTTCACCAGTGTATGTCATGCATATTCCATCTTCTGTTTGAGAGTGACTTGTCTGAACTTTCATGTAATGTAAACCATATGCTAAAGACAGAAGTTAATCTTCAAAACCTCTCTGCAAAGGAATTCATTGACAAGGTTCATGGAGAGGATGAAAAGTTAGAATACAGCTTGACTAATTAGATGGTGTGCCAGCATGGCACCAATGAGCATTGTTATCAGGCGGCTCCTCCATGAGGGCGGAGGAGTGTTGCCGCCCCCAGCAGCAACGCTGCGACTCCTTTCAAAAGAGGGGAGAATAAACTGTGTTTATTATCACTTCCTTGTGAAAGTGGCGGGCCACAAGCTGTGACAAGCAGAGGGGGGTGCACAGAGCACTCCCCTCAGAGTGCATGTGTGTTTGGCCGGCCAAACACACATGGGCCGGCCAAACACACACGCGCACAGGGCTGTCTCCAGCCCAGCAACATGGTTGCAAATGAAGGCGCCATAGCCATGAATGAGGTGGAGACTGCAATGCAACAAGCGAGACAAGAAAATATTGTTTTCAAACACTTTGTTGCACAATTTAATGGAAAACAGAAATACATTTATATTGAAGTAAAAGATCAAATAGAGCATGGATTCATGCACAAGAAGAAAGAATGTAAAGGCTTTTCATTTAAACCAATATTATTTTATATCAGTAGTCAAGCTGGCACCGAGAAACACATTTTAATTAAAGTTATCACTGCTTCGCTACAAAGGACTACAGAATCAAATTTATCATGTGTAGTAACAGCACCAGCTGGATTAGCTCCACACAACATTAAAGGAATTACTTTACACTGACTACGTATGATACCTTTTGAACATGACAATAAACTGGAATGCCAGACGTTTTCTGATGAACCGTGTCATGAGTGGTCAAGGATATTGAAGAGACGGAAGCTTTTAATCATCAATGAGGTGAGCATGGTTTTTAAACGTAATGCTTGCCTTCGTACACTTATAATTGCACCAAATGTTTTAAAACAGGGTATGACGTGCTGTTTGGAAGAAAACATTTCATTATCTTAGGTGACCTCCTGCAATTTACCCCCTCTGTTTTTAAAACACTTCTCCAAAATGAAACACAACATTCTTCGGGAAGTATTGGCAACGTACACATTTGGTTAAACTTTGAATACAAGGAACTAGTGAAGAATATGTGTCAAGCATCTGATGTACAATATGGAAATGTTCTGAAAGATATTAGAGTAGGAGTTCTGACAAAGGAGGGGAAATGTACTTTAGAAAGTCGACTTCTCAGAAACTATTTTCATCTAACTACACATCAGCACAACTACAGGGAGTGCAGAATTATTAGGCAAATGAGTATTTTGACCACATCATCCTCTTTATGCATGTTGTCTTACTCCAAGCTGTATAGGCTCGAAAGCCTACTACCAATTAAGCATATTAGGTGATGTGCATCTCTGTAATGAGAAGGGG